>NC_053037.3:171545359-172170359 GCF_002575655.3 Aegilops tauschii subsp. strangulata
GTTGAGAGCATGTGCACTAGATTATGGATCTAGTTGGGACAATAATTTGCCATATGCAGAGTTTTCTTATAACAACAGTTATCAGACCAGTTTGAAGATGGCCCCTTTCGAAGCCTTGTATTGAAGGAGGTGTAGAACACCGTTGTTATGGGACGAAGTTGGAGACCGTCAGTTGTTTGGACCAGATTTGATTAAGGAGTCTGAACAGAAAGTGAGGTTGATTTGCGATAGGCTCAAGGTAGCCCAGTCCAGGCAGAAGAGTTATGCTGATTCTAAACGAAAGGAGACAGTTCACGAAGTCGGAGACCGAGTGTATCTTCGAGTATCACCACTTTGAGGAGTGAAGCGCTTTGGAGTTAAGGGAAAGTTAGCACCCCGTTTTATCGGACCATACAGAGTGTTCGAACGTATGGGAGAGGTTGCCTACAAGCTGGAATTGCCCGAAGGATTGTCTGGAGTACATGATGTATTTCATGTTTCTCAGTAGAAAAAGTGCCACACAGAGATGGCTGAGATACCGCTGAGAGATACTGTGCCACTGGAAGCGATTCAGCTGGAAAGTGATTCGACCTATGAGGAGAAACCAGTTAAGATTCTTGAGTATGCCAGCCGAGTTACCCGCAGCAAGGTTATCAAGTTTTGCAAAGTTCAGTGGAGTCACCACACGGAAGATGAAGCCACCTGGGAGCGAGAGGAAGATCTACGGAAGGACCACTCCCACCTGTTTTCTAGCCAACCCGAATCTCGAGGGCGAGATTCATCTTAAGGGGGGTAGGTTTGTAACATCCCAAATTTTCAATTTGGTATGTTATACATAGATCATCATTGCATATCATGTTTTATTGCATTTTGACAAATCCTCGATAAATCCTAAGCAACTCAAGGACCCTCGGAGAGAGTTGGGGATTTTCTCAAATGCTCATATTTGATTTCCATCAAACTATAAAACAAGGATTTTGGTTTTAATTAATTTCTCTCCAGAAAAATATTTCATTTTAAAAATAAACGAGAGGAGAAAATATGACTTCTCCAAAACAATTGAAATACTGGAGGAAAAATGTTAAAATCATTTATTGGAATTTATTTGGAATTTATTTGCAATTTTTATTGCATTAAAATATTGCATGTTTTCAAAATATTTATTTTGTGTTAAAAAAATGTTCACCCTATTTTAGATTTTCTAACTAGACGGGGAAAATTTATTTTATATTTTTCTGACTTTTATTTATTTATCTATGAATTATTTTCCGCGGAACGTATTTAAAAAAAAAAACAGCGCGCGCCCGCTGGGCCGAGCCCAGCCGCGCCAGGCCGCCGGCCCGCCCGCGTCGTCCCCTTCGCGCACGACCGCCGCCGCCGCTCGGAGTCCGAGCTCCGCACGGGAGCCGCCGCCGCCCCCTTCCCCAAGCCACCTCCGCCCCCCTCTTTATATACCCCCCCTCTTCTCTCCTCTCATCTCGCCGCCGCCCGCACCCGCCTCGTCCGCCGCCGCCGGAGCCGAGCCCGCCGCCGCCGCCGTTCGTCGCCGGAGCCGCCCCCTCGTCGCCCCTCGCACCCCCCGAGCCCCGCACCCCCGCAGCACCCCGCGCCCCCGCCGGAGCCCCGCCGGACCTCTGCCCCGACGAGGTACTGCCTCGCCTCGTTCGTCGCCGGTTTTGTTTAAAAAAACCGTTCGTTAAAAAAAACCCTAGATCGGTTTTTTTACGGTTTTGTTATTTTACGAGCGTTCACCGAACTGTTCGTTTCAACGAACACATTCATCGGTTTTTCTCTGTTAACGAACGTCCGTTCTTTAACCGTTCGTCCGTTTTTCTTTTTCGTCGGATTTTTTCTGCGATTATCTCAAATTCGATTTCTGATCGAATCTTTGTTTCTGTTTAACTTCTCGCTCGTTTATCGGAATCAGGCGATTCAAGCGCCTAGAGTTTCGTCTCAAAATTCTCTTTCCGTTTAACCTACTCAAACAAGTTTTTGCTACAGTAAAATTTGACATAGATCCAGATTAGTAAACAAAGCTTCTTTCTTTCGCCGTTTGACTTTCGTTGCTTCTTTCGAGTTGATTCTTTTTGCAAACCGGAGTTCTTAAGTTGAACTTTCTGGTTGGATCTTTCATTCGAGTTTTACCTGTGCATTAGATGAGTACTGATTGTATGCTTGTTTGTTTGCGATAGAGTACCCGGAGTGTGCCGCTTGTTACTTCGAATCGCTAGGTTTTGCGGATCATCAGCAAGGCAAGTAACACTTTGATCATACTTTCCAAACCCAGTTTTATTGCACTAGATCTATTCCTCAAACAATTGCATGATTAGGATCTAATTAAATTGTGGGAACCGGGAAGTAGTTGAGGTAGTACCTATTACCTGTTTTCTTATCAAACCCTTGGGAGTTACTTCTACGTTGCTATTATATTGCAATGCTATGCTCGTAGACGTGGATTGGTTTTTGAGAGATATTCATGACAGATGTGAGATTGTTAATAATGGTTCAACTTAAGGTGGCAACTAAAACTCACATCTGGGTGGATTGAGGCACCTGGAGAACCCAGTGTTGTCTGATTTTATAAGGTCCGCCACCCAGGCTCAAAGGGATCATAAGATTGTTCATGCTAGAAACTTATGTGTGCAGCCACAAGCTATTATGGGCTCTAGCATAGTTGAGTAGGTTACATGATCTCTTGAAGAGGTGGGCTAGCAGATGTAGGGGAAAGTAGGTGTACCGGTCCATCCAGAGTAAAGAGTGATTGTTTCTGAAAGACTGTGTCTCGGTTATCCGTTTCTCAAACACCATGCAGTGCGAGAAATAAAACGGAGGCGATCGAGTCTTGTGGGGAAAAGTGCGCAAACCTCTGCAGAGTGTACAAACTAATCATGGTTAGCCGTGTCCCCGGTTATGGACAACTTGAGTATCTAGTACCTGGATTATCATTTGAATCTCATCACTATGTTACTTCTAATTAATTTTGTTGGGTTAATGATGACACTTAATTGGGATTGAGTTGGAGGTACCTTCTCAATGTTTAACAACCATCATGGTAGTTAAATAAAATTTATTCCTTTGCAGTAGGGAAAATTTGGCTTTTCGCTTAAACTGTAACCATAGAGCTTTCCACCAGCCATATATGCATGTAGTATAGCATTATTATTGTTCATTACTCTCTATGTGTTACTTTGCCAGCATATTCTATGTGCTGACCCATTTTCGGGCTGCAACGTTTCATGTTGCAGACTTTTCAGACGACGAGTAAGGTGCCTTAGGTCGTGGTCTTATACTCAGTGATGCCGCTGGAGTTGATGGACTCACTTATCTTCCAAGTCTTCCGCTGTTATCGTATTAGATGGCCTTAAGCCATATTTATCATACTTAATCTCTTTGGAGATATTCGATGTAATAAGTGTGTGATTGCTACTCTGTTATAAATCCTCCATTTGTACTGTGCGTGTCAGCATTACTGATCCAGGGATGACACTGGTGCACAGCAGCACATACCATTTGAGGTCTGGTCCCTACAAAGTTGGTATCAGAGCACACGCTGACTGTAGGACACGACCACTAAGCTTAAGCCCTAGAAAGCTTCTCTCTTCTCATTTCTGACCCCTCTCCACTTTCTACTCTTTTAGGAATGGCGGATGCAAGGAGCAAGTTCATGCAACCAGATGAAGGCACGCCTTTTGGTCGACACTTGATGGAAGTCACCAAGTACTTGAACATAGGAATACCAAGCATCACCAGAACCTACAACGCCACATTACCCGAAGAGGAGAGCTGGAAGATTCAAGTTCTCATTCCAGGAAGGATGTTCTGTGCCATAAGATTGGTTTTCGAAGCACCAACCTGGAGTTTAGGGAAGAGCATGGCCGCACACATCGCCATGGGACGCATTGGAGAAGTCTACCACCAGGAGCTTAAGGATACAATTTACCAGATTTGTGGACGCCGAGACGCGCAAAGGGAGATGATCAGAACCAAGATGGATGGATCAATTGCAGCTTTCATCCAGGAGCAGAATCAACATATTCCTCGCCAAGAGAACCAGATGTGCACGGACAAGGAAGAACTAAAGAAGGCATTAACCAAGATCAAGGAGCTCCAAGAAGAACTCAAGGCTACACGCGAGGATTATTTGGAGGAAATCAATGCACTAGTAGGGAAGAATGACGACCTGGAGAAGAAGATTGGAGTATTCATGGGAAATCCAGTGCCAAAAGCAGAAGTCGACGAATGCACTTGCCCGGATAACTACATCATCATCGACGACACCGACTCGGAACCAAGTGAAGATGACTTTGTTGATGAAGCTGGAGCGGACATCATGGAGTCTTCAACGGATCAGAATTTCTAGTAGACCATCATATCAGTAGTAGTTTCCCCCCATTTAATAGTATAGTTCAAGCACTTTGTAATGCTAGTTAGATCGATTGTTTTGCCTTGTTTGAATTAATTGAGTGATATTGGTTGTATTTGTCTCATGAGCATATGGGTAGTGTTTTCTCTCTAGACCTCATTCTATTCTTAACTCTCATCTTTTCTAAACCCATCAGATGCCTCCGAGACGCGACACCGGATTTGTTTTCCCACCAGAGATCACCCAGTTGATTCAGCAACAGAATGCCCTGATGCAAGTGTTAGTGCAGAACCAAGGCAACAACAACAACAACCCACCGCCACCACCACCTGTTGATCACTTAGCCCGTTTCTTAAGGCTAAACCCGCCGGTGTTTTCCAGTAGCACCGAGCCGATTGTTGCAGATGATTGGCTCCGCAAAGTTGGAAGGGAGTTGACCACTGCAGGATGCACAGATGCGGAAAGAGTGCGTTTTGCCGCACATCAGCTTGATGGACCCACAGCATCATGGTGGGAGAATTATACAGCCACGCACCCTATTGACACTGTCACATGGGACCAGTTTCAGCATCTTTCCATACAGCTCATGTTTCAGCAGGAGCTATGGCTATGAAGAAGCGTGAGTTTCATAACCTACGCCAAGGAGGATGCACCGTAGGCCAGTATGTGGAGGATTTCAGTAAGTTAGCACGTTATGCACCAGATGACGTTGCTACAGATGCTGCCAAGCAGGAGAAATTTTTGGAAGGACTGAATGATGAACTGAGTATGCAGTTGATGGTAGCAACCTTCAACAACTACCAGGAGCTGGTAGATAGAGCTCTCATGATTGAAGGGAAGCAACAGCAGATTGAAAATCGTAAGAGGAAGTATGGACAAGGGAAGTACAATTTTGGAGCTCAGCAGAAGCCGCGATTTGCCCCGAAACCGGGAGGACAGTTTCAGCATACCCATGGAGGAGGTAGTTCGCACAACCATAATGGCTCCAAGAATGGTAATGGGAATGGAGGAAGCAACCAATTTGTTCACTTTCTTCACTTTCAAAGTCTTCAAGGTCGCACCAATTTGTTCACTTTCAAAGTCTTCAGAAATTCTTCAGAAATCCAAAGTCTTCAGTCGAAGAACTTCATTTTTGGGGGTCGACTTTCTCTGTAATTATCAAACTCCTCATAGACTTATAGATCTGTGTACACTCACAAACGCATTAGTCCCTTAACCTATAAGTCTTCAATACACCAAAATCACTAAGGGGAACTAGATGCACTTACACCGCCACCCTTGAGCCCTAGAGTTCCGACACCATTGCCAACATTGGAACCAAGGCTCGGGAAGCGCCTGCATGGTGGCATGCAGATCTTTGTGAAGACTGAAGGCCTGCAAGACTAGATGAAGAACCAGAAGACAAAGCCCCCCGGCAAGATCCTTGCGGGGGACGCCCACAAGACCCCGGCAAGACCCTTGCCGGGGACATCCGCAGGGTCATGGTCTGGCCCGCACCTACCAAGGTTTCGCTGCCCCATGGCCGTTCCGACGCAGCCGCCAGCCTGCCAACTAGGCACGCACCTACGTGGCAGCATGCAGCTTCTAGGCCAACCAGGAAAGCACCTGCATGGTAGCATGCAGATCTTCGTGAAGACTCTGCCACCACACCAGCTCATCAGCCAGCTAGCCAGCGTGGCGCTACATGCCTCGTCACCCTAGATGCGTGTCAAAGCAAGGCGAGGCGGCGACGGGCGAGACGAGCTTCCTTGTCGTCCCCAATAAAGCGAGAGGACACATAGGCAGCGCATTAAATGTGTTTGTCCTATGATGTCAGGAGATGAACTTGTACATTGTAGACACTTTCCACCTCCTGTGTGCCACTGTGGCAGCCCCTTTGACATATAAAAGGAGGCCCGAGGCGTACTGAGGAAGGATTCAGACTTTTTGGGCTAGTCATGCACCGCAGCTAGTTCAAGATCTCAAGAACTCCAAATATACACCAAAGCAGGACTAGGGTATTATGCATCGTTTGCGGCCCGAACCTGGAGAAAATTCCCCCGCGTTGATCTTCTAAACCCACTCTTTCCACAGCCCTGCGCCCTGTCAACCGTAGTAGGGATTCCCCATGATCCCATAGGTGTCGTTTCCCCGACACATAATAATGGTCGCTATCACAAGGAGCAATGCAACGTGATGTTCTTTTGCACTAAGGGGTTGAGCATACAAACAAATAAGCGCATGACAACCTCTGCTTCCCCTGCGAAGGGCCTATCTTTTACTTTTATGTATTTACTTTTATGCAAAGAGTCAAAGTTTTCTCTCTATTCCTTTTTATTTTCTCTTTTGGCAAGAATCTTGTGGTGAGGAAAGATCTAGGCACATATGTCCAGCTGAATATGGGTAGCATGAGTTATTATTGTTGACATCACCCTTGAGGTGAGTACGTTGGGAGGCGAAAGTATAAGCCCCTATTTTTCTATGTGTCCTATTGAAATGTTTTGCTCATGTGTATGCGGTGAGAGTTAGCAATCATAGAAGACTATATGATGGTTGAGTATGTGGACTTGCCTAAAGGCTCCGATACGTGACCCTTCCTGAAAAGATGATGAACTATAGTTGCAAAGTTGACTAAGAACATAGTTTGTTGGTTTTTAATAGAGTTTTTGCTTTACACTCGATTGTGTGATGAACTGTTATTTATTCATGAGAAGTATATGATAAAAGTTCTATGACAAAAGTCTTATGTTTAAATTTGTTGCTTTTATAATAATGAACATGATGCTTCTATGTCCGTATTTTGTTTTAATCGACACCTCTCTCTCAAAGCATGAGGACATGTTTTTTGATTTTGGTTTTCGCTTGAGGACAAGCGAGGTCTAAGCTTGGGGGAGTTGATACGTCCATTTTGCATCATGTTTTGCTACTGTTATTTATGATGTTTTTATCCATAATAATGCTTTTTGGAGTAATTTTAATGCCTTTTCTCTCATAATATGCAAGGTACACACAGAGAGGGAGGATTCCGCCAGCTGGAAATCTGGACCTGAAATAGCTACGTCAGGCTACCTATTCTACACAACTCCAAACAAACAGAAACTTCACGGAGAAATTTTATGGAATATATGAAGAATATTGGAGCAAATAACTATCAGAGGGGGCCCACCAACCCACCTGGGCGCGCCAGGGAGCCCAGGCGCGCCCTGGTGGGTTGTGCTCACCCAGTCCCAGCTCCGGTGCCCATATTCTGGTATATAGGTCATTTTGAGCTAGAAAAAAATAAAGAGAGAACTTTCGGGATAGAGCGCCGCCATCTCGAGGTGGAACTTGGGCAGGAGCACTTTTGCCGTCCGGCGGAGAAATTCCGTCGGGGGAACTTCCCTCCCGGAGGGGGAAATCATCGTCATCATCATCACCAACAACTCTCCCATCTTGGGGAGGGCAATCCCTATCAACATCTTCAACAGCACCATCTCATCTCAAACCCTAGTTCATCTCTTGTATTGAATCTTGTTACCGGAACTATAGATTGGTGCTTGTGGGTGACTAGTAGTGTTGATTATCTTGTAGTTGATTATCTTGTAGTTGATTACTATATGGTTTATTTGGTGGAAGATTATATGTTCAGATCCAATATGCTATTTAATACCCCTCTGATCTTGAGCATGATTATCATTTGTGAGTAGTTACTTTTTTTCTTGAGGTCACGGGAGAAATCATGTTGCAAGTAATCATGTGAACTTGATATGTGTTTGATATTTTGATAGTATGTATGTTGTGATTCCCTTAGTGGTGTCATGTGAACGTCGACTACATGACACTTCACCATATTTGGGCCTAAGGGAATGCATTGCGGAGTAACAATTAGATGATGGGTTGCGAGAGTGATAGAAGCTTAAACCCCAGTTTATGCGCTATTCTGTAAGGGACTGATTGGATCCAAAAGTTTAATGCTATGGTTAGAATTTATTCTTAAGACTTTTCTCGTAGTTGCGGATGCTTGCGGGAGGCTTAATCATAAGTAGGAGGTTTGTTCAAGTAAGGACAGCACCTAAGCACCGGTCCACCCATGTACAAATTATAAAAGTAGTGAACACTGATAACTCACAAGTATAGGGGATCACAACAGTTTTCGAGGGTAGAGTATTCAACCCAAATTTATTGAGTCAACACAAGGGGAGCCAAAGAATATTCTCAAGTATTAGCAGTTGAGTTGTCAATTCAACTACACCTGGATAACTTAATATCTGCAGCAAAGTATTTAGTAGCAAAAAAGTATGTACGGTAACGGTGATAAAAGTAACAGTAGTAGTTTTGTAGTAATTGTAACAGTGGCAACAGTAAAGTAAGTAAGCAAAGAACAATATGTGAAAAGCTCGTAGGCATTGGATCGGTGATGGAGAATTATGTCGGATGCGATTCCTCATGCAATAGTTATAACATAGGGTGACACAGAACTAGCTCCAATTTATCAATATAATGTAGGCATGTATTCCGAATATAGTCATACGTGCTTATGGAAAAGAACTTGCATGCCATCTTTTGTCCTACCCTCCCGTGGCAGCGGGGTCCTATTGGAAACTAAGGGATATTAAGGCCTCCTTTTAATAGAGTACCGGACCAAAGCATTAACACTTAGTGAATACATGAACTCCTCAAACTACGGTCATCCCTGAGGGAGTCCTGGATTAGGGGGTCCTCGGACTGCCGGACTATATACTTTGGCCGGACTGTTGGGCTATGAAGATACAAGATTGAAGACTTCGTCCCGTGTCCGGGTGGGACTCTCCTTGGCGTGGTAGGCAAGCTTGGCAATTCAGATCTGTAGATCTTCTCCCTTGTAACCGACTCTGTGTAACCCTAGCCCCCTCCGGTGTCTATATAAACTGGAGGGTTTAGTTCGTAGAACAACAACAATCATAATCATAGGCTAGCTTCTAGGGTTTAGCCTCTACGATCTCGTGGTAGATCAACTCTTGTAATACTCATGTCATCAAGATCAATCAAGCGGGAAGTAGGGTATTACCTCCATCGAGAGGGCCCGAACCTGGGTAAACATTGTGTCCCTCGCCTCCTGTTACCATACGCCTTAGACGCTCAGTTCGGGACCCTCTACCCGAGATCCACCGGTTTTGACACCGACATTGGTGCTTTCATTGAGAGTTCCACTGTGCCGTCACGATAAAGGCTTGATGGCTCCTTCGATCATCGGCAACGATGCGACCCAGGGTGAGGTTTTCCTCCCCGGACAGCTCTTCGTATTCGGCGGCTTCGTACTGCAGGCCAACTCGCTTGGCCATCTGGAGCAGATCGAGAGCTACGCCCCTGGCCATCAAGTTAGATTCGGAAGCTTGAACTATACTGCCGACATCCGCGGAGACTTGATCTTCGACGGATTTGAACCCATGTCAGGTGCGCTACACAGTCACGATGAGCACGACTTAGCTCTGTCATCGAAAAGTGTTCGGGGGATCCCACCTGTAGCTACTCCGGCTCTCAATCCGGAGCAGATTGCGCCGTCCGAGGACGGGTGGATGGACCCCGCCACGGAGGCCGCACACTCAGTGGCGATAGAGCCGAATACTGACTTCACCCCCTATGAGACCCGTGTTGCCGGACACCTGGATTCGTCCCCGGCCACGGGCTCCGAACCGCGTGCATCCGTGCCTGTCGAATCTGATTGGGCACCGATCATGGAGTTTTCCTCCGCGGATATCTTTCAGCACTCGCCACTGGGCGATGTGCTAAATTCATTAAGGTCTCTCTCCTTGTCTGGAGACCCTTGGCCGAACTATGTCCGGCTTGAGTGGGAAGTGTACGACGAAGAAATTCATTCCCCACCCACCACCCACTTAATTGCCACTGTCGACGACTTAACCGACATGCTCGATTTCGGCTCCGAAGACATCGACGGTATGGACGACGATGCAGGAGAAGAACAGGAACCACCGCCCACAGGGCGCTGGACTGCCACCTCATCATATGATATATACATGGTGGACACCCCCAAAGAAGGGGATGGCGATAAGGCAACAGAGGATAATCCCTCCAACAAGCAATCTAAGCACCGGCGTCAGCGGCGCCACTCTAAGTCCCACCATAGCAAAAGCAGCGATACCGACACAAGAGACAATAACGCTCCGGATAGTGCCGAAGACGAAGACAATCCCTTCTAGCCAGGCCTCGAGCCGGAGGATGGGCAAGCTAGCCCTCAAGAACAAGCAGGAGACGGAGAATCAGAGGATGATAATTACATGCCTCTCTCCGAAGACGAGGTGAGCCTCGGCGACGAAGAATTTATCATGCCTGAGGATGCCGTCGAGCAGGAGCGCTTCAAGTGCCGCTTATAGCCACAGCAAATAGCCTGAAGAAAAAGCAACAACAACTTCGAGCTGACCAAGACCTGCTAGCGGATAGATGGACCGAGGTCCTGGCGGCCGAGGAATACGAACTCGAACGCCCAACCAAGAGTTACCCAAAGCACAAGTTGCTACCCCAACTTGAGGAGGAAGCATTAAAACCTACATTACCAGTGTATGATGCGGCTGATCGGCCACCTGGTGGCCGAGACAGAGTGGCATATCAGCCCGAAGTTCAACCCGCACCCCGCCGCCATTCAAACAAAAACACCAAGGCCCGGGGCAACACGCGGGACCTGCGAGACATATTGGAAAACAAAGCAGGACATACAAGATCGATCTACGGATCACGGGGGCGCGGCCCAACGCGTGACGATGATCGTCACGCCGGATACACTAAAAGCAAATCCGGTCGGGCCGAATACAGCACACAAGACTCGTATGAATTGCGTTGTGACATAGCCCGGCACAGAGGCGCGGCACACAACCTATGCTTCACGAATGAAGTGATGGATCACGAATTCCCAGAAGGATTTAAACCCGTGAACATTGAGTCGTATGATGGTACAACAGACCCCGCGGTATGGATCGATGATTTCCTCCTCCACATCCACATGGCCCGCGGTGACGATCTACATGCCATCAAGTACCTCCCACTAAAACTCAAAGGACCAGCTCGGCATTGGCTGAATAGCCTGCCAGCAAACTCCATTGGCAGTTGGGAGAATTTGGAAGATGCATTCCTTACAACTTCCAGGGCACTTATGTGCGACCACCGGATGCTAATGACTTGAGCCACATAACCCAATAGCCAGGGGAATCGGCTAGGAAATTCTGGACTCAGTTCCTAACTAAAAAGAACCAAATTGTCGACTGTCCGGTTGCCGAGGCCTTAGAGGCATTTAAACATAACATTCGTGACGAGTGGCTTGCCCGACACCTCGGCCAAGAGAAGCCGAAGTCCATGGCAGCCCTCATAACACTCATGACCCGCTTTTGCGCGGGCGAGGACAGCTGGCTGGCTCGCAGCAACAACACATCAAGAAATCCTGGCAATTCAGATGCCAAAGATACTAACAGAAGATCACGTCGCAACAGACACAAGCGCCGCAACAACGGCGACAACGTCGAAGGCACGACAGTCAATGCCGGATTCAGTGGCTCTAAATCTGGTCAGCGGAAAAAGCTGTTCAAAAGAAGCAATCCGGGCCCGTCCAGTTTGGACCGCATACTCGATTGCTCGTGTCAAATTCACGGCACCCCCGATAAGGCAGCCAATCACACCAACAGAGAATGCTGGGTGTTCAAGCAGGCCGGCAAGTTGAACGCCGAAAACAAGGAAAAGGGGCTGCATAGCGACGACGAGAGGAGCCCCGGCCGCCGAACACAGGAGGACAGAAGAAATTTCCTCCCCAAGTGAAAACGGTGGACATGATATACGCAACCCATATTCCCAAGAGGGAACGGAAGCGCGCACTAAGGGACGTCTATGTGATGGAGCCAGTCGCCCCAAAGTTCAACCCATGGTCTTCTTGTCCGATCACTTTCGATCGCAGGGACCACCCCACTAGTATCCGTCATGGATGTTCGGCCGCATTGGTTCTTGATCCCATCATTGACGGATTTCACCTCACTCGAGTCCTTATGGACGGTGGCAGCAGCCTGAACCTGCTTTATCAAGATACAGTGCGCAAAATGGGCATAGACCCCTCGAGGATCAAACCCACCAAAACTACCTTTAAAGGTGTCATCCCAGGTGTAGAGGCCTATTGCACGGGCTCAATCACACTGGAAGTGGTCTTCGGATCTCCGGACAACTTTCGAAGCGAGGAATTAATCTTCGATATCGTCCCCTTCCGTAGTGGCTATCACGCACTACTCGGACGAACCGCATTTGCTAGATTCAATGTGGTACCGCAGTATGCATACCTCAAGCTCAAAATGCCAGGACCACATGGGGTTATAACAGTTAATGGAAACACAGAACGCTCGCTCCGCACGGAGGGGCACACTGCGGCCCTCGCAGCAGAATCGCAAAGCAGCCTTATTAGGCAAACCGCCAATTCGGCGAAAAAGACCCCGGACACCTTCAAGCGAGTCCGGAGTACCCCGCAGGAGGATCGCCAGGCACGTTTTGAGCTCGCCTAGCAATTCGGCCTCCGTCCTTGTCCCAGTCAAGCGGCGAAATTTGCGCCGCGCGTACATAACTACGCACTCAAGATACCATGGGCATAGGCGGAGGCACGGCTACGGCACGTCCCACAATGCGGCTCAATCGCCCCAGGGGCCATATACCTTTATCATTTTCTCTCTTTCAGGACCTTACTCTCTGGAAGCCCTTTCTGGCAGTCTGATTGTTGGACCCATCGTGGGAAGGAAATACCAAGGAAGCAAGATGCTCTGACGTACAAGGGAATCCCCAGGTGGTCTCTGATAACGATCGATATACCTGTTTTACATACCCATACGCAGCTTTCCCTTGGATAGGACATGTCAAATCGTCCTATTTTTTGCTTATTGCACTACTTGTATCCGTATGCTTTGACGTATTATTTAATATCAATGCATAGCGTTAGCCTATTATTGCATTTCCTTTTTTCCGTTGTCTGCTTATTTACGACAAATTGCACCCGTACATTCTGGTATGACCAGTGCGCCAGGGGCTTCAGTGTACCCCATAACACGACGTGAAAAGTCCGAACACTTTCGACAGTGCGGCACCCCGAACTTATAGCATTATATGCATCAGCTCCGAATCATGTCTTGGGTCAATAGTTGGGTTTGCCCGGCTCCCATGTTTTGGTACCTTACGTTCCGCTATATCGGCTAAGGTAGCACTGGGAGAACTACTGCGATTGTGTCCCGGTTCCTCCGGACGAGCACCTCAGTAGAGAAAGCCGAAAACTGACTGTCATGATGCGGCAAGAGCTGGTCGCTGTTCGAGAGGTTTCAAATCCTTAAAGATTTTTTCCGCTTCGGGCGAGGAGTCGGCCTTGTCCAATTTAGGCGTACATAGCACCCCAAGTTCAGCCTTCCGAATACTAGGGGCTTCGCCAAAATTTAAAATTGTAGACTTCTATGGCTAAGCGGGGGTGATAAAGCCTTATAGTCCGATTGCCTGGTTCGTTGTGCTGAACACCTCCTTCGAAGGACCCAAAACCTGGATAAAGAGTGATCAGGTTTATCCCGAACACCCCAGTACTAGTTACATGTGGGCAGAAGCCGACGACTGGCCAACTCTCAGATTTTGTAAACGGCCGCACAGAAGGTAATATTTTAAATTAACAAAGTGTTACATAGCGCACATGAACTCATTTCATATTACATGATCACATGAGTACATTCATTCAAATATTACATCCTTAGCACATTCCTCCGCCACAAGGCGAGCACCCTTCAGGACACTGTCATAATACTTTTCGGGTGGCGATGCTCCTTGCCCTCCGGCGGCCCCTCCTTCACCAGCTTTTCGGCGTCCAGCTTCGCCCAGTGCACTTTCGCCCGGGCGAAAGCCCAGCGCACACCTTCAATGCAGACGGACCGCTTTATGACTTCAAACCGGGGGCAGGCATTCACAAGCTGCCTCACCAGGCCGAAGTAGCTACCAGGCAGAGGCTCGCCAGGCCACATCCGGACTATGAGACCCCTCATGGCCAGTTCGGCCGCCTTGTGCAGCTCGACCAGTTGCTTCAACTGGTCGCTCAGGGGCATCGGATGTTCGGTCCCAGTATACTGAGACCAGAACAACTTCTCTATCAAGCTCCCTTCCTCGGCCCGGTAGAACTCTGCGGCATCCGATACGCTGCAGGGCAAATCTACGAACGCTCCTGGAGAGCTCCGAATTCGGGTAAGTAAAAGGAAAGTTTCCTTCACATGCTTGCTTTGCATAATGAATGCCTTACCCACCGCTATCTTCTTGACCGCCTCAATTTCCAGGAGGGCCTTTTGGGCTTCGGCCTTGGCATGTTGTGCATTTTAGAGGGCCTTCGCAAGCTCGGACCCTTGCGTCTTAGAGTCACGCTCCAAGGACTCGTGTTTCTTGATGAGAGCCTGGAGCTCTTGCTGCACCTCGCCGACTCGGGCCTCTTGCTTCTCTCGCTCGATGCGCTCCTTGGCCGCTTTGTTTTCGGCCTCGGACAGCGCCTTCTTCAGGGCCGCCACTTCGGCCGTGGCCCCTAGCAAAATTCATGACGATCCAATTATTCAAAAACCACATTTTTCTTTATCAATATACAAACGGGGTATCACTTACCCTTTGTTCTCTTCGAGCTGCCTCTTGGTAAGGCCGAGCTCTTCCTTGGACTGCTCAAGGTCCCGCTTCAGTGCAGCGACCTCCGCAGTACGAGCGGCAGCGGCCAGCAGTGAAGCCTGCTTATTCACATAGACACATTCTGATTAGACTCCTGCGATTATTATTTGATCCTCTATTCGGCCTTTCTTCGCGAACGCCAAACAGAGCATCAGGGGCTACTGTCTATGTTGTAACATTTTCTTATAATTTGATTACTTACCTCAAAGCCTGTTAGGAGGCTAGCACAGGCTTCAGTCAATCCGCTTTTGGCGGACTGAACCTTCTTGACCACAGCACTCATGATAGTGCGGTGCTCTTCGTCAATGGAAGCGTCGCGAAGCGCTTCTAGCAAGTTGTCTGATGCTTCTGGATGGACAGAGGCCGTCGGCACGGGTGGCTTGCCCCTCTTAGCGAGGGGTCGCCTGACAGAATCCGGAACCACTGGAGGTTCCGGTGCAGTATTCGGCCAGGGGCTAGACTTGCTGCGCCCACTGCCCAGGGGAGTCTTGCCCCTCCTGCGCCCAGCGTCCGGAATGTCGCCTTGGGGCGCCTCCGGAACTGTCTCCCCTTGGTTCAGTGCCCTTTGGGACAACACCTCGGCGTCGTCCGTAGGGCGGGGAGAGGAGGCGGTCGGGAGTGAATCGCTCTTCATCTCCGACGAACCGAAAGACTCCTCCGAAGAGGATACGTCGATATGGGCTCTGGATGGACTGCATAATCATGTTCGGCATGATAAGAAGCAATAAAATAAAACATAATAAGAACTATTATGGTATCCGGATACTTACGACTTCGCTAGGGGCTTGTCCCTGGGCAACCACTCATCGTCGCTAAAAGCGGCTGTTGTGGAGCAGTCCGGAAGGAGGGTCCTTCCTTTCTTGGACCCTTTGGCCTCCCCAGATGGGGCGGCCTTCCTTTTCTTGTCTCCCCCGACTGGGGGGGGGGGGGAGAACTTTCCTCTTCCTCCTGCTCGTTTTCGTGGGAGGAGTGCGTCTAGGTGTTTTCGGACGATGAGTCCGATATGACCTTGCGCCGGAGACCTTTCCTGGTCCCCGTGGCCTTTTTCTTGGCCTTCTTCTCCGGCGCCTCATAAGGTGCTGGAACCAGCATCTCTGTTAGGAGAGCATCAGCTGGATCTTCGGGCAGGGGGCTGGACAGTCGATCTGCTCCGCTGTCGCAACCTAGTCCTGTTAAAATGGCATGGAGGCTCAGACCCCATGCACTATTATGCTGGGCAAAGAAACATTTTGTGAGATATAAAAGACTTACCGGGTTGGCAGGGCGCTTTGCGCTGAGTCCGCGATCCTCGGTAAGAGGAGGAGGTACCTCGGTTCCCTTGAACAGCACCTTCCAGGCATCTTTGTGCGTCGTGTCGAAGAGCTCTCGCAGCGTCTGGTGCTTAGTCGAGTCGAACTCCCATAAATTGAATGCCCGTCTTTGACACGGGAGGATCCGGCGGAAGAGCATGACTTGGACCATGTTGAGAAGCTTGATTTTCTTGCTTATCATGTTTTTAACGCAGGTCTGGAGTCCGGTCAGCTCCACCGAGGAACCCCAAGATAGGCCCTTCTCTTTCCAGGAGGTGAGCCGCATGGGGATACCGGATCGAAATTCGGGGGCCGCCACCCAGTTGGTGTCGCGCGGCTCGGTGATGTAGTACCACCCCGATTGCCAACCCTTCATGGTCTCCACGTAGGAGCCTTCGAGCCAGGTGATGTTGGGCATTTTGCCCACCATGGTGCCTCCGCACTCCGCCTGCTGACCGACTACCACCTTTGGCTTCACGTTGAAGGTCTTCAGCCATAGGGCGGAGTGGGGCTTGATGCGAAGGAAGGCCTCGCACACGACGATAAACGCCGAGATGTTGAGGATGAAGTTGGGGGCCAGGTCATGGAAGTCCAGCCTATAGTAAAACATGAGCCCACAGACAAATGGGTGGAGGGGAAATCCTAGTCCACGGACGAAGTGGGTAAGAAATACCACCCTTTCATGGGGTTCTGGAGTAGGGACGATGTGCCCCGCATCTAGTAGCCGGTGCGCGATATCTGCGGCCAGGTATCCGGCTCCCTGGAGCTTCGTAATGTCCTCCTCCGTAACGGAGGAGACCATCCAATTGCCTCCTGCTCCGGACATGCTTGGAGTGGTTTTGAGGAGAAACTGCGAAATTGGGCGCTGGAGGTCGAGTGCGCAAGAATGGATGAGCAAGGAAGAAGAAGGCGTGGGTGAAAAAGATGAATCCTTGTCCCTTTATAAGGGCGGAAGAAACTATGCGCCTCCCCACCTGCCTGGTAAACTCGCTTATTCCCCAAGCGCCGTAATAGATGGCGCGGTTGGGTTACCCACACCCGTATTGATGAGAATCCCGTGATAAGGGGACACGATCTCTGCTTCGACAAGACGTGCCAAGAAAGCCGCCTCGCAATATGTGCAGTAGCTGGTTGAGAAAAATGGTTCGAATAATGACCGGGCCATGGCGTGATGTCATGCTATGAAACTTGTCGGCATATTAGATTTGTGGAATATTATACTTTCTACGGTGGTATATGGAATCTGTTTTGCAGAGCCGGACACGATCCTTGTGTTCAAAATCTTCCAGGGAGTATTCGGAGGAGGAACCCGCCTTGCAATGCCGAAGACGATCTGCGCGCCGCACTCATCGTCATTGAAGCCTGGTTCAGGGGCTACTAAGGGAGTCCTGGATTAGGGGGTCCTCGGACTGCCGAACTATATACTTTGGCCGGACTGTTGGGCTATGAAGATACAAGATTGAAGACTTCATCCCGTGTCCGGGTGGGACTCTCCTTGGTGTGGAAGGAAAGCTTGGCAATTCGGATCTGTAAATCTCCTCCCTTGTAACCGACTCTGTGTAACCCTAGCCCCCTCCGGTGTCTATATAAACCGGAGGGTTTAGTCCGTAGAACAACAACAATCATAATCATAGGCTAGCTTCTAGGGTTTAGCCTCTACGATCTCGTGGTAGATCAACTCTTGTAATACTCATATCATCAAGATCAATCAAGCTGGAAGTAGGGTATTACCTCCATCGAGAGGGCCCGAACCTGGGTAATAATTGTGTCCCCCGCCTCCTGTTACCATACGCCTTAGACGCACAGTTCGGGACCCCCTACCTGAGATCCGCCGGTTTTGACACCGACAATCACAGATAAGTATTCCGATTTTTGTCACTTCGGGGTTAACGGATCATAACACATAATAGGTAACTATAGACTTGCAAGACAGGATCAAGAACTCACATATATTCATGAAAACATAATAGGTTCAGATCTGAAATCGTGGCACTCGGGCCCTAGTGACAAGCATGAAGCATAGCAAAGTCATAGCAACATCAATCTCACAACACAATGGATACTAGGGATCAAACCCTAACAAAACTAACTCGATTACATGGTAAATATCATCCAACCCATCACCGTCCAGCAAGCCTACGATGGAATTACTCACGCATGGCGGTGAGCATCATGAAATTGGTGATGGAGGAAGGTTGATGATGACGATGGCGATGGATTCCCCTCTCCGGAGCCCTGAACGGACTCCAGATCAGCCCTCCCGAGAGAGATTAGGGCTTGGTGGTGGCTCCGTATCGTAAAACGCGATGAATCCTTCTCTCTGATTTTTTTTCTCCCCAAACATGAATATATAGAGTTGGACTTGAGGTTGGTGGAGCTCCAGGGGGCCCACGAGGCAGGGGGCGTGCCTAAAGGGGTAGGTTCGCCCCCCACCCTCGTGGACAGGGTGTGGGCCCCCTGGTCTTGATTCTTTTGCCAGTATTTTTTATATATTCCAAAAATATTCTCCGTGAAGTTTCAGGTCATTCCGAGAACTTTTATTTTTGCACAAAAATAACACCTTGTCAATTCTGCTGAAAACAGCGTCAGTCTGGGTTAGTTCCATTCAAATCATGCAAGTTAGAGTCCAAAACAAGGGCAAAAGTGTTTGGAAAAGTAGACACGACAGAGACGTATCAACTCCCCCAAGCTTAAACCTTCGCTTGCCCTCAAGCAATTCAGTTGATAAACTGAAAGTGCTAAAGAAAAACTTTTACAAACTCTTTTTGCTCTTGTTGTTGTAAATATGTAAAGCCAGCATTCAAGTTTTCAACAAAGATTATGAACTAACCATATTCACAATAACATTAGGTCTCATGTTTACTCACATCAATGGCATAATCAACTAGCAAGCAATAATAATAAATCTCGGATGACAACACTTTCTCAAAACAATCATAATATGATATAACAAGATGATATCTCGCTAGCCCTTTCAAAGACCACAAAACATAAATGCAGAGCACCTCTGAAGATCAAGGACTGACTAAACATTGTAATTCATGGTAAAAGAGATCCAGTCATACTCAATATAAATTAATAGTAATAGATGCAAATGACAGCGGTGCTCTCCAACTGGTGCTTTTTAATAAGAGGAGGATGACTCAACATAAAAGTAAATAGATAGGCTCTTCACAGAGGGAAGCAGGGATTTGTAGAGGTGCCGAGCTCGGTTTTTGAAATAGAGATAAATAATATTTTGAGCGGCATACTTTCATTGTCAACATAACAACCGAGAGATCTCGATATCTTCCATGCTACACACATTATAGGCGGTTGCCAAGCAGAATGGTAAAGTTTATACTCCCCCACCACCAACAAGCATCAATCCTGGCTGGCCCGAAATAACGGGTGCCTCCAACTAACACCAGTCCTGGGGGACTTTTGTTTGCAATTATTTTGATTTGATTTGAGCATGGGACTGGGCATCCCGGTGACCAGCCATTTTCTCGTGAGTGAGGAGCGGAGTCCACTCCTCTTGAGAATAACCCGCCTAGCATGGAAGATACAGACAGCCCTAGTTGATACATGAGCTATTCGAGCATACAAAACAGAATTTTGTTTGAAGGTTTAGAGTTTGGCACATACAAATTTACTTGGAACGGCAGGTAGATACCGCATATAGGAAGGTATGGTGGACTCATATGGAATAACTTTGGGGTTTATGGAACTGGATGCACAAGCAGTATTCCCGCTTAGTACAAGTGAAGGCTAGAAAAAGACTGGGAAGCGACCAACTAGAGAGCGACAACAGTCATGAACATGCATTAAAATTAATAAACATTGAGTGCAAGCATGAGTGGGATATAATCCACCATGAACATAAATATCATGGAGGCTATGTTGATTTTGTTTCAACTACATGCGTGAACATGTGCCAAGTCAAGTCACTCGAATCGTTCAAAGGAGGATACCACCCTATCATACCACATCACAACCATTTTAATAGCATGTTGGCATGCAAGGTAAACCAATATAAACTCCTAGCAAATTAAGCATGGCATGAGCAACTATAATCTCTAATTGTCATTGCAAACATGTTTCATTCATAATAGGCTGAATCAGGAACGATGAACTAATCATATTTACAAAAACAAGATAGGTCGAGTTCATACCAGATTTTCTCATCTCAATCAATCCATCATACATCGTCATTATTGCCTTTCACTTGCATGACCGAACGGTGTGGATAATAATAATAATAGTGCACGTGCATTGGACTAAGCTGGAATCTGCAAGCATTTAATACAAGGGAGAAGACAAAGTAATATGGGCTCTTTGTTAAATCAACAATAATGCATATAAGAGCCACTACAACATTTTCATTATGGTCTTCTCCTCTCGACCCCCAAAGAACAAGAAAAGAAATAAAACTATTTACACGGGAAAGCTCCCAACAAGCAAAAGAAGAACAAGAAATCTTTTTGGGTTTTCTTTTAATTATTACTACTACAGGCATGGAAAGTAAACTAGCTAGAAGCTACAACTAATTTTTTTTGTTTTTCTCAAGGTTTTTCAAACACACAAGAAGAAAGCGAGAAAAAGAAAATAAACTAGCATGGATAGTACAATGAAAAAGTATGAGCACCGACAACTAGAATGAGTGTGTGAACCTGAATGTAATGTCGGTGAGAAATACGTACTCCGCCGACCTTAGGCTTTTGGCCTAAGTTGGTCTATGCCCATGGATCAAAGTTGTAGCTGGGGTCGTACTGAGATGCAGCAGCTATTGCCTCATGAGCTGCAGCTTGGAGGCGAGCTGCCTCCGTCCTCCTCTCATACTCGTTCGCCTCCTCTCTGGTTATAATATATCTCCTTTTTGCTTGAAAGTCAAAGAAACCAGGAGCAGGGAGAGCAACATGGACAATGCGACGCTTGTCAAAGATTAGTCGGTATTGGAGGAACTGTTCGTTCCTCTCAACAAACTGATGACGAACCATAGCATTATAATCTAAATAAGCAGGAGGCAGTTCCATATCATTTTGATGTATGGGTATCTCAAGATAATTAGCTACACTGGTTGCATAAATTCCACCTAACAATCTCCACTAATACTATTATTATGCAACCTACGTGCAACAATGGCCCCAAGTTATATTGTTTATCTCCTAACACAGCACTCTTGAGAACTCTAAGAACTGGAACACACATGTGACATGCCTCATCCTTACCGTTTATGCATCTACCTATAAAGAGAGCAAAATAATGTATAGCAGGAAAATGAATGCTCCCTATGGTAGCTTGTGTTATTTCGCTAGATTCCCCCACAGTTATACTAGCAAGAAAATCTTTAAACTCAGATTTGCGAGGTTCACTAGCATTACCCCATTGCGGGAGTTTACAAGCAGTATTAAAATCTTCTAAGTCCATGGTATAAGATTTATTATAGAGATCAAATAGGACAGTGTGAGAATTGTGTGAAGATGTAAATTTAAACCTTCTCACAAAGGAATCAGTTAGGTGGTAATATTGGGGGCACTTATCTAACATGAAGCCCTCAAGTTCAGCATTACGCACATATGCGTCAAATTCCTCCTTAATTCCTGCTTGGACCATGAAATTTTCCAAAAGTCATTCACAAGGCCGCACTTGAGCTTCTCTTGGTAGTTCATGGTCCGGCACACGTATTGTGGGCCTGGGTCCTTCCTTCCTTGAAGAACCACCTTGGTACATTTTCCTAAACATACTTCTTCCTCTGAAAAATTTCTGAAATTTTTAGTAACTCAAAATAAAAGTGAACCAAACTCAACAATATTAATAGCAACTACTCCCACAAGTGCCTAGAGACTATATCATGCATTAAAACTACTTGGGACCAAATAAATTTGACATGCAAGATCAAGAACAGGGTCACCTAAGCAGGAAAAATTTGCAATGAATAAAGCACTAGAACAAAAACTAATTGGGCCATTGGAGGAGTCACATACCGAAGAACAATCCCCCAAAGCAGTTTTGTGAGTGGAGCTTTGCGCAAGGAGATCGAAAATGGCAGCAAGATGAGCTAGAACTCGTGCTTGAGCTGGTGGGTGATTTTTTTCTGGAGGAAGACGGAGTGTGTGGGTGCAGGAATAAGTGGAGGGGGGCCACCAGGGGCCCACGAGGCAGGGGCGCGCCCTGGACCCTCGTGGCTAGGTTCTGGCTCCCCCTGATGTGTTCTCAGTGCCAGATATTCTTAAATATTCTAGAAAAAATCATATTTCATTTTCAGGGCTTTTGGAGAACTTTTATTTTTGGGGTATTTTTTATTGCACGGATAATTCAGAAAACAGATAGAAAATACTATTTTTGCTTTATTTAATATAAAATAACACAAAGGAAAAGGAGGGTACAGAGAGTTGTGCTTTCTAACTTCATCCATCTCATGCTCATCAAAAGGAATCCACTAACAAGGTTGATCAAGTCTTGTTAACAAACTCATTCCGAATCGCATGAAACCCGAGAATTTTCGAATAGCACTAGGTTACCTCAATGGGGATATCCACATCCCCAATAATAAGAATATCATATTTCTTTTTGACAGTAGGAAGAGGAAATTCAAAACCTCCAATAGTAATCGTTGGAATTTTTCCAATAGAATTGATACTGTGGACTTGAGGTTGTTTCCTCGGAAAGTGTACCGTATGCTCATTACCATTAACATGAAAAGTGACATTGCCTTTGTTGCAATCAATAACAGCCCCTGCAGTATTCAAAAAGGGTCTACCAAGGATAATCGACATACTATCGTCCTCGGAAATATCAAGAATAACAAAGTCCGTTAAAATAGTAACGTTTGCAACCACAACAGGAACATCCTCACAAATACCGACATGTATAGCAGTTGATTTATCGGCCATTTGCAATGATATTTCAGTAGGTGTCAACTTATTCAAATCAAGTCTACGATATAAAGAGAGAGGCATAACACTAACACCGGCTCCAAGATCACATAAAGCAGTTTTAACATAGTTTCTTTTAATGGAGCATGGTATAGTTGGTACTCCTGGATCTCCAAGTTTCTTTGGTATTCCACCCTTAAAAGTATAATTAGCAAGCATGGTGGAAATTTCAGCTTCCGGTATCTTTCTTTTATTTGTAATAATTTCTTTCATATACTTAGCATAAGGATTCATTTTAAGCATATCAGTCAAACGCATACACAAAAAGATAGGTCTAATCATTTTAGCAAAGCGCTCATAATCCTCATCATCCTTTTTCTTGGATGGTTTAGGAGGAAAAGGCATGGGTTTCTGAACCCATGGTTCTCTTTCTTTACCATGCTTCCTAGCAATGAAGTCTCTCTTATCATAACGTTGATTCTTTGATTGTGGGTTATCAAGATCAACAACAGGTTCAATTTCTACATTTTGTTATTGCTAGGTTGAGCATCAACATGAACATCATCATTAACATTATCACTAGGTTCATGTTCATTACCAGATTGTGTTTCAGCATCAGAAATAGAAATAGCATTGGGATTCTCAGGTGTGTCAACAACAGGTTCACTAGAAGCATGCAAAGTCCTATCATTTTTCTTTTTCTTCTTTTTAGAAGGACTAGGTGCATCAACATTAGTTCTTTGAGAATCTTGCTCAATTCTCTTAGGGTGGCCCTCAGGATACAAAGGTTCCTGAGTCATTTTACCCCCTCTAGTCATAACTCTAACAGCATTATCATTTTTGTTGTTATTTAATTCATTGAGCAAATCATTTTGAGCTTTAAACACTTGTTCTACTTGAGTGGTAACCATAGAGGCATGTTTCCTAATGAGTTTAAGTTCTCCTTTAACTCTAGACATATAATTACTCAAGTGTTCAATCATATAAGCATTTCGTTTCAATTGTCTACCAAAATAAGCATTGAAGTTTTCTTGTTTAATAATAAAATTATCAAACTCATCTAAGCATTGGTTAGCAGACTTATAACGAGGAATATCACCTTCATCAAATCTATATAGATAATTTACCTTTACTACCTGTGTCGGGTTATCAAGACCATGTATTTCTTCAATGGGTGGTAAATTCTTAACATCTTCAGCTTTAATACCCTTCTCTTTCATAGATTTCTTTGCCTCTTGCATATCTTCAGGACTAAGAAATAGAATACCCCTTTTCTTCGGAGTTGGCTTAGGAGTTGGTTCAGGAAATGTCCAATTATTTTCATTAGTCAACATATTATTCAATACCAATTCAGCTTGATCAACTGTTCTTTCCCTGAAAACACAACCAGCACAACTATCCAAGTGGTCTCTAGAAGCAGCGGTTAGTCCATTATAAAAGATATCAAGTATTTCATTTTTATTGAGAGGATGATCATGCAAAGCATTAAGTAATTGGAGAAGCCTGCCCCAAGCTTGTGGGAGACTCTCTTCTTCAATTTGCACAAAATTATATATTTCCCTTAAAGCAGCTTGTTTCTTATGAGCGGGGAAACATTTAGCAGAGAAGTAATAAATCAGATCCTGGGGACTACGCACACAACCAGGATCAAGAGAATTAAACCATGTTTTAGCATCACCCTTTAATGAGAACAGAAATAATTTAAGGATATAGTAGTAGCGAGTTTTCTCATCATTAGTGAATAGGGTGGCTATATCATTTAATTTAGTAAGATGTGCCACAACAGTTTCAGATTCATAGCCATAAAAAGGATCAGATTCAACCAAAGTAATTATCTCAGGGCCGACAGAGAAATCATAATCCTTATCGGAAATACAGATAGGTGAAGTAGCAAAAGCAGGGTCATATTTCATTCTAGCATTCAAAGATTTTTCTTTTAGCTTAGCTAATAATTTCTTAAGATCATATCTATCATTGCAAGCAAGAAAATCTCTAGCAGTTTCTTCATCCATAACATAACCCTCAGGCACAATAGGCAATTCATATCTAGGGGGAGAATCTTCATCATCACTTTCATCAATATTATCAGTTTCAATAATTTCATTCTCTCTAGCCCTAGCAAGTTGTTCATCAAGAAATTCACCAAGTGGCACAGTAGTATCAAGCATAGAAGTAGTTTCATCATAAGTATCATGCATAGCAGAAGTGGCATCATCAATAACATGCGACATATTATAATTAATAGCATGTGTAGGTGTCGAAAATTTACTCATAACAGAAGGTGAATCAAGTGCAGAGCTAGATGGCAGTTCCTTACCTCCCCTCGTAGTTGAGGGATAAATCTTAGTTTTTTCGTCTTTCAAGTTCCTCATAGTGATCAGCATATATAAATCCCAAGTGACTCAAAGAATAGAGCTATGCTCCCCGGCAATGGCGCGAGAAAATAGTCTTGATAACCCACTAGTATAGGGGATCGCAACAGTTTTCGAGGGTAGAGTATTCAACTCAAATTTATTGATTCGACACAAGGGGAGCCAAAGAATATTCTCAAGTATTAGCAGTTGAGTTGTCAATTCAACCACACCTGGATAACTTAATATCTGCAGCAAAGTAGTATGGAAGTAACAGTAACGGTGATAAAAGTAACATTAGTAGTTTTGTAGTAATTGTAGCAGTGGCAACGGTAACGTAAGTAAGCAAAGAAAAATATGTGAAAAGCTCGTAGGCATTGGATCGGTGATGGAGAATTATGTCGGATGTGATTCCTCATGCAATAGTTATAACATAGAGTGCCACAGAACTAGCTCCAATTCATCAATGTAATGTAGGCATGTATTCCGAATATAGTCATACGTGCTTATGGAAAAGAACTTGCATGACATCTTTTGTCCTACCCTCCCGTGGCAGCGGGGTCCTATTGGAAACTAAGGGATATTAAGGCCTCCTTTTAATATAGTACCGGACCAAAGCATTAACACTTAGTGAATACATGAACTCCTCAAACTACGGTCATCACCGGTAAGTATCCCGATTTTTGTCACTTCGGGGTTAGCGGATCATAACACATAATAGGTGACTATAGACTTGTAAGATAGGATCAAGAACTCACATATATTCATGAAAACATAATAGGTTTAGATCTGAAATCATGGCACTCGGGCCCTAGTGACAAGCATTAAGCATAGCAAAGTCATAGCAACATAAATCTCAGAACATAATGGATACTAGGGATCAAACGCTAACAAAACTAACTCGATTACATGGTAAATCTCATCCAACCCATCATCGTCCAGCAAGCCTACGATGGAATTACTCACGCACGGCGGTGAGCATCATGAAATTGGTGATGGAGGAAGGTTGATGATGACGATGGTGACGGATTCCCCTCTCCGGAGCCCCGAACGGACTCCAGATCAGCCCTCCCGGGAGAGATTAGGGGTTGGTGGCGGCTCCGTATCATAAAACGCGATAAATCCTTCTCTCTGTTTTTTCTCCCCGAACGTGAATATATAGAGTTGGAGTTGAGGTTGGTGGAGCTCCAGGGGGGCCACGAGGCAGGGTGCCCGCCCAGGGGGTAGGCACGCCCCCACCCTCGTGGACAGGGTGTGGGCCCCCTGGTCTTGATTCTTTCACCAGTATTTTTTATATATTCCAAAAATATTCTCCGTGAAGTTTCAGGTCATTCCGAGAACTTTTATTTCTGCACAAAAATAACACCATGGCAATTCTGTTGAAAACAGCGTCAGTCCGGGTTAGTTCCATTCAAATCATGCAAGTTAGAGTCCAAAACAAGGGCAAAAGTGTTTGGAAAAGTAGATACGATGGAGACATATCAAACACAAATCAAACCAACATGGTGAAAGTAACTAGATGAAATTCCCATGTACCCTCAAGAACGCTTTGCTTATCATAAGAGGCCGTTTTGGCCTGTCCTTTGCCTCAAAAGGATTAGGCTACCTTGCTGCACTTTTTTTACTACTATCGTTACTTGATCGTTACAAATTATATTGCTATCAAACTACTCTGCTACTTACAATTTCAGCACTTGCAGACACTACCTTGCTCAAAACCACTTGTCATTTCCTTCTGCTCCTCGTTGGGTTCGACACTCTTACTTATCAAAAGAGCTACAATTGATCCCCTATACTTGTGGGTCATCAGAGCCATATGGGCATCTAGGTTCCGCTATTGGTTATTGAATGGAGAGCTGTCTCGGTCATAACTACATAGTTCTCAAACCCGTAGGGTCCGCACGCTTTACGTTCGATGACGATATAGTATTGTATCTGTTATGTGATTTGGTGACCGAATGTTGTTCGGAGTCCCGGATGAGATCACGGACATGACGAGGAGTCTCGAAATGGCCGAGAGGTAAAGATTGATATATAGGTGATACGTCCATTTTGCATCATGTTTTCTTACTGTTATTTACAATGTTTTTATCCATAATAATGCTTTTTGGAGTAATTCTAATGCCTTTTCTCTCATAATGTGCAAGGAACACACAAAGAGGGAGAATTCTGGCAGCTGGAAATCTGGACTTGGAAAAGCTACGTCAGGCCACCTATTCTGCACAACTCCAAATGAGCTGAAACTTCAAGGAGATTTTTTATGGATTATTTAAGAAATACTGGAGCCAATAAACACCAGAGGGGGGCCACCAGGTGGGCACAACCCACCTGGGCGTGCCAGGCCCCCCAGGCGCGCCCTGGTGGTTTGTGGCCTCCTCGGCCCACCTCTGGTGCCCATCTTTTGGTATATAAGTCATTTTGACCTAGAAAAAATAAAGAGGAGGCTTTCGGGACGAAGCGCCGCCTTCTCGAGGCAGAACTTGGGCAGGAGCACTTTTGCCCTCCGGCATAGCGATACTATCGGGGGAACTTCCCTCTCGGAGGGGGAAATCATCGTCATCATCATCACCAACAACTCTCCCATCTTGGGGAGGGAAATCTCCATCAACATCTTCACCAGCACCATCTCATCTCAAACCCTAGTTCATCTCTTGTATTCAATCTTCTTACCGGAACTATAGATTGTTGCTAGGGGGTGACTAGTAGTGTTGATTACATCTTGTAGTTGATTACTATATGGTTTATTTGGTGGAAGATTATATGTTCAAATCCATTATGCATATTAATACCCCTCTGATCTTGAGCATGTTTATTGTTTGTGAGTAGTTACCTTTGTTCTTGAGGCCACGGGATAAATCATGTTGCAAGTAATCATGTGAATTTGATATGTGTTCGATATTTTGATAGTATGTATGTTGTGATTCCCTTAGTGGTGTCATGTGAACGTCGACTACATGACACTTCACCATATTTGGGCCTAAGGGAATGCATTGTGGAGTAGTAAATAGATGGTGGGTTGCGAGAGTGAAAGAAACTTAAACCCCAGTTTATGCACTATTCCGTAAGGGACCGATTGGATCGTAGAGTTTAATGCTATGGTTAGAATTTATTCTTAATACTTTTCTCGTAGTTGCGGATGCTTGCGGGAGGGTTAATCATAAGTAGGATGTTTGTTCAAGTAATAACAACACCTAAGCACCAGTCCACCCACATATCAAATTATCAAAGTAGCGAACACAAATCAAACCAACATGATGAAAGTGACTAGATGAAATTCCCGTGTACCCTCAAGAACGCTTTGCTTATTATAAGAGACCGTTTTGGCCTGTCCTTTGCCTCAAAAGGATTGGGCTACCTTTATGCATACTTGTTACTATTATCGTTACATGTTCATTACAAATTATCTTGCTACCAAACTACTCGCTACTTACAATTTCAGCACTTGCAGACAATACATTACTGAAAACTACTTGTCATTTCCTTCTGCTCCTCGTTGGGTTTGACACTCTTACTTATCGAATAGAGCTACAATTGATCCCCTATACTTGTGGATCATCAAGGCTATTTTCTGGCGCTGTTTCTGGGGAGTGAAGCACCTTTGGTAAGTGCAATTCGTTAAGGAAACATTTATATAGTGTGCTGAAATTTATTGTCTCTTGCTACTATGGAAAACAATCCTTTGAGGGGTTTGTTCGGGGTATCTTCACCTCGTCCGGAACCACAATTAATTGCCCCTCAACCTACTGCACCTACTGAAAATATTGAATATGAAATTCCTTTGTGTATGATAGAACAACTGCTAGCTAATCCTTATGCAGGAGATTGAACCGAACATCCAGATATGCACTTGATATATGTGGAACAAATTTGTGGATTGTTTAAGCTTGCAGGTTTACCCGGAGATGAGGTGATGAGAAAGGTTTTCCCTTTATCTTTGAAGGGGAAATCATTGGCATGGTATAGGCTATGCAACGATATTGGATCATGGAATTGGAATCGTTTGAAATTGGAGTTCCACCAAAAAAATTATCCTATGTATCTAGTTCATCGTGATCGGAATTATATATATAATTTTTGGCCTCGTGAAGGAGAAAGTATCGCTCTAGCTTGGGGGAGGCTTAAGTCAATGTTATATTCATGCCCCAATCATGAGCTCTCTAGAGAAATTATTATTCAGAATTTTTATGCTCGGCTTTCTCGCAATGATCAAAGCATGCTGGATACTTCTTGTGTTGGTTTCTTTATGAAGAAAACTATTGAATTTCAGTGGGATCTTTTGGAAAGGATTAAACGCAACTCTGAACATTGGGAACTCAACGAAGGTAAAGAGTCAGGTATAAAGCTTAAGTATGATTGTGTTAAATCTTTTATGGATACCGATGCTTTTCAAAAGTTTAGCACTAAATATGGACTTGACTCTGAGATAGTAGCCTCCTTTTGTGAATCATTTTCTACTCATGTTGAACTACCTAAGGAGAAGTGATTTAAATATCACCCACCTATTAAAGACGAAATTAAAGAACCGGTACCAGTTAAAGAAGAGACTATACTCTACAATGTTGATCCAGTTGTTCCTACTACTTATATTGAGAAACCCCCTTTTCCTGTTAGGATAAATGAACATGCTAAAGTTTCAACTGTGGTTAACAAAATCTATGTTAGAACACCTAAACCAGATGAACAAATTAGAGTGAAACCTAATATTGCTATGGTTAAAGATCTCTTAGAAGAGGACGTGGATGGGCATGTTGTTTACCTCTGTGAGAAGCTGCTAGAATTGCTAAACCTGATGGAAAAGATACCAGTTGTTGGCATACCTGTTATTTTAGTTAAAATAGGAGATCACTGTTATCATGGTTTATGTGACATGGGTGCTAGTGTGAGTGCCATTCCTTACACTTTATATAAAGAAATTATAAAAGTCATAGCACCTGTAGAGTTAGAAGACATAGATGTTACTATTAAACTTGCTAATAGAGACACCATATCACCTTGTGGAATTATTAGAGATGTTGAAGTCTTGTGTGGGAAAATAAAATATCCTACTGATTTTCTTGTTCTTGGTACCCTGCAAAGATGACTTCTGTCCCATTATCTTTGGTAGACCTTTCTTGAACACAGTTAATGCTAAGATAGATTGCCAGAAACAAAATGTGGGTGTTAGCTTTGGTGATGAGTCTCATGAGTTTAATTTTTCCAAGTTTAGTAGAAACCATCATGAAAAAGAATTGCCCAGTAAGGATGAATTAATTGGTCTTGCTTATATTGTTGTGACACCTACTGATCCTTTAGAACAATACTTGCTAGACCATGAGAATGATTTACATGAAGGAAATAAATTGATAAGATTTTCTTTGAACAACGTCCTCTGCTTACACACAATTTGCCTATTGAAACTCTTGGAGGTCCTCCTCCACCTAAGGGTGATCCAGTGTTTGAATTAAAACAATTGCCAGACACTTTGAAATATGCTTATCTTGATGAAAAGAAGATATATCCTGTTATTATTAGTGCTAACCTTCCAAAACATGAAGAAGAAAGATTATTGAAAGTTCTAAGGAAGCACCGAGCTGCTATTGGATATACTCTTGATGATTTAAAGGGCATTAGTCTCACTCTATGTCAGCACAAAATTAATATGGAACCTCATGCTAAGCCAGTTGTTGATCACCAATGTCGGTTGAATCCGAAGATGAAAGAGGTGGTATGAACGGAAATATTAAAACTTCTGGAAGCAGGTATAATCTATCCTATAGCTGATAGTAGATGGGTAAGTCATGTTCATTGTGTCCCTAAGAAAGGAGGTATTACTGTTTTTCCTAATGATAAGAATGGACTTATTCCACAAAGAATTGTTACAGGCTATAGAATGGTAATTGATTTCAGAAAATTAAATAAATCTACTAGAAAAGATCATTACCCTTTGCCTTTTATTGATCAAATGCTTGAAATATTATCTAAGCACACACACTTTTGCTTCCTTGATGGATATTCTGGCTTTTCACAAATACCTGTTTCGCAACCTGATCAAGAAAAGACCACTTTCACTTGTCCTTTTGGAACCTATGCTTATAGACGTATGCCTTTTCGTTTATGTATGCACCTGCTATCTTCCAAAGATGCATGATGGCTATATTCTCTGACTTTTGTGAAAAGATTGTTGAGGTTTTCATGGATGACTTCTCTGTTTATGGGAAGTCTTTTGATGATTGTTTAAGCAATCTTGATCGAGTTTTAAAGAGATGTGAACAAACAAATCTTGTCTTGAATTGGGAGAAGTACCACTTTATGGTTAATGAAGGTATCGTCTTGGGTCATAAAATTTCTGAAAGAGGTATTGAAGTGGACCAAGCTAAGGTTGATGCAGTTGAGAAAATGCCATGTCCTAAGGACATCAAAGGTATTCGTAGTTTCCTAGGTCATGCTGGTTTCTATAGGAGGTTTATTAAAGACTTCTCTAAAATTTCTAAGCCTCACACTAGTCTTTTACAAAAGGATGTTCCTTTTGTTTTATATGATGATTATTTAGAAGCCTTTGAAACACTCAAGAAAGCTTTAATTTCTGCACCTATTGTTCAACCACCTAATTGGAACTTGCCTTTTGAAATTATGTGTGATGCTAGTGATTATGTTGTTGGTGTTGTTCTAGGACAAAGAGTTGATAAGAAATTGAATGTTATTCATTATGCTAGTAAAACTCTTGACAGTGCTCAAAGAAATTATGCTACTATTGAAAAAGAATTCTTAGCAGTGGTGTTTGCTTGTGATAAGTTTAGACCTTATATTGTTGATTCCAAAGTAACTATTCTCACAGACCATGCTGCTATTAAATATCTTATGGAAAAGAAAGATGCTAAACCTAGACTTATTCATTGGGTTCTCCTGTTAGAAGAATTTGATTTGCATATCATTGATAGAAAAGGAGCTGAGAACCCCGTAGCTGATAATTTGTCTAGGCTTGAAAATGTGCTTGATGACCCACTACCTATTGATGATAGTTTTCCTGATGAGCAGTTAGCTGCAATAAATGTTGCTAATAGTACTCCTTGGTATGATGACTATGCTAATTACATTGTTACTAAATATTTACCACCTAGCTTTACTTACCAACAAAAGAAAAAATTCTTCTATGATTTAAGACATTACTTTTGGGATGACCCACATCTCTATAAAGGAGTAGATGGTATTATTAGACGTTGTGTACCTGAGCATGAACAGGGACAAATCCTACGGAAATGTCACTCTGAACCGTATGGAGAGCATCATGCTAGATATAGAACTGCTCACAAGGTATTGCAATCTGGATTTTATTGGCCTACTCTCTCCAAGGATGCACATAAGTTTGTCTCATCTTGTGATGAATGCCAAAGAATAGGTAATATCGGTAAGCATTAAGAAATGCCTATGAATTATTCACTTGCTGTTGAACCATTTGATTTTTGGGGATTTGATTACATGGGACATTTTCCTTCCTCTAATGGATATACACATATTTTGGTTGATGTTGATTATGTTACTAAATGGGTAGAAGCTATTCCAACTAGTAGTGCTGATCACAACACCTCTATTAAAATGCTTAAGGAAGTTATTTTCCCAAGGTTTGGAGTCCCTAGATATTTAACGACTGATGGTGGTTCACACTTTATTCATGGTGCTTTCCGTAAGATACTTGTTAAGTATGATGTTAACCATAGAAATGCATCACCCTATCATCCTCAATCTAGCGGTCAAGTTCAGCTTAGCAATAGAGAGATAAAATTAATTTTGCAAAAGACTGTTAATAGGTCCAGGAAGAATTGGTCTAAGAAATTAGATGATGCACTTTGGGCTTATAGAACAGCACATAAAAATCCCATGGGTATGTCTCCTTATAAAATGGTTTATGGAAAAGCTTGTCATTTACCTCTTGAGTTAGAACATAAAGCATATTGGGCAGTTAAGGAACTCAACTATGATTTCAAACTTGCTGGTGAAAAGAGGTTATTTGATATAAGCTCATTAGATGAATGGAGAACCCAAGCTTATGAAAATGCAAAGTTATTCAAAGAAAAGGTTAAAAGGTGGCATTATAAAAGAATCCAAAAGCGTGAGTTTAAAGTTAGAGAATATGTTCTTTTGTACAACTCTCGTTTCAGATTCTTTGTAGGCAAACTCCTCTCAAAATGGGAAGGCCCCTATGTCATCGAAGTGGTTTACCGGTCTGGAGCCATCAAAATAAATAATTTTGAAGGCACTAACCCAAAGGTTGTCAACGGGCAGCGAATAAAGCATTATATCTCATTGATGTTGAAAGTAATATTATCCAAACTTTGACACCGGAAGAACACATAAAAAGAGTCCTTCCGGAACACTCCAGAATTGTCAATATAAGGAGGTACATAGTGCAGTAAGTAAACAGACTCTAAAAAATCTACAAAAATATTTTTTGTCAGTTTTGGAATAATTTAGAATTTTGGGAATAAAGAAACTGCCAGGAAGTGTTCCCTGGTGGGCACAAGACACCAGGGCGCGCCAGGCTTGCCTGGCGCGCCCAGGTGGGTTGTGCCCACCTGGGACACCTCTCGTACTCCGTTTTTCTTCCGTATGCTTGTCCTACAAAATAAAAATTATATGTATACTTCCTAAACCTGTTAACCACCGTATCGCGGAGAAAATCCTCTGTTCTCTTTTCTTGCTATTTCCGGTCAGATTTATCAAGCTAAGCATCATGTCTTCCTGCTCCTCCAACCACCTTGAAGAAGATGTTTGGCTGATAAAGATCGAGACGAAGCGGGAGGAGCCTACGGACACCACCAAAGGAGAACTAAGTGTCGAGTATGGGCATTCCCCTTGGCTTCCACCAAGCTTGGGGGAGGTGCCCCGGTATCGTATCACCCCACTCTCTTTTTCTTTTACTTATCTTAGTTCTTTTTCCTAGAAGAAATAAAGTTTAGTTCAACCCTTTCCTTCCTTGAGAGTTTGCTTAGTGATCTATCATTGAAATCGCGTGCGAGTTATATAATAAAGTTTAGTTTGAGTTTTTACTTTCTTTACTTTCATGTTGCAAATAAAGAAAAGAAAAAGAGAAAGAAAGCAAACAATAGAAAGGAAATAAATCAATAAGTTCATATACTAATCCTATGGTAGGTGATAGCACCACATAAGGAAAGTATAAGTAAGAAAATTTTATTAGAGATTGACAAACATAGCATTAGTCAATGATACAACTCATGAAAGAATTAATAAGGGAAGGGAAGATTCACATATAAATATACTATCCTAGAAATCTTTTGTGATTGTGAGCCCTCATCAAAATATTATATGCCAAAATTGTTGACGTTGGACAAGGAAGACAACTTAATGATTTATGTTTGTTTATATTCATATAGAAGTCATATTGTCATAGATCCTTCAACATGTGGTGCTTGCCCCTATCTTTGCTAGCCAAAAATTGTGCACTAAGTAGAGATACTACTTGTGCATCCAAAAACCCTTTAACCCAAATCTTTTTCAAGTGTCTACCATACCTACCTATGGATTGAGCAAGATCCCTCAAGTAAGTTGTCATCGGTGCAAAAAGGCAATAAAGATTTCTTCTAAATATGTGAGATCATTTAGTGTAAGAGAAAATTGAGCGTTGTATGAACTTGGATGACAAAGAATTAAAGCGCATGGACATTCTCTTGCACTAAGGGATTGAGCATGCAAACAAATAAGCGCATGGCAACCTCTGCTTCCCTCTGCGAAGGGCCTATCTTTTACTTTTATGTATTTACTTTTATGCAAAGAGTCAAAGTGTTCCTTCTATTCCTTTTTATTTACTCTTTTGGCAAGCATCATGTGGTGAGGAAAGATCTAGGCACATATTTCCAGTTGAATATAGATAGCATGAGTTATTATTGTTCACATCACCCTTGAGGTGAGTAAGTTGGGAGGAGAAACTATAAGCCCCTATCTTCCTATGTGTCCGGTTGAAATGTTTTGCTCATGTGTACTCGGTGAGTGTTAGCAATCATAGAAGACTATATGATGGTTGAGTATGTGGACTTGCTTTAAAGGCTCCGACACGTGACTCTTACTGAAAAGATGATGAATTGTAGTTGCAAAGTTGGCTGAGAAAATAGTTTGTTGGTTTCTATTAGAGTTTTTGCTTTATACTTCAATTGCATGATGAAATGTTACTTATTCATAGGAAGTATATGTTAAATTTTGTTGCTGTTATAATAATCAACATGATGCCTCTTGTGACGCCCAGATATTCAGGCTACAGTAATCCCACGTTAACGATGCCACGTCACCCCGGTTACTATTGCTAATCTCTCGTTAGTTCAAAACCGGTTCAAAAGTCAAATTCAAAATATGTCAAACAACAAAAAATTTCAAACTTTAAAAGTAAAATGTTTGGAGCGTGCCAATTAATGTTTAGGAATTTAAGGTGAAGGAAACACACTTTTACAGAATGCATAAATATTTTAAATTGAATTAAAACAGAAAAGGAAATAAATAGATAAAAAAACAAAAACTAACAAAAAAAGGGGGAACCTCCCCCCCCCCCCCCCCGCCACGGCCCACTGACCCAGATGGCCGGCCAGCCCACCTGGCCCAGCCGGCCAACCCCGCCGCCTTAACCCCTGATTCCCCCGAAACCCTAGCGCCCACTCCCCCACTCTCCCCCTCCCGTCGCCACTCCCTTCCCCCTCCCGATCCAATCTGGATCGAGGAGAAACCCCCCACTCCCCACGCTCCTCGCACCCCCCTCTGCCCGAACTGGTTCGGGCACGGCGCCCCAACCCCCGTCGCCGGCGCTCACTGTCACCGCCTCCGACGCTGTTGGACCCCGCCGTCGCCGGAGCTCCCTCGCCGGCCTGCCTCCGCCACCTCGTCGGACTGCTTCCTCTCCGGTGCCGTCGTCCCCGTCCTCCTCCTCGACCCCCACTGCCCCGTGCCCTACGCTGCTCGGTGAGGCCCCCGGCATCTTCTCTTTCCCCCGTCACCGAACGCACGCGCTCAGCGCTCCGCCAAACCCCCCGCGACCGAGCTCGCGCTCGCCCTGCCCGAAGCCGCGCCCATCACCGCACGCGCCGGCTTTCCCAGCTCCGGCTCCCGCCTCCGTCTACCGCGGCCGGCCGGCCGAACGCCGTCGCCCCGTGCCCCTCCTCCGCTTCTAGCCCCGCGGGCCTCCGCCGCGCCGGCCTACACCTCGTTGTCGCCCACCTGCAAGCGCCCGCCCTGTCGCGCCCCAGCTCGCTGTCGTTGTGCCTACAACCACCGACTAGATCGCCCGCGCGCCCCAGCCGGGTGTGCCCCGACCCGGTGCCCACAGCCCCGCTCGGGTGCCCAGCCGGGTCCTGGCGCCCGAGGACCGCGCCCGAAGCCCGCTAAGGCCCGCTGGCCCTATGACAGGGGCCCCCACCCCCAGAACGTTTTTAAAAAATAATAATAAAAAAATAAAAAATATTAAGAATAATAATTAATTAATTAATTAGCTTAGCCTAATTAACCTATTAACTAAACTAATTAATTAGGTTAATTAGGTTAATTAGTTAACAGTGAATGACATGTGGGACCTAGTGGTCTGTTGACTAGTCAAAGTCCACAGTTGACTGATGACGTCATAAAATGTATTTCGAATTAAATTAATTCTGTTAATTCCAAAAATGATTTAAAACTTTGAAAATTAATATAAATTAAACAGTAGCTCGGATGAAAATACTTTATACATGAAAGTTGCTCAGAACGACGAGACGAATCCGAATACGCAGCCCATTCATCAGCCACGCGTCCCTAGCATAGCGCACCTGCAACATTTCACCTTCAGTTTATCTGTCCGAAAACGCGAAACACCGGGGATACTTTCCCGGATGTTTTCCCCTTCGCCGGTACCACCTACTGCCGCGTTAGGGCACACCTAGCACCGCTCATTGTCATGTCACACATCGTCATGCTTATGTTTGCATTGTATTTATTGTTTCTCCCCCCCCCTCTTCTCTCGGTAGACTACGAGACCGATGCTGCTGCTGCCCTGTTCGACTACGGTGTTGACGACCCCTCCTTCTCGGCTGAGCTTCCAGGAAAGCCCCCCCCCCCCCCCCCCCCGTGATCACCAGATATCGCCTATTCCTTCTCTATACTGCTTGCATTAGAGTGTGTAGCATGTTACTGCTTTCGGTTAATCCTATACTGATGCATAACCTGTCATTGTTGCTACAGTTGTTACCCTTACCTGCTACCCTACTGTTTAGTATAGGATGCTAGTTTTCCATCAGTGGCCCTACACTCTTGTCCGTCTGCCATGCTATACTACTGGGCCGTGATCACTTCGGGAGGTGATCACGGGTATATACTATATACTTTATATACATGACACATGTGGTGACTAAAGTCGGGTCAGCTCGTTGAGTACCCGCAAGTGATTCTGATGAGGGGGCTGAAAGGACAGGTGGCTCCATCCCGGTAGAGGTGGGCCTGGGTTCCTGACGGCCCCCGACTGTTACTTTGTGGCGGAGCGACAGGGCAGGTTGAGACCACCTAGGAGAGAGGTGGGCCTGGCCCTGGTCGGCGTCCGTGGATACTTAAAATAACACGCTTAACGAGTTCTTGGTATTTGATCTGAGTCTGGCCATTTGGTCTATACGCACTAACCAACTACGCGGGAACAGTTATGAGCACTCGATGTCGTGGTATTAGCCGAAGCATTCGTGACGTCAGCGACAGAGTGGCGCGCGCCGGATTGGACTGGAATGCCTGCTAGGCTAGGTCTGCTTCCGGCCGCCCTCGCAACGTGCAGGTGTGCAATGGGCGATGGGCCCAGACCCCTGCGCCATAGGATTTAGACCGGCGTGCTGACCTCTCTGTTGTGCCTAGGTAGGGCTGTGACGTGTTGATCTTCCGAGGCCGGGCATGACCCAGGAAAGTGTGTCCGGCCAAATGGGATCGAGCGTGTTGGGTTATGTGGTGCACCCCTGCAGGGAAGTTTATCTATTCGATTAGCCGTGTCCCTCGGTAAAAGGACGACCCAGAGTTGTACCTTGACCTTATGACAACTAGAACCATATACTTAATAAAACACACCCTTCCAAGTGCCAGATATAACCCGATGATCGCTCTCTAACAAGGCGACGAGGAGGGGATCGCCGGGTAGGATTATGCTATGCGATGCTACTTGGTGAACTTACCATCTACTCTCTTCTACATGCTGCAAGATGGAGGTGGCCTAAAGCGTAGTCTTCGGCAGGATTAGCTATCCCCCTCTTATTCTGGCATTCTGCAGTTCAGTCCACCAATATCGCCCTTTACACATACACCCATGCATGTGTAGTGTAGCTCCTTGCTTGCGAGTACTTTGGATGAGTACTCACGGTTGCTTTCTCCCTCTTTTCTCCCCTTTCCCTTCTACCTGGTTGTCGCAACCAGATGCCGGAGCCCAGGAGCCAGACGCCACCGTCGACGACGACTCCTACTACACCGGAGGTGCCTACTACTACGTGCAGCCCGCTGACGACGACCAGGAGTAGTTAGGAGGGTCCCAGGCAGGAGGCCTGCGCCTCTTTCGATCTGTATCCCAGTTTGTGCTAGCCTTGTTAAGGCAAACTTGTTTAACTTATGTCTGTACTCAGATATTGTTGCTTCCGCTGACTCATGTATGATCGAGCATTTGTATTCGAGCCCTCGAGGCCCCTGGTTTGTATTATGATGCTTGAATGACTTATTTATGTTTTTAGAGTTGTGTTGTGATATCTTCCCATGAGTCCCTGATCTTGATCGTACATGTTTGCGTGCATGATTAGTGTACGATTGAATCGGGGGCGTCACAAGTTGGTATCAGAGCCAACTGCCTGTAGGAATCCCCCTTCCACACTCCTTGGCCGAAGTCGAGTCTAGTCATTACAAAACTTTTACTAACTTGGTTGTGTGCCTTACGGGCCCACGTCGCCATTGGGTGGTATTAGGATCTTTTACTCCTCGACCTTTGCTCTGGGACTCTGATCTCTCCTCTATTCGGGTTTAATGAATTTACTAAAATCTAACTTTAGGATCTCGTTACTACTTCCTCCCGGAGAGCCCCTTCAGGCCAGATGATCGCCGACTGCACCAGGAGATTCCGAAGATACTCTACGATGTGCTCTTGAGACTATGTGCCATTGCTTTTGCAATTCACTTCCATTGATAAATCCCTATGGATAACTACTTACACCTATCGTTCATATTGTCATCCCCAGTTGCTCTTGTTATTACAAGATGTCCTGAAATACTCTTCGATATTCCGAGAATTCTTTATGCTTACTGTCCTGCAGTTCCTTGCCGCATGAATACCCCTACGGATAATTACTCGCGCTTGCCGCATATCCGTTCGTCCAAAGTTGTTCAGGTGTTTCACAAAAGTCTTCGAAATACTACCCGATCTTCCGGTAGTCCTTCTGCAAATACTTGTCTGCTTGCAGTTTGGACAATTCCATTTGACTAACAATAACCATTAAAATCCTTGTGATTGACATTCTGATCGTGTTGATTCAACATGTGTGTAAATGCACACAATCATCAGTTATTCCCTGGAAATTTCCTTCCGGCTCAGACATCATTTTAAATGTGAGCTGGTTCTCAAGCAATCCAATTGCCGTCGATTATACCCTAAGCCTACTCAACTTATCCATCCTTAATCACAGTTTTTGCCTCTGAGCCGTTGATTTGGAAAATTATGATTCTTTGCCTTTGAGCTTTGAGTTAGTCAGTTGTTTCTATAATCTAAGGCCCTTTCCTTGATTCTTCCTCTGGTTGTGTGCTGATGCTCACATCAGCTCCATTATGGACCGGCAGATCCTTTAATGGATTTTATCCGACAACGTCCTTCATATTCAATAACCTTGTGAGCCTTCCCTCGGATACATAATGCCTTTGGTAAATTGTATTCTCTACTTTCTCAACCTTGCTCTGCTTTCGAGCTGGTGATATTTACTCTTGAAGCTTGTGGTATATGTTTCTAAGATGCCCCATGGGTTGAACCTATGCCTTCCTTAATCTGTGTGAACTCGAAAGTTTTCACGGGTCATACTCCTCTGGTAATTCACCAGGTAGGTTTGACACTGAAATCATTTTATCTAGAGCAGTGAATGAAAGGTTATGCATTGAAGAAGTGGGAGTCAACCTTGAACTTGTGTTCATGCCCATGGACACGATGTAGATCTTACCATTAAAGCTTCTCTTAAATTAATTATTCCCTTGGTATAAGTTCTTATATCTGGGATCCGGCTTTTGCAATCGTGGTAACGACCATATTGTTCTTCTTTGATCCCATTTCTCAGACAAGTTGAAGTAATTGTCTTCTGCAAAGCAATACCCCAGTCCAACCTCTACTTTGGATTGTCGTCGATATTCTCACCGATTCCAATTTTTCCTCGGGTTCTAAGTTGTTAGACACTCAAGGACACCGATAACGGAATCGAGTCCGCACTACGATCCAACGAGGATTAGAGATCTTCAATGCTTACAAGTTTAATAATCCTTCAAGTCATTTCCAAGCCTTATCGGCTATATCATTATCGTGTAAACTTTTAACTATGCTACCTGGTCCTTCTTCCCGGAGCACAAATTTCGAAGGTGAGCTAAGCTTACGTCGATCTTCATCATCTTATTGTTCACTTTGAACAGCGAGCTTGATTCCGAGTTGATGTCGTACCCATGGTCCCAATAACCTTTCGCTTCATCATTCCTTTGATCTGATGTTGTCGCTGATCGATTACATCTTCATGAAATCTCGCGACAAATGTGTCGTGAACATCATCAACATCCTGAGCTCTTCAAAAATATCTATTGAATTCTTGATGAGAAATACCACCCTTTGCTCTGGATGACTTGTGTTATTATCGACCACTTTATTGCCTTCCGTTCAACACAAACTTGTCCGTGTTTTGTGTTATACCTTAAGATCCTTGCTATCCAGCAATTGTTCTTCTTTACCTTGGAGTATTACCACCTTTTATGCCAAGAATGTCGTGAGAATTTCACCACCTCTTATGAATTCTTGGTACTTGTGATACTTCCTGCCATCTCCGTTCATTCCTTGGTCCCCGTGTTGTTTATAACCGGAATGCCGACAAATGAACTATGATGTGTGAATTTAAAACTTCTAGCAACCCTATTGCTTTGAAGTTAATGGTCGACATTTCATTCTTAGACCATTGGTTATCGAATCACCATTATAACATCAGTCATGCTACCTAAGCCATATTTCGGGTGCACCTTTCAACCAATGTTTAAATTGGGTATGTTTTCCTCGAGCATACATCATTATATCATTTGATCCGGCAAATGTTATCTCCTTGTTCACATAATTGTGGAGATCCATCTTGTCGAAAATCTTGATGAATTGTCACTGAGTCCCTCAGTCACCTCCTCGTCCTCTCCTTGGTTTGATGATGAACTCTTGTTTCGGAACTCGCTTCCATAGTATAATTCCCGAGAATCTTACAATGTCATCTCGACAATTTGTGTTGCACTTTCTTCTCAGACATCCTGAATCTGAGTTATCCTAGCACTAATCAGATCTGAATCTCGGACGGATATGATGGTTGGGACATATTTCCAAGAGTTATAACATTGGTCTTTATATGACCCGGTAAGGTGATGTCATGCCCAGCACACCTGACCGGAGGACCTATTGTTATAATTTTCCTTTTAGCAAGGCTATCCATTCTTCCATGAGGAAATTGTAAAACTTATTCTACAAGTTGTTCCTGATGGATCCTTCGTGTATTCGAAGTCTGACCTTTGCTTGAAGACCATGTCAATGCTATCTCGAAGTATGTCTGTGGTACTCCGATTTTCAGCAAGAACATTTGAAGCCGAATGCAAAATGTTTCTTGCTAAATTATCCAAACACCGTTGTATGGACAATTTCATGAAATTTCTCTCCCCTTACCTAACGGGTTTTCTACTTTATATCCTGTCATAGATATCTTGCTCCGCTTGTCCTTGGGAAGGATATACCCCCGAAATATGTGTGTATACACATTTTCCCTTCCATTGTTCTGGTTAAACCTGATAACCACTTTTCCCTTCCATTGGTTTGTTTAAACCTTCTTGTGATCTATATTATATAAGCAATAATATTCTCCTGCTTATGTAAACACCTCGGTGTACAATTCTGTCAGTAAGACCCTATTGCTTTTGTTGATGACATTCCGGTAACCGCCGATGGACGAGAACTTTGCCTATTGGTCCGCCTCGTTTAATGAGCAGGAAATGGTTCTCTTTGTCCCTCGCCCTTGGTACCGACGTTGTTGCCGACATAATCGACAGGCTACCCTCTGACATACCTTGCATGCATGATCACGCAAGACGTCTCCTCCCTTCCTACTTTTAACCCACATGGTGGGCCCATAACCGACAGTTCCACAGGATCAAAACCTGACTCTCCTGTACACCCTATTGCCAAAGTTATTCCTAGAGCTTGACTTCATATGTAGTTCACGGGCCACCTGCCTAGTGATCTATTCTGGTACTAGATGCAATACTTATTCCTATTGCTCTAAACCCCTTTCACATTTCGTATCAGGCAACGAACGATTGCCTATGCGCTTGAAACTTCTACTTTGCACCTTCTTACTTTGCTCTCGATAATTTCTTAAGTTTCAATTCGAGAGTTACTATTCGCCACCTTCCTAATGTTATCTACCGGATAAGCAACCCTGCAGAGTTCCATTCTTTCGAGTTACCCCTTATCATTTTACGTAAGTATGGTGGAGATCCCGAAGAAAGGATGACGACTTGCTCATGGTGACTTGAAGCAGAGAAATGAAGACATCAATGAAAGGGATCAACCTCTTCGAAAGGGCAGCCAAAACCGAGAAGAGTCGTTAGGTTTTTCGCTACCAGCACTTTCCCCCCTTACTCCACCGCTTAAATCTCGGGACGAGATTTCTTGTAGTGGAGGAGAATTTTGACGCCCGGATATTCAGGCTACAGTAATCCCACGTTAACGATGCCACGTCACCCCGGTTACTGTTGCTAATCTCTCTTAGTTCAAAACCGGTTCAAAAGTCAAATTCAAAATATGTCAAACAACAAAAAATTTCAAACTTTAAAACTAAAATGTTTGGAGCGTGCCAATTAATGTCTAGGAATTTTAGGTGAAGGAAACACACTTTTACAGAATGCATAAATATTTTAAATTGAATTAAAACAGAAAAGGAAATAAATAGATAAAAAACCAAAACTAACAAAAAAAGGGGGAACCTCCCCCCCCCCACGGCCCACTGACCCAGATGGACGGCCAGCCCACCTGGCCCAGCCGGCCCACCCCGCCGCCTTAACCCCTGCTTCCTCCGAATCCCTAGCGCCCCACTCCCCCACTTTCCCCCTCACGTCGCAACTCCCTTCCCCCTCCTGATCCAATCTGGATCGAGGAGAAACCCCCCACTCCCCTCGCTCCTCGCACCCCCTCTGCCCGAACTGGTTCGGGCACGGCGCCCCAACCCCCGTCGCCGGCGCTCACCGTCACCGCCTCCGATGATGTTGGACCCCGCCGTCGTCGGAGCTCCCTCGCCGGCCTGCGTCCGCCACCTCGTCGGACTGCTTCCTCTCCGGCGCCGTCGTCCCCGTCCTCCTCTCGACCCCCCACTGCCCCGTGCCCTACGCTGCTCGGTGACGCCCTCGGCCTCTTCTCTTTCCCCCATCACCGAACGCACGCGCTCAGCGCTCCGCCAAACCCCCCGCGACCGAGCTCGCGCTCGCCATGCCCGAAGCCGCGCCCATCACCGCACGCGCCGGCCTTCCCAACTCCGGCGCCCGCCTCTGCCTACCGCGGCCGGCCGGCCGAACGCTGTCGCCCCGTGCCCCTCCTCCGCTTCTAGCCCCGCGGGCCTCCGCCGCACCGGCCTGCACCTCGTTGTCGCCCACCTGCTAGCGCCCGCCCTGTCGCGCCCCAGCTCGCTGTCGTTGTGCCTGCAACCACCGACGAGATCGCCCGCGTGCCCAAGCCGGGTGCGCCCCGACCCGGCGCCCACAGCCCCGCTCGGGTGCCCAGCCGGGTCCTGGCGCCCGAGGACCGCGCCCGAACCCCGCTAAGGCTCGCTGGCCCTATGACAGGGGCCCCCACGCCCAGACCATTTTTAAAAAATAATAATAATAAAATAAAAAATATTAAGAATAATAATTAATTAATTAATTAATGACCTTAATTAGATTAGCCTAATTAACCTATTAACTAAACTAATTAATTAGGTTAATTAGGTTAATTAGTTAACAGTGAATGACATGTGGGACCTAGTGGTCTGTTGACTAATCAAAGTCCACAGTTGACTGATGACGTCATGCTGACATCATAAAATGAATTTCGAATTAAATTAATTCTGTTAATTCCAAAAATGATTTAAAACTTTGAAAATTAATATAAATTAAACCGTAGCTCGGATGAAAATACTTTATACATGAAAGTTGCTCAGAACGACGAGACGAATCCGAATACACAGCCCATTCGTCAGCCACGTGTCCCTAGCATAGCGAACCTGCAACATTTCACCTTCGGTTTATCTGTCCGAAAACGCGAAACACTTGGGATACTTTCACGGATGTTTTCCCCTTCGCTGGTACCACCTACTGCCGCGTTAGGGCACACCTAGCACCGCTCATTGTCATGTCACACATTGTCATGCTTATGTTTGCATTGTATTTATTGTTTCTCCCCCTCTTCTCTCGGTAGACTACGAGACCGATGCTGTTGCTGCCCCGTTCGACTACGGTGTTGACGACCCCTCCTTCTCGGCTGAGCTTCCAGGCAAGCCCCCCCTTGATCACAAGATATCGCCTATTCCTTCTCTATACTGCTTGCATTAGAGTAGTGTAGCATGCTACTACTTTCAGTTAATCCTATACTGATGCGTAGCCTGCCATTGTTGCTACAATTGTTACCCTTACCTGCTATCCTACTGCTTAGTATAGGATGCTAGTGTTCCATCAGTGGCCCTACACTCTTGTCCGTCTGCCATGCTATACTACTGGGCCATGATCACTTCGGAAGGTGATCACGGGTATATACTATATACTTTATATACATGACACATGTGGTGACTAAAGTTGGGTCAGCTTGTTGAGTACCCGCAAGTGATTCTGATGAGGGGGCTGAAAGGACAGGTGGCTCCATCCCGGTAGAGGTGGGCCTGGGTTCCTGATGGCCCCCGACTGTTACTTTGTGGCAGAGCGACAGGGCAGGTTGAGACCACCTAGGAGAGAGGTGGGCCTGGCCTTGGTCAGCGTCCGCGGATACTTAAAATAACACGCTTAACGAGTTCTTGGTATTTGATCTGAGTCTGGCCATTTGGTCTATACGCACTAACCAACTACGTGGGAACAGTTATGGGCACTCGACGTCGTGGTATCAGCCGAAGCCTTCGTGACGTCAGCGACTGAGCGGCGCGCGCCGGATTGGACTGGAATGCCTGCTAGGCTAGGTCTGCTTCCGGCCGCCCTCGCAACGTGCAGGTGTGCAATGGGCGATGGGCCCAGACCCCTGCGCGATAGGATTTAGACCGGCGTGCTGACCTCTGTGTTGTGCCTAGGTAGGGCTGCGACGTGTTGATCTTCCGAGGCCGGGCATGACCCAGGAAAGTGTGTCCGACCAAATGGGATCGAGCGTGTTGGATTATGTGGTGCACCCCTGCAGGGAAGTTTATCTATTCGAATAGTCGTGTCCCTTGGTAAAAGGACGACCCAGAGTTGTACCTTGACCTTATGACAACTAGAACCGGATACTTAATAAAACACACCCTTGCAAGTGCCAGATATAACCCGGTGATCGCTCTCTAACAGGGCGACGAGGAGGGGATCGCCGGGTAGGATTATGCTATGCGATGCTACTTGGTGAACTTACTATCTACTCTCTTCTACATGCTGCAAGATGGAGGTGGCCTGAAGCGTAGTCTTCGGCAGGATTAGCTATCCCCCTCTTATTCTGGCATTCTGCAGTTCAGTCCACCGATATGGCCCTTTAAATATATACCCATGCATATGTAGTGTAGCTCCTTGCTTGCGAGTACTTTGGATGAGTACTCACGGTTGCTTTCTCCCTCTTTTCTCCCCTTTCCCGTCTACCTGGTTGTCGCAACCAGATGCCGGAGCCCAGGAGCCAGACGCCACCGTCGACGACGACTCCTACAACACCGGAGGTGCCTACTACTACATGCAGCCCGCTGACGACGGCCTGGAGTAGTTAGGAGGATCCCAGGCAGGAGGCCTGCGCCTCTTTCGATCTGTATCCCAGTTTGTGCTAGCCTTCTTAAGGCAAACTTGTTTAACTTATGTCTGTACTCAGATATTGTTGCTTCCGCTGACTCGTCTATGATCGAGCATTTGTATTCGACCCCTCGAGGCCCCTGGTTTGTATTATGATGCTTGTATGACTTATTTATGTTTTTAGAGTTGTGTTGTGATATCTTCCCGTGAGTCCCTGATCTTGATCGTACACGTTTGCGTCCATGATTAGTGTACGATTGAATCGGGGGCGTCATACCTCTATGTCCGTATTTTTTTATCGACACCTCTCTCTCAAAGCATGTGGACATGTTTTTTGATTTTAGTTTTTCGCTTGAGGACAAGCGAGGTCTAAGCTTGGGGGAGTTGATACGTCCATTTTGCATCATGTTTTCTTACTGTTATTTACAATGTTTTTATCCATAATAATGCTTTTTGGAGTAATTCTAATGCCTTTTCTCTCATAATGTGCAAGGAACACACAAAGAGGGAGAATTCCGACAGCTGGAAATCTGGACCTGGAAAAGCTACGTCAGTCCACCTATTCTGCCCAACTCCAAATGAGTTGAAACTTCACGCAGATTTTTTATGGATTATTTAAGAAATACTGGAGCCAATAAACACCAAAGGGGGGCCACCAGGTGGGCACAACCCACCTGGGCGCGCCAGGCCCCCAGGCACGCCCTGGTGGGTTGTGGCCTCCTCGGGCCACCTACGATGCTCATCTTTTGGTATATAAGTCATTTTGACCTAGAAAAAATAAAGGGGAGGATTTCGGGACGAAGCACCGCCGTCTCCAGGCGGAACTTGGGCAGGAGCACTTTTGCCCTCCGGCATAGCGATACTGTCGGGGGAACTTCCCTCCCGGAGGGGGAAATCATCGTCATCATCATCACCAAGAACTCTCCCATCTTTGGGAGGGCAATCTCCATCAACATCTTCACCAGCACCATCTCATCTCAAACCCTAGTTCATCTCTTGTATTCAATCTTGTTACCGGAACTATAGATTGTTGCTAGGGGTGATTAGTAGTGTTGATTACATCTTGTAGTTCATTACTACATGGTTTATTTGGTGGAACATTATATGTGCAGATCCATTATGCATATTAATACCCCTCTGATCTTGAGCATGTTTATTGTTTGTGAGTAGTTACTTTTGTTCTTGAGGTCATGGGAGAAATCATGTTGCAAGTAATCATGTGAATTTGATATGTGTTCGATATTTTGATAGTATGTATGTTGTGATTCCCTTAGTGGTGTCATGTGAACGTCGACTACATGACACTTCACCATATTTGGGCCTAAGGGAATGCATTGTGGAGTAGTAAATAGATGGTGGGTTGCGAGAGTGACAGAAACTTAAACTCCAGTTTATGCACTATTCCGTAAGGGGCCGGTTGGATCCTAGAGTTTAATGCTATGGTTAGAATTTATTCTTAATACTTTTCTCGTGGTTTCAGATGCTTGCGGGAGGGTTAATCATAAGTAGGACGTTTGTTCAAGTAAGAATAGCACCTAAGCACCGGTCCACCCACATATCAAATTATCAAAGTAGCGAACACAAATCAAACCCATGATGAAAGTTACTAGATGAAATTCCCGTGTACCCTCAAGAACGCTTTGCTTATCATAAGAGACCGTTTTGGCCTGTCCTTTTCCTCAAAAGGATTGGGCTACCTCGCTGCATACTTGTTACTATTATCGTTACTTGTTCGTTACAAATTATCTTGCTATCAAACTACTCGCTACTTACAATTTCAGCACTTGCAGACAATGCCTTACTGAAAACTACTTGTCATTTCCTTCTGCTCCTCGTTGGGTTCGACACTCTTAATTATCGAAAAGAGCTACAATTGATCCCCTCTACTTGTGGGTCATCAATAGGACGATAGTATTCGGACACCTAAAGTGTTTCAGGGATACCGGGTACTTAGCGGGTCACCGGAAGGGGTTCCGGGCACCCCGGGCAAAAGATATGGGCCTTATGGGCCATGAGGGGAAACGCACCAGCCACAAGGGGCTGGTGCGCCCCCCATATGGGCCGGCCAAGGAGGAGAAGGAAAGAGGGGAAGGGAAAGGAATGACAGGAATAGGATTCCCCCCTCCTTCCCTCTCCCCCTCTCTTTCCTTCCCCCTCCGACATATATGGCAGCGGGGGCGCGGCTAGGGAGGAGCCCAAGTAGGATTCGGTCCTACTTCGGGCGCCTCCTAGCCTCTCCCCTCCCCCTCCCACCTATATATATATATGGGGGGCGCCTAGCTCATACCAGGCAATTGTTTAGCCGTGTGCGGCGCCCCCCTCCACCGTTTACACCCCCGGTCATATTTTCGTAGTGCTTAGGCGAAGCCCTGCAAGCATCACTTCACCATCACCATCACCACGCCGTCGTGCTGATAGAACTCATCTACTACCTCGACGTCTTGCTAGATCAAGAAGGCGAGGGACGTCACCGAGCTGAACGTGTGCAGAACACGGAGGTGCGTGCGTTCGGTACTTGATTGGTTGAAGCGCGAAGAAGTTCGACTACATCAACCGCGTTGCGAAACGCTTCCGCTTACGGTCTACGAGACTACATAGATACACTCTCCCCCTCGTTGCTATGCATCTCCATGGATAGATCATTGCGTGTGGCATAATGAGCCAGGTCTATGCGTCGATGATATGCACGAGTAGAACACAAAGAGTTGTGGGTGGTGATAGTCATACTACTTACCACCAACGTCTTATTTTGATTCGGCGGTATTATGGGCTGAAGCGGCCCGGACTAACCTTACATGTCCACGCACATGAGACCGGTTCCACCGACTGACATGCAACTAGTTTTGCATAAAGGTGGCTGGCGGGTGTCTGTTTCTCCTACTTTAGTTGAATCGAATTTGACTACGGTTGGTCCTTGAAGAAGGTTAAAACAGCAAACTTGATGGAACACCGTTGTGGTTTTATACGTAGATAAGAACGGTTCTTGCTAGAAGCCCGTAGCAGCCACGTAAAACTTGCAACAACAAAGTAGAAGACGTCTAACTTGTTTTTGCAGGGCTAGTTGTCATGTGATATGGTCAAGACATGATGTGATAAACATTATCGTATGAGATGATCATGTTTTGTAAGTTATCGGCAACCGGCAGGAGCCTTATGGTTGTCTCTTTATTGTATGAAATGCAAACGCCATGTAATTGCTTTACTTTATCACTATGTGTTAGCGATAGTTATAGAAGCAATAGTTGGCGAGACGACCACGATGCAACGATGGAGATCAAGGTGTCGAGCCGGCGATGATGGAGATCATGACTATGCTTTGGAGATGGACATCAAAAGCACGAGATGATGATGGACATATCATGTCATATATTTTGATTGCATGTAATATTTATCTTTTATGCATCTTACTTTGCTTAGTACGATGTAGGATTATAAGATGATCCCTTCACTAAATCAAGGCAAAAGTGTTCTCCCTGAGTATGCACCATTGCTACTGTTCATCGTTTCGAGACACCACGTGATGATCGGGTGTGATAGACTCTACGTTCACATACAACGGGTGTAAGACAGTTTTACACATGCGGAATACTTGGGTCAAACATGACGAGCCTAGCATGTATAGACATGGCCTCGAAACACTAGAGACCGAAAGGTCGAACGTGAATCATATAACAGATATGATCAACATAAGAGATGTTCACCATTGATGACTACCCCATCTCACGTGATGATCGGACATGGGTTAGTTTATTTGGATCATGTATCACTTACATGACTTGAGGGATGTCTATTTAAGTGTGAGTTCTTTAGTATTTTGATTAATTAAACTTAATTTATCATGAACTTAGTCTTATAGTTTTGCATATCTATGTTGTAGATCAATAGCTCGCGATATAGCTCCCCTGTTTTATTTTTGATATGTTCCTAGAGAAAACTAAGTTCAAAGATGATAGTAGCAATGATGCGGACTAGGTCCATGATCTAAGGATTATCCTCATTGCTGCACATAAGAGTTATGTCCTTGATGCACCTCTAGGTGACAGACCTATTGCAGGAGCAGATGCAGACGTTATGAACGTTTGGCAAGCTCGACATGATGACTACTTAATAGTTTAGTGTGCCATGCTTTATGGCTTAGAACCGCGACTTCAAAAACGTTTTGAACACCACGGAGCATCTGAGATGTTCCAAGAGATGAAATTGGTATTTCAGACTCGTTCCCGTGTCGAGAGGTATGAGGCCTCTACTTTGCCTACAAGATGGAAGAGAATAGCTCAGCTAGTGAGCATGTGCTCAGAATGTCTGGGTACTACAATCACTTGAGTCAAGTGGGAGTTAATCTTCCAGATACAATAGTGATTGGCGGAGTTCTCTAGTCACTATCTCCAAGCTACTAGAACTTCGTGATGAACTACAATATGCAAGGGATGACGAAAATGATTCCTGAGCTCTTTGCGATGCTAAAATCGGCGAAGGTAAAAATCAAGAACGAGCATCAAGTGTTGATGGTTAAACAAGACCACTAGTTTCAAGAAAAAGGGCAAGGGAAATAAATGGAACTTCAAGAAGAATGGCAAGCAAGCTGTCACTCCCGGGAAGAAGCCCAAAGCTGGACCCAAGCCTAAAACTGAGTGCTTCTACTGCAAAAGATATGGTCATTGAAAGCGGAACTGCCCCCAAATACTTGGCGGATAAGAAGGATGGCAAAGTGAACAAAGGTATATATGATATACACGCTATTGATGTGTACCTTACTAGTGTTCGTTGTAGCCCCTGGTATTTGATACCGGTTCAGTTGCTAAGTAACTCGAAACAGGAGTTGCAGAATGAACAGAGACTAGTTAAGGGCGAGGTAACGATGTGTGTTTGAAGTGATTCCAAGGTTGATACGATCACCATCACACACTCCCTCTACCTTCGGTATTAGTGTTGAACCTAAATAAATGTTATTTGGTGTTTGCGTTGAGCATGAATATGATTAGATCATGTTTATTGCAATACGGTTATTCATTTAGGTGAGAGAATAATTGTTGTTCTGTTTACATGAATAAAACCTTCTATGGGCATACACCAAATGTGAATGGTTTAATGAATCTCGATCGTAGTGATACACATATTCATAATATTGTTGCCAAAAGATGCAAAGTTGATACTGATAGTGCAACATGTTTGTGGTACTGCCGTTTAGGTCATATTGGTGTAAAGCCCATGAAGAAACTCCATGCAGATGGGCTTTTGGAATCACTTGGTTATGAATCATTTGATACTTGCGAACCATGCCTCATGGGCAAGATGACTAAAACTCCGTTCTCCGAAACAATGGAGCAAGCCAGTGAGTTATGGGAAATAATACATACTGATGTATGCGGTCCGATGAGTGTTGAGGCACGTGGCTGGTATCATTATTTTCTGACCTTCACAGATGATTTGAGCAGATATGGGTATATCTACTTAATGAAACACAAGTCTGAAACATTTGAAAAATTCAAAGAATTTCAGAGTGAAGTGGAGAATCATCGTAAAAAGAAAATAAAGTTTCTACGATCTCATTGCGGAGGCGAATATTTGAGTTACGAGTTTGGCCTTCATTTAAAACAATGTGGAATAGTTTCACAACTCACGCCACCTGGAACACCACAGCGTAATGGTGTGTCCGAACGTCGTAACCGTACTTTATTACATATGGTGTGATCTATGATGTCTCTTACCAATTTACCACTATCCTTTTGGGGTTATGCATTAGAGACAGCTACATTCACGTTTAATAGGGCACCGTCTAAATCCGTTGAGACGACACCGTATGAACTATGGTTTGGCAAGAAACCTAAGCTGTTGTTTCTTAATGTTTGGGGTTGCAACAGTTATGTCAAAAGGCTTCGGCCTGATAAGCTCGAACCCAAATCGGAGATGTGTGTCTTCATAGGATACCCTAAGGAAATAATTGGGTACACCTTCTACCACAGATCCGAAGGCAAGATCTTTGTTGCCAAGAAAGGAACATTTCTAGAGATGGATTTTCTCTCGAAAGAAGTGAGTGGGAGGAAAGTAGAACTTGATGAGGTAATTGTACCTCTCTCAATTTGGAAAGTAGCACATCAGAGAAATCCGCTCCCGTGATGCCTACACCAACTAGAGAGGAAGCTAATGATGATGATCATGAAACTTCGGATCAAGTTACTACTGGACCTCGTAGGTCGAACAGGGCACGTTCCGCACCAGAGTGGTATGGTAATCATGTCCTGGAAGTCATGTTACTAGACCATGACGAACCTATGAACTATAAATATGCCCTAGAGGCAATAATAAAGTTGTTATTTGTATTTTCTTATATCATGATAAATGTTTATTATTCATGTTAGAATTGTATTAGCTGGAAACTTGATACATGTGTGGATACGTAGACAAAATACAGTGTCCCTAGTAAGCCTCTACTAGATTAGCTCGTTAATCAAAGATGGTTAAGTTTCCTAACCATAGACATGTGTTGTCATTTGATTAACAGGATCACATCATTAGGAGAATGATGTGATGGACAAGACCCATCCTTTATCTTAGCATAATGATCGTTAAGTTTTATTGCTATTGCTTTCTTCATGACTTATACATATTCCTTTGACTATGAGATTATGCAACTCCCGAATGCCGGAGGAAAACCTTGTGTGCTATCAAACGTCACAATGTAACTGGGTGATTATAAAGATGCTCTACAGGTATATCTGAAGGTGTTTGTTGGGTTGGCATAGATCGAGATTAGGATTTGTCACTCCGAGTATCGGAGAGGTATCTCTGGGCCCTCTCGGTAATGCACATCATAATAAGCCTTTCAAGCAATGTGACTAATGAGTTACTTGCGGGATGATGCATTACGGAACGAGTAAAGAGACTTTCCGGTAACGATATTGAACTAGGTATGAAGATACCGACGATCGAATCTCGGGAACATACCGATGACAAAAAGAATAACGTATGTTGTCATTACTGTTTGACCGATAAAGATCTTTGTAGAATATGTAGGAACCAATATGAAGATCCAGGTTCCGCTGTTGGTTATTGACCGGAGAGGTGTCTCGGTCATGTCTACATAGTTCTCGAACCCGTAGGGTCCGCACGCTTAACGCTCGATGACGATTTTGTATTATATGAGTGATGTGATTTGGTGACGGAATATTGTTCGGGGTCCCGGATGAGATCACGAACATGACGAGGAGTCTCGAAATGGTCGAGAGGTAAAGATTCATATATAGGACGATAGTATTTGGACACTAGAAGTGTTTCGGGGCTACCGGGTATGTATCGGGTCACCGGAAGGGGTTCCGGGCAACCCCCGGCAAGCTATATGGGCTTAATTGGCCTAGGGAGGGACAGACCAGCCCACAGGGGGCTGGTGCCCCCCTCCACCAGGCCTGCCAGCCCAAGGGAAGGCAAGGGAGGAGGGCTAGCCCCTCTTTCCTTCCCCTTCTCAAGGGAGAAAGGAAAGGGGGGGCACCTCCTCCTTCCTTCTCCTAGTGCCAAAAAAGGAGGGGGCGAATTGGGGTGGCACCTCAAGTAGGATTCGGCCTACTTGGGGGTCCCCCTGGCTGCCTCTTCCCCCTCCAACCTATATATAAATATATATGGGGAGGGTGTTGGGGAATGTAGGATGCAATTTCAAAAAAAAATCCTACGATCACGCAAGATCTATCTAGGAGATGCATAGCAACGAGATGGGGAGAGTGTGTCCACGTACCCTCGTAGACCAAAAGCAGAAGCGTTATGTTAACGCGGTTGATGTAGTCGAACGTCTTCATGATCCAACCGATCCAAGTACCGAATGTACGGCACCTCCGTGTTCAGCACATGTTCAGCTGGATGACGTGCCTCGAACTCTTGATCTAGTAGAGGGTCGAGGGAGAGTTCCGTTAGCACGATGGCGTGATGACGGTGATGGTGATGTGATCCGCGCAGGGCTTCGCCTCAGCACTGCGACACTATGACTGGAGGAGTAAACTGTGGAAGGGGGCACCGCACACGGCTAAGAAACAATTGTTGTCCCTTTGGGGTGCGCCCCTGCCCACGTATATAAAGGAGGGGAGGAGGTCGCCGGCCCAAGGGGGCGTGCCAAGGGGGGTGTCCTACTTGGACTCCCAGTCCAAGTAGGATTCGCCCCCCCCCCTCCTTCCAACGGAGAGGGGAAAGGGGAAAGGGGGAGAGGGAGAAGGAAAGGGGGGCCGCGCCACCCACCCCTTGTCCAATTTGGATTGGGCTTTGGGGCGCGCCACCTCCTGTGGCAGCCTTCCTCTCTCCACTATGGCCCAATAGGCCCATTAACTTTCCCGGGGGGTTCAGGTAGCCTCCCGGTACTCCGAAAAATCCCCGAACCTTATCAGAACTATTCCGGTGTCCGTATATAACCTTCCAATATATCAATCTTTACCTCTCGACCATTCTGAGACTCCTCGTCATGTCCGTGATCTCATCCGGGACTCCAAACAAACTTCGGTCACCAAAACACATAACACATAATACAAATCGTCATTGAACGTTAAGCGTGCTGACCCTACGGGTTCGAGAACTATGTAGACATGACCGAGACACATCTCCAGTCAATAACCAATAGCGGAACCTGGATGCTCATATTGGCTCCTACATATTCTACGAAGATCTTTATCGGTCAAACCGCATAACAACATACGTCATCCCCTTTGTCATCAGTATGTTACTTGCCCAAGATTCGATCGTCTGTATCATCATACCTAGTTCAATCTCGTTACCGGCAAGTCTCTTTACTCGTTCCGTAATGCATCATCCTATAACTAACTCATTAGTCACATTGCTTGCAAGGCTTATAGTGATGTGCATTACCGAGAGGGCCTAGAGATACCTCTCCGATACTCGGAGTGACAAATCCTACTCTTGATATATGCCAACTGAACAAACACCTTCGGAGACACCTGTAGATCATCTTTATAATCACCCAGTTATGTTGTGACGTTTGATAGCACACAAGGTGTTCCTCCGGTATTCGGGAGTAGCATAATCTCATAGTCAGAGGAATATGTATAAGTCATGAAGAAAGCAATAGCAATAAAACTGAACGATCATTATGCTAAGCTAACGGATGGGTCTTGTCCATCACATCATTCTCTAATGATGTCATCTCGTTCATCAAATGACAACACATGTCTATGGTTAGGAAACTTAACCATCTTTGATTAACGAGCTAGTCAAGTAGAGGCATACTAGGGAGACTCTGTTTTGTCTATGTATTCACACATGTACTAAGTTTCCGGTTAATACAATTCTAGCATGAATAATAGACATTAATAACAAGTTTATTATTGCCTCTAGGGCATATTTTCTTCAGTCTCCCACTTGCACTAGAGTCAATAATCTAGTTCACATCACCATGTGATTTAACACCAATAGTTCACATCACCATGTGTTTAATAACCATAGTTCACATCGCCATGTGACCAACACCCAAAGGTTTTACTAGAGTCAGTAATCTAGTCCACATCGCCATGTGATTAACACCCAAAGAGTACTAAGGTGCGATCATGTTTTGCCTGTGAGAGAGGTTTAGTCAACGGGTCTGCCACATTCAGATCCGTATGTATTTTGCAAATTTCTATGTCTACAATGCTCTGCACGGAGTTACTCTAGCTAAATGCTCCTACTTTCAATATGTATCCAGATCGAGACTCAGAGTCATCCAGATTCGTGTCAAAGCTTGCATCGACGTAACTCTTTACGATGAACCCTTTTATCACCTCCATAACCGAGAATTATTTCCTTAGTGCTCTAAGGACAATTTTGACCGCTATCTAGTGGTCTACTCCTAGATCACTATTGTACTCCCTTCCATACTCATGCTAAGCTATACAATAGGTCTGGTACACAGCATGGCATACTTATAGAACCTATGGCTGAGGCATAGGGAATGACTTTCATTCTCTCTCTATCTTCTGTCGTGGTCGGGCATTGAGTCTGACTCAACTTCACACCTTGTAACACAGGCAAGAACCCTTTCTTTGATGATCCATTTTGAACTTCTTCAAAACTTTATCAAGGTATGTGCTTTGTGAAAGTCCAATTGAGCGTCTTGATCTATCTCTATAGATCTTGATGCCCAATATATAAGCAGCTTCAACGAGGTCTTTCATTGAAAAATTCTTATTCAAGTATCCTTTTATGCTATCCAGAAATTATGTATTATTTCCAATCAACAATATGTCATCCACATATAATATTAGAAATGCTACAGAGCTCCCACTCACTTTCTGGTAAATATAGGTTTCTCCAAAAGTCTGTATAAAACATATGCTTTAAGCACACTATCAAAGCGTATATTCCAACTCCGAGATGCTTGCACCAGTCCATAAATGGATCGCTGGAGCTTGCACACTTTGTTAGCACCTTTAGGATCGACAAAACCTTCTGGTTGCATCATATACAACTCTTCTGTAAGATATCCATTAAGGAATGCAGTTTTGACATCCATTTGCCAAATTTCATAATCATATAATGCGGCAATTGCTAACATGATTCGGACAGACTTAAGCATCGCTACGGGTGAGAAGGTCTCATCGTAGTCAGCCCCTTGAACTTGTCGAAAACCTTTCTCAACAAGTCGAGCTTTGTAGACAGTAACATTACCGTCAGCATCAGTCTTCCTCTTGAAGATCCATTTATTTTCTATGGCTTGCCGATCATCAGGCAAGTCAACCAAAGTCCACATTGTTCTCATACATGGATCCCATCTCAGATTTGATGGCCTCAAGCCATTTCTCGGAATCTGGGCTCATCATCGCTTCCTCATAGTTCATAGGTTTGTCATGGTCTAGTAATATGACTTCCAGAACAGGATTACCGTACCACTCTGGTGTGGACCGTACTCTAGTTGACCTACAAGGTTTACTAGTAACTTGATCTGAAGTTTCATGATCATCATCATTAGCTTCCTCACTAATTGGTGTAGGAATCACTGGAACTGATTTCTATGATGAACTACTTTCCAATTCGGGAGAAGGTAGAATTACCTCATCAAGTTCTACATTCCTCCCACTCACTTCTTTCGAGAGAAACTCCTTCTCTAGAAACGATCCATTCTTAGCAACGAATATCTTACCTTCGGATCTTTGATAGAAGGTGTACCCAACAGTTTCCTTTGGGTATCTTATGAAGACACATTTCTCCGATTTGGGTTCGAGCTTATCAGGTTGAAGCTTTTTTACATAAGCATCGCAGCCCCAAACTTTATGAAATGACAGCTTAGGTTTCTTGCTAAACCACAGTTCATATGGTGTCGTCTCAACGGATTTAGATGGTGCCCTATTTAACGTGAATGCAGCTATGTCTAAAGCATAACCCCAAAACGATAGTGGTAAATTGGTAAGAGGCATCATAGATCGCACCATATCTAATAAAGTACAGTTATGATGTTCGGACACACCATTACGATGTGGTGTTCCAGGTGGCGTGAGTTGCGAAACTATTCCACATTGTTTCAAATGAAGACCAAACTCATAACTCAAATATTCACCTCCATGATCAGAATAGAAACTTTAGTTTCTTGTTACGATGATTTTCCACTTCACTCTGAAATTCTTTGAACTTTTCAAATGTTTCAGACATACGTTTCATTAAGTAGATATACCCATATCTGCTCAAATCATCTGTGAAGGTCAGAAAATAACGATATCCGCCGCGAGCCTCAACACTCATTGTACCGCATACATCGGTATGTATTATTTCCAATAAGTCATTGGCTCGCTCCATTGTTCCGGAGAACGGAGTTTTAGTCGTCTTGCCCAAGAGGCATGATTCACAAGCATCAAGTGATTCATAATCAAGTGATTCCAAAAGCCCATCAGCATGGAGTTTCTTCATGCGCTTTACACCAATATGACCTAAACGGCAGTACCACAAACATGTTGCACTATCAGTATCAACTTTGCATCTTTTGGCTTCAATATTATGAATATGTGTATCACTACAATCGAGATTCAACAAAAATAGACCACTCATCATGGGTGCATGACCATAAAAGGTATTCCTCATATAAATAGAACACCATTATTCTCAGATTTAAATGAATAACTGTCTCGCATCAAACAAGATCCAGATATAATGTTCATGCTCAATCTGGCACCAAATAACAATTATTCAGGTCTAAAACTAATCCTGACGGTAGATGTAGAGGTAGTGTGCCGACGGTGATCACATCGACTTTGGAGCCATTTCCCACGCGCATCGTCACATCGTCCTTGGCCAATCTTCATTTAATTCGTAGCCCCTGTTTCGAGTTGCAAATATGAGTAACAGAACCAGTATCAAATACCCAGGCGCTACTATGAGCATTAGTAAGGTACACATCAATAACATGTATATCAAATATATCTTTCACTTTGCCATCCTTCTTATCCGCCAAATACTTGTGGCAGTTCCGCTTCCAGTGACCAGTCCCTTTGCAGTAGAAGCACTCAGTTTCAGGCTTAGGTCCAGACTTGGGCTTCTTCCCTTGCGCATCAAATTGCTTGCCGTTCTTCTTAAAGTTACCCTTCTTCCCTTTGCCCTTCTTCTTGAAACTAGTGGTCTTGTTAACCATCAACACTTGATGCTCCTTCTTGATTTCTACCTCCGCAGCCTTTAGCATCGCGAAGAGCTCTGGAATTGTCTTTTCCATCCCTTGCATATTATAGTTCATCACGAAGCCTTTATAGCTTGGCGGCAGTGAATGAAGAACTCTATCAATGACACTATCATCAGGAAGATTAACTCACAGTTGAGTCAAGTGGTTATGATACCTAGACATTTTGAGTATATGTTCACTGACAAAACTATTCTCCTCCATCTTGCAGCTATAGAACTTGTTGGAGACTTCATATCTCTCAACTCGGGCATTTGCTTGAAATATTAACTTCAACTCCTGGAACATCTCATATGCTCCATGACATTCAAAATGACTTTTAAGTCTCGATTCTAAGCCGTAAAGCATGGCACACTGAACTATCGAGTAGTCATCAGCTTTGCTCTGCCAGACGTTCATAACATCTGGTGTTGCTCCTGCAGCGGGTCTTGCACCTAGCGGTGCTTCCAGAACGTAATTCTTCTGTGCAGCAATGATGATAATCCTCAAGTTATGGACCCAGTCCGTGTAGTTGCTGCCATCATCTTTCAACTTAGCTTTCTCTAGGAACGCATTAAAATTCAAGGGAACGGTAGCACGGGCCATTGATCTACAACATAGATATGCAAAAACTATCAGGACTAAGTACATGATAAATTAAGTTCACTTAATCATATTACTTAAGAACTCCCACTTAGATAGACATCCCTCGAGTCATCTAAATGATCACGTGATCCATATCAACTAAACCATGTCCGGTCATCACGTGAGATGGAGTAGTTTTCAATGGTGAACATCACTATGTTGATCATATCTACTATATGATTCACGTTCGACCTTTCGGTCTCAGTGTTCCGAGGCCATATCTGCATATGCTAGGCTCGTCAAGTTTAACCCAAGTATTCTGCACGTGCAAAACTCGCTTGCACCCGTTGTATGTGAACATAGAGCTTATCACACCCGATCATCACGTGGTGTCTCGGCACGACGAACTGTAGCAACGGTGCATACTCAGGGAGAACACTTATACCTTGAAATTTAGTGAGGGGTCATCTTATAATGCTACCGCCGTACTAAGCAAAATAAGACACATAAAGGATAAACATCACATGCAATCAAAATATGTGACATCATATGGCCATCATCATCTTATGCCTTTGATCTCCATCTCCAAAGCACCGTCATGATCTCCATCGTCACCGGCTTGACACCTTGATCTTCATCGTAGCATCGTTGTCGTCTCCCCAACTATTGCTTCTACGACTATCGCTACCGCTTAGTGATAAAGTAAAGCAATTACATGGCGATTACATTTCACGCAATAAAGCGACAACCATAAGGCTCCTGCCAGTTGCCGATAACTTTTACAAAACATGATCATCTCATACAACAACGTATATCACATGACGTCTTGACCATATCACATCACAACATGCCCTACAAAAACAAGTTAGACGTCCTCTACTTTGTTGTTGCAAGTTTTACGTGGCTGCTACGGGCTTCTAGCAAGAACCATTCTTACCTACGCATCAAAATCGTAACGATTTTTTGTCAAGTGTGTTGTTTTAACGTTCAACAAGGACCGGCTATAGTCAAATTCGATTCAACTAAAGTTGGAGAAATAGACACCCGCCAGCCACCTGCGTGCAAAGCACGTCGGTAGAACCAGTCTGATGAACGCGGTCATGTAATGTCGGTCCAGGCTGCTTCATCCAACAATACCGCCGAATCAAAGTAAGACGTTGGTGGTAAGCAGTATGACTATTATCGCCCACAACTCTTTGTGTTCTACTTGTGCATATCATCTATGCATAGACCTGGCTCGGATGCCACTGTTGGGGAACGTAGCATGCAATTTCAAAAACATTCCTACGACCACGCAAGATCTATATAGGAGATGCATAGCAACGAGACAGGGAGAGTGTGTCCATGTACCCTCGTAGACCGAAAGCGGAAGCATTATGTTAACGCGGTTGATGTAGTCGAACATCTTCACAATCCAACCGATCCAAGTACCGAACGTACGACACCTCTGTGTTTAGCACACGTTTAGCTCGATGACGTCCCTCGAACTCTTGATCCAGTAGAGGGTCAAGGGAGAGTTCCATCAGCACGACGGCGTGATGACGGTGATGGTGATGTGATCCATGCAGGGCTTCGCCTCAGCACTACGAAGCTATCACCGGAGGAGTAAATTGTGGAGGGGGCACCACACATGGCTAAGAAACAACGGTTGTCCCTTTGGGGTTCCCCCCTGCCCACGTATATAAAGGAGGGGAGGAGGAGGTGGCCGGCCCAAGGGGACGCGCCAAGGGGGGGAGTCCTACTTGGACTCCCGGTCCAAGTAGGATTCTCCCCCCTTCCTTCCAACGGAGAGGGGAAAGGGGGACAGGGAGAAGGAAAGGGGGGCCGCGCCCCCCACCCCTTGTGCAATTCTGATTGGGCTTGGGGGGCGCCACCTCCTGTGGCAGCCTCCCTCTCTCCACTATGGCCCAATAGGCCCATTAACTTTCTCGGGGGGTTCCGGTAGCCTCCTGGTACTCCGAAAAATCCCAGAACCTTATCGGCACTATTCCGGTGTCTATATATAACCTTCCAATATATTAGTCTTTACCTCTCGACCATTTCGAGACTCCTCGTCATGTCCGTGATCTCATCCGGGACTCTGAACAAACTTCGGTCACCAAAACACATAACTCATAATACAATTCGTCATTGAACGTTAAGCGTGCGGACCCTACGGGTTCGAGAACTATGTAGACATGACCGAGACACATCTCCAGTCAATAACCAATAGCGGAATCTGGATGCTCATATGGGCTCCTACATATTCTACGAAGATCTTTATCGGTCAAACCGCATAACAACATACGTCATTCCCTTTTTCATTGATATGTTACTTTGCTGAGATTCGATCGTCGGTATCATCATACCTAGTTCAATCTCGTTACCAGCAACTCTCTTTACTCGTTCCGTAATGCATCATCCCATAACTAACTCATTAGTCACATTGCTTGCAAGGCTTATAGTGATGTGCATTACCGAGAGGGCCCAGAGATACCTCTCCGATACTCGGAGTGACAAATCCTAATCTTGATCTAAGTCAACCCAGCAAACACCTTCGTTGACACCTGTAGAGCATGTTTATAATCATCCAGTTACGTTGTGACGTTTGATAGCACACAAGGTGTTCCTCCGGTATTCGGGAGTTGCATAATCTCATAGTCAGAGTAATATGTATAAGTCATGAAGAAACCAATAGCAATAAAACTTAACGATCATTATGCTAAGCTAACGGATGGGTCTTGTCCATCACATCATTCTCTAATGATGTGATCCCGTTCATCAAATGACAACACATGTCTATGGTTAGGAAACTTAACCATCTTTGATTAACGAGCTAGTCAAGTAGAGGCATACTAGGGAAACTCTGTTTTGTCTATGTAGTCACACATGTACTAAGTTTCCGGTTAATACAATTCTAGCATGAATAATAAACATTTATCATGATATAAGGAAATACAAATAACAACTTTATTATTGCCTCTAGGGCATATTTCCTTCAGAGGGGGCGCCTAGAGTACAGGCAAATATCTGTTAGCCGTGTGCGGCGCCCCCCTCCAAAGTTTACGCCTCCGGTCGTATTGTCGTGGTGCTTAGGCGAAGCCCTGCGCGGATCACTTCACCATCACCGTCACCATGCCGTCGTGCTGAAAAAACACTCCCTCGACACTTTGCTAGATCAAGAGTTCAAGGGACGTCATCAAGTTGAACGTGTGCAGAACTCGAAGGTGCCGTACGTTCAGTGCTGATCGGTGAGAACGAGAAGAAGTTCGACTACATCAACCGCGTTGTCAAACACTTCCGCTTTCGGTCTACAAGGGTATGTGGACACACTCTCCCCCTCTCATCGCTATGCATCTCCTAGATAGATCTTGCATGAGCGTAGCAATGTTTTGAAATTGCATGCTACGTTCCCCAATAGTGGCATCCGAGCCAGGTCTATGCGTAGATGATATGCACGAGTATAAGACAAAAGAGTTGTGGGCATGATTGTCTACTGCTTACCACCAATGTCTTATTTTGATTTGGCGGTATTGTTGGATGAAGCGGCCCGGACCAACCTTACATGACCATGTTCATGAGACCGGTTCCACCGACAGACATGCAGCTAGTTTTGCATAAAGGTGGCTGGCGGGTGTCTGTTTCTCCAACTTTAGTTGAATCAAATTTGACTGCGGCCGGTCCTTGTTGAAGGTTAAAACAGCAAACTTGATAAATCACCATTGTGGTTTTGATTCGTAGGTACGAACAGTTCTCACTAGAATCCCGTAGCAGCCACGTAAAACTTGCAACAACAAAGTAGAGGACGTCTAACTTGTTTTTGCAGGGCATGTTGTGATGTGATATGGTCAAGACATGATGTGATATACATTATTGTATGAGATGATCATGTTTTGTAAAAGTTGTCGGCAACTGGCAGGAGCCTTATGGTTGTCGCTTTATTGTATGAAATGCAAACGACATGTAATTGCTTTAGTTTATCACTATGCGTTAGTGATAGTTGTAGAAGCAATAGTTGGCGAGACGATAACGACACTACGATGGAGATCAAGGTGTCAAGCCGATGACGATGGAAATCATGACGGTGCTTTGGAGATGGAGATCAAAGGCACAAGATGATGATGGCCATATCATGTCACATATTTTGATTGCATGTGATGTTTATCTTTTATGAATCATATTTTGGTTAGTACCACAGTAGCATTATAAGATGATGCCTCACTAAAATTTCAAGGTATAAGTGTTCTCCCTGAGTATGCACCGTTGCGACAGTTCGCCGTGCCGAGACACCACGTGATGATCGGGTGTGATAAGCTCTACGTTCACATACAACGGGTGCAAGACAGTTTTGCACATGCAAAATACTCGGGTTAAACTTGATGAGCCTAGCATGTATAGACATGGCCTCGGAACACTGGAGACCGAAAGGTCGAACGTGAACCATATAGTAGATATGATCAACATAGAGATGTTCACCATTGAAAACTACTCCATCTCACGTGATGACCGGACATGGTTTAGTTGATATGGATCACGTGATCATTTAGATGACTCGAGGGATGTCTATCTAAGTGGGAGTTCTTAAGTAATATGATTAATTGAACTTAATTTATCATGTACTTAGTCCTGATAGTTTTTGCATATCTATGTTGTAGATCAATGGCCCGTGCTACCGTTCCCTTGAATTTTAATGCGTTCCTAGAAAAAGCTAAGTTGAAAGATGATGGTAGCAACTACACGGACTGGTCCATAACTTGAGGATTATCCTCATTGCTGCACAGAAGAGTTATGTCCTTGATGCACCGCTAGGTGACAAGCCCCCTCCCGCTAATGTAGACGCTTTGAACGTCTGACAAACGTGGTTTGAAGACTACTCTATAGTTCAGTGTGCCATGCTCTACGGCTTAGAATCGGGACTTCAAAGACATTTTGAACGTCATGGACCATATGAGATGTTCCAGGAGTTGAAGTTAATATTTCAAGCAAATGCCCAAATTGAGAGATATGAAGTCTCCAACAAGTTCTATAGCTGCAAGATGGAGGAGAACAGTTATGTCAGTGAACGCATACTCAGAATGGCTGGATATCATAACCACTTGACTCAGCTGGGAGTTAATCTTCCAGATGATAGTGTTATTGAAAGAGTTCTTCAATCATTGCCACCAAGCTACAAAGGCTTCGTGATAAACTATAATATGCAAGGGATGGATAAGACAGTTCCCGAGCTTTTCGCTATGCTCAAAGCTGCGGAGGTAGAAATCAAGAAAGAGCATCAAGTGTTGATGGTTAAAAAGACCACTAGTTTCAAGAAAAAGGGCAAGGGAAAGAAGGGGAACTTCAAGAAGAATGGCAAGCAAGTTGTCACCCCCGGGAAGAAGCCCAAGTCTGGACCCAAGCCTGAAACTGAGTGCTTCTACTACAAAGGGACTGGTCACTAGAAGCGGAACTGCCCCAAGTATTTGGCGGATAAGAAGGATGGCAAAGTGAACAAAGGTATATTTGATATACATGTTATTGATGTGTACCTTACTAATGCTCGTAGTAGCGCCTGGGTATTTGATACTGGTTCTGTTGCTCATATTTCCAACTCGAAACAGGGGCTACAGATTAAATGAAGATTGGCTAAGGACGAGGTGACGATGCGTGTCGGGAATGGTTCCAAGGTTGATGTCATCGCTGTCGGCACGCTACCTCTACATCTACCTTCGGGATTAGTTTTAGACCTGAATATTGTTATTTGATGCCAGCGTTGAGCACGAACATTATATCTGGATCTTGTTTGATGCGAGACGGTTACTCATTTCAATCAGAGAATAATGGTTGTTCTATTTATATGAGTAATATCTTTTATGGTCATGCACCCTTGAAGAGTGGTCTATTTTTGTTGAATCTCGATCGTGGTGATACACATATTCATCATATTGATGCCAAAAGATGCAAAGTTGATAATGATAGTGCAACATATTTGTGGCACTGCCGTTTAGGTCATATTGGTGTAAAAGCATGAAGAAACTCCATGCAGATGGACTTTTGGAATCACTTTATTATGAATCATTTGATGCTTGCGAACCATGCCTCATGGGCAAGATGACTAAAACTCCATTCTCCGGAACAATGGAGCGAGCCACTGACTTATTGGAAATAATACGTACCGGTGCATGTGGCCCGATGAGTGTTGAGGCTCGCGGCGGGTATCATTATTTTCTGACCTTCACAGATGATTTGAGCAGATATGGGTGTATCTACTTAATGAAACACAAGTCTGAAACATTTGAAAAGTTCAAAGAATTTCAGAATGAAGTGGAGAATCATCATAACAAGAAAATAAAGTTTCTACGATCTCACCATGGAGGCAAATATTTGAGTTACGAGTTTGGCCTTCATTTAAAACAATGTGGAATAGTTTCACAACTCACGCCACCTGGAACACCACAGCGTAATGGTGTGTCCGAACGTCGTAACCGTACTTTATTGTATATGGTGCGATCTATGATGTCTCTTACCGATTTAGCACTATCATTTTGGGGTTATGCATTAGAGACAGCTGCATTCACGTTAAATAGGGCACCATCTAAATCCGTTGAGACGACACCGTATGAATTGTGGTTTGGCAAGAAACCTAAGCTATCGTTTCTTAAAGTTTGGGGTTGCGATGCTTATGTGAAAAAGCTTCAGCCTGATAAACTCGAACCCAAATTGGAGAATTGCATCTTCATAGGATACCCAAAAGAAATTGTTGGGTACACCTTCTATCATAGATCTGAATGCAAGATCTTTGTTGCTAAGAATGAATCCTTTCTAGAGAAGGAGTTTCTCTCGAAAGAAGTGAGTGGGAGGAAATTAGAACTTGATGAGGTAGTTGTACCTTCTCTCGAATTGGAAAGTAGCTGATCACAGAAAACCGTTGTCGTGATGCCTACACCAACTAGTGAGGAAGCTAATGATAATGATCATGAAACTTCGGATCAAGTTACTACCAAACCTCGTAGGTCAACCAGAGCACGTTCCGCACCAGAGTGGTACCGTAATCCTGTTCTGGAAGTCATGTTACTAGACCATGACGAACCTGTGAACTATTAGGAAGCGATGATGAGCCCAGATTCCGCGAAATGTCTTGAGGCCATGAAATCTGAGATGGGATCCATGTATGAGAACAAAGTATGGACTTTGGTTGACTTGCCCGATGATCGGCAAGCCATAGAGAATAAATGGATCTTCAAGAAGAAGACTGGCGTTGATGGTAATGTTACTGTCTACAAAGCTCGACTTGTTGCGAAAGGTTTTCGATAAGTTCAAGGAGTTGACTATGATGAGACCTTCTCACTCGTAGCGATGCTTAAGTCTGTCTGAATCATGTTAACAATTGCCACATTTTATGATTATGAAATCTGGCAAATGGACGCCAAAACTGCATTCCTTAATGGATTTCTTAAAGAAGAGTTGTGGATGATGCAACCAGATGGTTTTGTCAATCCTAAAGGTGCTAACAAAGTGTGCAAGCTCCAGCGATCCATTTACAAAAAGGTGAGTGGGAGCTCTGTAGCATTTCTGATGTTATATGTGGATGACATATTGCTGATTGGAAATGATAATTTCTGGATAGCGTAAAAGGATACTTGAATAATAATTTTTCAATGAAAGACCTCGGTGAAGCTACTTATATATTGGGCATCCAGATCTATAGGGATAGATTGAGACGCTTAATAGGACTTACACAAAGCACATACCTTGACAAGATTTTGAAGAAGTTCAAAATGGATCAGTCAAAGAAAGGGTTCTTGCCTGTGTTACAAGGTGTGAAGTTGAGTAAGACTCAAAGCCCAACCACGGCAGAAGATAGAGAAAGAATGAAAGTCATTCCCTATGCCTCAGCCATAGGTTCTATAAAGCATGCCATGCTGTGTACCAGACCTATTGTGTGCATTGCCAATAAATTTGGTAAGAGGGTACAAAAGTGATCCAGGAGTGGACCACTGGACAGCGGTCAAAATTATCCTGAGGTGCCTTAAAGAGGACTAAGGAAATATTTCTCGGTTATGGAGGTGATAAAGAGTTCGTCGTAAAGAGTTACGTCGATGCAAGCTTTTACATCGATCTAGATGACTCTGAGTGCCAATCTAGATACATATTGAAAGTGGGAGCAATTAGCTAGAGTAGCTCCATATAGAGCTTCGTAGACATAGAAATTTTCAAAATACATACGGATCTGAATGTGACAGACCCGTTGACTAAACTTCTCTCACAAGCAAAACATGATCACTCCTTAGTACTCTTTGGGTGTTAATCACATGGAGATATGAACTAGATTGTTGATTCTAGTAAACCCTTTGGGCGTTGTTCACATGGCGATGTGAACTATGGGTGTTAATCACATGACGATGTGAACTATTGGTGTTAAATCACATGACGATGTGAACTCGATTATTGACTCTAGTACAAGTGGGAGACTGAAGGAAATATGCCCTAAGGCAATAATAAAGTTGTTATTTTATATTTCCTTATTCATGATAAAGGTTTATTATTCATGCTAGAATTGTATTGATCGGGAACCTTGATACATGTGTGAATACATAAACAAACATCGTGTCCCTAGTGAGCCTCTACTAGACTAGCTCGTTGATCAAAGATGGTTAAGGTTTCCTAACCATGGACATGAGTTGTCATTTCATAACGGGATCACATCATTAGGAGAATGAGGTGATGGACAAGACCCATCTGTTAGCTTAGCATAATGATCGTTCAGTTTTATTGCTATTGCTTTCTTCATGTCAAATACATATTCCTTCGACTATGAGATTATGCAACTCCTGGATACCGGAGGAATGCCTTGTGTGCTATCAAACGTCACAACATAACTGGGTGATTATAAAGATGCTCTACAGGTACCTCCGAAGGTGTTTGTTGAGTTGGCATATATCAAGATTAGGATTTGTCAGTCTGAGTATCGGAGAGGTATCTCTGGGCCCTCTCGGTAATACACATCATAAGCTTGCAAGCAAACAACTAAGGAGTTAGTCACGAGGTGAAGTATTACGAAACGAGTAAAGAGACTTGCCGGTAATGAGATTGAACTAGGTGTGAAGATACCGACGATCGAATCTCGGGCAAGTAACATACCGATGGACAAAGGGAATTACGTATGTTGTCATAACGGTTCGACCGATAAAAATCTTCGTAGAATATGTAGGAGCCAATATGGGCATCCAGGTCCCGCTATTGGTTATTGACCCGAGAGGTGTCTCGGTCATGTCTACATAGTTCTCGAACCCGTAGGGTCCACACGCTTAACGTTCGATGATGATATAGTATTATATGAGTTATGTGATTTGGTGACCGAATGTTGTTCGGAGTCCCGGATGAGATCACAGACATGACGAGGAGTCTAGAAATGGTCGAGACGTAAAGATTGATATATAGGACGATAGTATTCGAACACCGGAAGGGTTTCGGGGGGTACTAGGTACTTATCGGGTCAACGGAAGGTGTTCCGGGCACCCCCGGCAAAAGATATGGGCCTTATGGGCCAAGAGGGGAAACGCACCAGCCACAAGGGGCTGGTGAGCCCCCCATATGGGTCGGCCATGGAGGAGAAGGAAAGAGGGGAAGGGAAACGAAAGAGAGGAATAGGATTCCCCCTTCCTTCCCTCCCCCTCTCTTTCCTTCCCCCTCCGACATATATGGCGGGGGGCGGCTAGGGAGGAGCCCAAGTAGGATTCGGTCCTACTTGGGGTGCCTCCTGGCCTCTCCCCTCCCCCTCCCACCTATATGTATGTGGGGGACGCCTAGCACATACCAGACAATTGGTTAACCGTGTGTGGCGCCCCCGTCCACTATTTACACCCCTAGTCATATTTTCGTACTACTTAGGTGAAGCCCTGCGCAGGATCACTTCACCATCACGATCACCACGTCGTCGTGCTGACAGAACTCATCTACTACCTCGACTTCTTGCTGGATCAAAAAGGCAAGGGACGTCACCGAGCTGAACGTGTGCAGAACGCGGAGGTGTTGTGCGTTCGGTACTTGATCGGTTGAAGCGCGAAGAAGTTCGACTATATCAACCGCGTTGAGAATCGCTTCCGCTTACGGTCTACGAGGGTACGTAGACACACTCTCCCCCTCGTTGCTATGCATCTCCATGGATAGATCATTGCGTGTGTGATATGCCTCCGACGTATCTACTTTTCCAAACACTTTTGCCCTTGTTTTGGACTCTAACTTGTATGATTTGAATGGAACTAACCCGGATTGGCGCTGTTTTCAACAGAATTGCCATGGTATTTTTTTGTCCAGAAATAAAAGTTCTCTGAATGACCTGAAAATCAACGGAGATTATTTTTGGAATTAATAAAAAATACTGGCAAAAGAATCAAGGGCAGGGGGCCCACACCCTGTCCATGAGGGTGGGGGCGCGCATACCCCCCTGGGCGCGCCCCCTGCCTCGTGGCCCCCTGGAGCTCCACCGACCTCAACTCCAACTCTATATATTCATGTTCGGGGAGAAAAAGAATCAGAGAGAAGGATTCATCGCGTTTTACGATATGGAGCCGCCGCCAAGCCCTAATCTCTCTCGGGAGGGCTGATCTGGAGTCTGTTCGGGGCTCTGGAGAGGGGATTCCGTCGCCATCGTCATCATCAACCATCCTCCATCACCAATTTCATGATGCTCACCGCCGTGCGTGAGTAATTCCATCGTAGGCTTGCTGGACGGTGATGGGTTGGATGAGATTTATCATGTAATCGAGTTAGTTTTGTTAGGGTTTGATCCCTAGTATCCACTATGTTGTGAGATTGATGTTGCTATGACTTTGCTATGCTTAATGCTTGTCACTAGGGCCCGAGTGCCATGATTTCAGATCTGAACCTATTATGTTTGCATGAATATATGTGAGTTCTTGATCCTATCTTGCAAGTCTATAGTCACCTACTATGTGTTATGATCCGGCAACACCGAAGTGACAATAATGGGGACCACTCCCGGTGATGACCATAGTTTGAGGAGTTCATGTATTCACTATGTGTTAATGCTTTGGTCCGGTACTCTATTAAAAGGAGGCCTTAATATCCCTTAGTTTCCAATAGGACCCCGCTGCCATGGGAGGGTAGGACAAAAGATGTGATGCAAGTTCTTTTCCATAAGCACGTATGACTATATTCGGAATACATGCCTACATTACACTGATGAATTGGAGCTGGTTCTGTGTCACCCTATGTTATAACTGTTGCATGAATAATCGCATCCGGCATAATTCTCCATCACCGATCCAATGCCTACGAGCTTTTCACATATTGTTCTTCGCTTATTTACTTTTCCGTTGCCACTGTTACAATCACTACAAAACTATCGCTGTTACATTTGCCACCGTTACCGTTACTTCCATACTACTTTTCTACTAAATACTTTGCTGCAGATACTAAGTTATCCAGGTGTGGTTGAATTGACAACTCAACTGCTAATACTTGAGAATATTCTTTGGCTCCCCTTGTGTCGAATCAATAAATTTGGGTTGAATACTCTACCCTTGAGAACTGTTGTGATCCCCTATACTTGTGGGTTGTCAAGACAATTTTCTGGCGCCGTTGCCGGGGAGCATAGCTCTATTCTTTGAGTCACTTGGGATTTATATCTTCTGGTCACTATGAGGAACTTGAAAGATGAGAAAACCAAAATTTATCCCGCAACTACGAGGGGAGGTAAGGAACTCCCATCTAGCTCTGCACTTTATTCACCTTCTGTTTTGAGTAAACTTGCGACACCTAAACCTGCTTATGCTATTAAGATATGTCGCATGTTATTGATGATGCCACTTCTCCTATGCATGATACTTATGATGAAACTACTTCTATGATTGATACTACTGTGCCACTTGGTGAATTTCTTGATGAACAACTTGCTAGGGCTAGAGAGAATGAAATTACTGAAACTGATAATATTGATGATGAAGATTCTCCCCCTAGATATGAATTGCCTGTTGTGCCCGAGGGTTATGTTATTGATGAAGAAACTGTTAGAGACTTTCTTGCTTGCAATGATAGAAGCGATCTTAAGAAATTATTAGCTAAGCTGAAAGAAAAATCTCTGAATGCTAGAATGAAATATGATCCTGCTTATGCTACTTCACCTATCTTTATTACTGATAAGGATTATGATTTCTCTGTTGATACTGAGATAATTGCTTTGGTTGAGTCTGATCCTTTTTATGGCTATGAATCTGAAACTGTTGTGGCACATCTTACTAAATTAAATGATATAGCCACCCTGTTCACTAATGATGAGAAAACTCGCTATTACTATATCCTTAAATTATTTCTGTTCTCATTAAAGGGTGATGCTAAGATATGGTTTAATTCTCTTGATCCTGGTTGTGTGTGTAGTCCCCAGGATATGATTTACTACTTCTCTGCTAAATATTTTCCCGCTCATAAGAAAAAAAGCTTCCTTAAGGGAAATATATAATTTTGTGCAAACTGGAGAAGAGAGTCTCCCACAAGCTTGGGGGAGGCTTCTTCAATTACTTAATGCTTTGCCTGATCATCCTCTCAAGAAAAATGAAATATTTATATCTTTTATAATGGACTAACCGATGCTTCCAGGGACCACCTGGATAGTTGTGTGATAACCCACAAGTATAGGGGATTGCAACAGTTTTCGAGGGTAGAGTATTCAACCCAAATTTATTGATTCGACACAAGGGTGGCCAAAGAATATTATCAAGTATTAGCAGTTGAGTTGTCAATTCAACCACACCTGGATAACTTAGTATCTGCAGCAAAGTATTTAGTAGCAAAGTAATATGGAAGTAACGGTAATGGTAGCAAAAGTAATATTTTTGGGTTTTGTAGTGATTGTAACAATAGCAACGGAAAAGTAAATAAGCGGAGAACAATATGTGAAAAGCTCATAGGCATTGGATCGGTGATGGAGAATTATGCCAGATGCGGTTCATCATGTAACAATCATAACATAGGGTGACATAGAACTAGCTCCAATTCATCAATGTAATGTAGGCATTTATTCCGAATATAATCATACGTGCTTATGGAAAAGAACTTGCATGACATCTTTTGTCCTACCCTCCCGTGGCAGCGGGGTCCTAGCGGAAACTAAGGGATATTAAGGCCTCCTTTTAATAGAGTACCGGACCAAAGCATTAACACATAGTGAATGCATGGACTCCTCAAACTATGGTCATCACCGGGAGTGGTCCCGATTATTGTCACTTCGGGGTTGCCGGATCATAACACATATTAGGTGAGTATAGACTTGCAAGATAGGATCAAGAACTCACATATATTCATGAAAACATAATAGGTTCATATCTGAAATCATGGCACTCAGGCCCTAGTGACAAGCATTAAGCATAGCAAAGTCATAGCAACATAAATCTCAGAACATAGTGGATACTAGGGATCAAACCCTATCAAAACTAACTCGATTACATGATAAATCTCATCCAACCCATCACCGTCCAGCAAGCCTACGATGGAATTACTCACGCATGGTGGTGAGCATCATGAAATTGGTGATGGAGGATGGTTGATGATGACGATGGCGAAGGATTCCCCTCTCCGGAGCCCCGAACGGACTCCAGATCAGCCCTCCCGAGAGGTTTTAGGGCTTGGCGGCGGCTCCGTATCGTAAAACGCGGTGAATCCTTCTCCCTGATTTGTTTCTCCCCGAAAGTGAATATATGGAGTTGGAGTTGAGGTCGGTGGAGCGTCAGGGGGCCCACGAGGCAGGGGGCGCGCCCCCCACCCTCGTGGACAGGGTGTGGGCCCCCTGACGTGGATTCTTCTTCCAGTATTTTTAATATTTTCCAAAAATATGTTCAAAATAAGGGCAAAAGTGTTTGGAAAAGTAGATACGATGGAGACGTATCAACTCTCCCAAGCTTAAACCTTTGCTTGTCCTCAAGCAATTCAGTTGATAAACTGGATGTGATAAAGAAAAACTTTTACAAACTCTGTTTGCTCTTGTTGTTGTAAATATGTAAAGCCAGCATTCAAGTTTTCAGCAAAGATTATGATTAACCACATTCACAATAACTCTTAGGTCTCATGTTTACTCATATCAATGGCATAATCAACTAGCGAGCAATAATAATAAATCTCGGATGACAACACTTTCTCAAAATAATCATAATATGATATAACAGGATGGTATCTCGCTAGCCCTTTCCGAGACTACAAAACATAAATGCAGAGCACCTTTAAAGATCAAGGACTGACTAGACATTGTAATTCATGGTAAAAGAGATCCAATCATAGTCATACCCAATATAAATTAATAGTAATGGATGCAAATGACTGTGGTGCTCTCCATCTAGTGCTTTTTAATAAGAGGGTGATGACTCAACATGAAAGTAAATAGATAGGCCCTTCGCAGAGGGAAGCAGGGATTTGTAGAGGTGCCAGAGCTCGATTTTAAAGCAGAGATAAATAATATTTTGAGCGGCATACTTTCATTGTCAACATAACAACCGAGAGATGGCGATATCTTCCATGCTACACACATTATAGGCGGTTCCCAAACAGAATGGTAAAGTTTATACTCCCCCTCCACCAACAAGCATCAATCCATGGCTTGCTCGAAACAATGAGTGCCTCCAACTAGCTACAGCCCCGGGGGAGTTTTGTTTGCAATTATTTTGATTTAGTTTGCATAAAGCATGAGACTGGGCATCCCGGTGACCAGCCATTTTCTCGTGAGTGAGGAGCGGAGTCCACTCCTCTTGAGAATAACCCGCCTAGCATGGAAGATACGGACAACCCTAGTTGATACATGAGCTATTCGAGCATACAAAACAGAATTTCATTTGAAGATTTAGAGTTTGGCACATACAAATTTACTTGGAACGGCAGGTAGATACCGCATATAGGAAGGTATGGTGGACTCATATGGAATAACTTTGGGGTTTAAGGGATTGGATGCACAAGCAGTATTCCCGCTTAGTACAAGTGAAGGCTAGCAAAAGACTGGGAAGCGACCAACTAGAGAGCGGCAACAGTCATGAACATGCATTAAAATTAATAAACATTGAGTGCAAGCATGAGTAGGATATAATCCACCATGAACATATATCGTGAAGGATATGTTGATTTGTTTCAACTACATGTGTGAACATGTGCCAAGTCGAGTCACTTAAATCATTCAAAGGAGGATACCACCCCACTATACCACATCACAACCATCTTAATAGCATGTTGGCACGCAAGGTAAACCATTATAACTCATAGCTAATCAAGCATGGCATAAGCAACTATGATCTCTAATTGTCATTGCAAGCATGTTTATTCATAATAGGCTGAATCAGGAATGATGAACTAATCATATTTACAAAAACAAGAGAGGTCGAGTTCATACTAGCTTCTCTCATCTCAGTCAGTCCATCATATATCGTCATAATTGCCTTTCACTTGCACGACCGAACGATGTGAAAATAATAAGAGTGCACGTGCATTGGACTAAGCTGGAATCTGTGAGCATTCAATAAACAGGAGAAGACAAGGCAATATGGGCTCTTGGTTAAATCAACAATAATGCATATAAGAGCCACTTCAACAATTTAATTATGGTCTTCTCCTATCGACCACCAAAGAAAAGAAAAGAAATAAAACTATTTACACGGGAAAGCTCCCAACAAGCAAAAGAAGAACCGGAAATCTTTTTGGGTTTTCTTTTTAATTATTACTACTACAGCAAGAAAAGTAAACTAACTAAAATCTACACTAATTTTTTTGGTTTTTCTTAAGGTTTATTAAACACACAAGAAGAAAGCAAGGAAAATAAACTAGCATGGATATTACACAGAAAGAGTATGAGCACCGACATCTAGCAATGAGTGTGTGAACATGAATGTAATGTCGGTGAGAAATACGTACTCCCCCAAGCTTAGGCTTTTGGCCTAAGTTGGTTTATTGCCACGGCTGGCCTGGCGGATATCCATAATTGTAGCCGGGGTCGTACTGAGATGAAGAAGACTCTGATTGCCACTGGCTGGCAATCATCTCCGGATCCCACTGGTAATTAGACTGTCGTGGAGGTTCAAATTGTGGTTCCGGCTCCGGCTCTGTGGCTGATGTGGGGTTCCGGTAGGCGTGAATGGCCGCCAGCGGAACGAGATACGGACCTGCAGATAAATCAAACAAGGAAGGAGCAGGCAAGGTAATAGTCTCAGGGTGATGTTTATCAAAGAAAAATTTATATTTAAGCGCCCCTTCCCTATTCTTAACAATAAAGTCATGCGCTACCATACTCTTATAATCTAAATAAGCAGTGGGCAGCAATTTTTCTTCTTTTTCATAGTGCCTGATAGGTATGTTATAGTGTGCAGCAAGGCATGAAGCATAAATACCTCCAAAGATGGGGCCCTTTGTATGGTTCAGACTTAACCGTTTAGCAATAATACCGCCCATACTAACAGTGTTATCACAAAATAAACCATGGAACAAAATAATAATATCAGGAACACTAAGGTTTCCAGAGTTTCCGCGACCAATTAAGCAACGACTAGCAAATATGGCAAAGTAGCGTAAAACAGGAAAATGTATGCTAGGGATTCTTGCATCGGAAACCTTCCTAGTTTCCCCTACAGTAATAGTGTCAATAAACGCGTCCACATCTTTACGATGTGGTTCATCTAAACTACCCTCAAAAGGTATTTTGCAAACCTTGCAAAATTCATCTAGTGATATCTTCTTAACCACATCATATAAATGAAACTCTACTAAAGGAGGTGATTCCTTAGGATAATAGTAGAAGTTTTGCACAAAAGTATTGGTGAGTAAGAGATATTGTTCGCGTTGGTCGCGGAGGAAGTCGGTGAGGCCTGCATTCTCAGCCAATTCATAAAAATCATCATCAATCTCGGCTGCTCTCAAGAAATCATTGGAAGGCCATTCACACGGCCGGACCTCGGCGGTGCGAGGCAAATTATATTTGGGCCTCTGTTCTTCTTCACTTTGCTTTTCCTTCGAGCTTCGGCTCGATGAGCCCCTCAAAAATCTCTTCATTATTTTCTGAATTTTTTTGAAACTTTTAGTAACTTCAAATAAAAGTGAACCAAGCTCAACAAAATTGATAGCAACTACTCCTACAAGTGCCTAAAGACTATATCATGCATTAGAACTACTTGGAACCATATAAATTTGACATGCAAGCTCAAGAACATGGTCACCTAGGCAGCACAAATTTGCAATGAATAAAGCACTAGAACAAAAACTAGTTGGACCAATGGAGGAGTCACATACCAAGGAACAATCTCCCCAAGCAGTTTTGTGAAAGGTGCTTTGAGCAAGGATATCGAAAATCGCAGCAAAATGAGCTAGAACTCGTGCTTGAGCTGGATGGTGATTTTTTTGGGAGGAGGAAGAAGTGTGTGGGTGCAGGAATAAGTGGAGGGGAGCCACCATGGGCCCACGAGGCAGGGGGCGCGCCCTGTAGGGGTGGGCGCGCCCTGGACCCTCGTGGCCAGGTGCTTGCTCCCCCTGCTGTGTTCGCAGTGCCAGATATTCTCAAATATTCCAGAAAAAATCATATTCCATTTTCAGGGCATTTGGAGAACTTTTATTTTCGGGGTATTTTTATATTGCACGGATAATTCAGAAAACAGACAGGAAAATGCTATTTTTCCTTTATTTCAACTAAATAACAGAAAGTAAAAGGAGGGTACAGAAGGTTGTGCCTTATAGTTTCATCCATCTCATGCTCATCAAAAGGAATCCGGTAACAAGGTTGATCAGGTCTTGTTAACAAACTCATTCCGACTAACATGGAACCGGAGAAATTTCAAGTGACACTATGCTACCTCAACGGGGATATGCACATCCCCAATAATAAGAATATCATGTTTCTTTTTGACAGTAGGAAGAGGAAATTCAAAACCTCCAATAATAATCAATGGAAATTTTCCAATAGAATTTATACTATGAACTTGAGGTTGTTTCCTCGGAAAGTGTACTGTATGCTCATTGCCATTCACATGAAAAGTGACATTGCCTTTGTTGCAATCAATAACAGCCCCTGCAGTGTTCAAAAAGGGTCTTCCAAGAATAATAGACATACTATCGTCCTCGGGAATATCAAGGATTACAAAGTCCGTTAAAATAGTAACGTTTGCAACCACAACAGGCACATCCTCACAGATACCGACAGGTATAGCAGTTGATTTATCAGCCATTTGCAAAGATATTTCAGTAGGTGTCAACTTATTCAAATCAAGTCTAGGATATAAAGAGAGAGGCATAACACTAACACCGGCTGCAAGATCACATAAAGCAGTTTTAACATAGTTTCTTTTAATGGAGCATGGTATAGTTGGTACTCCTGGATCTCCAAGTTTCTTAGGTATTCCACCCTTAAAAGTGTAATTAGCAAGCATGGTGGAAATTTCAGATTTCGGTATCTTTCTTTTATTAGTGACAATGTCTTTCATATACTTAGAATAAGGATTCATTTTGAGCATATCAGTTAATCGCATACGCAAAAAGATAGGTCTAATCATTTCAGCAAAGCGCTCAAAATCCTCATCATCCTTTTTCTTGGATGGTTTGGGAGGAAAAGGCATGGGTTTCTGAACCCATGGTTCTCTTTCTTTACCATGTTTCCTAGCAACAAAGTCTCTCTTATCATAACGTTGATTCTTTGATTGTGGGTTATCAAGATCAACAGCAAGTTCAATTTCTACATCATTATCATTACTAGGTTGAGCATCATCATGAACATCTTCATTAATATTATCACTAGATTCATGTTCATTACCAGATTGTGTTTCAGCATCAGAGACAGAAATATCGTTTGGATTCTCAGGTGTTTCAGCAATAGGTTCACTAGAAGCATGCAAAGTCCTATCATTTTTCTTTTTCTTCCTTTTAGAAGGACTAGGTGCATCTATATTATTTCTCTGAGAATCTTGCTCAATTCTCTTAGGGTGGCCTTCAGGATACAAAGGTTCCTGAGTCATCTTACCAGTTCTAGTAGCCACTCTAACAGCATAGTCATTATTCTTACTATTTAATTCATTGATCAAATCATTTTGAGCTTTAAGTACTGTTCTACTTGAGTGGTAACCATAGAAGCATGTTTACTAATGAGTTTAAGTTCACCTTTAACTCTATACATATAATCACCCAAGTGCTCAAGCATATCGGAATTGTATTTCAATTGTCTACCAAAATAAGCATTGAAGTTTTCTTGTTTGACAGTAAAATTATCAAACTCTTCTAAGCATTGTCTAGCAGACTTATAGTGAGGAATATCACCTTCATCAAATCTATAGAGAGAATTTACCTTTACTACCTGTGTCGGGTTATCAAGACCATGAGTTTCTTCAATAGGTGATGGATTAAGATCATATGTTTCTTCAACAGTCAGTAAATTAAGACCATGTATTTCTTCAATAGGAGGTAAATTCTTAACATCTTCAGCTTTAATACCTTTTTCTTTCATAGATTCCTTTGCCTCTTGCATATCTTCATGACTGAGAAATAGAACACCTCTCTTCTTCGGAGTTGGTTTAGGAATCGGCTCAGGAGTTGGCTCAGGAAGTGTCCAATTATTTTCATTAGTCAACATGTTATTCTATAGAATTTCAGCTTCATCCAGTGTTCTTTCCCTGAAAACAGAACCAGCACAACTATCCAGGTAATCTCTCGAAGCATCGGTTAGTCCATTGTAAAAGATATCAAGTGTTTCATTTTTCTTAAGAGGATGATCAGGCAAAGCATTAAGTAATTGGAGAAGCCTCCCCCAAGCTTGTGGGAGACTCTCTTCTTCAATTTGCGCAAAATTGTATATATCCCTTAAAGAAGCTTGTTTCTTATGAGCAGGGAAATATTTAGCAGAGAAGTAATAAATCATATCCTGGGGACTACCCACACAACCAGGATCAAGAGAATTAAACCATATCTTAGCATCACCCTTTAATGAGAATGGAAATATTTTAAGGATATAAACATAGCGAGTTCTCTCATCATTAGTGAACAGGGTGGCTATATCATTTAATTTAGTAAGATGTGCCACAACAGTTTCAGATTCATATCCATAAAAAGGATCAGATTCAACCAAAGTAATTATATCAGGATCAACAGAGAATTCATAATCCTTATCAGTAACACAGAGGTGAAGTAGCAAAAGCAGGGTCATGTTTCATTCTAGCATTAAGAGATTGCTGCTTCCATTTAGCTAATAACTTCTTAAGATCACTTCTATCATTGCAAGCAAGAATGGCTCTAGCAGATTCTTCATCCAGAACATAACCCTCAGGCACAACAGGCAATTCATATTTATTAGGGGGAGAGTCTTCATCATCACTATCTTCAATATTATCAGTTTTAATAATTTCATTCTCGCTAACCCTAGCAAGTTGTTCACCAAGAAATTCACCAAGTGGCATAGTAGTATCAAGCATAGAAGTAGTTTCATCATAAGTATCATGCATAGCAGAAGTGGCATCATCAATAACATGCGACATATCAGAATGAATAGCAAAAGCAGGTTTAGGTGTCGCAAGCTTACTCAAAACAGAAGGTGAATCAAGTGCAGAGCTAGATGGCAGTTCCTTACCTCCCCTCGTAGTTGAGGGATAAATTTTTGTCTTAGCATCTTTAAAGTTCTTCATAGTAACCAGCAGATATAAATCCCAAGTGACTCAAAGAATAGAGCTATGCTCCCCGGCAACGGCGCCAGAAAATAGTCTTGATAACCCACAAGTATAGGGGATCGCAACAGCTTTTGAGGGTAGAGTATTCAACCCAAATTTATTGATTCGACACAAGGGGAGCCAAAGAATATTCTCAAGTATTAGCAGTTGAGTTGTCAATTCAACCACACCTGGATAACTTAGTATCTGCAGCAAAGTATTTAGTAGCAAAGTAATATGGAAGTAACGGTAATGGTAGCAAAAGTAATATTTTTGGGTTTTGTAGTGATTGTAACAATAGGAACGGAAAAGTAAATAAGCGGAGAACAATATGTGAAAAGCTCGTAGGCATTGGATCGGTGATGGAGAATTATGCCGGATGCGGTTCATCATGTAACAATCATAACATAGGGTGACACAGAACCAGCTCCAATTCATCAATGTAATGTAGGCATTTATTCCGAATATAGTCATACGTGCTTATGGAAAAGAACTTGCATGAGATCTTTTGTCCTACCCTCCCGTGGCAGTGGGGTCCTAGCAGAAACTAAGCGATGTTAAGGCCTCCTTTTAATAGAGTACCGGACCAAAGCATTAACACATAGTGAATACATGGACTCCTCAAACTATGGTCATCACCGGGAGTGGTCCTGATTATTGTCACTTCGAGGTTGCCGGATCATAACACATAGTAGGTGACTATAGACTTGGAAGATAGGATCAAGAACTCACATATATTCATGAAAACATAATAGGTTCAGATTTGAAATCATGGCACTCGGGCCCTAGTGACAAGCATTAAGCATAGAAAAGTCATAGCAACATCAATCTCAGAACATACTGGATACTAGGGATCAAACCCTAACAAAACTAACTCGATTACATGATAAATCTCATCCAACCCATCACCGTACAGCAAGCCTTCGATGGAGTTACTCACGCACGGCGGTGAGCATCATGAAATTGGTGATGGAGGATGGCTGATGATGACGATGGCGACGGATTCCCCTCTCCAGAGCCCCGAACGGACTCCAGATCAGCCCTCCCGAGAGGTTTTAGGGCTTGGCGGCGGCTCCGTATCGTAAAACGCGATGAATCCTTCTCCCTGATTTTTTTTCTCCCCAAAAGTGAATATATGGAGTTGGAGTTGAGGTCGGTGGAGCGTCAGGGGGCTCACGAGGCAGGGGCGTGCCCAGGGGGGCAGGTGCGCCCCCCACCCTCGTGGACAGGGTGTGGGCCCCCTGACGTGGATTCTTCTTCCAGTATTTTTAATATTTTCCAAAAATATGTTCCGTGGAGTTTCAGGTCATTCCGAGCACTTTTGTTTCTGCACATAAATAACACCATGGAAAGTCTGCTGAAAACAGCGTCAGTCCGGGTTAGTTCCATTCAAATCATGCAAGTTAGAGTCCAAAACAAGGGCAAAAGTGTTTGGAAAAGTAGATACGACGGAGATGATCATTGTGCTGGTTGTGTTTTCAGGGAAAGTACTGTTGATCAAGCTGAAATTCTATTGAATAATATGTTGACCAATGAAAATAATTGGACACTTCCTGAACCAACTCCTAAGCCAACTCCGAAGAAAAGGGGTATTCTATTTCTCAGTCCTAAAGATATGCAAGAGGCAAAGAAATCTATGAAAGAAAAAGGTATAAAAGCTGAAGATGTTAAGAATTTACCTCCTATTGAAGAAATACATGGTCTTATTTCATTACCTATTGAAGAAGCACACGGTCTTGATAACCCGACACAGGTAGTAAGGGTAAACTCTCTCTATAGATATGATAAAGCTGAAATCCCTGATGCTAAGTTTGCTAGCCAATGTTTGGGTGAGTTTGATAACTTTATGGTTAAGCAAGAAGATTTTAATGCTTATTTTGGTAGACAACTGAAACGCAATGCTTATATGATTGAACACTTGGGTGATTATATGTCTAGAGTTAAAGGTGAACTTAAACTCATTAGTAAACATGCTTCTATGGTTACCACTCAAGTAGAACAAGTACTTAAAGCTCAGAATGATTTGCTCAATGAATTGAATAGTAAGAATAATGATAATGCTATTAGAGTCATGACTAGAGGGGGTAAAATGACTCAGGAACCTTTGTATCCTGAGGGTCATCCTAAGAGAATTGAGCAGGATTCTCAGAGAACTAAGGTTGATGCACCTAGTCCTTCTAAGAGGAAGAAAAATAAAAATGATAGGACTTTGCATGCTTCTAGTGAACCTGTTGCTGACACACCTGAGAATCCTAATGATATTTCTATTTCTGATGCTGAAATGCAATCTGGTGATGAACACGAACCTAGTGATAATGTTAATGATGATGTTCATATTGATGCTCAACCTAGTAATAACAATGATGTAGAAATTGAACCTGTTGTTGATCTTGATAACCCACAATCAAAGAATCAACGTTATGATAAGAGAGACTTTGTTGCTAGGAAGCACGGTAAAGAAAGAGAACCATGGGTTCAGAAACCCATGCCTTTCCCTCCCAAACCATCCAAGAAAAAGGATGATGAGGATTTTGAGCGCTTTGCTGAAATGATTAGACCTATCTTTTTGCGTATGCGTTTGACTGATATGCTTAAAATGAACCCGTATGCTAAGTATAAGAAGGATATTGTTACAAATAAGAGAAAGATAGCAGAAGCTGAAATTTCCACCATGCTCGCTAATTATACTTTTAAGGGTGGAATACCAAAGAAACTTGGAGATCCAGGAGTACCAACTATACCATGCTCCATTAAAAGAAACTATGTTAGAACTGCTTTATGTGATCTTGGAGCTGGTGTTAGTGTTATGCCTCTCTCTTTATACCGTAGACTTGATTTGAATAAGTTGACACCTACTAAAATATCTTTGCAAATGGCCGATAAATCAACTGCTATACCCGTCGGCATTTGTGAGGATGTGCCTGTTGTAGTTGCAAACATTAATATTTTAATTGACTTTGTTATTCTTGATATTCCTGAGGACGATAGTATGTCTATTATTCTTGGAAGACCCTTTTTGAATACTGCAGGGGCTGTTATTGATTGCAATAAAGGCAATGTCACTTTTCATGTTAATGGTAATGAGCATACCGTACACCTTCCGAGAAACAACCTCAAGTCCACAGTTTCAATTCTATTGGAAAAATTCCATCGATTATTATTGGAGGTTTTGAATTTCCTCTTCCTACTGTCAAAAAGAGATATGATATTCTTATTGTTGGGGATGTGCATATCCCCGTTGAGGTAACATAGTGTTATTCGAAATTTCCCCGGTTCCATGTTATTCGGAATGAGTTTGTTAAGAAGACTTGATCAATCTTGTTAGTGGATTCCTTTTGATGAGCATGAGATGGATGATGTTAGAAAGCACAACTTTATGTACCCTTCTTTTACTTTCTGTTATTTAGATTAAATAAAGCAAAAATAGTATTTACTGTCAGTTTTCTAAATTGTCCGTGCAATAAAAAAATACCCCGAAAATAAAAGTTCTCCAAATGCCCCGAAAATGAAATATGATTTTTTTTCTAGAATATTTGAGAATATCTGGCACTAAGAACACAGCAGGGGGAGCAAGCACCTGGCCACGAGGGTCCAGGGTGCGCCCTCCCCCTGGGCGCGTCCCCCTGCATCGTGGGCCCATGGTGGCTCCCCTCCACTTATTCCAGCCACCACACACTCCTTCTTCCTCCCAAAAAAATCACCAACCAGCTCAAGCACGAGTTCTAGCTCATTTTGCTGCGATTTTCGATCTCCTTGCTCAAAGCTCCACTCACAAAACTGCTTTGGGGGATTGTTCTTCGGTATATGACTCCTCCAATGGTCCAATTAGTTTTTGTTCTAGTGCTTTATTCATTGAAATTTTTTGCTGCCTAGGTGACCCTGTTCTTGAGCTTGCATGTCAAATTTATATGGTCCCAAGTAGTTCTAATGCATGATATAGTCTCTAGGCACTTGTAGGAGTAGTTACTATCAATTTTGTTGAGTTTGGTTCACTTTTATTTCGAAGTTACTAAAAATTTCAGAAATTTTTCAGAGGAAGAAATATGTTTAGGAAAATGTATCAAGTTGGTTCTTCAAGGGAGCAAGGACCTAGGCCCGCAATACGCGATGCGGACGATGAACCACCGAGGAACGCTTAAGTGCGGCCTTGTGAATGGCCGTCAGAAGATTTCATGGTCCAAGCAGGAATTAAAGAGGAATTTGATGCATATGTGCGTAATGCAGAACTCGAGGGCTTCATGCAAGATAAGTGCCCTCCATACTATCACCTAACTGATTCCTTTGTGAGAAGGTTCAAATTTTCATCTTCACGTAATTCTCACACTGTCCTATTTGATATCTATGGGCGACCTTACACTATGGACTTAGAGGATTTTAGTACTGCTTGCAAACTTCCACAATGGGGTAGTATGAGTGAACCTCGCAAATCTTAGTTTAGAGATTTTCTTGCTAGTATTACAGTAGGGGAGTCTAGAGATGTAACACAAGCTACCATACGGAGCATTCATTTTCTTGCTATACATTGTTTTGCTCTGTTTATAGCTAGGTGCATAAATGGTAAGGATGAAGCATGTCACATGTGTGTCCCTGATCTTAGTGTTCTTAGAAGTGTTGTTTTAGGAGATAAACAATATAACTTGGGGGGCTATTGTTGCACGGAGGTTGCATAATAATGCTTTAAGTGGAGACTTTTTTGGGGGAATTTATGCAACCCGTGTGGCTAATTCTCTTGAGATACCCATACAATAAAATGATATGGAATTGCCTCCCACTTATCGAGGATATGAGGCTATGGTTCGCCACCAGTTTATTGAGAGGAACGAACAACCTCTCCAGTATAGACTAATGTTTGACAGGCGCCGCATTTTCCATGTTGCTCTCCCTGCTCCTACTTTCTTTGACTTTCAGACAAAAGGGAGATTTATTATAACCAGGGAGGAGGCGAACGAGTATAAGAGGAGGACGGAGACAGCCCGCCTCCAAGCAGCAGCTCATGAGGCAATAACTGTTGCATCTCAGTACGACCCCAACTATAACTTTGGATATCCGTCGGGCCAGCCGTGGCCATAGACCAACTTAGGCCAAAAGCCTAAGCTTGGGGGAGTATGTATCTCTCACCGACATTACATTCATGTTCACATACTCATGCTAGTTGTCGGTGCTCATACTTTTTCATTGTACTATCCATGCTAGTTTATTTTCTTGTTCTCGCTTTCTTCTTGTGTGTTTGATAAACCTTAAGAAAAACAAAAAAAATAGTTGTAGCTTTTAGTTAGTTTACTTTCCTTGCTTGTAGTAGTAATTAAAAGAAAACCCAAAAAGATTTCATGTTCTTCTTTTGTTTGTTGGGAGCTTTCCCGTGTAAATAGTTTTATTTCTTTTCTTTTCTTTGGGGGTCGAGAGGAGAAGACCTTAATGAAAATGTTGAAGTGGCTCTTATATGCAGTATTGTTAAATTAACCAAGAGCCCATATTATCTTGTCTTCTCCTGTGTGTCAGATGCCTGCAGATTCCAGCTTAGTCCAATGCACGTGCACTATTATTATTATCCACATTGTTCAGTCATGCAAGTGAAAGGCAATAATGACGATATATGATGGACTGATTGAGATGAGAAAAGCTGGTATGAACTTGACCTCTCTTGTTTTTGTAAATATGATTAGTTCATCGTTCCTGATTCAGCCTATTATGAATAAACATGTTTGCAATGACAATTAGAGATTGTAGTTGCTTATGCCATGCTTAATTAGCTAGGAGTTTATAATGGTTTAACTTGCGTGCCAACATGCTATTAAAATGGTTGTGATGTGGTATGATAGGGTGGTATCCTCCTTTGGATGATTCAAGTGACTTGACTTGGCACATGTTCACACATGTAGTTGAAACAAATCAACATAGCCTTCACAATATTTATGTTCATGGTGGATTATATCCTACTCATGCTTGCACTCAATGTTCATTAATTTTAATGCATGTTTATGACTGTTGTCGCTCTCTAGTTGGTCGCTTCCCAGTCTTTTTCTAGCCTTCACTTGTACTAAGCGGGAATACTGCTTGTGCATCCACTTCCATAAACCCCAAAGTTATTCCATATGAGTCCACTATACCTTCCTATATATGCGGTATCTACCTGCTGTTCCAAGTAAATTTGTATGTGCCAAACTCTAAACCTTCAAATAAAATTCTGTTTTGTATGCTCGAATAGCTCATGTATCAACTAGGGTTGTCTGTATCTTCCATGCTAGGCGGGTTATTCTCAAGAGGAGTGGACTCCGCTCCTCACTCATGAGAAAATGGCTGGTCACCGGGATGCCCAGTCCCATGCTTTATGCAAATCAAATCAAAATAATTGCAAACAAAACTCCCCCGGGACTCTTGTTAGTTGGAGGCACTCGTTGTTTCGAGCAAGCCATGGATTGATGCTTGTTGGTGGAGGGGGAGTATAAACTTTACCATTCTGTTTGGGAACCGCCTATAATGTGAGTAGCATGGAAGATATCGAGATCTCTCGGTTGTTATGTTGACAATGAAAGTATGCCGCTCAAAATATTATTTATCTCTATTTCAAAATCGAGCTCTGGCACCTCTACAAATCCCTGCTTCCCTCTGCGAAGGTCCTATCTATTTACTTTTATGTTGAGTCATCACCCTCTTATTAAAAAGCACCAGCTGGAGAGCACCGCTGTCATTTGCATCCATTACTATTAATTTATATTGAGTATGACTATGACTGGATCTCTTTTACCATGAATTACAATGTTTAGTAAGTCCTCGATCTTCAAAGGTGCTATGCATTTATGTTTTGCGGTCTCAGAAAGGGCTAGCGAGATACCATCTTGTTATATCATATCATAATTGTTTTGAGAAAGTGTTGTCATCTGAGATTTATTATTATTGCTCACTAGTTGAATATGCCATTGACATGAGCAAACATGAGACCAAATGTTATTGTGAATATGGTTAATTCATAATATTTGCTGAAAACTTGAATGCTGGCTTTACATATTTACAACAACAAGAGCAAACAGAGTTTGTAAAAGTTTTTCTTTATCACTTTCAGTCTATCAACTGAATTGCTTGAGGACAAGCAAAGGTTTAAGCTTGGGGGAGTTGATACGTCTCTGACGTATCTACTTTTCCAAACACTTTTGCCCTTGTTTTGGACTCTAACTTGTATGATTTGAATGGAACTAACCCGGACTGACGCTGTTTTCAGCAGAATTGCCATGGTATTATTTTTGTGCAGAAATAAAAGTTCTCGGAATGACCTGAAAATCAACGGAGATTTTTTTTGGAATTAATAAAAATACTAGCGAAAGAATCAAGGCCAGGGGGCCCACACCCTGTCCACGAGGGTGGGGGCGCGCCTACCCCCTGGGCACGCCCCCTACCTCATGGGCCCCCTGGAGCTCCACCGACCTCAAATCCAACTCTATATATTCACGTTCGGGGAGAAAAAAATCACAGAGAAGGATTCATCACGTTTTACGATACGGAGCCGTCGCCAAGCCCTAATCTCTCTCGGGAGGGCTGATCTGGAGTCCGTTCGGGGCTCCGGAGAGGGGATTCCGTCGCCATCATCATCATCAACCATCCTCCATCACCAATTTCATGATGCTCACCACCGTGCGTGAGTAATTCCATCGTAGGCTTGCTGGACGGTGATGGGTTGGATGAGATTTATCATGTAATCGAGTTAGTTTTGTTAGGGTTTGATCCCTAGTGTCCACTATGTTCTGAGATTGATGTTGCTATGACTTTGCTATGCTTAATGCTTGTCACTAGGGCCCGAGTGCCATGATTTCAGATCTGAACCTATTATGTTTGCATGAATATATGTGAGTTCTTGATCCTATCTTGCAAGTCTATAGTCACCTACTATGTGTTATGATCCGGCAACCCCGAAGTGACAATAATCGGGACCACTCCCGGTGATGACCGTAGTTTGAGGAGTTCATGTATTCTCTATTGTTGGGGATCGTAGCAGAATTTAAAAATTTTTTCTACGCATCACCAAGATCCATCTATGGAGTATACTCGCAACGAGGGGAAAGGAGTGCATCTACATACCCTTGTAGATCGCGAGCGGAAGCGTTCCAATGAACGGGGTTGATGGAGTCGTACTCGCCGGGATCCAAATCACCGATGACCGAGTGCCGAACGGACGGCACCTCCGCGTTCAACACATGTACGGAGCAGCGACGTCTCCTCCTTCTTGATCCAGCAAGGGGGAAGGAGAGGTTGATGGAGATCCAGCAGCACGACGGCGTGGTGGTGGAAGTAGCGGGATCTCGGCAGGGCTTCGCCAAGCTTCTGCGAGAGGGAGAGGTGTTGCAGGGGGGAGAGGGAGGCGCCAGGGGCTGTCCTGCTGCTGCCCTCCCTCCCCCCCACTATATATAGGCCCCCTGGGAGGGGGCGCCGGCCCTGGATCCCATCTACAAGGGGGGGGCGGCGGCCAGGGGGGAAACTTGCCCCCCAAGTCAGGTGGGGCGCCCCCCACCCCTAGGGTTTCCAACCCTAGGCGCAGGGGGAGGCCCATGGAGGGCGCCCCAGCCCACTAGGGGCTGGTTCCCTTCCCACTTCAGCCCATGGGGCCCTCCGGGATAGGTGGCCCCACCCGGTGGATCCCCAGGACCCTTCCCGTGGTCCCGGTACAATACCGGTGACCCCCGAAACTTTCCCGGTGGCCGAAACTTGACTTCCTATATATAATTCTTCACCTCCGGACCATTCCGGAACTCCTCGTGATGTCCGGGATCTCATCCGGGACTCCGAACAACTTTCGGTTTTCCGCATACTAATATCTCTACAACCCTAGCGTCACCGAACCTTAAGTGTGTAGACCCTACGGGTTCGGGAGACATGCAGACATGACCGAGACGCCTCTCCGGTCAATAACCAACAGCGGGATCTGGATACCCATGTTGGCTCCCACATGTTCCACGATGATCTCATCGGATGAACCACGATGTCGAGGATTCAATCAATCACGTATACAATTCCCTTTGTCAATCGGTACGTTACTTGCCCGAGATTCGATCGTCGGTATCCCAATACCTTGTTCAATCTCGTTACCGGCAAGTCACTTTACTCGTACCGTAATGCATGATCCCGTGGCTAACTCCTTAGTCACATTGAGCTCATTATGATGATGCATTACCGAGTGGGCCCAGAGATACCTCTCCGTCATACGGAGTGACAAATCCCAGTCTCGATCCGTGCTAACCCAACAGACACTTTCGGAGATACCCGTAATGCACCTTTATAGTCACCCAGTTACGTTGTGACGTTTGGTACACCCAAAGCACTCCTACGGTATCCGGGAGTTGCACGATCTCATGGTCTAAGGAAATGATACTTGACATTGGAAAAGCTCTAGCAAACGAACTACACGATCTTTTATGCTATGCTTAGGATTTGGTCTTGTCCATCACGTCATTCTCCAAATGATGTGATCCCATTATCAACGACATCCAATGTCCATGGTCAGGAAACCGTAACCATCTATTGATCAACGAGCTAGTCAACTAGAGGCTTACTAGGGACATGGTGTTGTCTATGTATCCACACATGTATCTGAGTTTCCTATCAATACAATTCTAGCATGGACAATAAACGATTATCATGAACAAAGGAAATATAATAATAACCAATTTATTATTGCCTCTAGGGCATATTTCCAACAGTCTCCCACTTGCACTAGAGTCAATAATCTAGTTCACATCACCATGTGATTAACACTCACAGGTCACATCACCATGTGACCAACATCCAAAGAGTTCACTAGAGTCAACAATCTAGTTCACATCATTATGTGATTAACACTCAATGAGTTCTGGTTTGATCATGTCATGTTTGTGAGAGAGGTTATTAGTCAACGGGTCTGAACCTTTCAGATCCGTGTGTGCTTTACGAATATCTATGTCATCTTGTGGATGCTACCACGCGCTACTTGGAGCCATTTCAAATAACTGCTCTACTATACGAATCCGGTTTACTACTCAGAGTCATCCGGATTAGTGTCAAAGTTCGCATCGACGTAACCCTTTACGACGAACTCCTTTTCACCTCCATAATTGAGAAAATTCCTTAGTCCACTAGATACTAAGGACAAGTTCGACCGCTGTCATGTGATCCGTTCCCAGATCACTATTGTACCCCTTGACCAACTCATGGCAAGGCACACTTCATGTGCGGTACACAGCATAGCATACTGTAGAGCCTACGTCTAAAGCATAGGGGACGACCTTCGTCCTTTCTCTCTCTTCTGTTGTGGTCAGGTCTTGAGTCTTACTCAATACTCACACCTTGCAACACAGCCAAGAACTCCTTCTTTGCTGATTTTTGAACTCTTTCAAAATCATGTCAAGGTGTGCGTTCTATGAAAGTATCATCAGACGTCTTGATCTATCTCTATAGATCTTGATGCCCAATATGTAAGCAGCTTTATCCAGGTCTTCCTTCGAAAAACTCTTTTCAAACAACCCTTTATGCTTTCCAGAAATTTTACATCATTTCGGATCAACAATATGTCATTCACATATACTTATCAGAAATGTTGTAGCGCTCCCACTCACTTTATTGTAAATACAAGTTTCTAACAAACTTTGTATAAACCCAAAAACTTTGATCAATCCATCAAAGCGTATATTCTGACTCCGAGATGCTTGCTCTAGTTCATGGAAGGATCGCTAGAGCTAGCATACCTTTTAGCATCCTTAGGATCGACAAAACCTTTCTGATTGTATCACATACAACCTTTCCTTACGAAAACTGGTAAGGAAACTTGTTTTGACATCCATCTGCCAGATTTCAAAAATGCAGCTAATGCTAACATGATTCCGACGGACTTAAGCATCGCTACGGATGAGAAAATCTCATCATAGTCAACTCCTTGAACTTGTGAAAATACTCTTTGCCACAAGTCGAGCTTCATAGACGGTAACATTACCGTCCACGTCCGTCTTCTTCTTAAAGATCCATTTATCTCAATGGCTTGCCGATCATCGGGCAAGTTCACCAAAGTCCATGCTTTGTTCTGATACATGGATTCTATCTCGGATTTCATGGTTTCTAACCATTTGTCGGAATATGGGCCCACCATCGCTTCTCCATAGCTCGTAGGTTCATTGTTGTCTAACAACATGATATCTAAGACAGGATTACCGTACCACTCAGGAGTAGTACATATCCTTGTCGACCTACGAGGTTTGGTAGTGACTTGATCCGAAGTTTCATGATCACTATCATAAGCTTCCACTTCAATTGGTGTAGGTGCCACAGGAACAACTTCCTGTGCCCTGCTACACACTAGTTGAAGTTATGGTTCAATAACCTCATCAAGTCTCCACCATCCTCCCACTCAATTCTTTCGAGAGAAACTTTTCCTCGAGAAAGGACTCGTTTCTAGAAGCAATTACTTTTGCTTCCAGATCTGAAATAGGAGGTATACCCAACTGTTTTGGGTTTTCTATGAAGATGCATTTATCCGCTTTGGGTTCGAGCTTATCAGCCTGAAACCTTTTCACATAAGCGTCGCAGCCCCAAACTTTTAAGAAACGACAACTTAGGTTTCTCTAAACGGTGTCGTCTCAACGGAATTGCGTGGTTCCCCTTTTAAAGTGAATGCGGTTGTCTCTAATGCCTAACCCATAAACGATAGTGGTAATTTGATAAGAGACATCATGGTATGCACCATATCCAATAGGGTGCAGTTATGATGTTCGGACACACCATCACACTGTGGTGTTCCAGGCGGTATTAATTGTGAAACACTTTCCACAATGTATTAAGTGTGTGCCAAACTCGTAACTCAGATATCTCTATGATCATATCATAGACATTTTATCCTCTTGTCAGGACGATCTTCAACTTCACTCTGAAATTACTTGAACCTTTCAATAATTCAGACTTGTGTTTCATCAAGTAAATATTCTCAGCATCTACTCAAATCATCTGTGAAGTAAGAACATAACGATATCCATTGCATGCCTCAGCACTCATTGGACTGCATACATCAAAATGTATTACTTCCAATAAGTTGCTTTCTTGTTCCATCTTACTGAAAACGAGGCCTTTCAGTCATCTTGCCCATGTGGTATGATTTGCATGTCTCAAGTGATTCAAAATCAAGTGAGTACAAACGATCCATTTGCATGGAGTTTCTTCATGCATATATACCAATAGACATGGTTCGCATGTCTCAATCTTTTCAAAAACGAGTGAGTCCAAAGATCCATTTACATGGAGCTTCTTCATGCGTTCTATACCAATATGACTCAAATGGCAGTGCCACAAGTATGTGGAACTATCATTACTATTTTATATCTTTTGGCACGAACATGTGTATCACTACGATCGAGATTCATTTTAGGTGCAAGACCATTGAAGGTATTATTCAAATAAACAGAGTAACCATTATTCTCCTTAAATGAATAACCGTATTGTGATAAACATAATCCAATCATGCTCAACGCAAACACCAAATCTCGATGGTAGAGGGAGCATGCGATGCTTGATCACATCAACCTTCGAAACACTTCCAACACATATCGTCATCTCACCTTTAGCTAGTCTCCGTTTATTCCGCAGCTTTTATTTCGAGTTACTAACACTTAGCAACCGAACCGGTATCTAATACCCTGGTGCTGCTAGGAGTACTAGTAAAGTACACATTCATTTAATGTATATCCAATATACTTCTGTCGACCTTGCCTGTCTTCTCATCTACCAAGTATCTAGGGTAGTTCTGCTTCAGTGACCGTTCCCCTCATTACAGGAGCACTTAGTCTCGGGTTTGGGTTTAACTTTGGGATTCTTCGCTAGAGAAGCAAATGATTTGTTGTTTCATGAAGTATCCCTTCTTGCCCTTGCCCTTCTAGAAACTAGTGGTTTTACTAACCATCAACAATTGATGCTCCTTCTTGATTTCTACTTTCGCGGTGTCAAACATCGCGAGTTGCTCAAGGATCATCATATCTATCCCTGATATGTTATAGTTCATCACGAAGCTCTAATAGCTTGGTGGCAGTGACTATGGAGAACCATCACTATCTCATCTGGAAGATTAACTCCCACTCGATTCAAGCGATTGTGGTACTCAGACAATCTAAGCACATGCTCAACGATTGAGCTTTTCTCCCTCAGTTTGCAGGCTTAAGTAACTTGTCAGAGGTCTCATACCTCTTGACGTGGGCACTAGTACGAAATCCCAATTTCAGTCTTCGGAACATCTCATATGTTCTGCGACGTTTCAAAAAACCGTCTTTGGTGCCACAATTCTAAACCGTTAGCATTACGCACTGAACTATCACGTAGTCATCAAAACGTGTATGTCAGATGTTTCGCAACATCTACAGACGACGCTGAGGTTCAGCACACCGAGCGGTGCATTAAGGACATAAGCCTTATGTGCAGCAATGAGGACAATCCTCAGTTTACGGACCCAGTCCGCATAATTGCTACTACCAACTTTCAACTAAATTTTCTCTAGGAACATATCTTAACCAGTAGAACTAAAGCGCAAGCTATGAAAATATTTGCAAAGACCTTCTGACTATGTTCATGATAATTAAGTTCATCTGATTAATGAACTCCCACTCAGATAGACATCCCTCTAGTCATCTAAGTGATACATGATCCGAGTCAAACTAGGCCGTGTCCGATCATCACGTGAGATGGACTAGTCATCATCGGTGAACATCTCCATGTTGATCGTATCTACTATACGACTCATGTTCGACCTTTCGATCTCTTGTGTTCCGAGGCCATGTCTGTACATGCTAGGCTCGTCAAGTCAACCTAAGTGTTTCGCATGTGTTCCGAGGCCATGTCTATACATGCTAGGCTCGTCAACACCCGTTGTATTCGAACGTTAGAATCTATCACACCCGATCATCACGTGGTGCTTCGAAACAACGAACCTTCGCAACGGTGCACAGTTAGGGGGAACACGTCTCTTGAAATTTTAGTGAGGGATCATCTTATTTATGCTACCGTCGTTCTAAGCAAATAAGATGTAAACATGATAAACATCACATGCAAATCATAAAGTGACGTGATATGGCCAATTTCATCTTGCGCCTTTGATCTCCATCTTTGAGGCGCGGCATGATCACCTTCGTCACCGGCATGACACCATGATCTCCATCATTGTGTCTTCATGAAGTTGTCTCGCCAACTATTACTTCTACTACTATGGCTAACGGTTAGCAATAAAGTAAAGTAATTACATGGCGTTTTCATTGACACGCAGGTCATACAATAAATTAAGACAACTCCTATGGCTCCTGCCGGTTGTCATTCTCATCGACATGCAAGTCGTGATTCCTATTACAAGAACATGATCAATCTCATACATCACATATATCATTCATCACATCCTTTTTGGCCATATCACATCACATAGCATACCCTGCAAAAACAAGTTAGACGTCCTCTAATTGTTGTTGCATGTTTTACGTGGCTGCTATGGGTTTCTAGCAAGAACGTTTCTTACCTACACAAAAGCCACAACGTGATATGCCAATTTCTATTTACCCTTCATAAGGACCCTTTTCATCGAATCCGATCCGACTAAAGTGGGAGAGACAGACACCCGCTAGCCACCTTATGCAACTAGTGCATGTCAGTCGGTGGAACCTGTCTCACGTAAGAGTACGTGTAAGTTCGGTCCGGGCCGCTTCATCCCACGATGCCGCCGAATCAAGATAAGACTAGTAATGGCAAGAAGAATTGGCAACATCAACGCCCACAACTGCTTTGTGTTCTACTCGTGCATAGTAACTACGCATAGGCCTGGCTCATGATGCCACTGTTGGGGATCGTAGCAGAATTTAAAAAATTTCTACGCATCACCAAGATCCATCTATGGAGTATACTAGCAACGAGGGGAAAGGAGTGCATCTACATACCCTTGTAGATCGCGAGCGGAAGCGTTCCAATGAACGGGGTTGATGGAGTCGTACTCGCCGTGATCCAAATCACCGATAACCGAGTGCCGAACGGACGGCACCTCCGCGTTCAACACACGTACGGAGCAGCGACGTCTCCTCCTTCTTGATCCAGCAAGGGGGAAGGAGAGGTTGATGGAGATCCAGCAGCACGACGGCGTGGTGGTGGAAGTAGCGGGATCTCGGCAGGGCTTCGCCAAGCTTCTGCGAGAGGGAGAGGTGTTGCAGGGGGGAGAGGGAGGCGCCAGGGGCTGTCCTGCTGCTGCCCTCCCTCCCCCCACTATATATAGGCCCCCTGGGAGGGGGCGCCGGCCCTGGATCCCATCTACAAGGGGGGGGCGGCGGCCAGGGGGGAAACTTGCCCCCCAAGTCAGGTGGGGCGCCCCCCACCCCTAGGGTTTCCAACCCTAGGCGCAGGGGGAGGCCCATGGGGGGCGCCCCAGCCCACTAGGGGCTGGTTCCCTTCCCACTTCAGCCCATGGGGCCCTCCGGGATAGGTGGCCCCACCCGGTGGACCCCCAGGACCCTTCCGGTGGTCCCGGTACAATACCGGTGACCCCCGAAACTTTCCCGGTGGCCGAAACTTGACTTCCTATATATAATTCTTCACCTCCGGACCATTCCGGAACTCCTCGTGACGTCCGGGATCTCATCCGGGACTCCGAACAACTTTCGGGTTTCCGCATACTAATATCTCTACAACCCTAGCGTCACCGAACCTTAAGTGTGTAGACCCTACGGGTTCGGGAGACATGCAGACATGACCGAGACGCCTCTCCGGTCAATAACCAACAGCGGGATCTGGATACCCATGTTGGCTCCCACATGTTCCATGATGATCTCATCGGATGAACCACGATGTCGAGGATTCAATCAATCCCGTATACAATTCCCTTTGTCAATCGGTACGTTACTTGCCCGAGATTCGATCGTCGGTATCCCAATACCTTGTTCAATCTCGTTACCGGCAAGTCACTTTACTCGTACCGTAATGCATGATCCCGTGGCTAACTCCTTAGTCACATTGAGCTCATTATGATGATGCATTACCGAGTGGGCCCAGAGATACCTCTCCGTCATACGGAGTGACAAATCCCAGTCTCGATCCGTGCCAACCCAACAGACACTTTCGGAGATACCCGTAATGCACCTTTATAGTCACCTAGTTACGTTGTGACGTTTGGTACACCCAAAGCACTCCTACGGTATTCGGGAGTTGCACGATCTCATGGTCTAAGGAAATGATACTTGACATTGGAAAAGCTCTAGCAAACGAACTACACGATCTTTTATGCTATGCTTAGGATTGGGTCTTGTCCATCACATCATTCTCCTAATGATGTGATCCCGTTATCAACGACATCTAATGTCCATGGTCAGGAAACCGTAACCATCTATTGATCAACGAGCTAGTCAACTAGAGGCTTACTAGGGACATGGTGTTGTCTATGTATCCACACATGTATCTGAGTTTCCTATCAATACAATTCTAGCACGGACAATAAACGATTATCATGAACAAGGAAATATAATAATAACCAATTTATTATTGCCTCTAGGGCATATTTCCAACAACTATATGTTAATGCTTTGGTCCGGTACTCTATTAAAAGGAGGCCTTAATATCCCTTAGTTTCCAATAGGACCCCGCTGCAACGGGAGGGTAGGACAAAAGATGTCATGCAAGTTCTTTTCCATAAGCACGTATGACTATATTCGAAATACGTGCCTACATTACATTGATGAATTGGAGCTAGTTCTGTGTCACCCTATGTTATAACTGTTGCATGAATAATCGCATCCGGCATAATTCTCCATCACCGATCCAATGCCTACGAGCTTTTCACATATTGTTCTTCGCTTATTTAATTTTCCGTTGCCACTGTTACAATCACTACAAAACTATCGCTGTTACTTTTGCCACCGTTACTGTTACTTCCATACTACTTTGCTACTAAATATTTTGCTGCAGATACTAAGTTATCCAGGTGTGGTTGAATTGACAACTCAACTGCTAATACTTGAGAATATTCTTTGGCTCCCCTTGTGTCGAATCAATAAATTTGGGTTGAATACTCTACCCTCGAAAACTGTTGCGATCCCCTATACTTGTGGGTTATCAGTGTGCATAGAATTTTTTTTTGTTTTCCACGCAACGATTCCCAACATTAACTTATTCTTTTGTTGGTCTTCTCCCTTCGATTTGTTGCCATGATTGAACTATTCTTGGACCTACTCGAGCTTGATTGAACTATTATTGACCTCTTTGACTTCTGTTCACTGGCCTTGACCCTTGTTGACCCCCTATGTGGCGTGCCATGTACTATAGGGGTTGGGACGTCGAGTTGGGTTGAAGTCATTACTACAACAACGACGATGTATAGGAACCTTCTAAAAGTCAGTTTGACAATATATTAACACTTCCTAAATTGCCACTAGTCATTGTAATATCATGCCATCCACGTGCGGCAAATTTGGTGTTATTTTCTTCTGAAATGTCTGAAATAACTTGGCACTTTTTGGGGGGGCGGGGGCGGGGGGATATGCTAAGATTCAATCACAGGTACTTCATTAGAGGATTGTTGATGATTGGACACCCCCCGACTAGTATGATCTTTGATCCAAATTTAAGTATTCTATTTTCATCAACCAAAGATCTATAAGTTTAGCTATCTACAAATAAAATATCAAATTGGCTAAGCATTCATTTGCTTGAATTTGATTCCAGAGTCCCGACGAGGATGAGCCAGGACCTCACTGAAGACGGGGACAATGCGGCAACAAGGACATCATGGCGTCGAGGACGAGCCAAGACCTCACCGGAGACGGTGACGACATGGCTCGCTGCAACGTCGTTGATGTAAGAGAGTGGGGGTGCAGGCGCCAGCTGCGGATTGGGCAGGGCTGTGTGGTCAGGCGTCACACGGCAGTTAGACCTGAGTTGGAGAGTGGGCCAAGGCAGAGAAGGATGTTGAAGAACAATAGCACATCGATTCAACTGGAAATGATCGCTTGATGCCTAGGCGGTCCCATAGAAATAGATAATCATAATATATCATCGATAACCTATGATTATAGATGTTTGTCCGTCCCAAAGTCAGCATTACTATTCTTTACACACAACTTCTGCAAAGAAAGGAACGCAAGCAAATGAGATCAGTCAAAGCCAATGTTGTTCTTTATGATGGTCAGGCCACACCGTGATAAGTTTGTTGAAACACAAAGCTTGAGAGGAGATTTATAGCATGTAGGGGTCATGACACACCTTTTGGGACATTGTGGACCGCCCATCTAGCTCGTAATTCAGAAAGGTGGAAAGTTCATATGCATGGCTTAGCCTGAGAGCAAGCATAATAGGATAACATATGTAGAATATAAGAGATGCATCATTAGATTTTTGCCTAGTTGAAGGTGAGAGGAAAAGGAGAGAGAAGGGAAGGAGATTGCGGAGTTGCATCCAACTTTAACATGGGCTGCAACATTCTTTATGAGACAAGAATGTGGGTCATATATTAATGACATATCATATGACTAAATATTGTATGAGTGGGCTATTGGGTTGGCTATAGATGATGCGGAAACTCCATATAGCCGATTTTTTTGTGTGGGGGGGTTGGGGGAGGGGGGTCCATGAATGCATGCTTTTATCAGATTAGATGCTCCATTGATTCCACCTCCCATGCCATTTTATTTAATATTAATTATATCCTTTGAACGGAAAGTAAAATTTATATTTTGTTTTGCTTGTGATGAGGACTTTGAAACAAAAACACACTTGGGAAGGTTTTGACAATTTTTAAAATTTATCAAGTTTCGAAAGTTAAAATTTGGTTAAAAACGAAGTCCGTGTACTTGTTGAACTTGCTAAAACTTGACAAAAACTTAATCCTAAACCCAATACTCTAAAACTAAAATAACTACCAACTAAACTCTAAAACCTAAACATGAACTTAAAACTTGGTAAAACTTCATGACTTAACAAAAAATATGTTATGAATTCTAATTTTTCATATTTGCAATTTAATAGTTTTAAAACTTGTTAAAATATATTCAAGAGTGGTCTTGTTTGAAAGTCCTCGCTACGAGAAACACAAATATGCAAACAAAACATAAATTGGACCTCCAATTCAAAAGATGTAATACATATATAACTGAAAGTCAAAAGAAAAGACATACAAGATAAGATGGATGAAACGTGCCAAAAGCACGCATGCACGATGAACCGTTGGCGCTCTCTCCGTTGGCGTCCCGTCTTCCCTTGCCGCTAGTTTTTTTTTTTTTTTGAGTGCCACTAGTAGATAGTAGGCCTGTGTGCCGTCAAGTTATGTTATTGTTGATGTGTCAGCTCTTAAAGTATTAAGTTTGGTTCCTTTACTTTACGCGCGCGGACTCTATTACCCCCGACTTTATTCTTCCCCATACTGCAAACGATATGTCAATTGTTTGAGAAATAAAGTTTATGTCGTCTGTTGACTTTATTTATAAAGTTGGGCGTATGTTTTTTATTTAAAAACAAGGGTTTTTGTGGTGATTTTTTTATTTTTGAGCAAAGTCTTCATGGTAATCAAAAGCGAAAAATTATGTAGAGGATCAGCCATTTTTTGAACCACGAGAAAATTCTACGGCCCACAAAATGTGTGTGTTGCCATTGCGTGCCCCTGCGAATTTCTCCACAAAGCTGCAGATTAGCAGCAGCTTGGTGCGGTAAAATCTTACCTAGGAGTGTGGCATTTCCAGCCCGAAATTGACCCGTTGAATACTTGAAATCGCGCGCACGGCTCCTTGCCTAGGAAGCACCCGCGACGTCACTCTGTCTGATATCTCATCTTTTGGAGTCAAATCTTGCAAGAGAAGGCGATGTCACGTATGAAAGGCCTGGCCAAAGCGCTCATACGATTCATTCAACAAATCGCATTACCACTACGCACGTACTAGCCCAGTGCGTCACTTGGAAGGCTCTACACGAGCTCAACCGCGCGTGGGCAATGGAGATCGAGTCCAACCCAAAGTATTGCAGAATTATTAAAGAATCATCATCTGAGGAGGACCGGCTGAGTGGCCTCCCTGACGACGTCCTCCACTCAATCGTCGGCCGGGTCCCCCTCAAACAAGCCGTCCGCACCAGCGCCCTCTCCATGAGCTGGGCGTGCCTCTGGCTCCACGCGCTCGCCGCCTCCGCCGTCCTCGACTTCACCGACTGCGACTTCGTCCACGGCCAGTCCCCGCGGCAGATCGTGGCCACAGTGAACCGCTGCCTCGAGGTCCACGGCGTGGCACCCATCGACGTGTTCCGCGTGGTTTTGTCCCCGTTCGACGCGTTTGGGCTGGACGTCGTCCGGTGGGCCGCGACCGCCTTGGGGAGAGGCGCCAGGGAGGTGGGGGTGGACCTGACGCAGCACGCCGACGGCCGCGGGGCTCTGGAGCTTCCCGGGGACATCTTGCTAAAATTTGGGATGGGCTCTAGGCCCATATAGCAATTTCTGAAAACTCTCTAAGGGCCCATGTGGGTTATATGGCACTAATGTAGTGGGAAGTTTAGTCCCACCCCGGAAGTGGAAGAGGAGTTGGACCTCCTTATAAGGGTTTCTCTTCTACATGCTATTGGAGCTTGAGAAAAGAAGAGGCCCTCGCGCACTCCTCCTCCGCCGCCCGCCTCGCGGCGGGTTGCGGGATTGAGCCGAGCCCAGCTCACACCTACGCGCACGCCCACCTGCTCACGTTCGATCGTCTACTTCCTCTACGTCCGCGTCGCCTTCATCATCACCATGTCCACCGACGCCGAACGTGCCGCCGAGGACGCCGCGGCCTCTGCATGGCCTACTGGAGGGTATAACTCGTTTATCCCGCACCCTACTATTTTCTGTTTTAGCCATGCTAGCGTTATACGTAGATCTTTCTGCAATTAGCGTAGTATGTGCTAGTTTGACTGAATATTAGTATGCGTTTATTTGTGTCAATGTCATGCTACTGATTTACTCGTGGATTAATTTAATCGAGAAATTGCCTATTTACTCAACAATCCAAAAACCTATTATGTGTAGGAATTTTTCGGCAAGTGGCTTTGCCGCTGCACTGAAACCGGATAAGTTTACCGGTACATACTTGCGTTGGCAGACTAAGACCACGTTATGGCTCACGGCTATGAACGTGTTCTGGGTCACCGGTGTCTCCACGAGAACGATTGCTCCTGAACAGGAGAAGGCGTTCAAGGAGGCTACCGTTGTGTTTCTCGGAGCAGTTCTTACCGTCATCGGAGATAAACTGGTCGACGCATATTTACATGTGCATGTCGCCAAGGACTTGTGGGAGGCGCTCGAATCTAAGTTCGGGGCAGCCGATGCCGGGAGCGAGATGTATATTATAGAGCAGTTCCACGATTACAAGATGGTTGAAAACCGTCCTGTATTAGAGCAGGCTCATGAGATAATATGCATTGTTAAGGAGCTTGAACTTCTTAAGTGCGAGTTACCGGGCAAGTTTGTCGCGGGCTGCATAATCGCTAAGCTCCCTAATTCCTGGAGGAACTTTGCCACCACTCTGAAACATCAGAGGCGTGAATTCTCTGTGGAGGATGTCATTGGCCATCTGAGTGTTGAGCAGAATTCAAGGGCAAAGGACTCGCACGGAAAAGGGGCGGAAGGGACTTCTGTCGCCAACATGGTGAACCAGAAGAACTTCAACTCCCACAAGCCCAAGGGAAAGAACGGTGTCCAACATAATACCGACTTTAAGAAGAAGGGTAAAAGACCTTCAAGAAGAACAAGAAGGACGAGGGCTGCTTTACTTGTGGTTCGGTTGAACATTGGGCCAACAAGTGCGCAAACAAGTATAAGAAGTCAGGACAGGATTCCAAGTCCGTCAACATGATTGTGGACAACAATGAGAATGGTGCACCTGGGTACGGTAATTTATTTACTGTTTTTTCAGTGTTTCAGCCCACCGATTGGTGGGTGGACACAGGTGCAGGTGTACATGTGTGTGCTCACATGTCATTGTTCACTTCTTACCAGGTCACAGGCCACGGGTCCATATTGATGGGGAATGGCGCGAGTGCTTCTGTTCATGGTGTTGGCACGGTCGATCTGAAGTTTACTTCGGGAAGGATCGTGCAGCTGAAGAACGTGCAGCATGTCCCCGCCATCAAGAAGAACCTCGTTAGTGGCTCCCTTCTATGTAGAGACGGGTTTAAGTTGGTTTTCGAGTCTAATAAATTAGTTGTTACAAAATATGGACTCTTTGTTGGAAAAGGTTATGAGAGCGGAGGGATGTTCCGCCTTTCCCTCGCAGATTTTTGTATTAAAGTCGTGAACCATGTTCATTCGAATGTTAATGAATCTGAAGTTTGGCATTCACGTCTTTGTCACATTAGTTTCGGTGTTATGACGCGGCTAGCCAAGTTGGATTTAATCCCGAGTTTTACTTTAGCCAAAGGTTCTAAGTGCCTTTCATGTGTGCAAGCTAAGCAACCTCGCAAGCCTCACGAGGCCGCGGAGGAGAGACACTTGGCACCATTAGAACTCATACATTCTGATCTTTGTGAGATGAATGGTGTGTTGACTAAAGGTGGAAAGAAATACTTCATGACATTGATAGATGATTCCACTAGATATTGCCATGTGTATCTGTTAAATACTAAAGATGAGGCTCTACACTACTTTAAAATCTATAAGGCAGAAGTTGAGAATCAACTTGAAAAGAAAATTAAACAAGTCCGGTCAGATCGTGGTGGAGAGTACTTCTCGAGTGAGTTTGATTCCTTCTGTGCGGAAAACGGCATTATTCATGAGAGGACGCCTCCCTATTCACCCCAGTCAAACGGGGTTGTCGAGTGAAAAAATCGTACTCTAACTGATTTGGTTAATGCCATGTTAGATACATCGGGTTTATCCAAGGCATGGTGGGGGGAGGCTATATTGACGGCATGTCATGTCCTGAATAACGTTCCGACAAAGGATAATGAGATCACTCCCTATGAGAAATGGGCAAAGAGAAGGACAACACTCTCGTACTTGCGCACTTGGGGCTGTCTGGCGAAAGTCAATGTGCCGATCCCCAAAAAGCGTAAGCTTGGACCCAACAATGTGGACTGCGTTAATTTGGGCTACGCTAAGAACAACATTGGCTATAGATTTCTAGTAGTGAAATATGAGGTACCTGACCAGAAGGTCGGTACAATTATGGAGTCTAAGGATGCTACATTCTTCGAGGATATTTTTCCTATGAGAAATACGCAAAGCACTTATAGACAGGAATCTGAGGAGACTCCTGAACCTGCCATCCCTATGGAATATTATGAACAAACACATGATGAAAATCCTGAGGAGGATGACGAGGAAACCCTTGGTAGGGGCAAGAGACAAAGGACTGCAAAGACCTTTGGTGATGATTTCTTCATGTACCTCGTGGATGATACTCCCATTTCTATTTCAGAAGCGTATGCCTCTCCAGAAGCTGACTACTGGAAGGATGCGGTACATAGCGAGATGGATTCCATCATGGCTAACGGGACATGGGAGATCACTGAGAGTCCCTATGGTTGCAAACCATAAGGATGTAACTGGGTGTTCAAGAAGAAGCTTAGGCCCGATGGTACAATTGAAAAGTACAAGGCTAGGCTTGTGGCCATGGGCTATGACCAGAAAGAAGAGCAAGATTTCTTCGACACTTATTCACCTGTGGCTAGACTGACCACCATTCGAGTATTACTCTCATTGGCAGCCTCGCATGGTCTTCTCGTCCACCAGATGGATGTTAAGACGGCTTTTCTGAATGGAGAGCTAAACGAGGAAATCTACATGCAACAACCAGATGGCTTTGTGATAGATGGTCAGGAAAGAAAGGTGTGTAGGTTGCTGAAATCTTTATATGGCCTGAAGCAAGCACCTAAGCAATGGCATGATAAGTTTAATACAACTCTGACATCTGTTGGTTTCGTTGTTAATGAGGCTGACAAATGTGTATACTATCGCCATGGTGGGGGCGAAGGAGTTATGCTGTGCTTGTATGTTGATGACATACTGATATTCGGAACCAACCTCAAAGTCATTGAGGAGGTCAAGTCGTTTCTGTCTCAGAACTTTGAGATGAAAGACCTTGGTGTGGCTGATGTTATCTTGAACATCAAGCTACCGCGAGATAATGAGGGTGGGATTACACTTCTGCAATCCCACTATGTTGAGAAGGTGTTGAGTCGTTTTGGATATTCGGATTGCACACCATCTCAAACACCATATGATCCTAGCGTGTTGATTCGAAAGTCCAACGGCACGGCTATAGATCAGTTGAGATACTCTCAAATCATTGGTTCACTGATGTACCTAGCGAGCGCAACGAGGCCCGACATCGCGTTTGCTGTGAGCAAACTGAGCCGGTTTGTTTCCAAACCGGGTGATGTACATTGGCATGCTGTTGAACGAGCTTTGCGCTATCTGAAAGGTACTATGAACTATGGACTTCACTATACCGGAGACCCGTCGGTACTTGAAGGGTATAGTGATGAAAATTGGATCTCTAATGCTGATGAGATGAAGGCCACAACTGGGTATATGTTTACTCTTGGAGGTGGCGCTGTTTCCTGGAAGTGTTGCAAGCAAACGATCTTAACGAGATCGAAAATGGAAGCAGAATTAACTGCATTAGACACATCTGGTGTTGAAGCGAGATGGCTTCAAGATCTTTTGATGGACTTGCTATTGGTTGATAAACCGGTTCCGGCTATCCTTATGAACTGTGACAATCAGTCTGTCATCACCAAGGTGAAGAGTTCAAAGGACAACATGAAGTCCACCAAACACATAAGAATGAGATTCAAAGCTGTCAGAAAATTAAGAAACTCCGGAGTGATAGCGTTGGACTATGTCCATACGGCTAAGAATCTGGCAGATCCCTTTACGAAAGGGCTATCACGTGTTGTGATAGATAATGCATCGAGGGAGATGGGTATGAGACCCACATGAGTTGCCATGGTAGTAACCCAACCTATGTGATCGGAGATCCCGTGAATTAGGACCTGGGAAAACAAGCCAGTGGTGAACTGAGGAGAGTAACTATACTAACCCACTCCGTTGGAGATGCAATACTCTCGATACTATATGGTAGGATGACTACTGTCTTAATGTGTTCCGAAGCTTATATAAGCAAGATTCTATCCTACAGAGCGATCTTTGGAGGAACACACCTATATGAGCCCGACTGCTGGTCACAGTCTATGAGATTGGGGTGATCTCTAGTAAGCTCATGAATAGGCCATGAGTTTGACTTATATGCTCCACCCGAGGGGTCAGCCTTCGACAGCCCAGTACTAGTAAGACGTGTGGTGAAACTTCTTTACGCCAAACTGACAATTCAAGGGATAGTCCATTGTTCGGTTGTGAAGGAGTGTAGCTACTTGCTCTAGGTGAAGCTCAACCTTAACAGGTCTTCACTGAAACACTGGTATATCGAAACAGTAATTGGAACAGAGGACACAATGGGCCCTTGAGATCTGGTGGGGTATTGCTGAAATTTGAGATGGGCTCTAGGCCCATATAGCAATTTCTGAAAAATGTCTAAGGGCCCATGTGGGTTATATGGAACTAGGTGTAGTGGGAAGTTTAGTCCCACCCCGGAAGTGGAAGAGGAGTTGGACCTCCTTATAAGGGATTCTCTTCTACATGCTATTGGAGCTTGAGAAGAGAAGAGGCCCTCGCGCACTCCTCCTCCGCCGCCTGCCTCGCCACGCCACACCTCGTCACGACGCGCCGCGCTGCGGGTTGCGGGATTGAGCCGAGCCGAGCTCACACCTACGCGCTTATTTTTGTCAGTCACTAACGGAGAGTTCTCTGACAGCTGGGCCACGATCTGAGACGTCGGATCGTGGGCTGTCACGGACTCGGACGTGGTTCGAGCCCACGTCTCTCCACGCGGCTGCGCCTATATAAGTGTGCGGTGTCTCCTAACCCTAGCCGCCACGAACAGATCACATCTGCTCCACGCGCACGCCCACCGTCGTTCCCTTGCTGCTTCCGCCGGTGACTCCATCCCGTCCGCCGCGTACACGATCGACGGGAGAGCAGATCTCGGAAACCACGCCCTTCTGGTTCTTGTACGGGGTGAGGGGCGAATAGGTTTTTGCGCAGCGATTACGCGACTGCTCACTTCCGATCGTCTACTTCCTCTATGTCCGCGTCGCCTTCATCATCACCATGTCCACCAACGCCGAACGTGCCGCCGCCGAGAAAGCTGAAGCTGACAAGAAGGCCGCCGAGGACGCCGCTGCTGCCACCAAAGCCGCGGCCTCTGCTTGGCCTACTGGAGGGTATAACTCGTTTATCCCGCTCCTACTGTTTTCTGTTTTAGCCATGCTAGCATTATACATAGATCTTTCTGCAATTAGCGTAGTATGTGCTAGTTTGACCGAATATCAGTATGCGTTTATTTGTGTCAATGCCATGCTAGTGATTTACTCATGGATTAATTTAATCGAGAAATTTCCTATTTACTCAACAATCCAAAATCCTATTCTGTGTAGGAATTTTTTGGCAAGTGGCTTTGTCGCTGCACTGAAACCGGATAAGTTTACCGGTACATACTTTAAGCGTTGGCAGACTAAGACCACGTTATGGCTCACGGCTATGAACGTGTTCTGGGTCACCGGTGTCTCCACGGGAATGATTGCTCCTGAACAGGAGAAGGCGTTCAAGGAGGCTACCGTTGTGTTTCTCGGAGTAGTTCTTAGCGTGATCGGAGTTAAACTGGTCGACGCATATTTACATGTGCATGTCGCCAAGGACTTGTGGGAGGTGCTCGAATCTAAGTTCGGGGCAGCCGATGCCGGGAGCGAGATGTATATTATTAGAGCAGTTCCACGATTACAAGATGGTTGAAAACCGTCCTGTATTGGAGCAGGCTCATGAGATAATATGCATTGTTAAGGAGCTTGAACTTCTTAAGTGTGAGTTACCGGGCAAGTTTGTTGCGGGCTGCATAATCGCTAAGCTCCCTAATTCCTGGAGGAACTTTGCCACCACTCTGAAACATCAGAGGCGTGAATTCTCAGTGGAGGATGTCATTGGCCATCTGAGTGTTGAGCAGAATTCAAGGGCAAAGGACTCGCACGGAAAAGGGGCGGAAGGGACTTCTGTCGCCAACATGGTGAACCAGAAGAACTTCAACTCCCACAAGCCCAAGGGAAAGAACGGTGTCCAACACAATACCGACTTTAAGAAGAAGGGTAAGAAGACCTTCAAGAAGAACAAGAAGGACGAGGGCTGCTTTACTTGTGGTTCGGTTGAACATTGGGCCAACAAGTGCCCAAACAAGTACAAGAAGTCAGGACAGGACTCCAAGTCCGTCAACATGATTGTGGACAACAATGAGAATGGTGCACCTGGGTACGGTAATTTATTTACTGTTTTTTCAGTGTAAGCCCACCGATTGGTGGGTGGACACAGGTGCAGGTGTACATGTGTGTGCTGACATGTCATTGTTCACTTCTTACCAGGGCACAAGCCACGGGTCCATATTGATGGGGAATGGCGCGAGTGCTTCTATTCATGGTGTTGGCACGGTCGATCTGAAGTTTACTTCGGGAAGGATCGTGCAGCTGAAGAACGTGCAGCATGTCCACGCCATCAAGAAGAACCTCGTTAGTGGCTCCCTTCTATGTAGAGAAGGGTTTAAGTTGGTTTTTGAGTCTAATAAATTAGTTGTTACAAAATATGGACTCTTTTTTGGAAAAGGTTATGAGAGCGGAGGGATGTTCCGCCTTTCCCTCGCAGATTTTTGTAATAAAGTCGTGAACCATGTTCATTCGAATGTTAATGAATCTAAAGTTTGGCCTTCACGTCTTTGTCACATTAGTTTCAGTGTTATGACGCGGCTAGCCAAGTTGGATTTAATCCCGAGTTTTACTTTAGCCAAAGGTTCTAAGTGCCTTTCATGTGTGCAAGCTAAGCAACCTCGCAAGCCTCACAAGGCCGCGGAGGAGAGACACTTGGCACCATTAGAACTCATACATTCTGATTTTTGTGAGATGAATGGTGTGTTGACTAAAGGTGGAAAGAAATACTTCATTATATTGATAGATGATTCCACTAGATATTGCCATGTGTATCTGTTAAATACTAAAGATGAGGCTCTACACTACTTTAAAATCTATAAGGCAGAAGTTGAGAATCAACTTGAAAAGAAAATTAAACGAGTCCGGTCAGATCGTGGTGGAGAGTACTTCTCGAGTGAGTTTGATTCCTTCTGTGCGGAACACGGCATTATTCATGAGAGGACGCCTCCCTATTCACCCCAGTCAAACGGGGTTGCCGAGGGGAAAAACCGTACACTAACTGATTTGGTTAATGCCATGTTAGATACATCGGGTTTATCCAAGGCATGGTGGGGGGAGGCTATATTGATGGCATGTCATGTCCTGAATAAAGTTCCGACAAAGGATAATGAGATCACTCCCTATGAGAAATGGGCAAAGAGAAGGACAACACTCTCGTACTTGCGCACTTGGGGCTGTCTGGCGAAAGTCAATGTGCCGATCCCCAAAAAGCGTAAGCTTGGACCCAAGACTGTGGACTGCGTCAATTTGGGCTACGCTAAGAACAGCGTTGGCTATAGATTTCTAGTACTGAAATCGGAGGTACCTGACCAGAAGGTCGGTACAATTATGGAGTCTAAGGATGCTACATTCTTCGAGGATATTTTTCCTATGAGAGATATGCAAAGCACTTCTAGACAGGAATCTGAGGAGACTCCTGAACCTGCCATCCCTATGGAATATTATGAACAAACACATGATGAAAATCCTGAGGAGGATGACGAGGAAACCCTTGGTAGGGGCAAGAGACAAAGGACTGCAAAGACCTTTGGTGATGATTTCTTCGTGTACCTCGTGGATGATACTCCCATTTCTATTTCAGAAGCGTATGCCTCTCCAGAAGCTGACTACTGGAAGGATGCGGTCCGTAGCGAGATGGATTCCATCATGGCTAACGGGACATGGGAGATCACTGAGCGTCCCTATGGTTGCAAACCATTAGGATGTAAGTGGGTGTTCAAGAAGAAGCTTATGCCCGATGGTACGATTGAAAAGTACAAGGCTAGGCTTGTGGCCATGGGCTATGACCAGAAAGAAGAGCAAGATTTCTTCGACACTTATTCACCTGTGGCTAGACTGACCACCATTCGAGTATTACTCTCGTTGGCAGCCTCGCATGGTCTTCTCGTCCACCAGATGGATGTTAAGACGGCTTTTCTGAATGGAGAGCTAAACGAGGAAATCTACATGCAACAACCAGATGGCTTTGTGATAGATGGTCAGGAAAGAAAGGTGTGTAGGTTGCTGAAATCTTTATATGGCCTGAAGCAAGCACCTAAGCAATGGCATGATAAGTTTAATACAACTCTGACATCTGTTGGTTTCGTGTTAATGAGGCTGACAAATGTGTATACTATCGCCATGGTGGGGGCGAAGGAGTTATACTGTGCTTGTATGTTGATGACATACTGATATTCGGAACCAACCTCAAAGTCATTGAGGAGGTCAAGTCGTTTCTGTCTCAGAACTTTGAGATGAAAGACCTTGGTGTGGCTGATGTTATCTTGAACATCAAGCTACCGCGAGATAATGAGGGTGGGATTACACTTCTGCAATCCCACTATGTTGAGAAGGTGTTGAGTCGTTTTGCATATTCGGATTGCACACCATCTCAAACACCATATGATCCTAGCGTGTTGATTTGAAAGTCCAAAGGCACGGCTATAGATCAGTTGAGATACTCTCAAATCATTGGTTCACTGATGTACCTAGCGAGCGCAATGAGGCCCGACATCGCGTTTGCTGTGAGCAAACTGAGCCGGTTTGTTTCCAAACCGGGTGATGTACATTGGCATGCTGTTGAACGAGTTATGCGCTATCTGAAAGGTACTATGAACTATGGACTTCACTATACCGGAGACCCGTCGGTACTTGAAGGGTATAGTGATGCAAATTGGATATCTGATGCTGATGAGATGAAGGCCACACCTGGATATATGTTTACTCTTGGAGGTGGCGCTGTTTCCTGGAAGTCTTAAAAGCAAACGATCTTAACGAGATCGAAAACGGAAGCAGAATTAACGGCATTAGACACATCTGGTGTTGAAGCGAGATGGCTTCGAGATCTTTTGATGGACTTGCTATTGGTTGATAAACCGGTTCCGGCTATCCTTATGAACGGTGACAATCAGACTGTCATCACCAAGGTGAAGAGTTCAAAGGACAACATGAAGTCCACCAAACACATAAGAATGAGATTCAAAGCTGTCAGAAAATTAAGAAACTCCGGAGTGATAGCGTTGGACTATGTCCATACGGCTAAGAATCTGGCAGATCCCTTTACGAAAGGGCTATCACGTGTTGTGATAGATAATGCATCGAGGGAGATGGGTATGAGACCCACATGAGTTGCCATGGTAGTAACCCAACCTATGTGATCGGAGATCCCGTGAATTAGGACCTGGGAAAACAAGCCAGTGGTGAACTGAGGAGAGTAACTATACTAACCCACTCCGTTGGAGATGCAATACTCTCGATACTCTATGGTAGGATGGCTACTGTCTTAATGTGTTCCGAAGCTTATATAAGCAAGATGCTATCCTACAGAGCGATCTTTGGAGGAACACACCTATATGAGCCCGACTGCTGGTCACAGTCTATGAGATTGGGGTGATCTCTAGTAAGCTCATGAATAGGCCAGGAGTGTGACTTATATGCTCCACCCGAGGGGTCAGCCTTCGGCAGCCCAGTACTAGTAAAACGTGTGGTGAAACTTCTTTACGCCAAACTGACAATTCAAGGCATAGTCCATTGTTCAGTTGTGAAGGAGTGTAGCTACTTGCTCTAGGTGAAGCTCAACCTTAACAGGTCTTCACTGAAACACTGGTATATCGAAACAGTAATTGGAACAGAGGACACAATGGGCCCTTGAGATCTGGTGGGGGATTGCTGAAATTTGAGATGGGCTCTAGGCCCATATAGCAATTTCTGAAAAATCTCTAAGGGCCCATGTGGGTTATATGGCACTAGGTGTAGTGGGAAGTTTAGTCCCACCCCGGAAGTGGAAGAGGAGTTGGACCTCCTTATAAGGGTTTCTCTTCTACATGCTATTGGAGCTTGAGAAGAGAAGAGGCCCTCGCGCACTCCTCCTCCGTCGCCCGCCTCGCCACGCCAGGCCTCGTCACGACGCGCCGCGCCGCGGGTTGCGGGATTGAGCCGAGCCGAGCTCACACCTACGTGCTTATTTTTGTCAGTCACTAACGGAGAGTTCTCTGACAGCTGGGCCACGATCTGAGACGTCGGATCATGGGCTGTCACGGACTCGGACGTGGGTCGAGCCCACGTCTCTCCACGCGGCTGCGCCTATATAAGTGTGCGGTGTCTCCTAACCCTAGCCGCCACGAACAGATCACATCTGCTCCACGCGCACGCCCACCGTCGTTCCCTTGCTGCTGCTGCCGCCGGTGACTCCATCCCGTCCGCCGCGTACACGATCGACGGGAGAGCAGGTCTCTGAAACAACGCCCTTCTGGTTCTTGTACGGGGTGAGGGGCGAATAGGTTTTTGCGCAGTGATTACGCGATTGCTCACTTCCGATCGTCTACTTCCTCTATGTCCGCGTCGCCTTCATCATCACCATGTCCACCAACGCTGAACGTGCCGCCGCCGAGAAAGCTGAAGCTGACAAGAAGGCCGCCGAGGACGCCGCTGCTGCCACCAAAGCCGCGGCCTCTGCATGGCCTACTGGAGGGTATAACTCGTTTATCCCGCTTCTACTGTTTTCTGTTTTAGCCATGCTAGCGTTATACGTAGATCTTTCTGCAATTAGCGTAGTGTGTGCTAGTTTGACCGAATATCAGTATGCGTTTATTTGTGTCAATGCCATGCTAGTGATTTACTCGTGGATTAATTTAATCGAGAAATTGCCTATTTACTCAACAATCCAAAAACCTATTATGTGTAGGAATTTTTTGGCAAGTGGCTTTGCCGCTGCACTGAAACCGGATAAGTTTACCGGTACATACTTTAAGCGTTGGCAGACTAAGACCACGTTATGGCTCACGGCTATGAACGTGTTCTGGGTCACCGGTGTCTCCACGGGAACGATTGCTCCTGAACAGGAGAAGGCGTTCAAGGAGGCTACCGTTGTGTTTCTCGGAGCAGTTTTTAGCGTGATCGGAGATAAACTGGTCGACGCATATTTACATGTGCATGTCGCCAAGGACTTGTGGGAGGCGCTCGAATCTAAGTTTGGGGCAGCCGATGCCGGGAGCGAGATGTATATTATTAGAGCAGTTCCACGATTACAAGATGGTTGAAACCGTCCTGTATTGGAGCAGGCTCATGAGATAATATGCATTGTTAAGGAGCTTGAACTTCTTAAGTGCGAGTTACCGGGCAAGTTTGTTGCGGGCTGCATAATCGCTAAGCTCCCTAATTCCTGGAGGAACTTTGCCACCACTCTGAAACATCAGAGGCGTGAATTCTCTGGGGAGGATGTCATTGGCCATCTGAGTGTTGAGCAGAATTCAAGGGAAAAGGACTCGCACGGAAAAGGGGCAGAAGGGACTTCTGTCGCCAACATGGTGAACCAGAAGAACTTCAACTCCCACAAGCCCAAGGGAAAGAATGGTGTCCAACACAATACCGACTTTAAGAGGAAGGGTAAGAAGACCTTCAAGAAGAACAAGAAGGACGAGGGCTGCTTTACTTGTGGTTCGGTTGAACATTGGGCCAACAAGTGCCCAAACAAGTACAAGAAGTCAGGACAGGACTCCAAGTCCGTCAACATGATTGTGGACAACAATGAGAATGGTGCACCTGGGTACGGTAATTTATTTACTGTTTTTTCAGTGTTTCAGCCCACCAATTGGTGGGTGGACACAGGTGCAGGTGTACATGTGTGTGCTGACATGTCATTGTTCACTTCTTACCAGGTCATAGGCCACGGGTCCGTATTGATGGGGAATGGCGCGAGTGCTTCTGTTCATGGTGTTGGCACGGTCGATCTGAAGTTTACTTCGGGAAGGATCGTGCAGCTGAAGAACGTGCAGCATGTCCCCGCCATCAAGAAGAACCTCGTTGGTGGCTCCCTTCTATGTAGAGAAGGGTTTAAGTTGGTTTTCGAGTCTAATAAATTAGTTGTTACAAAATATGGACTCTTTGTTGGAAAAGGTTATGAGAGCGGATGGATGTTCCGCCTTTCCCTCGCAGATTTTTGTCATAAAGTCGTGAACCATGTTCATTCGAATGTTAATGAATCTGAAGTTTGGCATTCACGTCTTTGCCACATTAGTTTCGGTGTTATGACGCGGCTAGTCAAGTTGGATTTAATCCCGAGTTTTACTTTAGCCAAAGGTTCTAAGTGCCTTTCATGTGTGCAAGCTAAGCAACCTCGCAAGCCTCACAAGGCCACGGAGGGGAGACACTTGGCACCATTAGAACTCATACATTCTGATCTTTGTGAGATGAATGGTGTGTTGACTAAAGGTGGAAAGAAATACTTCATGACATTTATAGATGATCCACTAGATATTGCCATGTGTATCTGTTAAATACTAAAGATGAGGCTCTACACTACTTTAAAATCTATAAGGCAGAAGTTGAGAATCAACTTGAAAAGAAAATTAAACGAGTCCGGTCAGATCGTGGTGGAGTGTAATTCTCGACTGAGTTTGATTCCTTCCTTGCGGAACACGGCATTATTCATGAGAGGACGCCTCCCTATTAACCCCAGTCAAACGGGGTTGCCGAGCAGAAAAGCCGTAGTCTAACTGTTTTGGTTAATGCCATGTTAGATACATCGGGTTTATCCAAGGCATGGTGGGGGGAGGCTATATTGACGGCATGTCATGTCCTGAATAACGTTCCGACAAAGGATAATGAGATCACTCCCTATGAGAAATGGGCAAAGAGAAGGACAACACTCTCGTACTTGCGCACTTGGGGCTGTCTGGCGAAAGTCAATGTGCCGATCCCCAAAAAGCGTAAGCTTGGACCCAAGACTGTGGACTACGTTAATTTGGGCTACGCTAAGAACAGCATTGTCTATAGATTTCTAGTAGTGAAATATGAGGTACCTGACTAGAAGGTCGGTACAATTATGGAGTCTAAGGATGCTACATTCTTCGAGGATATTTTTCCTATGTGAGATATGCAAAGCACTTCTAGACAGGAATCTGAGGAGACTCCTGAACCTGCCATCCCTATGGACTATTATGAACAAACACATGATAAAAATCCCGAGGAGGATGACGAGGAAACCCTTGGTAGGGGCAAGAGAGAAAGGACTGCAAAGACCTTTGGTGATGATTTCTTTGTGTACCTCGTGGATGATACTCCCATTTCTATTTCAGAAGCGTATGCCTCTCCAGAAGCTGACTACTGGAAGGATGCGGTCCGTAGCGAGATGGATTCCATCATGGCTAACGAGACATGGGAGATCACTGAGCGTCCCTATGGTTGCAAACCATTAGGATATAAGTGGGTGTTCAAGAAGAAGCTTAGGCCCGATGGTACGATTGAAAAGTACAAGGCTATGCTTGTGGCCATGGGCTATGACCAGAAAGAAGAGCAAGATTTCTTCGACACTTATTCACCTGTGGCTAGACTGACCACCATTCGAGTATTACTCTCATTGGCAGCCTCGCATGGTCTTCTCGTCCACCAGATGGATGTTAAGACGGCTTTTCTGAATGGAGAGCTAAACGAGGAAATCTACATGCAACAACCAGATGGCTTTGTGATAGATGGTCAGGAAAGAAAGGTGTGTAGGTTGCTGAAATCTTTATATGGCCTGAAGCAAGCACCTAAGCAATGGCATGATAAGTTTAATACAACTCTGACATCTGTTGGTTTCATGTTAATGAGGCTGACAAATGTGTATACTATCGCCATGGTGGGGGCGAAGGAGTTATACTGTGCTTGTATGTTGATGACATACTGATATTCCGAACCAACCTCAAAGTCATTGAGGAGGTCAAGTCGTTTCTGTCTCAGAACTTTGAGATGAAAGACCTTGGTGTGGCTGATGTTATCTTGAACATCAAGCTACTGCGAGATAATGAGGGTGGGATTATACTTCTGCAATCCCACTATGTTGAGAAGGTGTTGAGTCGTTTTGGATATTCGGATTGCACACCATCTCAAACACCATATGATCCTAGCGTGTTGATTCGAAAGTCCAAAGGCACGGCTATAGATCAGTTGAGATACTCTCAAATCATTGGTTCACTGATGTACCAAGCGAGCGCAATGAGGCCCGACATCGCGTTTGCTGTGAGCAAACTGAGCCGGTTTATTTCCAAACCGGGTGATGTACATTGGCATGCTGTTGAACGAGTTATGCGCTATCTGAAAGGTTCTATGAACTATGGACTTCACTATACCGGAGACCCGTCGGTACTTGAAGGGTATAGTGATGCAAATTGGATCTCTGATGCTGATGAGATGAAGGCCACAACTGGGTATATGTTTACTCTTGGAGGTGGCGCTGTTTCCTGGAAGTCTTGCAAGCAAACGATCTTAACGAGATCGAAAACGGAAGCAGAATTAACGGCATTAGACACATCTGGTGTTGAAGCGAGATGGCTTCGAGATCTTTTGATGGACTTGCTATTGGTTGATAAACCAGTTCCGGCTATCCTTATGAACTGTGACAATCAGACTGTCATCACCAAGGTGAAGAGTTCAAAGGACAACATGAAGTCCACCAAACACATAAGAATGAGATTAAAAGCTGTCAGAAAATTAAGAAACTCCGGAGTGATAGTGTTGGACTATGTCCATACGGCTAAGAATCTGGCAGATCCCTTTACGAAAGGGCTATCACGTGTTGTGATAGATAATGCATCGAGGGAGATGGGTATGAGACCCACATGAGTTGCCATGGTAGTAACCCAACCTATGTGATCGGAGATCCCGTGAATTAGGACCTGGGAAAACAAGCCAGTGGTGAACTGAGGAGAGTAACTATACTAACCCACTCCGTTGGAGATGCAATACTCTCGATACTCTATGGTAGGATGGCTACTGTCTTAATGTGTTCCGAAGCTTATATAAGCAAGATGCTATCCTACAGAGCGATCTTTGGAGGAACACACCTATATGAGCCCGACTGCTGGTCACAGTCTATGAGATTGGGGTGATCTCTAGTAAGCTCATGAATAGGCCAAGAGTGTGACTTATATGCTCCACCCGAGGGGTCAGCCTTCGGCAGCCCAGTACTAGTAAGACGTGTGGTGAAACTTCTTTACGCCAAACTGACAATTCAAGGCATAGTCCATTGTTCAGTTGTGAAGGAGTGTAGCTACTTGCTCTAGGTGAAGCTCAACCTTAACAGGTCTTCACTGAAACACTGGTATATCGAAACAGTAATTGGAACAGAGGACACAATGGGCCCTTGAGATCTGGTGGGGGATTGCTGAAATTTGAGATGGGCTCTAGGCCCATATAGCAATTTCTGAAAAATCTCTAAGGGCCCATGTGGGTTATATGGCAATAGGTGTAGTGGGAAGTTTAGTCCCACCCTGGAAGTGGAAGAGGAGTTGGACCTCCTTATAAGGGTTTCTCTTCTACATGCTATTAGAGCTTGAGAAGAGAAGAGGCCCTTGCGCACTCCTCCTCCGCCGCCCGCCTCGCCACGCCAGGCCTCGTCACGACGCGCCGCGCCGCGGGTTGCGGGATTGAGCCGAGCCGAGCTCACACCTACGCGCTTATTTTTGTCAGTCACTAACGGAGAGTTCTCTGACAGCTGGGCCACGATCAGAGACGTCGGATCGTGGGCTGTCACGGACTCGGACGTGGGTCGAGCCCACGTCTCTCCACGCGGTTGCGCCTATATAAGTGTGCAGTGTCTCCTAACCCTAGCCGCCACGAACAGATCACATCCGCTCCACGCGCACGCCCACCCTCGTTCCCTTGCTGCTGCTGCCGCCGGTGACTCCATCCCGTCCGCCGCGTACACGGTCGACGGGAGAGCAGGTCTCCGAAATCACGCCCTGCTGGTTCCTGTACGGGGTGAGGGGCGAATAGGTTTTTGGGCAGCGATTACGCGACTGCTCACTTCCGATCGTCTACTTCCTCTACGTCCGCGTCGCCTTCATCATCACCATGTCCACCAACGCCGAACGTGCCGCCGCCGAGAAAGCTGAAGCTGACAAGAAGGCCGCCGAGGACGCCGCTGCTGCCACCAAAGCCGCGGCCTCTGCATGGCCTACTGGAGGGTATAACTCGTTTATCCCGCTCCTACTGTTTTCTGTTTTAGCCATGCTAGCGTTATACATAGATATTTCTGCAATTAGCGTAGTATGTGCTAGTTTGACTGAATATCAGTATGCGTTTATTTGTGTCAATGCCATGCTAGTGATTTACTCGTGGATTAATTTAATCGAGAAATTGCCTATTTACTCAACACCTCTCCCAGGCCGAGAGCTCCCTCGCAGTGCTCAGCCTCGGCCAGAGCAGCCTCCGTGACGTCCCGCACGGTGCGACGGGGTTCGCCGGCCGGACATCGCTCTCCCTCAACCAAGTCGACGTCACCAACGATGGTCTCCGGGACGTGGTGTCCGGGTGCCGGCTGCTCGAGTTTCTGAGCCTGAAGAGCTGCCACCTCCTCGTGTACGTGAGGGTCGCCGGCGAGAGGCTGCGGGGCCTGGAGATCGTGCGCTGCTTGGCAATGCGCCACCTGCAGCTGGGCGCGCCCGTGCTAGAGTCCGTCGCCTACCACGACGACGTCCTCATCTGGAGCATAGTTTTCACTTTCGAAACCAAATTTTTTCGCTCACCCTCGAAAGCACCGAAATTTTGGAAATTTCGTAAATTTCGAAAACCATTTCAAGCAAATTAACGAAATTTTTAATTAAATTTGAATAAATTCAAACACAAAGTATTGAATAAGTAACTTTTTAGCACGAATTTTTCACTAGAACTCGTCTATCCGAATGGTGCGATCACTACTTCAGTCTTTGTAGATCCAGGTTCGAATCCCAGTGATATAAATATTGGCATTGACACAAATAAACGCATACTGATATTCAGTCAAACTAGCACATACAAAATTGCCTATTTACTCAACACCTCTTCTAGGCCGAGAGCTCCCTCGCAGTGCTCAGCCTCGGCCAGAGCAGCCTCCGTGACGTCCCGCACGGTGTGGCGGGGTTCGCCGGCCTGACATCGCTCTCCCTCAACCAAGTCGACGTCACCGACGATGGTCTCCGGGACGTGGTGTCCGGGTGCCGGCTGCTCGAGTTTCTGAGCCTGAAGAGCTGCCACCTCCTCGTGTACGTGAGGGTCGCCGGCGAGAGGCTGCGGGGCCTGGAGATCGTGCGCTGCCTGGCAATGCGCCACCTGCAGCTGGGCGCGCCCGTGCTAGAGTCCGTCGCCTACCACGGCGACGTCCTCATCTGGAGCATAGTTTTCACTTTCGAAACCAAATTTTTTTCGCTCACCCTCGAAAGCACCGAAATTTCGGAAATTTCGAAAACCATTTCGAGCAAATTAACGAAATTTTTAATTAAATTTGAATAAATTCGAACACAAAGTATTGAATAAGTAACTTTTTAGCACGAATTTTTCACTAGAACTCGTCTATCCGAATGGTGCGATCACTACTTCAGTCTTTGTAGATCCAGGTTCGAATCCCAGTGATATAAATATTAGCATTGACACAAATAAACGCATACTGATATTCAGTCAAACTAGCACATACGAAATTGCCTATTTACTCAACACCTCTTCTAGGCCAAGAGCTCCCTCGCAGTGCTCAGCCTCGGCCAGAGCAGCCTCCGTGACGTCCCGCACGGTGCGGCGGGGTTCGCCGGCCTGACATCGCTCTCCCTCAACCAAGTCGACGTCACCGACGATGGTCTCCGGGACGTGGTGTCCGGGTGCCGGCTGCTCGAGTTTCTGAGCCTGAAGAGCTGCCACCTCCTCGTGTACGTGAGGGTCGCCGGCGAGAGGCTGCGGGGCCTGGAGATCGTGCGCTGCCTGGCAATGCGCCACCTGCAGCTGGGCGCACCCGTGCTAGAGTCCGTCGCCTACCACGGCGACGTCCTCATCAGGAGCATAGTTTTCACTTTCGAAACCAAATTTTTTCGCTCACCCTCGAAAGCACCGAAATTTCGGAAATTTCGTAAATTTCGAAAACCATTTCGAGCAAATTAACGAAATTTTTAATTAAATTTGAATAAATTCGAACACAAAGTATTGAATAAGTAACTTTTTAGCACGAATGTTTCACTAGAACTCGTCTATCCGAATGGTGCGATCACTACTTTAGTCTTTGTAGATCCAGGTTCGAATCCCGGTGACATAAATATTTTGTCAAATTTTCGTATAGCAGGAATAGTAAAGTAGTAAAAAAATGTGTGCCCCTTGGATTCGAACCAAGGCCGTAAAGTGTGAAATAACACCAGCCTACCACTCTGCGAAGAGTATGAATACAATTATGTTAGATTCCAGCTCTCTCTTATACGTTTAATTTTAAAATACCGAAATAATTTAAACGAAACGTAAATGTTTCGAGGACCCTCGAAATGAGCGAAATTTCGGAAATTTCGTCGAAAGTGATTCTGGAGAGAGGAAGAGCCCTCCGGCTTGGAGTTCGTTGACCTAGGCGGCACTGAGACGCGGTCCGATGCCAGGCCGGAGCTAAAGGACGCGTACCTGTCCCACATTGGCTACGGCGAATACGACGAAGAAATTCACGAGTTTGCCTACTCAGGCTTCATGGAACAGGTCGCGCATGCCAAGATTTTGACACTTTGTTCCGTGGGCTTTCTGGTACGGCATTCATACTTGTTCTTGCGGTCCTGCTTATAGGAAACCAATTAGGCGATTAACTAAGTCTTCTGCAAGATCAGCACATGGAAGAAGCGCGATCGTTGGCTATGGGCGGTGTGGATACCCCGAACCTAGAAGAATTGCAGCTGCTCTTGGACTCCATGGGCGATGACGATGTTACTCGCTTCTCCGGATTCTTCGAGCTCGTCGCGGCGCCGCTCCTCGAGCGCCTCTTTATCCGGGTAAGCTTCCTGATACACAATCCATTCGAACCTGAATTTCCATGGCGTGCGAGGCCGCCTCTAACAAGCTGGAACTTGCAGCTCCCAGACGCGTGCGGCGGCACGGCGGCGACCGGCGAGGACGCGGATATCCTTCTCGACTACGAGATCGCTCTCGACCACCTGACGTTCCTCAAGGTGGTGAACTTCCGAGGGACGAGGCGCGAGCTGCGGCTGCTAAGGTTCGTCCTGCGCAGGGCTCCTGTCCTCGAGCAGCTGGTGCTCGTCACCCCGGAAGACGTGGGAACTCCGGGAGACCATGAACACCAGGACAGCGTCCGCCTGCTCCTTAAGGTCGTCCAAGAGCATGTGTCAGAGATCAGCAAGGCGTGGCTCTGGCAGGAGCCCCGCGTCACCGTGTGCCGGCCGAGGGAGGACGACAGCCGAAGTCCTGCGCACACCAAGTACTACCACCATGACAAGGCGTAGTGCAACTAGAGCTAATTAAGAGTTGAAAACAAGGCCAAACGTATTGAGAGCGGATTATCTACCATGCACGGAACCACCATGCACGGGCGCCATGGTCAGGTTGTGTGTCAGTGTAAATAGTACCATGCACGGGCGCCATGATCAGGTTGTGTGTCAGTGTAAATAGTACCAGGTCAACCGCATGCCCCACCTCTCTCTTTATAACTTTATATCAGAAATATCTTTCCTCTTATTTCTTTCTATGTAAATAATTTAGATGCCTGATATCTTGTGAAACAAAAGTGTGATTTACATTCTATTTGGACAAATATGTTTATTCCGACGAGATATTCAAAACAAGACCAATATTGAATATGTTATTAAAACTGTTTTTTTACAAATATATTCAAGAGTGGTCTTCTTTTAAAGTCCTAATCCGAAGGAACGCAAATATAGAAACAAATTGTAAATCAAAATTTTGATTCAAAAGATAAAATGGATTCTAACATTAAAATCATATGAAAATGTATGAGTTGGTGAGAGGAGAGAGGTCATATGAAAAGGGGAGGTTACACTATGGGCAAAAGTGACTAGTTGATGTGACGCATTTAACATACATGAACACGAATCTCCAATATAGATGATCGACGCTCAATACATGCATGGAATATCCCATGCATGGTAGATATGATTTTCTCCAAAGGTATCCCTATGGCAACGCTATGCCTAGCTGGGTGCAGGCAATTGTTGGGTCTGGGCATGACATGCATGGATAATGGATGGGTCACACGTACATCACATTAACAGTTCGGCTTTTTAGGTATCATGGATATGAGTACGTACATGAAAAATAAAAGCACACACGTTTGTATAAGTCTTTAGTGATGGTATAGACATAAAAAAACGAAGAAAAATGTATGTGTGCCACATTGGTATTGCCTTTTAAGGAGAAGAAAAATTTGCAAACAATTTTACACTCAAATTGCACTTTTTGTAATACACAACGAATAAACATATACTAGTGCAATTTTCACAACCTAGTATAATTTACACACATATTGTAGTATTTGAATGTATACCAGCCCTTTATGAAGAAAGAAAATATAAAAATAAAAACAAAAACAAAATAATAAAATTTCTAGGTAAGAATGAAACCCTTTAAGAAGAAAGGAAATAAAAAACAACAAAATAACGAAGTTTTCTAGGGAAGAATAAACCATTAAGAAGAAAGAAAAAAACAAAAACAAAATCATTAATTTTTTAATCGAACAATGGAACCATTTAAGAAGAAAGGAAATAAAAAGTAAAATAAAATAAAAATAATGAAGTTTTCTAGGAAAAATTGAAACCTTTTAAGAAGAAAGAAAAAATTGCATACAGGTTTGCCCTAAAATTGCACATTTTGTAATATGCAAAAAAAAGCATATAATGTACAACTTTTGCCCTCTACTATAATTTACAAAACAATGGTATATCGTACTTGCGTGTATACTTACTTACAAACATAGAAAAAAAAACATATTCTGAGAAGGAATGAAGTATAGTGGCATTGGCACTACCCTTTAAGAAAAAATAAAGTGAAAAAAGGAAATAATAATAAAATTACACATTAATTGCACTTTTCTATTATATGTTGGAATAAACAAATAATAGTGAAATTTACATAAGAAGGAAGCTTTTAAGCAAGGAATGAATTAGTGGCATTGGTATTAACCTTAAAAGAAATGAAATAAAAACTAAAACTTAATAGAAAATAAAGTTTTTCTAGGAGAAAATGAATAAGTGACATTGGTATTACTCTTAAGAAAAAAGGAAATTAAAAGAACTTGCACACAACTTTGAGTGAAATTGCACTTTTTGCAATATGCAACGAATATAGGTAAATAATGCAACTTCCACAATATAGTATAATTTGCACACATATTATATAGTACTTGCGTGCGTACATATACAAAAAATATTAATGGATTTTTTTAAGTAATGAATTAGCAAAAATTTAGCACAAAAATAGCATTGGTATTACCCTTAAAAAAGGAAGAAAATACTAAAATTTCTAGACAATTAGCACAAAAAATGCACTTCTCATAATATATAGAATAAACATATAAGATTGATGTTTCCGTACTCTAATGTAATTACATGTAGCACTTGCATGTATACATTTACACACACTCACTGAAAATAAACGTAAAGAAATAAAAAAACTCAACAGAAAAATAAAAAATAGAAACCAAAAGCAAACATGTGCAGAAAATAAAAGCAAACACAAGGAGGAAAAAGCATACACACACTAAAATTGGGATGCATTTCATCCATGCATGTGCGTGCAAGAGCCACGAAGTGGAGACATGCATGCATGCATGAAGGCGCATCGTGCACTCAGCAAGGATAGGCAAAAAAATCGATTGAACTGGTAAGAGTCAATCGATCTCCTACACATGTATCACAAAGCATTTTGAATCACGGTCGCAAATTTGACTGACTGAAAATAACAATTCAGTCGCCTGACATATAGCTAACGTGGCTAATTAATTAGGTCCAACACCCCCCTCGTTGTAGAAGCCCCGTTGCAACAATTAATAAGCACATCTCGAACGGGCACCAATACTTTCACAGACACGTCCGAGCAAATAGAGAGACGGCCATCAAACACTATGCGCCAAATGTTGCCGACTTCATTCCACATGTATATTTAGATTAATAGCGATTTTTAGCATACGTAAAAAAGTGCAAACATATGTAATCACAACCAGAAAAGCGTCGGATGTTTATATAATTTTTTTACATGCGGTCAATCTTAAAAATTGCCAGTTCAGTTGTCTGTGCAAAATCCTTATTGTTTTTGCCTTTCAGACCAGTTGTCTATGCCAAGTTCTTCACTATGCGGCCGACTCTTTCAAATTGGGCGCCAGACGCTTCAACATCCCGGCACACAGTAGGCTTGCACGATCTTTGTTCCATCGGATTCCAAGTACAGACATCTTCATGGTCAATATTTTGGTGCCCCTCAAAAGTGGCTGTGAGCTCAACATTTTTCTCTTGAAGCTTGACCATCTTCTCTTGCGCTATGATGAACTTGTCAAACCTCTCGGCCTTCTTTTCCTCCTTCACATCATTGCACTTGATGCATGTCTCCTTCTTCTTCGCCATGATAATCACAAACCTCTCTCTCGTCTTGGTTGCCGCCCTCCTCGGTTCCTAGCCATCCTTTTTGGTTGGACCAAGGCCTTCTTTTTTTTTGGATCACCATCTTCGCCTACATCGGTCATGATGATAGTCTTGATGAAACTGAAAACGACATTGAACCGCTTGGGGTTGCACATTGAACTTCAACCAACAATGCATGAAGAGGATGCACTACAAGGTCGGGGGCACTAATGAAAGCCAGATGCACATTGTTGCAAGACCAGTCAAGGTTGTCACATGTCTGACGTGCGATGCTGCAAGGACGACCTCCCACTTCTACAAGTTCTATGTGTGATAATGCAAGGTCACACGTCTATGTTAAAAGAGGGACACACATCACTGCAAGACTGGGCGGGGATCTGCATACCGGACATGGCGTGCAACATTGCAAGGATGGTCCTTAGTAGCTACGAATTAGACGCATGATGTTGTAGTGTCAGGAGGGAGGGGGTGCTCAAAACATGCCACCATAAATTTGTGCCAACCCTAATGCATGCCATATGTGCGGCACCGCAAGGCCAATAACTAGATGTTGCAAGCCAGTCGACCGTTGTTGCAAGCAAAAAGCATGTTGCTGCCAAAGGCAACTAGAACTGTTCTTTCACTAATGCAAGCCGGACCAATGTGCTACAAAAGCTTGCCGTCATTGCTGTAAGGAGTATAATTTCTCGCACAAATCATGTAGGGAGGCATCCTAGTAGGTATGGAATTTTTATGGCAACATGTCGATATGTTGCGCAACGGCGAACAGAGGAAAGCTGATGGGATCCGATGGTGAAGATTGTTGTCATTCAACGGTTAGTGAGCCGGCCAATCTGTGCCTAGGGTTAACGGGTTAACACCTAACAGACGCCTAAACATTTTGTGAATTGATGAAACGTCTTTTAGGGTATTGTGAACATTTTTATTTGATATCCGTGAAACTATCTCACAAAACACTTGAACAAATGGAAAACATGAAAAGCCAAAGAGTGTGGCTAAGTCAGTTGACTAAGACTCAACCAAGTCTCAATCAAGTGGCATAACATATACTCCCTCTGCCGCGAATTGCTTGTCACTCAAATGGATTTATCTTCCACTAAAATAGTGCTAGATACATCCATTTGAGCGACAAGTAATTTGGGACGGAGGGAGTATGAAATAAAAAGAAGAAAATAAAATAAAATTTTGAATGAATCTCCACGCGAGACTTCACGAATATAGCACCGACTGAGACATAAGCAAGTCTCAGTCGACTGATATTTAGCAACACAGAAAGCCAAAAATAGGAAAATGAGTTAAAATTTTGATTTTTAAACTTATTATTAAAAAACAACAAGAAGTATAAAAAGGAAAAAGGACGAAAAAGGAATATTCTGCAGACCAAACCTGGATCAGGCCAAGTACAAGCAATTTCCGATTTTTCTGCCAAAAAACCCAGTGACGTTCACCACGCGATTGACCCCAATCTGATGTTTCCTGTTCGGCGCTTAACGTGCCCGTTACAGCGAGCGCCCACACCGGAGGTTTTTTCGTTGCTTGATGGGTCGGCCCACCTCAGCTCCGCTTTTGCATCCGTTTTAGGAAGCTTCCGAACTTTTTTTCCCGCTCTCTTTCTTTGTTTCTTTACGTTAAGTTCGGCTTTCTCTGATTTTTGTTTTCACTGGGTTTCTTCGGTTTTGTGTTTTTTTCCTATTCCATTTTCTGTTTGTTCTTTATTTTTAATTTTTGGTTTTACTTTTTCGTTTTCTCATTTTAAATTTCATGATTTTTTTAAAATTCTGAACAAATTTTAAATTTGCAATTTATTTTTCAATTTTTGTGAACTTTTTTTCGATTTTGTATTTTTTTAAATTCCTGATGTTTTTGAATCTGTGTAATTTTTTCGAATCCACTAACTCTTTTAAAATTCATGCACTCTTTTCAGATCGATGAACTTTTTCTTAAATTCGTGAACTTTCTATGAATTTGCAGAGTTGTTTTGAATTCAAGAACATTTTATGGGTGCTGCTACGCGTTGGTCGGGGGATCTTTTTAAAAGATCCGCCGTCTCGCGAGCCGTCGGATCAGACAAATTGAGCGACTGAGCATCACTCTTTTATCATTGCAACACAGGTCGTGTTGCGGGAAATTTCGCAACACAAGTCATGTTGCAGAAATTTTTGCAAGATATTCATTTTTTTGCAACAGCGGTCTTGTTTCTTCTTTTTTGGCAACAGAGGTCTTGTTGCAATTTTTTTTGCAACAAAGGTCTCACTGCAAATTTAATTTTTCTGAAGCAGAGTTCTTGTTGCAGTTTTTACTTTAACAGAGACCTTGTTGCGGAAACTCATTTAGACATTGAGCAGCGAGCAGCGAGCAGCAGCCACATTGACCGAAAGAAAGAAAAAAGACCGCTCCCTCAGGACACGCGTCGTACGGACGAGCCGGCGGATGCTCACGTGCGATCCGCCTGTAGAAGCCAAGCGTTTTCCTTTTTATAATTCGTGAACTTTATTTAAATCTGGGAACATTTTCTTTTCTTATTTCATAAAAATTAAACCAATAAAAAAAGAAATCACTAATTGAGGAGCGCTCCCCGCAACGATTAGTCGGGGAGCGCTCCCCGCACGCCAAGTGTCACGCGCGGAGCGCTTGTGAGAATTTTCCGAGATGCTCCGCGCGCGACACTTGTCGCGCGCACGGCGTCTCCCGTGATTTCCGTTTTCCGGTTTCCCTTTGTGGGTTTTCCTTTTTTCACTTTAGTCCTTATACTTTTAATGTTTTGTAATACCTTTTGATCTGTTTTGAGATCTGTTTCTCTCTCGTGTGGGAGAACCGTCGTCGCGCACTGTTCTTTCTTTGCCGTCGTCTCCGCCCGTCACGGCCGCCGCTCTTGTCGCGTGGTTACGACGACCCCTGTCCCGGCCGCCGCGCTTGTTGCCTGCTCTTACGGCGGTCCTTCTTTAGCGTCGACCGCGCTTCCCCGTTCGCGATATCGTCGTTCCCTACCGGTTGCCTTCGTGGGTTCCCCGTTTCCCTTTCTCGTTTCTCTTTTTGTTCCCATTATATTTTCGGGATATGGAGATTTATGGGGTAGTTACGGGTGGGGACTACCAACACTATAAGATGTCAAGTTTCAACTGGGTTTTGTGGGATTAGTTCTTGATAATCATTGTGTTCCTTGCAGTTATGGCTTGTCCATTTTGCCGTATGCCTGGTGGCCCGTGTTCTTCTGTTGATTCTTCTGTAGATGGGTTCAGTGTGGTCCTGGATCGACGTTGTTGGAGGCGTGTTGTAAGAATATCATTTTATAATTGTTCAATTTTTGGCACACACGCTTATTTCTTTTGGTGCTGCCCATGCTGTTTAGGTTTAGATTATGATCCTTGTTTTGATTTGTTGTGCAGTATGTTCCATGCAGTGTTAGAGCTCATCTTGCTCGTTACATCGAGGAGTGTAGGGCTTTAGCCATAAGGAGGGGTGAGGAAGATACTAATCTTGCTCTTCAGTGCAATGAGGGTTATTTGTATGGTGTTCTGTTTAGTCATGGTCGGGTGAGGAGCAAATTCCATGGTCTTTCCTGGGAATGATTGGTCAGTGATTATGGTGTTCGTCCTCGTGATATAATGACCATTAGGCTTGAACATTATGGAACATGGATTGGTATTGATTTTTATCGTGTTGGTCGTGGAGATGTGTTGTCTCCTTTACCGTCTGTTGGTAAGGTTTATTTTTAAGGAAGTTTTTAGCTTGTTTTATTGTACATGATGATTTTTCTGTTCCCTTGAGCCTGTGTAATTATATTTTGTAGCTCTTGATGGTTTGAGCGACTCCGAGATGGAACTTGTTGGGAGTTGTTATTACACCCGTGGTGTTTTTCTTAATTACCAGCAGATGTATTTCATGAGGTGTCAACTCTTTGATGATGACTACATACCCTGTTGTCCTTTTGTTCACAGGATTGATTCCATGAATGTTAATGGTCATCATATGGTCAGATTTTTTTTCGACTGTTTTTTCTTTGTTTCTGTTTATTTATTTATTTTTGTTATCTCTTCTATTTATAGTTTTGATTTTTTTTCTATTTCTGATAGCTTGATGTTTTTTGTCAGGTTATTCCTGGTATTGTTGTGAGGAGTTTGAAGGAGTTTGTGACTTTTCCTAGGACTGGCGTTTTAACCCTTGAAGTTACTTTGGAATCTGGTGATGATGATATATATGTGAGCACTGCTTGCTCCTACTTCATTGGCTTGGGTAATAGAATGGTGTTCAAACAGGAAGGTTTCAGTGATTTTCTCCAGGCATCGTCTATTGAAGTAAACAGCTTGGTGCTGATAACTTTCAAAGAGCGTGATGGGAGGCTTGTTGTTATCTTCAATCTTCCGCCGCAGTGATGTTAGTTATAGCCTTTGAACATAAATGGATTTTGTTTAAAAATCTATGCTACGGTTTAATGTTATCTAGATATATGAAACGATATGAACCTAAGTGTTTATTGCTGTTGTATGTTTGTAGAAGAGGTATGGGTGTGCATCTCTTTTAAAGATGTTTTTTTGGACGGATGTTATTTAATTGGGGTCATAGTTATCAATACAGTAGAGGCACGTGTGTTGTTTACTATGAGGCACGGTTGTGCATCTCTTTTATGTGAGGCACGTGGATTAAGCAAATGAAGGCACGTAATTGAAGTGAGTTCAGGCACGGTTGTGAGGAGGCACGGATATACTGAGAGGTACGTGTGTGTAGCGCCAAAGTTGTACGGGCGATCACGCATGCCGAACACGTAGAGATACTGTGGGTTTCATGCGAGAGGCACGTGTGTGTGTAGCACGTAGAGTTACTGTTGGTTTTATGTGAGGCACGTCGATTGAGCAAAACAGAGGCATGGAATTATAGTCAGTACAGGCACGGTTGTGTGGAGGCACGGGTATACTGAGAGACGCGTCTGTGCAGCACCAAAGTTGCACTGGCGATCACGCGTGCGGAGCACGTAGAGTTACCGTGGGTTTCATGTGAGGCACGTTGATCAAGCAAACAGAGGCACGGAAGTGAAGTCAGTACAAGCACGGTTGTGTGGAGGCACGGTTTTGAACCCTCTTGCTGTTGTCAAGTTTCTAGATGCATGGATGTACGACAGTAGAGGCATCAGTCCGAATATTTGGTTAGAGGGGCTCGGTTGTGGATGCACAGGTTTGAAGTCTCTAGGGTCACGGTTACGTGGCACCACAGGCATGGATTGAGTAGACACTTAGAGAGCCACACTTGTACATAGGTCAGTTGCACACGGTAGTGTAGTTTTGTGGCATCGTGAAGAACTGGTGTACGAAGAGGAACCTGTGTGCAATAGCAAGGATGTTCTGAATGGACGGAGCGGTGTTTGATATGAAATGGTTGTGTTGTGTGATTTTAATTTTTTTTCAATGTGGTTAAAGTAACAAAGTTCTTGTTGCTTGTGTCTGTGTACCGAATGTTCTTCTGCAATATTTATGAATTGTTCACGCCAATGTTTAATAAGCATTGTACTGAAAGTTTACAACGATATCATCACATGTTCTTGTAAATGCACGATGCATCTTGTAAAGGTTGAGTATGAAAATTATAATACAATATCGTGCGACATATCTCTCGTTCTATAATCATGGATACAATATATGCTTGCTCAATACTGGGAAATAACTTACTAATTGCATTTAGACATGTAAAACGTAGTATGCATTTGTACATGAGCACACCACTGTGTTCAAAGTTCAAACGTAAAATAGTAATACAATACACACAACATCTTTGAGCAACAACAAACATATTTACAACATAGGTTCATACAATCTAAATTATGATAATAGTAGTTCCTACTAGTTTAATGTAGACATCCATTTTCTCGCAATTCACCAATGACTGTTTCCCTTCCGGCGCTTCCAGCCGCCGGAAGATCCCTCGTCTTTGTTCTTACGTGGGCGGAGTCTTTCTTTCATTGGTTGTTGGTGGAGGTGACGTAGCCCGTTCTTGATGATTAGGATTCTACGGTACAACTCGTAGCTAACATACCCGTCCTTTGCCGCGTACTCAAGGTGTATCGGGGAAAGTGGCTTCCACTCCCAGAACTGGTGCTTCTCCTTTGGGAATGATTTCTTCATGTTCTTGTATGAGGGGTCGATGATGGCCACTGCAAGGTCTCCCATGGAGTCCCTTTCTCCCCCACCCTTGATGCAGAATAGCCTCTGGATGTCGACGTGGTGCTCGTCTGGAATTTTGATCCATGCATGGGCAAGCATGGTCTTTTCGTTCCTGGTGTCGACGCTAGTGAAAGTTACCGCTTTCCGTTGCAGGAAGTCAACTAACGCTTGGGAGCGCTCGGATCTGCAGTAGTGGTATACAAGGACATGCTCGCGCATGGCAAGTTGGACGACAGCGATCCCTTGTCGTATGTAACTGCTCTTACGTGTGTACTCAAGGTCGAGGCCGGCGAACTTGTTCTTCTCCTCCTTTAGCCATTCCTCGTACTTTTTGATGATCCGCTCCACGGTCCTTGGGTCGTTGGTGTACACCACCTCCAGCACGGTTGTACCGTGGGTAGTGATGTGTTCAGTGAGTGTTGTTAGTTTCCCGTCATCCATGGCTGGAGGTGTGCGGTGGTGAACTACGGCCGGCGAGAAACTTTCAAGGAAGAGGATGCAAATGGAGTCGGAAAATTGAAAGGGATCTTTTGTCGTGCAAAAAGGGAAACCGCCAAGTAGCAGTTGCTAGTCACCCGGCGGTTCCAGGCGTAGATTTTCGGAAACAGGCGACCGCTCCTCAATTAGTGATTTCGTTTGTTTTATCTGTTTGTTTTTAAGATTTTCACTTATCTTGTTCGTTGAATTTTTTTTATTCGTTGCGTGCTGCGTGCGTGATCCATATGTGTGTATTCCATCTTTCGCTATGAAAGTAGTCGTGTAAACGGTAGAACACTCAGCAGATGCATGGTCGCGCCTTTGTTGTGAAAACGTTTTTTTCAATTAACAATCTTCCTTGGTTCGGGAGGCACTGTTGTTATGTTATTCAGTGCAGAAGTGTGTGTTTAGGAAAAGTTGAAGTAAATATAGTTTGGACTTGAAAACAGAGTCCTGTTTGGTTTTTAATTGAGATATGTTTCACTAGATGGTTTGAATAAGTTTGATAACATGGCATTGCTATAGGTTTTGAATCACAAACTGATTCTTGTTTCGTTTGATTTTTGAAAATGATTCTTTCTGTTTTTTGGATTTTTCAATTAAGATTTTTTCGCATGAATCATTCCGATAGTTCAAACAATATTTGTTGCAAAGGATCATTCCGATGGTTGAAACAGCAAGTTGAGTGTCCGTAAGATCTACATAAGTTGCAAAAGATCATTCTGACAGTTCAAGCAAGCACATGGTCCATAATAGTTACATTACTCTACCATCCTAACTAGCAAACTTATAGTAACCAGTGTTTTGCTGCTGGAGGCATCATCATGAAATGAGCGCTGACATCCTAGGAGATACACAGCTTGCTTCCATTTTAGGTGCTGGTTCCGACGGAATCTACAGAATGCGCTGAATGATGATGGACACAGAACGGTCATGGCGCTCTTTGAAAGTGATTAGAACAACGTTCTTTTCAACAAAGGATGTAGCTGATATGAAGTCTCTGAAAGAATACTTTTCTATTACCATCCTGCCGTCGTTTTTGGAGATGTAGTACGACGAAGGAGTGATGACATGGGTAGGTTCATCAGGAGCTTCAAGGGTCACCCTGCCATTGGTTGGCATGTCCACCCATCTCTTCAGTGTCGAGACAACGCTCCTCGGAATTTTCTAGAAGAAATCGAAATTAAATAGAAATTAAAACCGTTGTCACTTGGACAATAAATAAAAGAATGGCTGAATACGGTGAGTGTGCAAACATTAAGAAATTCCATATTGAAAGTAATATAATTCCTGGCATGTTCAGGTTTGTGTATAAACAGCTAAAACAACATATTAAGAGAACAACAAAAGTTTTGTTGTTTTAGGTTTGAATAAATAGGTTCTTTATAATTTTACATATGAGCAAAATACGTTTGGTATTTTAACAAGGATAGTTGTAACCAACCATGACGCAGTCTTTGGTGTTAGTGGGGGTCAATATGTGGACAAATGGACGGCAACGGATGAAAGTATCTCCGAAAAGGCGTTGTAGAAAGATTCGTGTCTCGTCGTAGGTAAGCTCAATATCCTTAGAGTAGACACAGCAGTGAACATGGTCGAAATCGTCAGAAGAAAGATCGTCGAGAGCTAAAAAAAGAAAAAGATTTTAAAGTTAGATAAAGTTATATCCAACATGGGGCTAATATTATTCAGTTCGATTCATGCATATAAAATTACAGTGAAAGAAGATAAGTTTCTAATATAAAATACCTACCAATGTGGGGTAATGGAAGCAGCCTTTGTCATCCCGATATGTTTGTAATTCGATATTGAGACCCTCGTCTGGTAGTTCAAATTCTATGCGGTCTCCAGCACGAAGTTCATAATCAGCCAAAAAGATGTTCCACTCACCACCGCAGAACTTTGTGTAGTTCGCCCTATGCTTAAACAAAGCATTGTAAGACCTTCCTTCATGTGTAAGAAGGGCTGGCTCTACCTGCTGTTTGCGCAATTTTCTTGCTTCTTTCTTCCTCTCTTCAATGTATTCAGCGAGAAAAGCTCTGACATTACAAGGTACATACTGGAAAAAATAGTGCAAATAACAACCTGTAAGTATAAATTTGAACTCGCGTATTATTAATGTTAAAAGTTTTCTTGAATTGGATATGAATTTTTGATAAGAATTACATATTTTTGGCATATGTTGACTAATTTTAATTAGAACTGAAGATGCACTATAGTAATCAAGGTATGGGCAGGCAAACTAATGGAAAATGAAAACACAAGACAAGTGCGAAGAAGTGACAGCAGGGGAACCTAGTGTAGGTGCAAGGGGGTATGAGTAACAGCGACGATTTCTACTATGTTCTAAGCAACTAATACGTTAGTAATGCTCACTAATCATGCGGCTCCAGCAATTTTCATCAAGAATAACCTCAAAGTGCTGGAGAACTTCAGGGTGTGGTTCGTAAGGGCCGCCTGGTTGGCGGCAGGTAGGGCAAATCATACCTAAATAATTCAGAACAACTATGTTAAGAAAACAAGAATATCATAACAATTTAAAACAAGCTTCAACATTGAAGGTAGACAACGGCTAGCTTCAGCTACGTTAGCCGTATTAAAAATATCCGTACGAAGGTAGACAACAACTACAAATTTACCAGAAATCTTCTCATCTAGTCCTTCCAGAAAAGCAGTATGACAGAGTTTAGATCACTTGTTTAGATTTTCAAATGGTTTTTTTATTGCTTTAGAGAATGAAGTCGTTGTACCGGATTTGATGCTTCAATAACTATCAAATGAAAAACCTAACGTAAAATAGTAATAATTTAAATATCTTTTTCAAAACGTAGATACGGATCGGAGCATGCTGCTTACGCATATGCTTTTTACCTGGGAGAGAAGAAGAACGTGCGTCGACGAACGGAGATTGGGTTATGGGAAGCTTAGGGCAAGTTCCCACGGCCAGCAAATCTACGAGAGAAGCACGGCTTAGAAGTTAATCGAGAGACCCAATAAAAACTCTACAATAACTTGTTTGAAATGAGACTATGTGCGAGGAGGAAGCACGAACCCTAGAAGTAGGCGGACGGATAAGACAGATGGGTTGTGATGGGAAGCTTATGGCAAGCACCCACGGCCAGCAATCTACGAGAGAAGCACAACTTAGAAATTAATTGAGAGGCCCAATAAAAAATCTACAATAACTTGTTTGAAATCAGATTGTGTGTGGGGAAGAAGCACGAACCCTAGGCTAGAAGCAGGGGACGGAGAAGGCAAGTGAGTTGTGATGTGGCTGAGGGAGTCGGAGCTTATTTAAATATAAAGCAGTCTTGAGAGAGCAAGATTAGTAATGAGTGCTTCTTGTTTTACTTTTTATCCTGCGAAATGGAATGAATGTTGGTTTGTGGATGGTGTGCGTGCATTCCGAGGTGTTATGGGGACGCGAGACGTTTGACTCGTCCAGCCGCCTCTCACTGTAGTTGTACAGCTGTGCTGCTTCCCAGCGAAGTCTTCTACGTGCCTATCCTGCCTCACATACTTTTTGTGAGGCACGGTTATACATGCTGAAAAGCATGCTCGTGCTTCTGTGTTTTTTAATCACATGTTTAATCAGATATGGTTGGGTGTGTCTTTAGGAGAGGATCGGTGATGATGTTATTAGATGCACGGTCGTTGTAACAGGAGAGGCATGGTCGATATGTCGGGGGATGCAAATAGACGGGAGGCATGATGGTTCCTAATGAGAGGCACGTTTGCATCTGAAATCGAGTCACGGTTCGTGACTTTGGTATTGCAATTTTTTCAGGCAGTCGTTGACCCAGGGGAGCCACTGTTTTTATGTACGCTGGCTTCAGGCGGGAATATGTATGATAGCCCACGGTTATATGTATATTAGAAGCATGGACGTGCTTTTGTTTTGTCAATGTTTCTGGTGGTACGCAGACATGGTGTGTTGATGTTACTGAGGTTTGTCTTTAACCAAAGTGGAGGCACGCGTGTGGCTTTTGTTCTGGCCGAACCGTGCTTCTATTTTTGTTCACTCCCGGTGTAGTATTTGTACGACAGGGTCATCTCGCTTGCCTCTTCGCATTGTTCTCTCGGTCAAAAGATGTGCTGGTGACCGATGGGATGGCTATTTATTGTTAGTATTTATTGTGCCAGATACCGTGCTAGAGTTAACCTAGAGGCTCCTCGATTACAGCGTGGCAGTCGTGACTTTTGAAGTGCATGGTTTCACGAGCTGCAGAAGCACAATCGTCCATTCACCGTTTCCGGTGCAATTAAATGGGTGCATGGTAACTGAGACGTCTCTCCCCAAGGTTAAGTAGTGGTCTATTCCTGGAGGTTATCGCGTCTTATTCTCTCCAGAGAAGTGCAGGTAGCTCCCTTCATCCTCGCCTCGTACGAGAAGCACAGTCAAACTCCATTGTCGTCTCAGCCTCGGTTCCATGGACGACTTCAGGAACACTACTGAGCGTCTCTTTATAGATGCTGATGGTAATACCAAGCTTGAGGTGTTGTACACCAACGAGCCCTACAAGGTGGAGGAGATTCTTACTCTCTATGAGGAATGGCTGCGTGAGGACAGGTACAAGTTTGTTTGTCTTGATCTGGAGTACACACGAGAGGATTATTTTGATCGTAGTAGAAAAGTCGCCGTTATGCAACTGGCGATGCGCAAGCATGTTCTTGTCTATCACTTGTGCAAGGCCAGGACGGAGTGCGCTGCTCTGAAGGATTTCCTTCGGAACAAAGGTATAATTTTCGCTAGTGTCGACGTCAGGAATGATAGGGATGTTCTCGCAAACAGTTACCTCAAAATCCCAAGAGAGTGTCACATCGACCTTCAAGAGGAGCTCATGATCAAAGGAGGCAATCTAAGGGATTCCATGGCAGATTTGGTAGGAGCCGTCATAAACAAATCTTACTTGAGTATGAAGTCATCTTTTCCACAAGGTCTGCATGACTACTGGGAATGGAAGCCGCTTTCCCTTGAACACCTGAAATATGCGGCAATTGTAAGTGAAAATTTCGTTTTTTATGATTTTCTGTCTTTATAGTTTTGTTTTATTGCAACAATAGTACTTTTTCCCCTTTACGTATATCTTCGTTCTCATCCGCTTTTTTGTTTTAGGATGGGTATGTCAGCTACGAGCTCTACCGCCGAGTTCTGTCTATGAAGGACATGATGCATCCTCGTTGTCTTCCCGACCCCAGACGCCGTTGATGCTTCTGAGCAGAACTCCAACTGAGTAGAATGGTCACGGTGGTCTGAGCAGAATGGACTCCTGGAAGACTTTCATTTCTTTTTTGGTATAATTAATGAGTACTTTTAGTTCAAACCTATGGAGTACCGTCTCATGTTATGTGAATATAATTTCGTATGTTTTTTCATGTTACAAGTTCATTGTTGATGTTTGCGCGAGTTCATGTACATTTAGAGAACCTGTTGAAGTGGCGCATATGTATTGTTTGGGAGAAGCGCGCTTTGTGTTTGGCTTATATTCAGTGCCGTTTGTTTGTGTTTGTATTGTTGTCTTTTACACGTTCGCACAAGAGAGGCACGTCTGCTAACGTACGAGGCAACATTTTAGTTTCCTGTCTTTCTGTGCTTTAGGACCGTGCCTCGAGAATCCGGACATCCGTGTCTGTTCAGGCTTCACTTCCGTGGCTTCTTTCCGTCTATGCATGTACCTCACGTGACACATGCCATGTCTGTAACGTGCTGGTTTCACACGGCAGTTCCTCTTGACACTACACAACCGTGCCTTTGCCACCACTCTTTTGTGCATCCAGGTGGTTTGTTCCCGTGCCTCGAGAACTACGAGAAGCCGCAATTCCGTGCCTGTATACTCTTTAATTCCGTGTCTCCTGTACGTGCATTTGCGTGTCTCAGGCGTCATGCTGGCTGTGACTCTACGTGCCTCTGGTGCCAGACGCCCGTCCGTGAGGGGACGCATATGTATTGTTTGGGAGAAGCGTGTTTTTTGTTTGGCATATATTCACCGCCGTTTGCTTGTGTTTGTATTGTTGTGTTTTACACATTCGCACAAGAGAGGCACGTCTGGTAACGTACGAGGCAACATTTTCAGTTTCCTGTCTTTGTGTTCTTCGGGACCGTGCCTCTAGAAGCCCAGCATCCGTGTCTGTGGAGGCTTCACTTCCGTGGCTTCTTTTCCGCTATTCATGTACCTCGCGTGACACACGTGATGTCTCTATGTGGTGGTGTCACACGACAGTTTCTCTTCAGACTACATAACCGGGCCTCTGCCACCACTCTTTTGTGCGTCCAGGTGGTTTGTACCCGTGCCTCGAGAACGCCAATTCCAAAGCCGTACCTGTGCGCCAAAAGCCGCAATTCCGTGCCTGTATACGCTTCCGTTCTGTGCGTCATGTACTTGCATTCGCTTGTCTCAGGAGACACACTGGCTGTGACTCTACGTGCCTGTGGTGCCAGACGCCCGTCCGTGAGGGGATGCGGTGGCTGTGACTCGTCGTGCCTGTGCTTCTACACACCCGTGCCTCTGGACACTTTAAAACTGTGGCTCTTTCACTTCTCCCGTTGATTCACTGCTTGTATTTGATGTATCTCACGTGATACATGTCACAACTCTATGTGTCTGCGGTGTCACATGGTTGTCCCTCTTGAGAGTTTGCAACCGTGCCTCTCGAATAGAGTCTTCTTACCGATGCCTCTGCCACCTCTCTTTTTTGCATCCAGAGGATTTGTATCCAGAGGATTTGTATCCAGAGGATTTGTACCTGTGCCTAGAGAATGCCAATTCAAAAACCGTGCTTGTGCGTCGGAGAAGCTACAATTGCATGTCTGTACGCAGAGGGTGTGTAGCCGTGGCTTGAGAACGTCGATTGCAAGGCCGTATTTGTGCCTTGCCAAGCCGAAGCACGTGCCTGTAGAGGCTACGTTTCCGTGTCTTCGTTGCCTGCATTCATGTGTTTCCGGCGAGTTGCTACTTGTATCTCTACGTGCCTATGGTGATACCCATGCCTGTGGAATAGACACGTATGTGCGTCGTGTGCCTGCATACCCGTGCCTGTGGGATAGACACGTATGTGCATCTTGTGCCTGCATACCCGGGCCTCACATGAAACCAGCCTTGACTATCGAGGGACAGATGTTGTGAGTCTAGCTAGATGAGGCACGGATGAGTTTTGGCCTTCGGATCTAAGGTGTACGGCTGGCTGTTCGTTTGCTTCATTGGATTGTTCCGTCGGTGGTCTTTTTTCAAAGGAGGAATTGATGACCGATGTGCCGGCTGTTTGATGTGACTATTCAGTGTGTCAGTTACCGTAAAATAAAGTTGGAGGCTCCTCCATTTCTCCACGGCATCAAATATTTGTGCACAGCCATGACTTTACGAAGTGCATGGTTTCATGAGCTTCGGAAGCACAAACGTCTATTCGCTGTTCCTAGTTCACATGTTAATGTGCATTGAAACTCAAACGTCCCTCGCCAAGGTTAAATACTGGCCGTGTTTGTGAGGTCTTCACGTCGTATTGTAGCCACAGAACATCAGTCAGTTCCCACCCTCCTCACCACTCCCCAACCTTGTCGCAGGGTCTTAGGAATCTCCATTGGCACCTTGCTGCTCGCTGCCATGGACGACTTTTTGAACACCACCGAGTACCATCCTATAGTTGCCGATGGTAACACGAAGCTCGACGTGTGGTACACCAACGAGCCTGGCAAGGTGGAGGAGATCATTGCCTTGTACGAGGACTGGTTGCGTGAGGAGAAGCACAAGTTTGTTGGTCTCGGCATGGAGTTCACGCGAAAGGATTGTTACGGGCGTAGAAAAGTCGCCGTCATGCAACTGGCTATGCGGAATCATGTTTTGGTCTATCACTTCCCCAGGGCCAGGACGGAGTGCCCTGCCCTAAAGGATTTCCTTGAGAATAGAGGTATAACTTTCTCTAGTGTGGGCGTCAGGAATATTAGAGATGCTCTTTTTCAAGATTTCATCAGAATTCCAGAAGGGTACCACATCGACATCCAAGAGAAGTTTATGATCAAAGGCGGCGAAGAAAGGGACTCCATGGAGGACTTAGCAGGAGCCATCATTGACGAATCTTATTCGAAGCTGGAGTCATCTTTTCCAGAACTTCTTCGTCACTACTGGGATTGGAAGCCACTTACCTTTGATCACCTGAAATATGGAGCTACTGTAAGTGAAGATTTCATTTTCGTTAGTTTCTGCCTTTGTTGGTAGAACAGTACTTTTTTTTGTATATTCATGTTTTCATTTGCTTTTCCTTTAGGAAGGGTATGTGAGCTATGAGCTATACCGCCGGTTTCTGTCGATGAGGGACATCCTGCATCGTCGCTGTCTTCCTGATCTCAGATGGCGAGGACGTTTCTGAGGAGTAGTCCAGATGGAAGTGCTGGCAAGATGGATTGTGTGATGAATTGGTTATTTGATAGTTATTGTATGGGGTAATATTACATAGACTGATGAATTTGTAATTGTGGTGGTTTTATTTTGAACCAGATGGAGTTGACTAGTTTGGAAATTTAAGTTTATTTTCATTCCATTATGTTTTTCTTGATTGGGTGCCTTCAAGAATATTTTCCTCTATGATTTTTTGCTACGAGTTGGTATAAGATGAGATGTATGAAGGGGAGCACTCAGATGTGCACTTTCGTGATTCTAGGCAGCGCACAGTCGTCTGTTCAGGGAGGCATTGTTTTTGTTTTAGGCAAGGCACGCTCTGGTCTTATTAGTTTGCTAGCTGCTTCAGTTCTTCTCTCAATATCGTTACACTGACAGGTAGGGGCTTTACTTTTGCTTTGTGTTTGTACTGTGTTTGGCACGGTTGTTTTTATATTGAATATACGGTTGTGGTTGTGTGTTTGAAATGTTTTTATGCAGAGCTTGAGTGTGTTTAAGATTCTTTAGATTTTCTCACTGTTCTGTCTGTTTCAATATATGTTGTTTGTTTCAATATATGTTGTCTGTTTTAGGGACGGTAATCCAGTGTGATACTTGCTGTGGGAGTATTGTGTTATAGACGGTTGCGTTTCTGTGTTTCAATTATTGTGGTGGTACTTTGATTTTGAAAGGCATGGCCGTGAAGGCATTGGATGCATTGTCATATGTTTGGTAGAGGCGTTATCCTTCCTTTGGATATTAAATTCAGAGAGGCACTACGTTATGTTAGTATGAGTCACTGTCATGGTTGTATGTTCTGTAATATTTCTAGTTAGTCTGCTCGTGAAGTCACGTCTGTCTAGTTAGTGGAGGCATGTGCTATGTTATGTTGAGTCAGAGTTCTGTCTGTTGTTTGCAAATGCTTTCTCTTACACGTTCGCTCGGAGAGGCATGTCTACGACGTTACTCAAAGGCACGGTCGTGCCTTTCTTTCGAAACGTTTGCTTTCACTTATTTGCTGAGAGAGACTCGTCGTTGAAACTTGTGAGGTCATGGACCTTTTATAGTTGAAGTCACGGTCGTTCTTCTGTTTTGGTATTTTTCAGTTTAGTCGTCTATGACAGAGGATGGTTCTTCTTTTTTTAACTTGAGCCACGGTCATGCTTCCATGACTCATTGGCTTGGAGAGGGACCGGTGTTAAGCTATCGAGAGGGGGCGGTCCTGTGTTAACTGGTGGCGCACTTGTGTGTGTCAGCTTAGTTGTCCGTGGTAAGAGATGCACGTTCTACGTGGACAAGAGGCACGACAGTGCCTCTATGATCCGCATTACTGGAGGTGAGTCATTTAGCAACATTACTGGAGGTGAGTCATTTAGCTCCTTCGTCAGATGCTTACGTATCGATAGTGTTTTTCCTCTGTGTTGCAGTTGTTTCTTTTATTATGTCTACTCAAAGTGAGTGGTGTTCTAGTGCAAGGAAGTGATGTCTTGAATATCATGTTTATAACTTTTGGAAAAACTACAGCTGTGTTTAATGGGATCCATAGGAGATATCTTGGACCGACACAAAAATAGCTGAAACATTGTTGTGATTATAGGAGTCGATATGGCTGAAATAATGTTCGCATGGCTCCAGCTAAATTAAGGCACATTTAAGCAGTAGTCATCTTTTTCCAACTCTTCTTCTTTTGCGCCGGATATTGTGCTTGTCGAGGACGATGCTCAGTGCCTCAAATACATGGCCTGTGTTGTAGTTGGATGTTATCATTTTGTAAGTTAGTTGTTCCCTCATTGGTTTCACATGGATCTGCAAACACATAACCGTGCAAACTGATAAAATTTATTGTAAAACATATTGTTCAGCTGGCTTGGATGAACGTATGTTGATTTGTTGTCAATGAGACTGAACTTACTTTGTTGATTAAAAAATGAATTGTTATTCAAATTAATGAGTGGCATCAAATGCATGGTGTAAATAGCACTGTCATCCCTGAAAATTGAGAGCAATAATGTTAGTGATTAGAAGGTGAACAGTAGATATGGGATGTGTAGTGGAACAAAAAAATGCATGGTTTAATTGAGGTAGAGCTACAGATAAAAGAAACTCACTCTCTGTCTGAGTTACATACTCTCTGCACAGGTTTGACATGAAACAAGGCCATGGTGTGAGGATGGTTGTTGTAAGCAGAATGGTAAGCTCTCTTGAAGTTTTCGATGACAATGTCCGAGTGCTCCTTTATACCGTCGCAATTGATATAAGGACAAAGAATTTCGAAGCGACGCATTTGAAGATTCATGATGATGAGGTAGATAAAATGTGGTTCTTTTCTCACAGGTATTAAGACCTAAAATAATTAACAGGGAATAATATCATGGTAATAAGAAAAACTGGTAGAATCGAAGACGAACACTGGGCAGATAGAGTGAGTAGGGTGAACTCACGATGTTACATTTGTTGGGCAGTCTGTACCCAATAGTCTTTTCCACAATGTGTTCCTTGAGTAGTTCAATGCTTGCTCCTAGAACTTGAAATTTATCCTGCAGAAAATTGAAGCTGTGTCACTCAGCGTGGTAGTAGTAGTAAATGTGGTTTGTTATTATTATTTATGAGATGCAAGAACTTACAGAAGCGTCCATGTACATTATATGCTTGTGCACAAGTGTTGGCTGTCCGTAGAATTGTTCTTTCATCAGCAACGTTGAGTAAGTGTCGACCACGAATGAGTTGATATATCCGTACACCTTCATTGACAAACCTAAAGTTCGATGATCGGCCCAACATTGATCGACGAAGAATATCCTCTTGCTGTCAAAAAAACAAATGAATTTTAAATCGTAAGAATAGTAGTATTCAATTACAATAGTAGAAGAATCGAGCCGAAACACTTGAATATGATAGCTTCAGGCAGAATAAATTGCATTAGTAAACGAAGGGACCAAAACTTTACTATAACAGGAACAACGAATTCATTACCTATCATTTTGCTTGACACCTGGTGTATTGTCGACGATTGTTTCATACACTTCTTTCTCCTCGTTTGTGGAGTCCCTTATTTCCAAAAGTTGGCAGTGATCTTGATGGTCATTCCCTTGGTAAGTGAATCGAGTCTGTTCTAGCTCAGAATGATGTTGATGAGGCTGGAAGACATGACCACCAGAGTTCAATTGACCATTACTAAGTTGCAGACGACCCTCATTATAATTGATGTTTCTTTGGAACATTAGGCGTTGTGGTTGGTGCTGCATGTGTAGTTCTAATGTTCTGACAGTTGGATCACCGGTTGAGCTTGATGGAATATCTGTTGGAAGATGCTGGAGAGGATGGCCGGAATACTGCATGCTGTTGAACTGTTGTTGCAAGGCACTGTAACTTTGCCCATTAGACTCGCCTCTGTGTGGTTGCTGATTGTTCTGCTCTTGAGGTTGGCGTTGTTGGCACCGTGTAGTGCTGTTATTCTAAGCATCATTGTGTTGGGGGTAGTGGGCATCACGGACAGTGGTTTGTTGCTGGTACTGCTTGTGACTTTGGTTGTTCATCGCATATGGTGAGCGCTAGCTGTTGTTTGAACCGCCGTTATTCTGAGCACCAGGATGTCGGTAGAAGTGGTTTTCGATACTAGGAGCTGGTTGGTTGTAGTGTTGGGACAAGGGAGTTGCTGGTAAACTTTGGGACAAGACAGTTTGAGTTAAACATGTAGAGTATGACGTATCAAAGGCCTGTGTGAGGTGGCTACCGCCTGACATTGATCCTGATCTGCTGGGTATAGGTGGCTCTGGATAGTTAGAAAGGGAAGATCTAGCTGACGAGCTTGAAATCTTGGCCAAGTGTGAGACAGTATCAGGTTGGCATTGTTGTGATGCTACTTGGTTATGAAAGGGTTGTTTCTTTTTTTGTTCAGTGACTCTGTCAAGTTGTTCATAGATAGATGGGTCAGACCATATTTGATCATCATCAATGAATCCACAATCAAGGAGGCCTCTGCGGTTGTCAGCATGTAGAGATTGGTTGTTTGCAGTTTCTGTTGAATTATGTGGAGGCTCCAGTATCCTAACTCTTTTCATAGGAGGTGCTGTACTCTTGTTACCTGGATCTTCTAACTGCTGTAAGGACCTCTTGTGAGCTACCATTTGTGGTTCCGGTTCTGGCGGATGTGCGCTTGTGGTAATAGGGACGCTGTCTGTGGGATCAATAGGTGGTTGCTTCGTACATTGTTCATGTTCTTTTGCAATGTTATTGTCTTCTGCATCGACAGATGCTGCAGCAACCAGTGGAGCATCACTAGTGGATGGAATTGCTTTTCCCGTGTCCAGTACTGAGCCAGAACCGTTGGCAGAATCACTGGGGACTTCTACTGTAGGAGCAAGGGAGGAAGTAGCTCTTGTGCGTTCTGTTTCAGCAATGTTCTTCTCGTCACTCAAAGTTGAAACAAGACGGACCTTATCTTCCGGCAACGAAGAAGAACGTTGTCCAGTGACATTGTTTGATTTTTGTGCAGGTTGGGATACAGTGAGGCTCTTTGTGTTGATTGAAGAGTTGTTGTGAGTGCTGTCAGAACCGCTGGACTGCGCAGTAGTTGGTGACGTTTTCCCAATGTGATAAACAGGTGCTCCAAGTGTATCTATTGAGATTGGATCAGTCAGTAATTGTTTGTCAACCGCAGAGTGCGAGGATGATGTTTCTGTTGCAGTAGGTTTTGCTGTTTCCTCCAAGAGTTTTTCCAGTGGGCTTGTCAGAGAGTTGTGGTCTGCAGATCCTCCAGCAGAATTTTGGGTTTCAATCAGTACAAAACACTTAGACGAATTTTCACCTGTCATTATAATTGCCCCGCTCTCCAGCATCTCAGATGTTGACACGAAGGGCATATGAACCGGCAAGCCATCAAGGCAGTTGTGCAGATGGTTATGCACTTTGTCCAGATGAATCTTGGCTTGTTCATCAATGTTCTCTTTGTTGTGGTCGATCCTGTTCACCTCCAGTAGCAACTTAATCTGGGTTGATGACTTTAGGCGTGAAGATAGATGAATTTGGGACCGCTCTTTGTCGTACGGATTCTGGGATTCTGGGTGGGGTATCGCAGCAACCCTTTAAATTTTCCAGGGAGTATGATGTGGCGTGAAGGACACTGGTCGAGCCACTGCTGGAAGAACTTTGACTGCTTGTCGTGCTAGAACTTGGAAGCGTAGAATATGTTGAAGGGAGTGATGAAAAAGTTTCTTTTTCATTTGAGTTGTCCTGTTGCAAGTTACAATAAACGCCCCGGTCTCTGGTCTTGGTTTCTTTTGCACTAAGATCCCTACCAAGTGAAAGGAGTTTCTCCAATTTCTGCTCGAGAACTGGTTGAAACCGCGAGAAAAGTTCTGTGTACATTTCATTGATAACTTTGGCAATTTTCATCTTGGTCTGGAATTGAAAGAAAAACCATCAGAAATTATTAATACCAAGAATGAAAAGAAGTTATTAATACCGAAAATGAAAAATATCTTGTGAACTACTGTACGTTCTGTCAATAATTGCAGAAAGGGCGTGGAATAATGTGCGCAGAAGGACACATGATGTGATGCGGGAAGCGCGGCTAACAATGTCCATGAATCATGGTGAACACATTCCTTGAAAGAGCACACCCGACGTACCTTACGAAGCATGGTTGATCTACCGCCGCAGGGAAGCAGTGCTATATTTAACACAAAAGCACAGCTAACGTACTATAGGAAGCACTTCTATATTTAACACAAAGGCACAGTTAACGTACTATAGGAAGCACTTGTAGTTTTAACACAAAAGCACAGGTAACGTACTATAGGGAGCACTTCTATATCTAACATATAAAGCCTCAAGAAATGCTAGTCACAACCGATGCCTCAAGCGCACGGCACCACGCGAGGCGAAAAAACCACCACACCGCGCCCGCACGTGGGGGTGCAGCGCACCACGTGAGGGGAAAAACCACCGCGCCGTGATGAGCCCCGCGCCCGTCCGCTTTCTCCTCCAGTTCCCTCAGTCTCCAATCCTAAATCTTTTCCCCCTACAGCCGCCTTCCCAAGCTCCTCATCCCCTCCACTCCCTCGACAATGGTGGCGGCGGTGCCCTCTAGTGGCGGAGGAGGAGGGGGGAGATGGTGGCGGCGGTGCCCTCTGGGGGCGTAGGAGGAGTGCGGAGATGGTGGCGCGGGGGCGACCTTCCCCTCACGCATCCCATCCCCCCTCGTCATCCCGGATCCCACCGGACCCGAGGCGTGCGGGCGCGGCAGCGACCTGCAAGGGAAGGGCGACGCTCGAATCGATCCAGCCATGGATCGGTCCCTGCGGGAGAAAGAGAAAATGAGGGCCTCCGTGCTCAACAGGAGGAGCCGGGGTTGCTGATCTGGCCGGCCCAGATCCACACGCCTCCTCCTTCGGCCACCTCGCCCCACCAGCTTCCAGCGCCGTGGATCCGCCGAAGATGGAGGGCAGCAAGTGAGAGGGAGCAAGAGAAGAGGTGAATCGAGGGAGTGAAAGAAGGATCTCACAGGGGAAGAGGAAGAAGGAGTCTGGCGGTGTATCCTCGTCTCATCCCTGGCTGCACCTCTTCTGATGCCATGGCACCAGTGGTGGCTCCTCGATGGAGCACCTCCTTCCATGATGGCACCACCAGCGGCTCTTGCTCGACGCCACGATACACAACATCGAGGTAAGCTCGACTCCCTTTCTCCCCTCTCTCAATTGACAGTCAGTGATTTTATTCTCTCCTTTCCATCTCATGATGGATTCCTTCTTCCAAGACGAATTAGTAACTTTAGCACCAAATATGAAGTTATTTGGACAAAGAAAAGAGCATATGGCAAAATTCTAGGCAATCCCTTGCTAGCATTTGTCTCTCTGAACTGTTGTTGGTCGATAGGCCAATAACCATGGCGATTTGCACTTACATATGCATTCTGCCTATGTTTTTGGGGTGGAATTTTGCCTTCTCTTAGGTTGTGTTCTGCCAGGTATAAGTTTGCCTGCAAATTGATTGTGCTAATGTCTGTAAGAGCTGTTGTACTACACCTATATTCAATTGATGGCTAGGCACTATACTGTGCATAAGTAAAATTTCCAGTTTTTCTTTTCGTAGTTGCAGCAGTTATTCTGTACCAATTGCTTCCTCTCTTATTGTTGACTTGAAATTAGAAGAGAAGATTTGGTTTTCTTTTCTTAGGTTTTGACAAAGCAGGTGAGGCCAACAAAACTGCTGCACCAGAGTAAACATGTGCTCCAGCAGTCGAGCTGTATATACACATCTTTGCATTCTGATCTGTTTTGTTTTGCGATTCAGGCCACCCCTGATGCTCAGGCTGATGCTTCTTCGCTTGATGCCGAAGAAAAGGATGATCAGATTCAGACGCCCAAGAACAAAAGGTGCTGGTGCTGCATATTCTCTTATATGTTTATCTATGTACTTTCAATTCATATAGTCATTCAAATTGTCTATATACACATCCTGAAATTAAGAAACTCCGGTGGTTTAAAGCGAGTTGGGCCGGGGAAGAAATCAAAGCAGTGACTGCCCTGCACTAACTGTGCAAGGATCAAAAGCATATAGGTGTAGCAATAAATTCCCCTCTTATGCTCAAGTTAAATTTCTTCACTGAAGATACGGTAGGAAGTTACGTTTTGAGTTTGATTCTTTAAACTATAGGCCAATTTGCATATTAATCTCTTTATTTATTTTCTTACTACAGTAGCACACTTGCCTAAATCCCACATAAGACTGAATGGTACTCTGCCATGGTGTTTAATCTCAGTAATTTGTCTTGTTTTATTTTGTCCGCGGTGACTATGGATGTGTTCTCAGCTTTGCCGACAGTAAAAAGAAGGCATACAAAACATTAAATTTTTGCCTTGGTTGAATGCCGCATTTAATTGTCGCTTATGTATTCCAAGTTATTCAATTCTCATTGAGCTTTCCTTTGCTAAAGAAATTTAATACGCAATATTTTTAATATGTGAGGAGGCGAGAGAAGAAAAGAGGGGTTGTTAGGTCAGACTTTGGTGCGTCTCTGGTCAGAAATGGCTGGATCCGTCCGACGCTCTTCCAAACAGTGTAGTGTAGATTCGCTGACCAGTACAACATCTAAACCTTCACTACTCTAGCTTCTTCTTACATTTCTTAGTATCAACAAATAAGGTTGTCACAATATATACTTGAAGATTGCATCTCGAGCCAGCTCGGGCCGCTGCTACCTCTTCCTCGCCGCCCAACAGGCCGCCGTGCTGGGGGAGCAGGGTAGCATCGGGTCCACATGCACTCTAAAGCCGAGTAAAATCCTTGCATTCGTATTATTCACTTTCATTATGCAAACTTCTCTTTCCAAGTTTGAGAGAACAAGAAGCCAGTGTCGAGGAAGCCTTGGGGTGTGAAAAGCATAGTAACAATATATCTGGGCTGCGACGTATATTGTTATGAAACTTTACTGTAATTACGATTTCCTATTATAGCTCATATGACGAATTATTTGCTGCTTTTACATTTGCTTATTTTATTAACTTTTACTAGGATATGAGTAGCATTACTCAAAATTTTGCTTTGAGAAGAATCTAATGATGTATCCAATTTCACATCCAAGCTACTATGAATATTATGATTGAGCGACTGCTTGGCGATGTCATCGTCAGAGGCTCAGGCCTCCTCCCTGGACAAGGCACTCGTGCTAGGCGGCGGCGATCTGTGCGCCGGTTCAAGGTGAGGCATCTCCTCAAGCCACATCCAGTTTTTCCCATGAGTTTGTGCTAAAAGAATGAGTGTTCTTCTATGACCCATGCATTCTGAATTTAGGGGTATGACAACAAAGAGAAGAGATCTTTTTGAAATTCTTAGTAAAGTCTGAGCTTTACGTAAATCTCAGTTTCCTTAGCTAACATATGTCTGCCGTTTCTAGTTTGATATGTGGCGTGAGGTTGGGATTTGTGATCAAAATGGTTGGATGTTGATTCAAGAGTGTAGAAAGGTGAATGAGATTCAAGAACGATTCAGGCAGCTTATGAGTATGTTACATTCTGATATTGGCTTCAGATTACATAATTTTATTTCCTTTGGATCGTTGCTTTGGTTCCCTGTGGCCAAGTATCATGGTTTTAAAGATAACATGTGTTTCATGAAGATAACAGGTGTTTCATGAGACTAGGATTCATTTAGGAATCCTTGTAGCACAGATCTCCATTCCTAATTTGACTAGGATATGAGTAGCATTACTCAAAATTTTGCTTTGAGAAGAATCTAATGATTTATCCAATTTCACATCCAAGCTACTATGAATATTATGATTGAGCGGCTGCTTGTTACACTACACCATGCCACCAAACCAGTGCATTTGAGTGCGAGTTCAGTTATGTGTGTAAATAGCTGTAACGGAAATAATATGGAGTTGGGCATGTGCAACTCTAATTTAGACAAGGGTAGTCATATGTCAACCTTAATCCTACAAATGTGACACAAATAAATAAGATTTGCTTTTGTGCCTTATCAATTTTCTTTCCTAATATTTCTTGGCTTGTAAACAGAGGCGGTAAGACGGTCGCAAGAATGCCAAGCTCTTCAGCTGTGGCATCATACAATAATGGAATTGAGCATTCTGGCCAAAACATAAAGGACAACGAATATGCAAGGTTGGTGACACCAGCTGAACATGCAACAGCTGACAAGAAATTTTGCCTAAGCAACCAAAGTTAAGACACTTCATTTGGTGAATGAAAGATTTGCTTGGATGCTTCCATCTTATATTAGCATCTTATATCTTCGTGAAATTTGGAGCCCCTTTGCCTTTGAAAATGTGAGGCGTTGATACTTCCTATGCAAAAGAAAATCTCTTGTTAGGGATTTTTCCATTTAACATGTGCTTGTTCTAGGGTAGCGGTACTCTCTCTGCTGTGGCTGCGTGTTCGACCGGCCAGCCAAGGATCTCCAACAAGCATGTGCGCCTACTCTCCTTGCCCTTAATTCCTACCACAACAGCAGCTCCTGTGTAGTGTGAGCCAGAGAACTACTACACTAATCATGTTCCTGGTATTTTCTCACTCTTGCTTCACAGACGATGTATTGTAGTTAGTTCAAAGAAATTCCATTACATATTTTGCACATTTCCTGATTGGTGACCATCCATTTTATATGATGTTCTTCACCTGCAAGCGTTGAGTGTTTTTTTCCTTTCAAGTTTTTGTCTCTTGCTCTATTTCATGAAATACATTCCTCTTCTCATTCCATCATTTAGCCTTGTTGATTACTTACGATTAGTGATTACATGCAATCATCCGCCTTAAATTAGAATAGTTAATTAGTTATGCCAGGTTGCTACATTTCTATCTCCTTTTTGCCAAAATAAAATTAAAATATGATGGCATGTTATTGACCCAGCCTCGCCGTCCGCTGTGGCATCACCCTTCTTGTCCACCACCCTAACTCCGTCGTGTTTCAGGCCTAGCATGTGACAGTGGTGCCGCGAGGATTTGCTGCCATGGGAGGAGGGGCCCAACCCAGATGGCGGCCACCAGTAGGTCACACACTTATTCAGCTCGCCGTCTGGTTACTCTGATGGCTTCTCTTAAGGTATCTTCTTGTGCAGCTTCACTCTTGCTTGTGTGTCTCGCGTGAAAAAGTAAGCTACCTGGCACTTGCTCTACTCTGCTTTAGCAGGCGCTCACAGAGGAGGCCAAGGGATACATGATACTGGTAATTTACTAATGATCCATCTTAGTGGAATGATTTTGCTGTAGATATTTTCATTGGTTGTCCTTTCATTTTATTTATATTCATGGCTGGATGGTGCCTTCCACTATGCTTCTTCACTGAAAAGGTGTTTCGCATATGGGTACTTGCTTCAGAATGGAATAATCTCAGAATTCTGTTGAAAACAAAACTTATTTATTTCAGCATGCATAGTGTTTGGCTATAGAGATTGAGTGCTTCACATATCCGATGGCATCTCAGAATAATCTCAGACCTGTTTAAATAACTTAGTGTTTGGCTAAGGAGTCCACATTGAACGCCACATATCCGATGCCAACACACCGAGGTGAGCTTCAGCAAACTCTCTCTCTCTCTCTCTCTCCAATCAGACATGTGAATATTTACCAGAGTGCTTCAAGATCGATCTGACGAAAGCCGTCCACTGCCGCTCTACTGTTTCTCTCTCTCTCTCTCTCTCGCCCTCTCCCCTCCAATCAGACATGTGAATATTTACCAGAGTGCTTCAAGATCGATCCGACGAAAGCCGTCCACTGCCGCTCTGCTGTTGGGACTAATTTGACGGGAATGGTGATTTCATGGTTGATTATGATTACTTGGTTGTTGCTCTTGGAGTTACCGTGAATACATTCAACACTCCTGGTGTGATGGGGCATTTCCACTTTCTGAAGGTCAAATCCTTATTGGCATTGTGTGTCTCTTTACTGTTCTGCTATTTCTCATGTTTCAATCCTAAGATGTAAGTTACAGTTTAATTTCCTGCTAAATCTTGAGATATATGGTATTGATACTTTAGGTTATTGTACCGTACAGTATTAGTCATATCTTGTGCTTACAGCCTCACATTGTAAATGTCAGGTCATGGAGGATGCCCAAAAGATTCGGAAGAGCGTGATAGACTACTTTGAAAAGGCGTCACCTCCTAACCTCTGTGAAGAGGAGAGAAGTAAGATCCTTCACTTTGTGATTATCGGTGATGGACCTACTGGGGTTGAATTTGTGGTGGAGTTGCATGATTTTCTTGTCGAAGATCTGGTGAAGCTATATCCTGCAATTGAAGAATTTGTGAAGATAACAATTATGCAATCAGGAGAACATACAATGAGGGTTGAACGTTCCTGCAGTAATAACCTTAGTTTTGGGCAAGATGATCAAGGAGTAGCGAAACTTTAGCAGTCATCTTTGGCTTCACCATCTTCCTCCCCTGATCATGCATCTATTTTAGATCATATAATTATGCTATATCATATATATTGTTTAGTTTAGACTTGTGCATGTGCGTCCATTGGCATTGATTTATACAGAGATATTGCATGATTTGTACATAAAAGGAGTACAGATGATCTAAGAATAAATGTTCAAATAATGTTAGTAGTGAGATTTAGGTAAAGGTTACCTGCACTGTTCTGTTTTATGTAGATTCTAAGCTGCAAAATCATACATGGCCCTGTTAGTAGTTTGTCTGAGTTGTGGGTTTACGCATTTTCCCTTGGAATGTTTGTATGTGTGATCACTTGCTTTTAGGTTCCCAGCGTTATATCATGAGAAGTTTTTTACTTTGCACCGGGTGATCAACTACATATTTAAACGAATACACTATTCAGGACCAGGAACATTAGGATTTCCAATGTTGTTTTCCTCTTTCAAGATTGCAGTTTTCATTAGTCTTAGATAGCTAAGGTACATAGTTTTCATTTAACAATTTTTTTACTGTTCTCTCATCTCCTATATGATGTCTAAGAAATACTAATGTAGACAATTCAAAATTTTAAAATACCTTCTGGCCAATTATGTGGGGAAGGTGCAGCAAGCCGGCTCTCGCGTCGCAGTAGAGTGGAGCCGGCAATTTTATGATCGGTCTCTAAATATTTCAACTTGCATAGTTTGAATTAGTTTCACATGCTAAAGTATATAGTTTGAACATAGGTATTCCTTAATTTTCCATATATAAGGTTTAGAATTATTACCCTCAGTGCTTGCTAAACTCGAAGTTACTAACAAATGCAAAGGTTTCTGTTACAAAAGGTTTAGAATCATTACCCTTGATGCTTGAATTTGGACCTTGCACCTTACTTGGGTAACATAGAGCCAAATGGCACATTGTCCAACTACACGTTTAAAACACTTCGGGTTTGACATGGTCTCTATCCTTGATCAAACATAAAGTTACTAAAAAAGGCAAATATTTCTCAACACGAACATGGTTTCAATTGGGTCTCTGCGCCATTTGGCGCACCGGGTCATCTAGTTTAACACAAAGGCACAACTAACGTACTATAGGAAGCACTTGTAGTTTTAACACAAAGGCACGGGTAACGTACTATAGGAAGCACTGCTGGTTTTAACACAAAAGCACAACTAACATACTATAGGGAGCACTTCCATATTTAACACAAAGGCACAACTAACGTACTATAGGAAGCACTCCTATATTTAACACAAAGGCACAACTAACGTACTATAGGAAGCACTGCTAGTTTTAACGCAAAGGCACAACTAACGTATTATAGGAAGCACTTCTAGTTTTAACACAAAAGCACAGCTAACGTACTATAGGAAGCACTGCTAGTTTTAACGCAAAGGCACGGCTAACGTATTATAGGAAGCACTTCTAGTTTTAACACAAAAGCATAGCTAACGTACAATAGAAGGCACTTGTATATCTAACACAAAGGCACAGTTAACATACTATAGGAAGCACTTTTATATTTAACACAAAAGCACAGCTAACGTACTATACGAAGCACTTCTATGTTTAACACAAAAGCACAGCTAACGTATTATAGGAAGCACTTCTGGTTTTAACACAAAAGCACAGATAACGTCCTATAGGAAGCACTTCTGGTTTTAACACAAAAGCACAACTAAGGTACTATAGGAAGCACTTTTATATTTAACACAAAAGCACAACTAACGTACTATAGGAAGCACTTCTATATTTAACACAAAAGCATGGCTAACTTCCTATAGGAAGCACTTCTAGTTTTAACACAAAAGCATAGCTAACCTCCTATAGGAAGCACTTCTATATTTAACACAAAAGCACGGCTAACGTCATGTAGGAAGCACTTCTAGTTTTAACACAAAAACACAGCTAACCTCCTATAGGAAGCATTTCTAGTTTTAACACAAAAGCACAGCTAACGTACTATAGGAAACTGTCTGGATGACCACGAAAGGATATCTAACGTCCTATATGAAGCACTTCTAGTTTTAACACAAAAGCACAGCTAACGTACTATAGGAAACTGTCTTGATGACCACGAAAGGACATCTAACGTCCTATATGAAGCACTTCTAGTTTTAACACAAAAGCACAGCTAACGTACTATAGGAAACTGTCTGGATCAACACAATAGGACATGTATCTGTTTCGTAAAAACTTAGGGAACATCATTTCAAACATAAAATCAGGTGCAGAAGCTGGAAATCACTTACGGAACAAAGTTTTTCTTGAGGCACAAATTCTTCTATGTAGGCTTCTAGTCTGGGACTCATTTGGAAAAATGGCGCCTGAAAGCCAGGCGGTGGTTGGAAAGGCGTGCGCCTAATGTCTTTCAGCTGCCATGTGGAAGGAAACAATTACAGTCAAGTCAAATTAATAGATGGCGGCTAAGTCATTATGTTGAGTCGAAAACTTCGCCAAAGGAAAATGATGAAAAGTTGACTCACCGTGTGTTTCCCAAAAATTCCGTCCTTTGTTGACAGGTTGTCTATGTTAGCATAATTCTTAATGGCCTCTGTGTCCCACATGACAAGTCTTGCAGGAGTGTCAGGTTCCAGGTCCATAATCTTCGTATCCAGGTATTCAAAATACGTTATCTGCAAGTGGGGAAGAGGTAAAAATTAATCATGTTCTTGTAGCTGCTTGTGGGTATAAAGAAATGTACAAGTTAGTGAATGAACCACTGGAATCAGGAGGCAGCCACACAGGGCGCCTGCGAATCCTTTGTCCTTGAAGGTCTGGAGTGATGCCACCAGTTTCTCTGTGACAGCATTGGACCAATCATATGATGATATGTTACTTGATGGTCCTTCTAGAGCGGCTAAGTAGTCGGGGCTAACGCAATCATATGTCGTTGGACATAGAAATACCGCTATTGCAAACATCACGAAAACCCGTTGAAACACTTCTCCTGTCAGCTCTGGGGTTATGAGATCAGTTAACTCTCTGATGTTTGGAGCGCGCCCAGCACACCGAGTTTCAGGCTTAACCTGACATCTGAAAGCTTATGAGCATTTTCTAGGGATAATCTGCCCGCCCAGTGGAATTCCTAAGATCCGGTGCACGGTGTACGAGTTGATAAGGAATCTGTATCCACTAGGCAGTATGAAATACCTCGAAGGGCAATCAAAATAGCGGACAAGCCAGCGAACGAAACACCTTGGAAGCTCGCGACAGCACAAATCTAGAAGGTATCCAAAAACAATATCTCTGACAAGCTGCTTTTGTGGTTCTGTTAGCTTTTCACAGACAGTAATGAATTTCTAGAAGCTAAGTTTTGTGCTGAACTCTTCTTCGTATTCACCCATTGTAACATCTCTGTGGATAAAGATAAGAAATGACCTTTAGCAAATGTATTGTTGAACCACATGCTTTTCTGGCAGAAGCTTACATATAAACGCCGAGTCAGCAAAACAGAGACAAATATCTAAGCTGTGGTTAAAAATGCAGCTAGAATGAGAGGTATTGATTTCCAAAGAAATTTCAACGACACACACGGTTTGCACACGCAAGCTGCTTCTTTGTCCTGTACTCCTCAACAAGCTTTTTGTGCGCTGTACATTTTAACTCGATCCTTAGTCTCTCTGTCTCTAGTTTGTCATGAACCATGAAATCTTGGGTGACAATCTCCGTGCCATCGACAGACTGAGACTGAGTCTCCGACAGCTGTGGGGTGGAGTCCATCTCATCGAACTCTACATAAGAGGTCATGAGACGTCATTGTTACCAGGTCAGCTATGTAAGACAGTTGTTAGCAGTCCATGTGAGACCATCATCAACAGGTTGGTTAGCTAAGATGGATTCTAACTCTGAGTTAGTAACTGCTTTGCAAAAACGGATGTAAGTCCTTTGGATCTCTGCTATAGATTGCGGATCTATACAAATAATTTTTCCTGTGTCGTCATGTTAGGGACCAGGATAGTGAATTTTGACTACAGTTTCATTGAGCTCTGCAACTAATATAATCTATGGTCACGAGAGTGCTTAAGTTTTGCATGACTGGAGATATAACTCAACTTAGCAAAACCACGGTGCAAGCATGCAGTTGGCATGATTAAAGTGAGGTCAGCTGAGTCCTAATTTTAAATCCATAACCCTTCTGCTGTTAAGACGACGCACCAGTTTGAGCATGGACCAGCTGAAGATAATTGGATCTGGAACCGATATTCAAATCGCGCCCCACCTGCTGTGTTGCGCACATGCGGTGTGTACGCAGCCCGCGGAATTGCTAGCACCGGTAATTTTTTTGTTCAAACGTTGAATCGGTGGCATAATCATGGTGAGGATGCAGTGGATTACCTGAACAGGAGATCCACGGCGAGTGAGATGAAGGAGACTAATAATTTTTTAGTGACGAGCGAACTCTGCGGAGGGATCAGGATTGGCTTTCCTTTGGAGAGCCAGAATATGCCTCGCCTGTCGCCACCGATGCTAGATGGAGAGAGATCTGGAACTCATCTGCGGACGACCCCACAAGTTAGTCAAATAATTGGACGAACTATTTGAGAGCCCACATGTTAGTATGAGTTTGAAGTCCACCTACCACATTTTCTCACCCCAGATGGTGGTACTCCTCGTAGGACTCATATAAGGCCGACCCCACAAGTTAGTGAGAGACTTAGAGGAATTAGTAACTGAGAGCCCACTTGTCAGTGTTGTCGACGGTCAAGTGAAGTCGACCTACCACATCTCGTCACGCCCAAGAAACATGCCCATCTCTCATGCGTTGCAAAACTCGCCCCACCTATCAGGTTATTCTTCTCCTGCACGCAAAAAGATGAAGTAGCCTCTCTCTTTGTTTCTCTCTCTCTCCCTCTCTCTTTCTATTTTCTCTCTCTCCGAGATTCAAAATCATTGAAGGAGATCGCTGACAAACTGCAGGGAAGCAGATCCCCCCACAATTTAGAAAGGTGTGACTTCCGAACAATCAGCGCATAAGATTCGACAATCAAAGGTTAGTAAAATTTTTATCAACGCACCTTTTGCGTGGCGATTCCTGATACACGAGATTCAATTAGTTGATGAATTTGTTGTGGCCGGGATTCATAGAGTAAAACTGTTTAGTGTTACACTGTAGCTCTGATTTGAGTTTGTTTTTTGTTTTGTGTACTCTTGTCCTGGTAATACGAGCTTGTTACTTTTGTTAAGTTTCATGGTTATCTTTGTGTTAAGTGTTGCACAAGCAAATTAGCATCAGAGGATCTCACTTTGGTTGAGGTTGTAGTTTAATTAAGAATTAATATATGTATATATTTATATATGTCAATTATATAGAACTAAAAATATATCTCTGTTGCGTTGTAAGTGTAAAAGGTTAGTAAGAAAGATTGAGATCGACTTCGAAAAGTTTCAGCACTGATACTGCAGGTTTATAACCTTTATATTTATTACATCTCTTTTTCGGGCAGATGTTCAGGAGTGCGTCATCTGGTCAGGACAACAGGGACGGTCGGTCTTTGAACGACATCGGCAAGGATTATGGGAGGGAGGTAATAGTAAGGCAGTTGAACATTAGTGTTTGGTCTTTTATTTCTGGGACGTTTGCTGTCAAGGTGCCACCACTGAGAACACCAAATAGTAGATCATTAACAACAACAAAAATGATTTATATATCCTGGATGAATGATGTAATATCTGTTTATCCTGTGCATCTACTCTGCAGTTGAGTATCGAGAGGTGGAAGAAAAAAATTTACTACAAAACGAGAAGAAGATCAAGGATGCAGATGCTGTCAAACACGCACATGCCATGCGGGCTGTAATAATTGGAGTCAAGAGTGAGATACAAGTTCTTGGAAAACGTCCAACCAGGAGCATGGTGTGCAACAGACACCTGCGAAGAGGAGCATTCTAAGCAGCAGAGACTCCACTAAGCAGATTGTGCAGGTAACGACGAAAACTTCAAACGCTGGTTTTAACGTATGTGGAAGTTTTACTCGCACGTGCCTCTAATTATTTTTTGGTTTGAAGACACAGAAGCCCACAAAGGCGCAGAGCGGGCGTTGTGACGGCCCAGCGTTTGTAGGCGGTCATAATGAAGAGGTACAGGGTAACAAAATTTCCTTTGATGCAAGCAGAAGGATCATTGGCAACAAAAGCATTGGTGTTCAAGGATTCGATACGGTTTGCACAAGCAAGAAGAGCCCAACGACAAAATCAAACATAGGAGCAATAAACTCTACCATACAACAGCACCAGAAAGCAATACAGGTGACAGCATATACGAACGTGCAACAACATTTAAAGCAAATGCATATTTTTTTGTGAGCAATTTTTTCTTTGGTTTCGTCTGGTATATTTAAATTGTCGTATCTTCCACACGCAGGTGTACGAACAAGGAAGCAAGTATCGTGGTAGTCCACGGATCGATGAAAACATAAGGCAAGGTCCTTTGAAAGGATCACCTGTGGCATTCAACACGAGGGGTCCTTCCAAAGGATCTCCGATGGCATTCAGAATCGTCAGCGAAATCACCAATACACGGAGGTTGTCGCCAAGATTTGCTGGACAAGAGAGGCATGGGAAAACAAAGGTGACGTTGGAACTATGCCTTTTCAATTCAACACACAAACAGTTTTATGGAAGAATAGGGTAAAGTGCAAAACAGGAGGACGGCTGTATGTGCAGTTGTTCTTTTTTATACGATGTTGTTGTGCCTCTCCGGTTGTATGGTGTAAACAGAAGCACATCTGTGCCTCTTTGTGCAGATGTGTGTGTAGCATGGTCACATTCGTGTTGCTGGGTGTAATGTGAACAGTGCCTCTGGTGTACCTCTTATACTCGGTGAAGAGGCACGGGTCTGGTTTTGGTATATCAGGTGATTCCTGATGAGTCATATAAATCTTTTGTTTAGAAATTAAAAAAAATGCATATGCTGCTCTGGACATCTAATTCTGTTTCATGCCATGTGTTCGGGATTTGGCGGAGGGGGTAACAGATGAGGCAAAGAAATATCATAGTTCTCCATCCATTTCGAAGGAAATGCAACGTTCACAGCAGCGAGTATCGTACAGCGCCACCACTGATTTCATGGTAGAAGCAGCACAGTCCCTTGGTTGCATGAGTGCCGGAGAAACAGGGAGCAGCATTCCACAATGCAACAGTGGAGAGGCAGACTCATTTATGGATTTGACCGTGCCATGCAGAAACGACGCTGCTGCATGTGACAAACAACAGAGCAGCAGCAGCTCCGCTGTAAGTGGACCTGTGGCTGGCAATGAGACTGATGTCGTCAGAAGTGAATGTGATCAGACGAACGAAGACACGGTAGACAGAATCATCATGGCGCCGCTGACCATTGTAGAGAAAGAAATGGATGACATGTTTAAAGAAGGCATATACCCAACGATTCAGGAGGTCACCGAAGCGCTCGAACCAGAGGGTGGTATGGTATTCGGATCATTGGATGAGTGCTTTTTCTTTTTCTGCAGATATGCTAGAAAGGTTGGCTTTGCTGCCAAGCGATCAACGAGCGGAAGATCGACATATGATCAACAACTTGACAAGCAGGTGTTTTAGTGCACCAAGGAAGGGCAGAATAAAACAACTGAGAGACATGTTAAGGAGAGAAGGAGCAACTGCTTGATACAGACAAGCTGCCCAGTCCAAATAACAGCCAAGAGGGATACAGATAGGAGGAAATGGTATCTGAAGAACGTGCGTCTAGAGCACAACCACCAGCTTCACCCATCCGATTGGATGTTGAAGTTCATGAGATGCTATAAGAAGATGGCACCTCATGAGAAATTATTTATACAAGTGCTGCAGAAGGCGAGGTTAGAACCAAGGAAGGTTATGCAGATTTTTATTGCCATGGGGAAACCGAGGCGAGAAATTATGTTCGACACGATTGACATAAGCAACATTGCATGCCGGGACAGGGCTGGAGAGCGCGGCACTGATATCGCAGACACCATGAAACTGTTTGCCGATATGCAGAGGCGGAGGCCGGGATTCCACCATGTGGAAGAGACAGAGAACAATGTAGTGTGCAGCCTGTTCTGGACAGACTCCTTGTGTAAGATGAATTATGAGCTATATGGAGATTTTGTGTCTTTTGACACGACATTCTCTACGAATATATATGGCTTGACATTTGCACCAATTATAGGTGTCGACAACCATGGGTCGACCGTCCTGTTTGGAGTAGGTCTTTTGAAGGATGAGAAAATAGGGTCATTCAAGTGGCTCCTAAGCACGTTTGTCGAGGCAATGGGAGGTAAAGAGCCGAAATACATAATAACGGATCAGGATCAGGCGATGAAGACTGCAATAAAGGAAGCTCTTCCGAGAACGAGGCACAGGTTCTGCTTGTGGCATATTAGGAAGAACCTGAAGGAAAATAATGCAGCAGTGTTTGCGCAACACCCAGGGATGTCTGATGATTTATTTCGAATCGTCAAAAACTCACTAGATCAAGACGAGTTTGAGCGTGCGTGGAAAGCAGCAATTTCTGTGCACAAGGCGGAAGGCAACAAACACCTAAACACGCTATGGGAACTCCGAAATTTCTGGGTGCCGGCATACTTCAAGGACTGCTTCTATCCTTTCTCGTCAACAACCACTTACAGTGAGAGCACGGATTCGATGTGGAAGAATTACGTCGACCACAGGGACACAATAAAAAGGTTTGTTGATGGGTATCACATGATTCATCAAAATTGCCTCGCCACGCTTGACAAGAAAAGACACCGAACAGAAGAGAAGGCGCCCTCACTAGAGACAGGTTTTCCGATTGAAAGACAAGCAAGTCAAGTATACACGAATGAAATTTTCAGGAAATTCCAGCTGGAGCTACGGAACCGGACTTACTTCAAGTGCTCTGATCTAGCAAAGGGGAGGCAGTATTATTTTTAAAAAGATTACTGAGCCTGGAGAAAATGTGTGGAAACCATATCCGGGCGAGGAATTTGACAAGTCTGAGTTCAGGGTAGATGTGGATGAGCAAAAAGAAATATACAGATGCAGTTGCAAGAAAATGAGTAGGGATGGCATTCAGTGCTGCCCTGTGCTTAAGGTGATGGAACAAACAAGCATGATCGATCAACTTCCAAAATCCTTTGTCATCCCCAGATGGACCAGGAATCTATCAGAGAGTCTGAAAGTTCTATCTACAAGTCAAGGTGATAGCATGACTGTACAAGACGATGAAACTATGAGATTCGGCCTCGCTTACGCTGAGTTGTCGGATATCTGTTCAAATGCTTGCAGAAAAGAGAAGGCATACCGTGTGTTGTATGAGTGTACGGTAGATATGACAATAAAAGTAATGGCGGCACTTGCCGAGGAACCAGACACAGGCATTCTTGCCGAAACTCTCAAGAACCCTCCCATGAGTGGCTCAGAGGGCACGAAAGAAGGAGATTGAATCAAAGATGGTTCTGAGAAGAAAGGAAAAGGCAACAAAGTCGCATCCTAGTGCGGCTGTTGTAGAGTAAAGGGTCACAGGAAAACAAACTGCCTGGATAACCCAGAAGTCCAGGAGAGGATGAGGATTGAAGAGGAGAAGAGGAAATCACAGCAGGAGAAGAGGGCAAGGTCAATGAAATGGCCGACAACACCGACAACACCATCGAGGACATCAAACGGCTCAGGACAATGCACTCCAAGCCTAGGAGGAAGAGGTCAGACGTCAGCAACTCCAACGACCCCACTGACAGTAGGGAGCATTTACCAAAGTATTGCATCTACGCCAGAATCAAACATCACACAACCAGGCACACAGAATGCATGCAGGGAAGCCCGGGACAAGGCACGAAATCTGCGCAGTCCATTTCCAGAAAGGAAAGGTCTGAGTGGAGACTTTTTGGTACTGGAGAACAGTACCAATAGAAAAATTAAAAGGTAATAATGCAGCTTAAACAGGACGTAAGCAAAAAACAGTGATGACTGCAATCTTTCGCTTTGTTTTTATGTATGAATATTAATTTTACAGGTAAATAGGTTGAATAGCTACTGGGGTTGCACAAGGGTCGAGAAGGAAGAATGGATCGTTGAACATTCAAAAACAAGGCCGCACGTGGAGCGATGAAATAGCAAGCGATCGGTGGGGAGGGCGGGCGAGTGTTGATTGTTTATTTTCTTGTGTTGTGGTTATAAGAACGGCTTGTAAGTTAATTTACTGCAGTTATAGAAACAAAATAAATTTCAATAAGAACGCCTTTTGCTTCTTTATGTATTTTTACTCGGCGGAGAAAAATATCAGAGGCACAGGTTTCCTTGTTATTTTCCGCAGCCGCGTCGGTTTATGAACTTGGATGTTGTAAGCATACAAGCATGCTTCTTTGCTGCGTGGCAGAGAGATAAAAATAACCTAAGGGCATAGGCAGCCACAGCCATGCCACCGGTGAGTGTTCAACCGTGACTCTCACGGTTGCATGGTCACGCCCGCCGTTATGGAACGAAAACATTTTTAAGCACAGAATCTGGGTCGTGCTTCTGGGGCTGCATAACCATGGCTTTCGTGGTAACAGTGCCTCGCCTGTTCTTACGCCTGTTCTTCTGTTATGAATGCATGTATGTAAGTAATTCAAATAACCGTGCTTGCGATGCGTGTCCAACCATGCCTCATGTGCCTTCACGCTGTGCTTCTGTCATGCAAAGATTTCAAACAGAACGGGTCACAATTGTGTTTGTTTTTCTGTTTCACAAATGGATATAGTGCCTGGTAGTAGGTTCACGGCGTTTGCTGTGAGAGAATCACGTCTTTACATGCTACTAAAGCACGTGGAATCACGGCCGTGCCTGTGTGGCATGTAGAACAGTGTGTCTCGTTCTTGAAAAGCCGTGCTTCTGCCATCACTTCACTTACTTGGTTTTGTCCGCGTTTTAGCAGAATCATCTGCAAAGCAGAGGCACGGCCTTGAATCTTCTAGTGACTTAATTGTCAACGTGCCCGTGGAAAATTTTTCCGCATGCAGAGGGAAGATGACTGTACAACCGTGCTTCTAGCGTCGAACAGATTCACAAAGACAGGCACGCTTTGTGAATGTGTGCGGTAAATAATTAAATCACGGAGGGGCACGCCCGTGCCTGGTCTGCAAGTACAACAGTGCATCTCGTACCATCAAAGCCGTGGCTCTATTTGATGTTTCAAGCAACCACCTAGCATTGACTTGTTACTACTTTTGAGTTTCAGTGACCCAGTCGATCTGTCATGATCAGGACTTCTATTTACTGTGTGTGTTCTACTATAAGTTTGAGTCTAATGTTGTATGCCTGTTGTTAAGTTCTATTATTAGTTAATACCAACGATCGTTTACTATTACCAACTTAGTTTATCTCTTGTAGTCCAGTTTTTATGCATCTCTCTATATGAGTGCGCATGTATAATCTGATTCATTTCTGATGATGTTAATCAATATGCCTCCTCGTGCCTCTTGTACCTGTAAGACTGTGCGTTTGTTATCACTGCACGACACTTCCTCTGTGTGTGACCCTGTGGTGAACGTTTGGGTGGAAACATGCTGCACATAGCCTAGAACATAGCATCCTGTAGAACCACGACAGTGCTGTTTCTGCAAATCGAGACGTGCTTGTGCTTTGTTTAAAAGCATGCCCGTGCTTCACTGTGAAACAATGAAATACAGATAGCCACGAATGTCCACGCCTTTTATATCGAAATAATATACGTAACATCAAGAAAGATGTGTGACGCAACTCAATAGGGAACCGTGTCCGTAGGGAGTTCATGTCCGTGCTTTTAAATACAAGGAAATAAGATTTTAAAAACAGCGTCCCTCACATAGGCCATTGCGTGCCTCTGTGGGCTAAACGCCCGTGCGTCTTCGTCTGATAGAGTCACAGGCTAGCGTGACTACGTAATACCACCGACCATGCCTTTGAGCGCTTCATGCTCGTGCCTGTGACCCGAAACACTTAAACAAAGAAAGGCAGGAATGTCCACGCCTTCATGTGTGCACAAGACATGACTCTAGTTGGTACAAAGAACCTTGGCTGCAGAGACTTCACGCCCGTGCTTTTACAAACAGCGCCTCTCGAATTGGCCATTACGTTAATGTTCACATCTGTACCCATAAACTTGATCCAGGAAACCAAAACACGTTTGTTATCAAAGTTACTGACTACAAGGTGACGCAAGACAAAATAAGAAACTTTTTAGTCCACTTCTTAATTGCTTGAGATACAGCGATCAGGGTCGCTGGGCGCGAAGTTCCTTGACCTCTTTTATTATAATGTATGTCTCCAGCGTGAGCTTGTCGTACTCAAGTTTGAGCTTCGCCTTCGTCTTCTCATCCAGAAGATCATACAACCTCGTGGATATCTCCACGATCTTCAAGAGGTGAGCTTCCATAGCCTCCCACCGGTTCTTCACCTGGACAAAAGAGAAGGTGTTAGATTGATGGCAGGACGCACTATCATCAACTTAGGATGAAGTTCACCACAATGATCCAAGTTTCACAACTAATCCGGGTAGCCAAAAGAAAGAAAAAACAAATGAAACGGAAGCAGAGTGAACTTACAGATGAGGAAGCCTGGCCAGCCGAGATTTCCTCCTGCGTCAGGACACGACTCTCTGGAGTAGTGTCATCCTGCACAGCCATGGCGGAGAGTGTCAGGGTAGAGAACAGCAAGAGGAGTGGATGGCCTGGAGGCGGATAAAAGGATGAAGGGGATGTGGCTAGGGTTTCGAGATTCCGTCTGGCTTATTCACGTTTCACAACTAAATCAAGTAGCCGAAGGAAAGAAAAAAAGAAAGAAGTGTAAGCAGAGTGAACTTACAGTGAGGAACCCTCACCAGCCTTGATCCCCTCCAGTGTCTGGGCATGGGGTTCCGCAGTAGTGTCCTCCTGCGCAGCCATGGCGGAGAGGGTCAGGATGGAGAGCAGCAAGAGGAATGGATAGCCTGACAGCGGGCAGAGGGGGGAAGAGGGTGTGGCTAGGGTTTCGAGACCCCGTCCTGCTTAAATAGCCGGAGCCTGGCCTCGGGCTACGAGCCAGAGCAGCGTCACCGGAGGAGACGCCTGTCAGATCCTTGGGTTTCCGGAGCGGTGCCACGTGGCGTTCACACCCGAATACGAGGAGACACCCATCGAAACGTTGGGTTTCCGCAATTAATGCACGAACGTGACTCCACGTAAAACACAAGCATGCGTCCCTGAGCATCTGGACCGTGCCACTCCTGGTGATAGATCAACGGATTCATTTGGAGCACAAAGAGACACGAAGGTGACCTCTGACCTGAAACACTGACACACTTAACGGTTCGTGCATTTGAGTTAAAATCTTACAACGAAAACAATTGTAACACGGGCAGTTGCCCGATTCTATTAGGTTTCCGTAATAATCGCACAATCGTGACTCCGGGTAAGAATAAACCATGCCTCTCCACCGACTCATTCTGAATACAATTAGAAAACCTCTGTGTGTGACTCTATGTAATTAGTAAACCTTTGAGGGCTGTATGCCCGTGCTTGTGACCCTTGACACTAAAACACAGATAGCCACGAACGTCGATGCCCTTTTCGAATGATATACTATGGACTGCACGTCCGTGCTTTTAAATACAAGGAAATAAGCTTTTAAAAACAGGGTCTCTCGTATAGGCCATTCCGTGCCTCACAGAGTAAACGCCCGTGGATGTGCGTAAGACAAAGGTTAGCGTGACTCTATGTAATACCACCGACCATGCCTTTGCGCGCTTCATGCCTGTGCCTGTGATAATTGTGATCCCGCGTAAAACGCAAGCATGCCTCTCTGGGCCTCCATACCGTGCCTCTCCTGGTGTTAGAGTCAACGGAATCATTTGGAACACAAAGAGACACGAACGTAGACACGAACTGTTCTACATGCCCGTGTGGCATGTAGAACAGTGCGTCACAATGCCGAAGGCAGGACCGTGTGTCTGGTACGTGACAAGCCGTGCCTCTACCATGCTTCATTGCTTTTGTCCGTGAGCATTTCAGCAGAATCATCTGCAAAGCAGAGGCACGGCCTTGAATCTTCTATTGACTTAAATGTGAATGTGCCCGTGGAAAATTTTGCTGCTCGTAGAGGCAAGATGACTGTAGAACCGTGCTTCCGGCGTCAAACCGATTCTTCTATTGAATGTGTGCCGTAAATAATTAAAACACGGACGGGCACGCCCGTGCCTGGTCTGCGTATTCACCCGTCCATCTCGTACCTTGAAAGCCGTGGCTCTATTTAATGTTTCAAGCAGTCACCTACCTTTTACTTGTTACGAGTAGTAATTAACCCGGACTCTCCTGTCAAAAGAAAAAAGAGGTAATTAATCTGGACCCCTCCGCTCCCCGTTGTGGGTATTTAAGTTGTTTCGTGGATTGACAGGCTGCAATCCATTTCTCCAGATCCACCTCAGTGAGCACTGGTCTTAGACGGTGCCACCCCAGCAACGGAGGTGGAGATGGAAAGCGCTGCTCGTAGCATCAAGAGGTCGAGAGTGGCGCCACCAGCGACGCCGCCTTCTGGTGGTGTGCTGGTCGTCGGAGGGGATGGAAGAGGCGACCGTGTTCCCCTCGATCCGAGGAGGAAGAAGAGGGATGTCGTGCGGACCGCATCAGCGATCTCACCGACAACGTCCTAGGTGAGATCATCTCTCGTTTTCCCATCAAGGATGGCATCCGTACTCAAATCCTCGCACGTCGCTGGCGTCCTTTGTGGCCCATCGCTCCTCTAAATCTCGACTGTCGCGAGATCTCTGTCTCTCGTCTTTTTAACGATGGAGAAAAAGTTCATATTGAGACCATATCTCATATGTCCACCTTCACCAAGGAGCGCATTCGCAAATGCTATTCCGGAACCCGGCTCTGTCGAAATCCTGTTGTCAGTCTTCCGGAATCCATTCTGTCTAGCCATGCTGGCTCGGTTAGCCGCCTCTCTATTCCGGCGTGCTACCTACAGTGCAGGCCCTCCATCGTTGATGCCTGGCTCCGATCCTGGAAGTTGAACAATATCCAGGTTCTTGAGTTCTACTACCTCTTCCCAGAATTTCTGACGCAAGAGGTAACTCTATTGGATCTATGCACTTCAACTACACCCTCGGCACCAGAGTCCGTGTTTCGGTTTTCCTTCTCTCTCCACACCCTCGGCTTTGCTCTTTGCCAAATATCAGACAATTACGTAGGGACGCTTCAGCTACCGCTAGTGAAAAGACTCTCGCTTGTGGAGGTTGATATATCAGACGCCTCGCTGCAAAGCATAATCCACTCTAGTTGCCCTGCACTTGAGTCTCTCCTGCTTGTTTGCAATAGAGGAGGTCGTCGCGTCACAATAAACTCGTCTAACCTTGTAAGCATTGGCATTTGTTGTCCACACGGAGAACTCATTATTGAGGATGACCCTTCACTTCGACGGTTGATTGTTGATTGTCTGGTTGACGACTATTCGATAACCGTTGTCTCTGCACCTAAACTGGAGACGTTGGGTGAATTCGTGTTTGTGTCTCCCTCGACGTGTCTTGAGGTACTGACTTTCCTTCATACTGGAACAGAGTTGTACTTGTTCCGATGTTTGTTCTATTAATTTGATGTTCTATGTTCTATTCTTCATGCAGAGTCAGGACTTGGAGGTAACCGCTGTCTCTGCATCTGAACCGTATGCATGTCGTCTCACGTGTCTAGAGGTATTGAGTTTTTATGATACTTCCAGCTTAACTTTATTTGTGAGGAAACAAGTTTTATTTCATCCAACCTTTATGCTATTAGTTTTGTGATCCATCTTCTGTTAATTTTCATCAAGGGTTTGAAGGCACTCAGTCTAACAACAATGCGTCAATCTGTGAAGACCTTGCTTATCTACATGTATTATAAGGTGGACACCGTCGTTCAATTGCTGCAGTGCTTTCTAAAACTGGAGAACTTGTTTGTCGAGGTGATGATCTTCAGAAATGTGCATACTGTAGTACTCGTTCCATTTCAAAATTCTTGTCTTAATTTCGACTGGAATTGATGCACCCATATCTACACATGATTTATTGTTGGATACATCCATATATAGACAAGTCTATGTCTAACTTCATGTTACGGAGGTTGTAGAACTAATTGTTTCATTTTGTTTTTTATGGTTTGTATCTCTTTTTATAGATGCTAAGTATTTTCAACCTATCATTTATTTTAGGGATCGTTGATTTGCCGTGGTGGAAAAAACAAATGGCGTCTTAAGCACCAGCAGTTTCTCAAACATCACGACGTTTTTCTGAAGACAGTATCGCTGGAAGATTACGTTCGCTCCGGGAGTTACACTGAATTTGCGACGTTCTTTGTTCTTAGTGCAAAGGATCTGGAGACCATCACCATTAAGTTTACCTCCCCTCCCACAGAGTTCACGGGAGTATTTTACGAAAAGCAACAAAGGGTTCTGGAGTGGCATAGAAGGGCTTCTAAATGTTCACGTCTTAGATTATCATCAAGTTGCAGCCACGTGCGTCCTCTTTTAAGGAAGAGGAGTGTTGAATACCTGGATTTGACGGTTCCGTTCACGTGTGGATGCTGAAATCACGCCTTGTCTTAGTTGTCCAGGTGTATGGAGTTATTTGTTGTTGCGTTCTTTTGAGCTTGGGTTTTATGTAAACTTTATCAGACAACCGTTGTAGTCTTTGCACCGTGTGTAGGCTTGTCTATTTTTGTGTTGCGTGCAGTCATGAAGGAAATGTGTGGTTTTGCGGCTTTGTACAGGTCGAAGGACCATAAAATGCTGTGGCACCAAGGTTAAGAGACATAAAGTAGATTTAATTTTTCAGTGGAGAGATGCGCGCTGTATGTGTAACCGTGCTGTGTTGTATGTACGACGGTGCCTGTCTTATATATGTACCTGTCATGCACACAATGCATGCACAACCGTGCGTGTGTTGCAGGTAGAGCGGTGCTTCTCGGATGTACCTGCCATACACATTGAGGAGCTGCAGTTGAGCCTTGCACTGATGGAGCTGCATTTGAGCCACTGCACTATTTCTGGTCCTCGTACTGTGGTTATAAAAAATGGCTTGTAAGTTTATTTGGTGCAGTTGTAGAAACAAAGCAAATGTAAGCAGAACAGATTTTGCTTGTTTAGGTATTATTATTACTCAGCTGGGAAAATATTATAAGGGCGATAGGTTTGTTTGTAAATGTTTGCATCCCTTTCTTTATGAAGTTGGATGGTGTAACAATACAACCATGCATCTCTGCTGCGACACAGGAGAGATGAAAAGAGCTAAAAGCATAGACAACCACCACAATGGTCAACCAAACCTGTTTTACGGGGCGTTACATAGTGCCTCTGGTGACCACAAAACCGAGTTTCTACTCAACAGGCCACACCGAAATGCATCTCGAGGATTCTAGCCGTGACACTGCAGACTCACAACCATGCTTTTGACCTTGTCCTGGCATCATGATGTTTGTTCTCTACTTGAATAACATGCCTTCCACAGCCACCCTACTGTGCGCGTAGCAAAGGAGCAACACCAGTTGATAAAGTGCTTTTTCTACTACTAAAAGTGTGGCCCTCGTTGCATGACTTCCATGCGTTTGACAGTGGCTCTTTGGTACAGAACCGTGGTTGTAGAGAGTTCTTGCCCGTGCTTTTAAGGATAGTGTCTCTCGGATCGGTCATTCATTGCCTCACAAAGTAAACAGTGAGGGTTCACATCTGAATCCAATTCTATTATGTTTCTGTAGTAAACGCACGAACGTGACTCTGCCTAATACTCAAGTATGCCTCCATGGGCTTCTCGTCCGTGCCTCTCCGTCTAAACGAGTCGACAGAATCATTCAGAAAACAGACACAAGGGAACATGACTCTATATAATACCACACGATGCCTTTGTGGATTTGACGCCCGTGTCTACGACCCTTATCACTGAAATACAGAAAGTCACAAACACACATAACCGTGGCTGCAGAGACTTCAAGCCCGTTTAGCTAATGAAATGTACGGTTTGCACAATAAACGAATGAACGTGACTCTGCCTAATACTAAAGTATGCCTCCATGGGCTGCTCGTCCGTGCCTCTCCGTCTGAATGAGTCGACTGAATCATTCGCAACACAAACACAAGTGAACATGACTCTATTTAATACCACACAATGCCTTTGTGGATTTGACGCCCGTGGCTGTGACCCTAATGACTGAAACACTGAAACACAGAGAGTGCAAGCCCGTGTTTTTAAAAAACGCGCAACAGCAGTGACATCTGCAATTATGTCCCTGCACTGTGCCTAACCGTACCTCTTGTGCATAACCATGCTTGTGATGCGTGTCCAACCGTACTTCATGTGCCTTCACGCGGTGCTTCTGTGATGCAAAGATTTCAAACACAACGAGTCACGGTTGTGTTTGCGTTTCTGTTTCACAAATGGATATAGTGCCTGGCAGTAGGTTCACGGTGTTTCTTGTGAAAGAATTACGTTTTTACGTGCTACTGAAGCACGTGGAATCATGGGCGTGCCTGTGTGGCATGTAGAATAGTGCGCGTCGTATCACTTCACGGCCGTTGTGTGGTTTGTGGCAAACCGTGCATTTGCCATGGTCGTGCCTGTGTGACAGGTAGAACAGTGCGTCTCGAATCACTTTTCTACGAAGGCATGATCGTTTGTGTGTTTGCTGACAAACCGTGGTTCACTGAATCATTCGGAACACAAACACAAGCACAAGCGAACATGACTCTATATAATACCACAAGATGCCTTTGCGGATTTGACGCCCGTGCCTGTGACCCTTATCACTAGAACACAGAAAGTTACAAATGTACATAGCCGTGGCTGTAGAGACTTGAAGCCCGTTTAGCTAATGAAATGTACGGCATGAGCAAAAGACCGTTTAGCCATAGACTGAAATACCGAGTTCGCTGTTGGCAAGGTTACAAATTGAGCAAAAAGGTACGGGCATTGTTTCACCACACCTACGTAAATTCCAAACCGGAAAGTGGTGGCAACATCTCACTCCAGCACTGTTTTCAGCACTTACAAGTGAATGGATCCTTTAAATCCAGGTGCTCAACGCATACGTGCCTTAGATCCAAGTTCCCTTGGTTGCAACTTGGCGACAACCTAAGGCAAGCATGTTTAGAAGCCTTTTTGTCCCACTGAAGCACGTCTTGTTGCTATTTGTAGAATTCTTCTGTGAAGTCTTCCTGAAGAAGAAACTTGATCCTCATAGTATGCAGCTGTGCTGCGTTGAGAATAAAGAATGTCGCAAATCGAATGCTTTTCTCGCATTGAACATAGCTTTCCAGCGTCAGTGACTTCAAACGAACATCATGATGGTGCTTGCAAGAACAATCGTTCGCAAGACTTTCTTCATTAGAGGCTATTTCCTGAATAAACATGAAGATTTAAAATGGTTAAGCTCCATAAAGAGTGATTCTGCTGGGAGACCAAGTGAAGAAATAATTCTATAACCTCTGTTGTGATAAAAGCTCTTTTTAGTTTTGTCCTAATACTGGTCCATGACTATATACACCTTTGTCCATTACATACAAATGTAAGTGACATTTTTGTTGTTGAATGGAGTTCTACACCATGCATGGTATGTGTTTTACAATTTGTGTGAGAAGCATCACCTCGATATACAAGTTCTCCAAGCTTCGGAAGTGTTCCACCAAGGAAAAGACTGCGTGTAGGTCATAATCCATGCTGATAGACAATGTCTTGATAGAATGAACCGCTGTGGATGTGCTGACTGTCGGCAAACACTTCATGTAGAATAAAACATAATATTAGTAGAGTAAAGGTTGAATTGCATGGAACTTGTCTGTACCAATGAATGGAGGTGAAAGTATTGTTGAAAGTCAGCACCTGAATAATTATACGGTCATTTGTGACGCCGGATTCACAGAAAATATTAGATAATTTGCCCATGACCTGCAGTTTAGGTGCAGAGGTGATAAGTATCCGCAACTTCTTGCAATCACCATCACAAAGCAACCGTTGAAGTGACGAGGCATCTTCTATAACAATTTTCCCATAGTAACCAGAAATGCCGATGCTTATAAGGTTAGGTGAGTTTATTTTGATGCAATGGTGCCTTACTGTCCAAACAAGCAGCAGAGACTCGAGTGTAGGAGAAGTAGAGCTGATGATGCTTTGTAATGAGATGTCTGATACATCAACATCTACGAGCGAAAGTCTCCTGAGCAGTGGTAGTTTAAGCACCCGTACATAGTTGTCTGGTAACTTGCAAAGAGCAAAGGTGATGGTTTGGAGAGAGGAGGAAATCTGAGGGTTTAATTCTGGTGGTGATGGCATGAGCGAAGGGCATGAGAATGGCCCTATGTCATGTTGTCTCAAGCATGGTGGGAACATGTAGTAAAACTCGAGCACCTAGAGATTGTTCAGTCTTGGGGATCGAAGCCAGTCGTCGACTGTGGAGTGCCTGCAGTGGAGGTAGGATGCCGGGATGCAGAGGCGGGGAACTGCGCTCTGACGCCCAGAGAGGATGGCCTCTGGAAGGTACGAATCATCATAGGAATTATCTTCACCGACATGTTCTCCTCTAAAAAAAGTTCGAGTGTATGTTACGCGGACGAGTTCCTCCGGTGTGTACTTGATCTAGAGGGTTAAAAAGACGTCGGACAGGGATGTCACGGCAGTCCAGATTTAGAGGAGCGGCGCGCCAAACAGGGCGCCGCCGACGCGCGAGGATTTGAGTGCGAACGCCTTCCTTAGTGGACAAACGGGATATGATCTCACCGAGGACACTGTCCGGGAGGTCGCTGATGCGGTCCGGACCAGACTGCTTTTCTTGATCCTCGGACCCAGTAGGCGCACCCTCGCCACTTCCAGCCGCTACCGCCAAACCACCAGAGGAAGGCGTCGCCGGTGGCGCGAGCCTCGCCCTCTTGGTGCTCGGGGCACCGGAGTTGACCTCCATCTCCGTCTCCATTGCTGGGATCGCGCGGCCTGCGAGCGCCGCTTTATGTGGTATGGATCTGGATAGTCCAAGAAAGAGGGTGTGGCTAGGGTTTCGAGAGTTCGTCCGTCCGCCTTAAATAGCCGGAGCCTGGCCTCGGGCGATGAGCCAGACCGGCGTCACCGGAGGAGACGTCTGTTGCACCCTTGGGTTTCCGTAGCGGCGCCACGTGGCATTCACACCCGAATACGTGGAGATGCCCGTCGAAACGTTGGGTTTCCGCAATCAACGCACGAACGTGGCTCCGCGTAAAACACAAGCATGCCTCCATCGGCATCCCGACCGTGCCTGTCCTGGTAATATAGTCAATAGATGCATTTGGAACACAAAGAGACACCAAGGTGACTCTCGATAATTACACGTCATGCGTTTGTGAGTTTGACAACCGTGCTTGTGGCCTAAAACAATGACACACAAAAAGTCGTCTTCGTGCGTAAAGGATCGTGACCCTACTAAACATATAAAGTCGCCTTTCGTGCATTTGAGTTAAATTTTTTACAACGGAAACAAATGTAACAATGACAGTCGCCCGATTCTACTAGGTTTCCGTAATAAACACACAAACGTGACTCCGGGTAGGAACAAACCATGCTTCCGTGGGCTGGACGTCCGTGCCTCTCCTTTTGACCGAGTCCACCGACTCATTCGGAACACAATCAGAAACCTTTGTGCGTGACTCTATATAATAGCACGCCATGCCTTTGAGGGCTGTATGCCCGTGCTTGTGACCCTTGACACTGAAACACAGATAGCCACGAACGTCGACGTCTTTATCAAGAAAGAAGCGTGACGCAACTCGGTACTGAACCGTGTCTGTATGGACTTCACGTCTATGCTTTTAAATACAAGGAAATGAGCTTTTAAAATCAGCGTCTCTCATATAGGCAATTCCGTGCCTCACATAGTAAACGCCCGTGGCTGTGCGTAAGACAAAGGTTCAGTTCCGTGGGCTAGACGGTCGTGCATCTCCGTCAGGTCGAGTCTCACAGGCGAGCATGACTCTATGTAATACCATTGACCATGCGCAATAAACGCATGATTGTGACCCTGCCTAATACTAAAGTATGCCTCCATGGGCTTCTCGTCCGTGCCTCTCTGTCTGAACGAGTCGTCTGGATCATTCGGAACACAAACACAAGCGAACATGACTCTACATAATACCACACGATGCCTTTGTGGATTTGACGCCTGTGCTTGTGACCCTAATGACTGAAACACAGAGAGTCACAAACATACATAACCGTGGCTGCAGAGAGTGCTAGCCCATGCCTTCGTGGGTGTCACGTGCATGCCTCTCTTTCCTACCGATTCTTTGCCTCAGTGCCGTAAATAATTAAAGCACTGAGGGGCACGCCCGTGCCTGGTCTACGTGTGCAACAGTGCATTTCGTACCTTGAAAGCCGTGGTTCTATTTAATGTTTCAAGCACCCATCTACCATTGACCTGCTACGAGTAGTACTTAACCCGGGCCCTCCTGTCAAAAAGAAAAAAGAAGAAGTAATTAATCTGGACCCCTCCGCTCCCCGTCGTGGGTATTTAAGTTGTTTCGTGGATTGACAGGCTGTAGTCCATTTCTGCAGATCCACCGTGGACTCCAGATCCACGCCACATATAGCAGCGCTCGCAGGCGGTGTGATCCCAGCAATGGAGACGGAGATGGAGGTCTACTCCGGTGCCCCGAGCACCAAGAGGGCGAGGCTCGCGCCACCGGCGACGCCTTCCTCTGGTGGTTTGGCGATAGCGGCTGGAAGCGGCGAGGGTGCGCCTACTGGATCCGAGGATCAAGAAAAGCAGTCTGGTCCGAACCGCATCAGCGACCTCCCGGACGCCATCCTCGGTGAGGTCATCTCCCATCTGTCCACTAAGGAAGCCGTTCGCACTCAAATCCTCGCACGTCGGTGGCGTCCTTTATGGTGCATCGCTCCTCTGAATCTCGACTGCAGTGAGATCCCTGTCGGTCATCTTTTTAAGTCCTTAGAAACAGTTCATCTCGACGTACTGTCCATGCTCCCCAGTAAGGATGTCATTCGCATTAGATATTTTGGAACTCGGTGTAGTTTTCAACCTGACGTTGATGGTTCGTGCCTTCCGGAAGCCATCCTCTCTGATCATGGGGGCACAGTGCATCGTCTCTGCATTCCGGCGTGCTACCTCCACTGCAGACCCTCTACAGTTGACGCCTGGCTTCGATCCCCAAGACTGAAGAATCTACAGGTTCTCGAGTTTTATTACATGTTCCCACGTTTTGTGGGAAAAACCATCACACTACCACACAAAATCTCTTCGTCCGCGCCCTCACCACCGACTTCCACGCTGCTGTTTTCCTCCTCACTGCACACCGTCACATTTGCTCTTTGCCAGATACCTGATAAGTATGCACGATCATTCAAACTTCCACTCCTCAAGAGGCTTTAGTTTTTAGAAGTTGATATATCAGACGTCTCACTGCAAAGCATAATCAGCCATGGTTGCCCTGCCCTCGAGTGGCTCCTGCTTGTTTGCAATAACTTGGACCACTACATCAGAATAAACTCAGGCAAAGTTGAAGTCATCTGTATCCTTTGTGAGAATGGTGAACTCGTTGTTGAGGATGCTCCCTCACTTAAACGATTGATTCACGATATTCAGAGCCGGCACTTGCAGATAACTGTCTTTTCTGCACCTAAGCTTGAGTGTTTGGGTAATTTTTATGAAGGATTTCCTGAATCCAAGATTGTTTCTGGGTCTACAGTTATCGAGGTACTCACCTTTTGCACTATACTCTTTACTTGCATTCGTTTCATGTCACGCGACCTTTTATCCAGCTAATTTTATGATATGTGCTTGACGCAGGCTTTGTCTGTAGTCAGCCTATCAATGTCGGTTCAATTTGTGAAGACCCTGCTTATCCACATGTCATTAAATCTGAACAAGTTTGTTGCCTTGATGCGATGCTTTCCTAGCCTAGAGAACCTGTTTATCGAGGTAACGATTTCCAGACAGATTGAAAGCACATACAATGCATAGCGTACTATATTGGAGGCCTCTATCTCCCTTTGTAGTCCTCGAGTATTCTCACTCTTCATGCATTTTCAGGGAGGAGTATGCCGCGAGGAAGGTGTAACAAATAAGTGGCGCCACAAGCACCGGGTTTTTCTCAAATAGCATGACATTCGCCTGAAGACAGTAACGCTGGAAAAATATGTATACTGCAACAAAAACATTGAATTTGCAACGTTCTTTGTTCGGAACGCAAAGGAGTTAGAGACTATGAGGCTTAAGTTTCTCTCCCCCCAGACAACATCACTGAAGGATTTTATGAACATCAAGAAGAGGTGCTTCAATGGGGAAACAAGGTTTCTAGACGTGCTCGTCTTATATTGTCAGGGTATTGTAGGCATATGAACTTGGATTTAAAAGTACACATCTGGACAAACCAGTGTCCAATCATGGATTTGCCGGATCCATTGACCTGTGAATGTTGAAAACGGTTATTCGGCTGTCAGAGATAGGTGTTGTTGCGTGCTTTCCTGTTTGGACTTCCAGCTTGTAATTTATCCATTGTCTGTCAGGTTGTCAGGAACTTGTTTTTGTGCTCTTCAGCCGTGAAGCAACTCACAAGCTCAAAAAACTATCAAGTTTTCATGTTTTTGTGCACCGTCTGTATGTTTGGATTTCCTTTTGTGAATAGAGCGAGCGACTAAAATCATCTGGAACACGCAGTCACGTGTGATGTGATGGTCGTGCCTCTCCAAATAACTCGTTAGCTGAAGTATTTTACAATACAGAGGCGGTCGTGCCTCTTGTACCTGTAAGACTGTGCGTCTGTTGTCACTGCACGACACTTCCTTTGTGCATGTCCGTAACTCTATCGTGAACGTTTTGGGTGGAAACATGCTGCACAGTCTAGAACATAGTGTCTTGTAGAACCATGACAGTGTTGTTTCTGCAAATCGAGACGTGCTTGTCGTGGAACCGCTGTGCTTGTGCTTTGTTTAAAAGCGTGCCATCGCTAGCTTCGCAAACTAGCAGTTAGCGACACCCTCCTATATAAAGCATGCAACTCTCTCACCAAGGCTCACCCTCCATCTTCTTCTACTCCGACCCAACTACCTGGCCATCAGAGCGAGACGGTGAGAGATCGGCCATGGAGGCGATTTAGGCCACCACCGTACATCTTATCGAGGTGGTCAGGGAGAGCAACCCGCAACCCAATGCGCTGCAGCGCCTCCAGGGGCTGCTGATGTCCGCCACGACGCGTTCCTTCTTCGACGCCAGCTTCGCCGCCTGGCTCAAGGGTGCACTGGAAGACTTCATCGACAAGTTTAGCTTCGCCAACAGCAAGGTGAAGGACCTGACTGCTCGCCTCCATTCCATGTGTTGCCTCCGTAAAGGCCGAGCCTCCGCCTCGGCTTCCGTGACCCGGCTCGCTGGCCTCCATGGGAACGATCTCTTTCGCGTGCTGATGGCCCTGTAGCTCCCGGTCGGCACGCCACTGGAGGACCACCTGGAGGTCGCTCTCGCCGCGCAGCGCCTCATCATGCATGATGACATCGACAAGTTCAGCCAGATCTACGGACAGATTGTTTACGAGGACACCTGCAGCGCCGTCCACGAGTCGACCATGGTGGCCTACTTCGACCATAGGCAAACTTTGGTGAAGCTCGTTCATGAGCACATCCACCTCGCCGACGCTGCCCCCACTTCTCGTCCAACCTCTGGACCATCAAGGGCACAAGCCTGGGCACCTTGATTAGGTCCTTGCCTTGGCTCTCCGTTCATTTGCTGCAAGCCACATCTCACATGCTTGGAGGCAAGTTCCATATATTTATGCTAGCTACTACTACTTTTGAGTTTCCAGTGACCCAGTCGATCTATCATGATCAGGACTTCTATTTCTTGTGTGTGCTCTACTATAAATTTGACTCTAATATTGTATGCCCGTCGTTAATTTCCATTATTAATTAATACCATTGATCATTTAGTATTACCAACTTAGTTTATCTCTTGTAGTCCACTTTTTATGCATCTCTCTATATGCGTGTGCATGTATAATCTGTTTCAGTTGTGGTGATGTTAATCAACATGCCTCCTCGTGCCTCTTGTACCTGTAAGACTGTGCGTCTGTTATCACTGCACGGCACTTCCTCTGTGTATGTCCATGACCCTATGGTGAACGTTTGGGTGGAAACATGCTGCACAGCCTAGAACATAGCGTCCTGTAGAATCACGATAGTGCTGTTTCTGCAAATTGAGACGTGCTTGTCGTGGAACCACTGTGCTTGTGCTTTGTTTAAAACGTGTCGTCGCTATCTTTTAAATACAAGGAAATATAGACAGCCACGAATGTCCACGCCTTTTATATCAATAATATACGTAAAATCGAGAAAGAAGTGTGACGCAACTCAATACGGAACCGTGTCCGTAGGGAGTTCACATACGTGCTTTTAAATACAAGGAAATAAGATTTTTAAAACAGCGCCCCTCGCATAGGCCATTCCGTGCCTCACAGAGTAAACGCTCGTGGCTGTGCGTAAGACAAAGGTTTAGCTCTGTGGGCTAAATGCCCGTCCATCTCCATGAGCCTATGTAATACCATCGACCATGCCTTTTGAGCGCTTCAAAAACAACGTCTCTCCAATCTACCACTCATTGCCTCACAAAGTAAACAGCGAGTGTTCATATCAGAACCCAATTCTGTTCGGTTTGCGCAATAAACACACGAACGTGACTCTCTCTAATACTAAAGTATGCCTCGTTGGGCTTCTCACCCGTGCCTCTCCGTCTAAACGAGTCGTCGGAATCATTCGGAAAACAGACACAAGTGAACATGACTCTATATAATACCACACGATGCCTTTGCGTAAGACAAAGGTTCAGCTCTGTGGGCCAAACGCATGTGCATCTCCGTCTGATAGAGTCACGGGCTAGCATGAATCTATGTAATAATACTACCGACCATGCCTTTGAGCGCTTCATGCCCGTGCCTGTGTGCAGCTTGAGCTTGTCATAATGTATGTGTCCAGCTTGAGCTTGTCGTACTGAAGTTCGAGCTTCGCCTTCGCCTTCTCATCCATAAGATTGTACAACCCCGTGGATATCTCCGTCTGGATGAGTTGACTGAATCATTCGGAACAAAACACACAAGCGAACATGACTCTATATAATACCACATGATGCCTTTGTGGATTTGACGCACGTTCCTGTGATGCTAATCACTGAGACAGGCGAGCGTGACTCTATATAATACAATACCATGCCTTTGAGGACTGTATGCCCGTGCCTGTGAACCTTAACATTGTGACACATAAGACGACAAACCTCCACGCTTCTATCGAATAATATACGTAACATCAAGAAAAAAGCGTGACCCAACTCAGTATGCAATTGTGTCCGTCGAGAGTTCATATCTTGTGAACTTTTAATAACAAGAGTTCATGTCTGTAATACCACCGACCATGCCTTTGAACGTTTTATGCCCGTGCCTGTGACCCTTAACACTAAACGCCCGTGTGTCTCCGTCTGATAGAGTCACAGGCTAGCGTGACTCTATGTAATACCACCGACCATGCCGTCTTGTGACCCGAAACACTAAAACAAAGAAAGGCAGGAATGTCCACGCCTTCATGTGTGCACAAGACATGACTCTAGTTGGTTCAAAAACTTTGGCTGCAGAGACTTCACGTCCGTGCTTTTAAAAACAACGTCTCTAGAACTGGCCATTACGTTAATGTTCATCTGTACCCATAAACTTGGAATGAACGTGACCCAGGAAAGTAAAACACATTTGTTATCAAAGTTACTGACGGCATGAGGTAACGCAAGACAAAATAAGAAACTTTTAGTGCACTACTTAACAGCTTCAGATACGAGGATCAGGTCGCTGTTGTCTACTTAGTCCGGAGAGATTTCTTTTTTGGTTGCTCGGCACGAAGTTCCTCGATCTGTTTCTTCATAATGTATGATTCCAGCTTCAGCTTATCGCGCTGAAGTTCGAGCTGCGCCTTCTCATCGATAAGAAGTGCAATGATGGCTTTGTTCTCGTCGTCCAACTTCGTGGATATCTTCACGAAGTCTTCCATAGTATTGAACAGGTTCTTCAGCTGGTCAAAGGAGAAGATGTCAGATTGATGGCAGGACGCACCTCATCAACATTAGGATGAAGCTCACCACAATGATCCATGTTTCACAACTAAATCAAGTAGCCGAAAGAAAGAAAAAACGAATGAAGCCGAAGCAGAGCGAACTTACAGATGAGGAACCCTCGCCAACCGAGATCTTCTGCTGCGACTGGACACGGTGCTCTGGAGGAGTCTCCTTCTGCACAGCCGTGGCTGAGAGTGTCAGGATACAGAACAGCAAGATTACTGGATGGCCTGGAGGCGGACAAAAGCATGAAGGGGATGTGGCTAGGATTTCGAGACTCCGTCTGGCTTATTCATGTTTCACAACTAAACCAAGTAGCCGAAGGAAAGAAAAAATGAATGAAGCGGAAGCAGAGTGAACTTACAGATGAGGAACCCTCGCCAGCCTGGATCTCCTGCAGTGTCTGGACACTGGGGTCCGTAGTAGTCTCCTCCTGACCAGCCATGGCGGAGAGGGTCAGGATAGAGAGCAGCAAGAGGAATGGATGGCCTGCCGGCGGGCAGAGGGGGGAAGAGTGTGTGGCTAGGGTTTTGAAACTCCGTCCCTCCGCCTTAAATAGCCGGAGCCTGGCCTCGGGTGATGAGCCAGACCGGCGTCACCGGAGGAGACGTCCGTCGGACCCTTGGGTTTCCATGGCGGCACCACGTGGCATTCACACCCGAATAGGTCGAGACGCCCGTCGAAACGTTGTGTTTGCACAATCAACGCACGAACGTGGCTCCGCATAAAACACACGCATGCCTCCCTCGGCATCCCGACCGTGCCTGTCCTGGGAATATAGTCAACCGATGCATTTGGAACACAAAGAGACACGAAGGTGACTCTGGATAATTACAATTCATGCGTTTGTTGGCTTGACAACCGTGCCTGTGACCTGAAACACTGACACAGAGAAAGTCGTCTTCATGCGTAAAGGACAGTGACACTACTAAACATATAAAGTCGCCTTCGTGCATTTGTGGGCTTGACAACCATGCCTGTGACCTGAAACACTAACACACAGAAAGTCATCTTCATGCGTAAAGGACCGTGATGCTACTAAACATATAAAGTCACCTTCGTGCATTTGAGTTAAAATCTTACAATGAAAACAATTCTAACAAGGACAGTTGCCCGATTCTATTAGGTTTCCGTAATAAACGCACAAACGTGACTCCAAGTAAGGACAAACTATGCCTCCGAGGGCTTGACGTCCATGCCTCTCCTTTTGACCGAGCCCACCGACTCATTCGGAATACAATCAGAAAACCTTTGTGCGTGACTCTATATAATAGCACGCCATGCCTTTGAGGGTTGTATGGCCGTGCTTGTGACCCTTGACACTGAAACACAGACAGCCACGAACATCGACGCCTTTATCAAGAAAGAAGGGTGACACAATTCAGTACGGAACCGTGTCTGTATGGACTGCACGTCCGTGCTCTTAAATACAAGGAAATAAGCTTTTAAAAACAGTGTCTCTCTTATAGGCCAATCCGTGCCTCACAGAGTAAACGTCCGTGGCTGTGCTTAAGACAAATAGTTCATCTACGTGGGCTAAACGCCCGTGCATCTCCGTCTGATAGAGTCACAGGCTAGCGTGACTCTATGTAATACCACCGACTATGCCTTTGAACACTTGATGCCCGTGCGTGTGACCCGAAACACTGAATCAAGGATGAGGCGGCTGCCGCGGGTTTCCGCTATAAATGCACGAACGTGAGCCCGCGTAAAACGCAAGCATGCCTGCCTGGGCCGCTATACCGTGCCTCTCCTGGTGATAGAGTCAACGGAATCATGTGGAACACAAATAGACACGAAGGTGACTCTGGATAATAACAGGTCAATGCGTTTGTGGGCTTGACAACCGTGCCTGTGACCTGAAATACTAACACAAAGAAAGTCGCCTTCATGCGTAAAGGACCGTGACGCTACTAAACATAGAAAGTCGCCCTTGTGCATTTGAGTTAAAATCTTACAACGAAAACAATTGTAACACGGACAGTCGGCTGTGCACTACAGAGAAGCACGGTGTATGTACAACCTGCTCTTGCTACTCCGATCGACGAACGTGCATCTATGGCATGCAGGGCAGTGCTCCCCTATTCTAAAAGGCCATGACTCGTTTCCTTCCTCAAACAGGAAAGAAATAATTCCAATATTTATAATTTTGAAGTGGAAATAATATCAATATTAATAATATACTTGTTCTCCAACCGCCCCTTCGATCCACGCCAACGGTGTCACACGGGCGTCTCCTCGTATTCGTGTGTGAACGCCACATGGCGCCGCTCCGGAAACCCAAGGGTCCAACGGGCGTCCCCTCCGGCGACGCTGCTCTGGCTCATCGCCTGAGGCCAGGCTCCGGCTATTTAAGGCGGACGAACGGCGTCTCGAAACCCTAGACACACCCTCTTCCTTGGTCTTTTCAGATCCACGCCACATATAGCGGCGCTCGCAGGCAGCGTGATCCCAGCAACGGAGACGGAGATGGAGATCCACTCCGGTGTGCCATGCACCAAGAGGGCGAAGCTCGCGCCACCGGCGACGCCGTCCTCTGGTGGAAGCGGCGAGGGTGCGCCTACCGAATCCGAGGATCAGGAAGAGCAGTCTGGTCCGGACCGCATCAGCGACCTCCCAGACGCCATCCTCGGTGAGGTCATCTCCCGTCTCTCCACTAGGGAGGGCATCTGCACTCGGATTGTCGCACGTCGTTGGCGCCCTGTTTGGTCGACCGCTCCTCTGAATCTGGACTGCCGTGAGATCCCTGTCGCTCATCTTTTTAACGCCCTAGAAACAGTTCATATCGAGATCATTAGTAGGGTCTCTGCCTACAGCGAGGAGCTTGCTTGCATACGATACATCGGAACTTGGCATCAGGGAAAAACACTTCCTGGTGATGGTTCGTGCCTTCCAGAGTCCATCCTCTCCAGCCATGTGGGCGCAGTTCTCCGCCTTTGTATACCGGCGTGCTACCTCCAATGCAGACCCTCTACTGTCCACGACCGGCTTGAGTCCCCCAGATTGAACAATCTCCAGGTGCTTGAGTTTTACTACCTGTTTCCACGATTTGTGAAAAAAACTGTCAAACTATCACACACATGCTCTTCATCTACGCCCTCACTACCGAAGTCCGTCTTTCGGTTTTCCTGTTCTCTGCGCACTGTCAGCTTCGCGTGTTGCCAGATACCAGACCATTATGTAGAGGTACTTGAACTACCACTGGTCAAGAGACTTTCGCTTGTTGAGGTTGATATATCAAACTTCTGGTTGCAAAGCATGATCAACTCTAGTTGCCCTGCACTCGAGTGCGTGCTGCTTGTTTGCAATAGAGAAAGGCATCGGATCACAATAAATTCTCGTAACCTTGTAAGCATCGGCATCCGTGGTGAGAAAGGAGAATTCATCATCGAGGATGCCCCCTCACTTCAAAGGTTGACCCACAATCTCCAGAGCAATAACATGGAGGTATTCATCGTCTCTGCACCCAAACTAGAGAAATTGGGCAAATTCAGTATCTCGCTTGATTCCACAGGTCTTATGGTACTGACATTTCACAATAATTCCAGCTGATTTCCATGAGAAAGTAGTTTCATGTCATCCAACCTTTTGTTCTAATAATTTTACGTTTTATTTTCTATGTTATGTGAAGGGTTTGGCGACGACCAGCCTATCTACAATGCGGTAATCTGTCAAAACCTTGTTTTTGGCCATGACTTATAAAGTGGACCTGTTCGTTCACTTGCTTAAGTGCCTTCCAAATCTGGAGAACTTGTTTGTTCAGGTGATGATTCTCACGCCCAATGAAAATCTCATACCGTGCATAGTGCAGCACTCCTTGCATCTCAAAAAGCTTATCTTACATTTTGTTTACAATGGATACACCCTATGTCTAGGCATGTTTTTATTATTATACATAAATCTGTATCTAGGGAAATGTTCGACGAACTGATTGGGACAAGGGTCATGGAATTTATCGTTCATTTTGTCCTTCCATAGATCTTGAGTATCTGTCAACCTTTATGTGTTTTCAGGGAGGAAACGTTCCTGATGGTGCAAGAACTATTTGGCGTTGCAAGCACCGTGCATTTCTCAAAGAACACATCATTCATTTAAAGACAGTAACGCTGGAAGATTATGAAAAAAGCGGGAAGAACACCGAGTTTGTGAGGTTCTTTATTCTGAATGCAACGGAGCTAGAGACCATGAGGATTAAGTTTCACTTTCCCTCAGACTTCACGCAAGAATTTTACAAACAGCAACAGAAGTTGTTCCTGTGGGAGAATGAAGTTTCCAAACGCGCCCATCTCAAGTTATCAGCATGCTGCAATCATCTGTGCTTGGATTTGAAACACAGGCGTGTTGAATGCTTGGATTTGTCAGATCCGTTCACCTGTGCCTGCTGGACACAGGGTTGTAGTCAGTTCCTCAAGCTAGTACAGTTAGATGTTGTTGCGCCAATCTGATTCTGTGTTATGTCTAAACATGGCTGAACAATCCATTCGCCTTTTGCACCATTTTGTAAGCTTGTTATAACAATGCTTTTGTGCTATGCACCCGCTGTTCTGAAAATTTGATAGTTTTATGTCACTATCGTGATGCTACAAAAACATTCGTGTGTGGTAGTCGACCAGGGAACAAAAACATTTGGAAGAGAAGAGGCACTGCCTTGCCTGATCTGCAAGGAACGTGCATCTAGTGAATGTAAACCAGTGCGTCTGCAGTGACCAGATGGCACTGCCTCCTTTCGTGGCAGACTGTACGTGCACATGGCCGTGGCTCTGCTTAATCTCAAACCGTGCTCCCAGCGACCTCAGATTGTACGTGCCTTTCATGTAAACACATGTCCGTGAATGAGTTTATGTCTGAGTACAAACAATTGAGTTGGCACAGGCGTGCGTCGGCTTCAGGAGTAAGCGCGACTCTGTAGATTGTAGATTTTATGTGTCTCAGCGCTAGTGCGGTGCTCCTGTCTGACATAGGACCGTGCCTTTGACAAGTCAGTGCCACGTTACCAGAGGCATGGTTCCCCATGCCTGCCAAAGCGACATCTGTGCCTTGCTAGATTATAGTAACCCATGTCTCGTGGAACGATCCAAGACAAAAGATTTCCGGATGCACCTCGCTAGCAGCACGTTTCTTTGAAATATAAAAATATTCAGGAGATCAATATTTGATGTGCGTAGAATGTCACACACCCTCTGAAAGATGGCAAAAAATGAGATACATGCCTTTAGTCAAGTAACCATGTCCAAGCATAAACTTATACTAGACGAGTATCCCTTGCAACGTTTTAAAAGAAGGCAACTGTTAATGATCATTCTTCGAGGATTGCCTTGATCATCAGGAGCTCATCAGTGTTCGCAAACCCTTGCCCCAAAAGATCGCAGATGACGCTTTGCATCTTCTTTCTATTCTCCTTCAGCTTATGCACCTCCTCCTTCAGAAAATCCCTGTCCAGCTTAATCTCACCCTTGTCGTCCTTAAGATTATGAATGGCACTTGTGAGAGACCACTGAATGAGCTTGACGTCTTTATCAACGATACCCATCTGCTTCTTCTGCCTGTCAATCTTCATGGTAGTTACATTAGTTCTTTCCACAGTTGCAATAAGACTCTCAAGCTTAAGGTTCACTTGTTCAATATCCATTTTAAGCCTGCTTATCTCTTCATCCTTTGCTTGCCTATCATCATTGCTCTCATCTAACATCCCCCAGAGCTTGAGTAGGCACCTCTGCATAATGATAGGCCATGGGCGGTCAACCCATTCGATGACTCCACAGTTCACGCCTCTCTGCGAACAAAAAGGAACAAAATAAACAGAGACTATTAATACACTGCTGCACAAGCTCTGGAATATAATAAAGTTCACATATACTTGGTTTATAACCTCATTCAACTAACTATGAACCATGTTTGTGCAATGTGGCACGTCAATGGTTAGGTACCCACAACACTAATTATGGTGCTTCGCCACCCTGTCCACGGAGTTATTTCATAATTGTACTTAGTTTCTTTTAAGCCAGCTTGAATTAATCTGGAGCTACCTCTGCAGTCAACTTATTTAGAGAGTTTTTTTGAAGAATATACTGACTATTAAACAGAAGTTCCATTTGTAAACAAACATGAGAGTGTCTAGATCACTTCTTTTGTGTTCAATGATGTAAAATAAGTAGTGACCTTTACCCTTTTATGTAAAGTAAAAGGACCACACAATGTTTCCTACAATCAACCGGAAAACACAAGAAGAAACCAGTCTTCTTTGGTAGACTACAAGTCCTATATCCAAACAGTTTGATTCAACAAGAAAGTAGCTCAGATTTTCGAAAGTGACTAACTTTCACAGCACAGCCGTAGAACCTCCTCCCCGTGTCACTTCCTTCAAAAGCCACACAACAGAGAGGCTTGGTATCGTGGAGAACACAGTAGAGAGGACGGTCGAGCTATTTGCCACAGAAATCATGGTCTTTGATGGTGTCAGGGTTCTCCTACAAGGACACATGAATGTTTAGAGCTCAGATCTTTTGTTTGGAAAGCAAACCCCAGTTCAACACTCTGCATGTAGCAGGAAATCACCTACATAGAAATCAAAATCCAGTTCAAGGAAGTTCAAGCCTTCCTTCCTCCCCTCTTGTCCGAACTTTTGTGTCGACATGGCCCGGAGGATGTGAGCAGATGCGATGCCGTAGGCGGCGTCGAATTCGACAGGAGAGAGAGTGAGAGAGGGAGAGAGAGAGGGGGGAAGAGATATAGTGAGAGAGCGAGAGGGGAAATGAAAGCGAGGGACTTCGAGATGGTCCGGCTCGACCAAATACTCCACCTACTCGCCAGACCCACCAAGACACCAAACCCACCCCCTCCCCCGCCCCCCTTTTTTTGCACTGGGATGGCAAGGTGCCATTTACTATTGTCAGTAGTTTCAGCTTTGGCGAGCGAGTACACAAAATTACTTCCCTCTCCATAATTACTCCATAAATACATCGTTTTGTGCGTCTTCTCTCCCGAGTCACTTGCTCTTCCGCTCCCCTTCTTCTCTGGTTCCTTCCGTCTTTCTTGCTTCGTCTTCCTCACTCTACAGTCCACATAGATGGATGTACGATTCGCCCACTTGCTCTGAAATACAGTAATTTTTTCCCCTCTGCTTAATACTTACGCGTTGCGCACTGTGTTTCTTAGATGAATTTTTGTTGTATGTTACCATTTTAATTTTAGTTTTTGTGCTAATATCTTACCCCTTTAAAGAGGTTCTGTAGGGGAATAATCTTGGAGGACAACAGTTGATTTTTTCCAGCTAGTTCGCTGCAAGAGCTTGTAGATTTGAAGAGGTATGTGCGTGTTTTTTCATTTTTACAGAGACACTAACATCAAGGGATATCACCGTACCAGCATTCGCTGCACTCTATCTTACTCGTTGAAACAAGCGTGTATCAGTGATTTACAGTTCTTTAATTCTTTTGTACCATTAGCGGAGTGTTGAAATAGATTTTTCTTTAATAATTAATGAACCCGAGTCTTATTATTGTTACATCTCGCAGACAAAGATGGCGTGTGATGTTTGCAGGAACCTCAACTGTCCCGGTGTTGAATCTGATGTTGCCCAATCTTTCTTGATTGTGTCTTTGCCTCGTTGTTATGAGTCATGCCTGGTAAGTTTTGCTACCAAATCACGCGTGGCCAGTAAAAAACCTTCGTCACTCTATTTGTTGCAGTTATCTTTATTCCGCAGTCAGCAACCACACGTATTCCTTCAGAGCGAACTATACTGCGCATGCTTGTTTTTATTTTATAGGCCTTGATGTAATTAGAAGTTCAATTGTTTTGTATAGGTTTAATTGAATGTCATAGATGGTGCCTGTGCCCGTGCCTGGAAGCCAAGAAATTTTAAGGAAAAAAACACTTTCATGCATTTTTTTCTTCTGAAAATCAGTAAAACATTTATATACCTTTGTCTTAATTTTACTTTTATGCAGTATGTCCCATGCTACTACCGGAACCAGGTCCTTTCTTTGATCTCTTTATGGAAAGATGAAGCTTTCGAGGATGGTTTTGAAGACGAAGATTTTGACCTTGTGTTCGGCACTACTGAGGAATTGTCTTACAAGATTAAGTTTACAGATGGCAACCATAGGTCTAAGTTTCATGGACCTGGATGGGAAAAGTTGATACGTGACTATGATCTATTTTATGGTGATATTATACAATTGGATTTGCAAGCAGAAGATTTCTTCTTTCCCATTGACTTGATGTTGAGTGAATCTCGAGGAGGTCACAAAGCGTTTCCCAAACCTTCCGTTGGTATGTTCTGATCGCTTATCAATATTTGTTCTGGTTTAACATTTATCTATTATAATTTTATTGTGGCATGCCATTGATATTTATGTGCTTAATCTCTGTGATATAATGTATTAAATCTTTCTTTGTACTCACAATGTAGTTTAAAACTGTAATTTCCCTTTTAAAAGCCAATATTCATTTATTTTAGTTTTAACTGCTCTATTCATTGCTTCACACATAGTGGCTAATACATGGTTGTATTTATTTAGCCCTTGAAGGCCTCAGTTTATCGGAAAGGAGCTACATAGACGAGACAGTCTACACCCAGGGCATAAAACTTTCCTATATCGACATGGCTTGCATGATTAAACTAGTCCTAAATGCTAAACACATCCCTGCCATTACCTTTGTGCACCGTCTATGTTTCACCAATGTTCACACAGACCGTTTGGTACGTCGTTGTTTCATTCTCTAAACCACAATCAACATGCGTGTCTTCGTAATCTAATGCCAGAATAATTTGTTATTGTACAGAAAATCCCAGCTATTGTTACCAATGATCTTAGGATGAAGCTTGGATATTTGCCTCTCAAGGGCAGCATCAGGCTTGTACAAATTTTTAGCGGCCTTGATTTTCCTGGCACCTACTGTATACACAAAGATGGAAGGATGGCAATCACCGGGATTTCTGCTTTTGCAGATGCAGCCAGGCTGACAGTTGATTGTGTTGTACTCATCAGTATCCAGTGGCACACTGTGCGCGGGGAGGACTCGCTCTCACTTGTGATCACCGGTCTTTACAAAAAACGGAATGACGCGAGATGTGAACGGTGATGGAGGGATGGCATTAGACCACATAAATTTTAACTACTATGGTATTAAGTTAAGTATCGTACGTGTGTTATTTCAAACTATGAGTGCAGTTGAAATCCTCATAGTACATACCTAATAGAACTTATCAGTTCAAATTCTTATTCAGACTACGGTACTGAAAGTAGATGCGATCCTAAACGTGGTTGTCGTCACTGTTGTTGTCGTTCTGGTTGTTGTTGTTGTTGTGGGTGTGTCTCTCGGTTCGACATGTTTGCTCAGAGAGGCACTTGAACCTAGTGCAGGTCCAGTCCTGTGTTAAGAAGACTCATGGTCATGCCTCTGTGCTTTGATTAACTTAGCTGACTTTGTGCAGTAAGAGAGGCACAACCGTGAAGTTAGTGAAGGCACGGTCATATAGTATAAGAGGGGACGGTCGTGCCTCCCAGTTGTCATTATTTCAGCTGAGTCGTGTACTCAGATAGGCACGTTGGTCGAGCAAGTGGAGGCACGCTCCCATATTAGGAAGAAGACTTGCGGTCGTGCGTCCCATGTCAAAAAGAAGAGTTGCGACCGTGCGTCCGTGTTCAGTATGTTTGTAGTGACACGCTGCTCGGAGAGGCATGTACGTGAATCAAGTGGAGGCATGGAGTCCAACTTGTTGCCACTGTCCGATGTCACTGTTCTCGCAATGAAATCACTTAAAAATACTACTTTTTTTATAAATGGTGTTTTGCAACACCTCCGTTCTCCAAACCGTCATTCCAGATCCACCGCACCCGTCGCTCCTAGATGGAGTCCGATGCTTCTAGTACCAAGAGGGCAAGGCTCGTGCCACCGATGACGCATTCCTCTGGGTGTTTGGCGGTACCGGCGGGGACTGGTGAGGGTCCGCCCACCGGATCTGAGGAGCACGGGAAAAAAACTCGTCCGGACCGCATCAGCGATCTACCGGACGTAATCCTAGGTGAGATCATCTCTCGTCTCCCCATCAGGGATAGCATCTGTACTCGCATCCTCGCTCGTCGATGGCGTCCTTTATGGCCCACCGCTCCTCTGAATCTCGACTGCCGTGAGATCCCTGCCGCTCGTATTTTTAAGCCTCTAGAAACAGTTCATATCGAGAAAATCTCCGTGGCGCCTCCTACCCGGGAGCTCGTCCGTGAAAGGCACTTCGGAACTCGGTGCCCTCACAAATCTGGCACTGATGATACGACCCTTCCGGAAGCCATCCTCTCCGCCCATGGGGGCGCAGTTCACCGTCTCTGCATACCGGCGTGCTACCTCCAGTCCAGACCCTCCGCCGTCGACGCCTGGCTGAAATCATTCAAACTGAACAATCTCCAGGTTCTCGAGTTCTATTACACGTTCCCAGATTTTGTGAGAGAGTGTGTTGTACGACCACTCACACACCCATCATCTGCGCCTTTTGCACCGGCGTCCTTCTCTCGGTTTGCATCCTCCCTAGACACCGCCACCTTTGCTCTTTGCCAAATACCAGACAGTTACATTCAGTCTCTTAAACTACCACTGCTCAAGAGACTTTGACTTGTGGACATTGGCATATCAGACATCTTGCTTGAAAGCATCAATCACTCTAGTTGCCCCACACTCCGGTGCCTACTGCTTACTTGGAATATGGAAAGACCCTGCATAAGAATAAACTCACGTAACCTTGTAAGCATTGGAATTCGCTGTGGACATGGCGAACTTGTTATAGAGGATGCCCCGTCACTTCAGCGGTTGCTTAACGATATTCTCAGCAGCAACTTGAAGATAACTGTCATGTCTGCACCTAAACTGGAGACTGTGGGAAAATTCCATGATTTTTTCTCCGAATCCAAGGTCACACGTAACCCTACAGTTATCCAGGTACCTAGTTTTCAGCTGCATTTGTCCGAGTAAACAAATTTCATGTAATAGAACCTTTTGTTCAATTTTTAAATTCGTTGTGCGTGCACCATACAGGGTTTGCCAGCAGTCAGCCTGTCAACAGTGCTTCAAACGGCCAAGACTTTGCTCATCAAGATGTGTTTTGAAGTGGACATGGCCGTTTCCCTAATGCAATGCTTTCGAAGCCTTGAGAACTTGTTTATCGAGGTGATGATTCTCACACACATTGAAAGCCCATAACATGCACACTGTACTACTTCTACTGTATGTCTTAAAAAGCTTGTCTTACATTCGTCTGTAAATTGATACACCCGTGGTTAGACATGTTTTAGTATTACAAACACCCGTATCTACAAAAAATCCAATAAATACTTTACACTGGATGCTCTTTCGACAGAATCTCTGTTTTTAGAGCTTAAGTATTTTCATTCTTCATGTACATCTAGGGAGGACTCTGTTGCAGAGAAACAAACACATGGCGTCGTAAGCACCGACCGTTTGTCAAACAAGATGACTTTCGTCTGAAGACAGTAACGCTGGATGACTATGAACCCTGCTTGGTAAACATTGAATTTGTGAGATTCTTTGTTCTCAGTGCAAGCAAGCTTGAGACCATGAGGCTTAGATATCGCTTCCACCAAGACTTCACGGAAGAATTTTACGAAAAGCATCAAAAGGATCTTCTGTGGCACAAAAAGGCTTTTGAACGTGCTCGCCTTATATTATCAGGAGCGTGCAAGCACCGGTTCTTTTATTTAAAACTCACGCATGTTGAATACCTGGATTTGACGGACCCATTCAGATGTGACTGCTGAACACAGAGCTGGAGTAAGTTGTCCAAGCTTGTAGGGTTACATGCTGTTGCGCCCTTTTGAATGTGCGTTTCGTCTGAACATGAACAGACAGCCCTTGTAATATTTTGTACCATCTGTAAGCTTGCCATAACAATCCTTGATTAGAAAGTGTTGTCACTGTGCAAATGTCCGTGCCTTCAGGCACATTGAATGTTTCAGCGGAAAGATTCTGAGTATTTTACCGTCACGACACTGACTCTTTGTTAGTATAGTACCATGTTCAAACTGATAATGAACTCGTCAGTGGGAACTTTTCCAATACCGAAGCAAGTCCGTGATTCGTAGGCCAATAAAACCGTGTGACTCGTGACATGACGGCTGTTCTTCGTCTTAAGGTCAGACTTTGTCTAGAAACTTCACAACCGTGCTTTTCTTATTGAGTATCAAGAAGTTTGGTACACGTGCATGTAGAGCCCTTACTTTGGCGCCTTCTACGCACACTTTTCTGCACCCAGAGAGGGTTTATGCTGAGTCAGGCCTGGAGAAACGCCACGCCTGTGTGTGTAGTGACTCCCCAACAGTGCCTCCGGCTCCTGCATCTACGTGCCTCCATAGCTGACATAAGCCGTGACTGTTAGGTGCCCGTGGAGCCAGACGCCCGCGGGTCCAGAGAGCTCACAACGGTGCCTCTCCAGCAGAGCATTCTCACCCATGCCTCTGCCACCACACCTTTGTGCATCCATTGGGTTGACACTCGTGCCTAAGAGGATTCATTTCCGCGCCTCTGGTGTTTCAATACACGTGCCTCACATGACACTTGCCGTGACCCTTGTGGTTGTAGAGAATACACACCCGTGCCTTCATAGCTGAGTATTCTGATCCATGCCCCCGCCACCGTAATTTTGTGCATTCAGAGGGTTGACAATCGTACGTGCCTGTAGAGGCTAGACTTCGGTGCCTCCGGAGCCTGCACCCTTGTGCCTCACGTGCCACGAGCCGTGGCTTTTACGTTCCCCTGGAGACACACTGCCGTGGATCCAGAGACTTCACAAACTTGTCTTTTCAACTGAGTGTTCGCAGCCATGCCTCTGCCACCACACTTTTGTGCATCCAAGGAGTTGGTACCTATGTCTGTAGAGGCTTCAATGGAGTCGGTGCCTGCACAGACTGCAATTAGGTGCCTCCAGCGCCTGCACGCACGTGCCTCACATGACACTTCCCACCATGTCGTGGCTCCACACCACCGTGTCTCTACAGACCGCACAACCGTGCGTCCTTAACTGAGTATGCCGACCCATGCCTCTTCCACCAAACTTCTGTGTACCCAGACGGTTGATAGCCATGCCTCGTCAAGACGCACGTCTGTCGAAGCCATGACTATTCCACCACGTCTGTCGAAATCTTCTAGATTAGGTACGTATATATATTGTCGTCTTTGTGAATCGTAAAACCCTAACCCTCTTCCCAGATCCACCGCACAGAGAGCTGCAACGGAGGCGGCATGAGCTCGGCAATGGAGATGAAGAAGCGTGCCTCTAGCAACAAGAAGACGAGGTTCGCGGTTGTACCCGTGCCCTCTAAGCTCGTTAAGAGGAGCGGCTGTGGCCCACCCACTGGATCCGAGAACCATGTTGAGTCTGGTCTGGACCGCATCAGCGATCTCCCGGACGCCATCCTCGGCAAGATCATCTCTCGTCTGCCCATAAAGGAAGGCATGCGCACACAAGTGCTCGCATCTCGGTGGCGCCGCATATGGCGCACCGCACCACTCGATCTCGACTTCCGTGTGATCCTTGATACTCGTTCTACCAGATCTCTGGAAAAATAATGTTGCCAAATCATCCGTGTTCTCCCGGGCAAGCAAATCGTCCTGGAAACATACGTCGGAACTCAATGCCGACATCTTAGTTGCAACTGTCGCGGAGAATCCGTCGCCGATGACTTCAGTCTTCCTGTATCTATCCTCTCCGATCACGAGGGCCCGATTCGCCGCCTCTGCATCCCGACAAGCTACCTCCGGTGCCAACCTTGTGGCGTCGATGAGTTGTTCCTGTCTCGGAATCTGGACCAACTCCAGGTTTTAGAGTTCTATCATATATTCCCAAATTTCTTCTACCCAGGGCCATCAGCACGCAGAATCCCTTCTTCTATGCCGTCGCCACTGGCATCCATCTCTAGATTTCGCTTGTCTCTCCACACCGTCACCTTCGCCATGTGCAAACTAGAATACAATCTAGTAGAAATGCTTTGCCTCCCACTGCTCAGGAGACTTTCGCTGGTGGAGGTTTACATATCGGATGTCTCCTTGCGGAAGTTCATCCACCACAGTTGCCCTGCCCTCCAGTGCCTGCTGCTTGTTTGCAACAAGAAATTCTGCTGTCTACGAATAAACTCAGCTAGGCTTGTAAGCATTGGCATTCGTTCCGACGGAGGAACACTGATCATTGAGGATGCGCCTTGCTGACTGCTACATGATTTGTAGATGCACAACTACAAATAACAATTATGTCCGCGCCTGTGTTGGACACACTGGGAAAAATTTCTGAATTACCCAATGAAACAAATATCTTCATTGGGTCTACAGTTATTCAGGTACTGCCTCTGCACGTTACTTTGACCTGCGTTATTCAAAAGCACTTGAGATTCACATCCACGAGATAATAATATCATGTTATGTGCTCAATGAAGGGTCTTTGCATAAGTAGCCTACACGCGGTGCTGGATTCCGTCAAGACCTTGTTTATCTCATAGACATGCTTTAATCTGGATGAGATTGTTGAGTTCCTGCGATGCTTTCAATGCTTGCAAAACTTGTTTATCGAGGTGATGATTTCACACACGTTGAAAGCCCACGCACAATATACATAATATACTGGCACTAACTGCTCAGTTTGCTCTTCATGTGTGTTTAGGGGGGAGGATGGGATCAAAGAGGTATAACAAATGAATGGCGCCAAAAGCAACGGGTGTTTCTCAATAATCACGACATTTGTTTGAGGACATTAACGCTGGAAAACTATGAAGTCACAGATGCAAACACTGAATTTGTGACATTCTTTATTCTCAATGCTAGGATGCTACTGACCATCAGGTTTAAGTTTGGCCTGCACAGAGATTTCACTCGTGAATTTTACAAACAGCAATAAGAGGTACTGCAGATGGACAAAAGGGCTTCTAATTGTGCTGAGCTTAAATTAACAACAACTTGCAAGCATATGCACATGGATTTAAAAAACACAGGTGTTGAATATCTGGATTTGCCAGATCCATTCAACTATGGATGCTGAAAACAGGTATGGAGAGATGTACTTGCTATATTGAATGAGTGCATTGTGTAAACATTGTCAATGAATTCTCACTCGTTTTGCACCGTACTGTCCGTAAGCTTTTTGTTTTTTCTTGAGGCAGTAAGCTCATATTTTTAAAATTAGGGATATGAACGTTTATGATATCAATTATGTACATGCTTTATGTTTTCAAAATCAATCATATGTTTCTGGACCCAATGATAAAAAAATCAGCTCACACAGATGCTCATAAATCAAACTAGTATCCTCTTGTTTATCTCAGTTGCTTGGCATGAAATTCTATCTTTTAAAAGCAACATGCGTCCACTGCAAACCTGCAACTGCTACAACCGCGTCTCTCCGAAGGACGTCCGTGCACCCCACAGGAAACGAACGTGCATCAAGAGGTTGTGAAAATCATACGTCCGTGTGAACACGTCACTGAAAACATCTGGAATATTGTGATAATGACTTAAGGTCAGCAACGAACCTCCAATCACTTTTTAGATGCTGGGTTTCCATTCTCATTATCATATTGAACAAAACTCATGCATCCGAAGAATTCGTCAAAGCGAAAGATTACGTGCCCCTTCTAATTGCAGACACCGTGTCCCTCTGAGAGATCGTGTCAGAAATGAACAATTCGGAAAACAGTAGCACGATCTTGCGTCATTTAAACATATACCCGTGCCTCTCTCAGTGAACAAGCAACTTGAAATGTTACGAAAACAGAGGCACTTCAGTGCATTTTCTCCTTGCAGAACCGTGCGCATCGTGGCTTCACTACCATGTCCCTCGGAGTGGCCGTGTCATGCGAAAACAACTAGGAGAACACAACTAGGAGTGGCCGTGTCATGCGAAAACAACTAGGAGAAAACAAAAGACTTCTATGCGTCGTCCGCATGTACAACCATGCGCCAACTGCTTAAAGACCGCGCGTCTGTCAATGAACAAGTCACTGAGAACATTTAGAATACAGAGGCCTTTCCGTGCGTCTCATTCTTAGCCTTACAGGACGATGCGCACCGTGGCTTCATGTCCCTGTCCCTTTGAGAGACCGTGCTAGGGGAAAAATACTTCGAAATACAGAAGCATGGTAGCGCGTCATGGACGTGCACAACCTGTCTCAGTGAATGCCTCGCTGAGAAAATTTGAAAAACAGAAACAAAGCCGTGCCTTATTTGCATGTAAGTCCGTGCGTGTTGGGGCCATCAGTGCGTGCCTCTATGCTCCTAATAAGCCAATAGTCTTGTCTTTGCCGCTGTACATTAGCCTCATGTCAGTGAGCAGGCGCGTATTATAACTGTCGGTTCTGTTTTGTGCCAACCCAAACCGCCCCCTCCCACTCACCCGTTGTAGAGTTCATCGTCTCTTCTCTCTCGATTCTCCCTCTAGATCTAGGGTTAGTCCATTTTCTCTTAATTTCTATGTGAATTTTTCGCTACGATCCGTTTTCCTCTCTGTTGGTTTCGTCTCTCCGTGTTTGAAAGCGACGCATCTGCGCTGTTATGCTAGGAATTGCCTGGAAATTCGTTGTGATCTAAACCAAATCCGCGCAGTACGAGGCCGAACCTGAACACGACCCGTGGCTCTTAGAGGTGGGGTTGATTGGGAGTCGGCGTTTGTGCTTGAGAACGCTACGAGCTGCAGCGACCTGCGGCGTCCAAGTCCCAGGTGAGCGATGAACTTCGCCGAGGGAGGTTGGTAGTTTAAATTGAAGCCCGTTAGGTCTTGCAAACAACAGCGGTGGCCGGAAGTCCGAGACATTGAGATCTATTGCTTAACCGGCCACAGGGTGCTGGAGGTCGGCGTTTGGGGTGCTGTTGACTGGGAGTCGGCGTCTGTGCTTGAGGATAGCGTTTGGGGTCCTGTACGCTGGAGGCAAGGTTAACGTTGATGGATCACCCGTTTCAAATACCACCTAGCCACACATGTTCCGGTGGTTGGCGTCGGCGACGGTGGCGTATGGTTGTGGATGACGTTGTTGCTGGGTGCAGCTCTGACGAATTTACATATGATTTTAATGTTACAAACACTCCTTTGAGCCGCCTGATGATAGACTATTGTTTCTCCTTTTTTCCTGTCTTATCTTGAAATATACATTTGCTAAAGCTTCTTTTATAACCAAGCAGCATAAATCCTTTCACTGATTGACATTGACAACCAAGATTGTGAACTGCTCTAAAAATAGTCAATACTGAATTGTGATGAATTAAGCAACCATTTTTGGAAAATAAAATACTGATTTAATTAAATTCATATTTTCCTCTGTTATTACATATCCCATATCTACTGTTCACCTTCTAATCAAAAGTTGTGCACATGTCTTTTTAGGAAATTGCTTGTGAATGACTATTTATGTAAAAATGCCGGTTTAGCCGAATAGTTTTTCAAGATAATAAAATTTTCCTTGTGTTGAGAATTTCATATAACCGTTGTTTTGCAACGTATTCCAGGGGAAACCATGTGCTGTGATATATGTACCAAATTTGGTTCCCTGGATTGGAGTTAGGCGTTCTTCACAGCGCGATAACAGTGCATCTTCCTCGATGCTTCAAGACATGCCTGGTAAGGAGAAATGTTTGCCACCCCATGCTGCCCATCAGTTACTACCAACTAGTGTATCTTTCTGATGGAGGAAATAAAAGTTTCTACCATATTGTTGGAATGGAATGCCTACATTTAAGCATTTAATGATATGTTTTCAATTTTTGATGTACCTTGTTTTATCAAATAGCAACCTGTTGAAAACAATTGGTACATATATGATAAGCGCTATCTGTCTTGGTTATACATGCCTCGTAATATTATTATTTTTCTTGCACAGTATGTGCCATGCTGTTGCATGCAGCAAGTCACTTCTTCAATCTATCAGTGGAAAGGGGAAGCATTTCAAGAAGAAGGAAAACAAAGAAATCCAGTACTGATCACCAATGAGGATCTGTCATATGAGATCTGCATCACCAATGAACCTAACCGGTCTAAAATTCATGGACCTGGCTGGGAAAAGTTAATTAGTGACTACGATCTTCATTATCGAGATCTAATCATCATAAACCTGGATACTGGGAGTCTGTCCATTGAGATAGATCTGAGACTCAGTGATTCTCGAGGAAGTCACAGGCCCCTCCCCAAACCATCACTAGGTAAGTGCACCAACTTCCATCCTATTTTATAAACTACGTTTATCAGCATACTTTGATGCTCCTACCCCTGTCCACTAAATGAATGTCATACTTACAGTCAAAGTTATTTTGAAAACATTTTATGCAATTCTGTTGATTATCATCCTAACTTGATCACATGCATTGAATTTAACCATTCCTTTTAAACTTAAATACCGAGTTCATCTGTTTAAACAAATTTGTTTGAAAATGAGTTATTTTTTTCCATGCAGCTCTTGATTTTCTAAATGACTCAGAGAGGGAGTACATTGGGAAAACAGTGTTCGGTCGAGGCGTAAACCTCTCATACAGACAATTTGGACAGATGATATACTATGTGTTTGAGTCTGATGACTTCCCCACCATACCCTTTGTGCAGCGTCTAAACGTCACCAATGTCATAAATGGTCATCTGGTTAGTCATTGATTATTTGTTTTGATCCACTGCCATGGTTTTGTTTGCTATTTTCGATGTTTTATGTCCTTGTACATTGATTTTATCTAGTAATATTGGTACAATCTACAGAGAATCCCGTCTGCCGTTGTGAGGCTTCTAAAGATGAACCTAGGATATCTACCTCAAAACGGTGGAATCAGCCTAACAGAGATGTATGATGCAATAGAAATGAGCACAACGTACTCCATACGAACCGACGGCAGAATGGAGGAGACCTGTTTTTCAGATTTTGCCCGAGAAGCTCAGCTAAGGGTTGGTTCAATTGTCCTTGTCACAATTGAAAAGCGGTGGCCAACATTGGGAAACATGAAGCTGCTGCGAATGATAATCAACGACCTTTCCTGATAGAGCGTTGCCGGTGGCTATACTTCCTAGTTCAGTAATTTATGTCTATTTTTTGAACAGGCTGTACACACCAGTTTTGTTATTTAGTTATGTCATGGTATGTAACTGAGCATATAATTATGTCCAAGAGGACGATGGTGAAAATTCCCTGTCAAAGAAGGTGAAACACTTGTGTGGGTTAATTTATTTATCTCTGATAATAATAAAAGGATTCGCTGACTAATAATGGAGGATGAATGGCTATGGTGAAGTATGTTTCAGAATAGTTTAGTGATGTTGCTAGCTCCGCACGTCACTAGTATACATATTTTTCACTATGGTGCTCCGCAGAATAGCGTCATCCCAAGTAGTTTTGTGGAGGACAAGCATACACCTCTGTCAACCGCACAACACTTCTCCTAAAAACCTAGCGCCTTCCCCTATGGCTCAGTCACCTTAAACATCCATGCCTTTACAAACTGTCACTTAAAACATTTGACAGAACACGGGCACAGATTGATGTCCATGCAATCACATAGCATCGTACATGTGCCTGTAGTTGTGCTTCTCGCTGTATAAGTGTGTTTCGCAGCTGCATGCCCACGCCCCTCGTTTCTTCTCGTTGTTTCTGCCCATCTCGTACTTGCAACTATTTCAGACATGACCGTGCCTGTTGCGTCGGCACATTCATGACTCTCAAGACCGTGCTTGACAAGAATAATGACCGTGCTTGTAACAGTGAAGCATACGGGTGATACATTCAGGACACGTTAGGGACCACCTTCTTTCTACTATTTCAGACATGACCGTGCCTGTTATGTCGGCACATTCATGCCTCTCACATTTGATTGAAAAACATTTTGGAAAACAGTAACGGACGCCTATTGTCAATCCTCACGTCACGTACATTCGTCGTACATTCCTTCGTCACACAAGTAATAGTCGTGCCTCTGCCACAGAACATATAAGTGAAAAACGATTCTTCCTACACTTGTAAAACCCGGAATGCCCTGGATAAATGTCGAATCCCACCTTGCGGTAAAACCATGGAGGCCGGTGCTTCTCAGAAACACATCTGTGGCTTTTTGCGCATGTAGTTGAGTGCACGGCTATTTGTTCGTGCCCGTGCCTCACGTAGCACCATAGCATTGACGTCCGTGCAATCACGTCGCTTCATCTCCGTGCCTCACGTAGCATCGTATATGTGCCTCTTGTTGCACCTCTCGTTGTATGAGTGCTTCTTGCAGTTGCATGTCCACGCCTCTCGTTGCTTCTCGTTCTTTTTGTCCATCTCATGGAGCCAGTTGCAACACGGACACACAACAGTGCCTCTGATAAAACACATCACTGTACAACGAGAGTGCAAAAAGTTAACATTTGACAGCAAACTGAATGTATCACTGAAAACAATTGCCACGACCAGTCAATGTACCACGCCCGTGTGTCTGAGAGTTAAACCAGCCACTTCAAGCATGCTTCTCTTGGTCAAAGACTTGTGCCTCTACATACTGCCCCTGCATGCCTCACGAGATAAATTGTAAGAGTTAACATTTGACAGCAAACTACGCAAGACAATCTCCCCGACTTGCTGGAGATACGACGGTTGTTAAAAACATAACTGCTGATTTTATTTTTATTTTTTATAAAGAAAAATCACGATCAAAAACCCAGGATGTGCACAAGCGCACCGCCAGGGAGACGAAACCACGATCCAGAACCCACGATGTGCACAACCACATCGACAATGAGATCATGCACTCCTTTGCCGCTTCCCCGCCCTTAAATTTAGACTTCCGTCGTGGCCTTCTCACACACAAACAACATAAATCGCCATTGCGCTCCCACTCATTGTTCCCCACGAAATACCAGGTTGCAGGAGGACCAACTGCTCCAGGCCATGGGATTCACCAGGGAATTCATGGAGGTGCAGGCCCACGGCAACACCAAGTTGCACGTGATCCACACCAACGACTTGCACAAGGCGGCGACCACCATCGAGCAGTACGAGCGACACCTCGAATTCGAGCACCACAAGATCATCAGAGTTGATGTGGAGTACACGAACGACGTTGGCGAAGATCAGAAACCGGCCCTCGTCCAGCTCTCCGTCGGCAAGGATCATCTGGTGCTGCTCTTCCAACTGAGCGCCGCCGTCAAGAACTGCACCAGGTTCGACAACTTCCTCGCCGACCCCAGATACACGTTTGCTGGCTTCTCCATCGACGGCGACATAGAGATGCTCGGCCGCGTCGGACTGGAGATCGCCCACTTCGTCGACATCCAGAAGGAATGGAGGGTGCCTACAGCTACCAAGCCTTTGGACTCCCTTGGGGATGTCTCAGGCATCCTTGTCCATGAGTACTACAACAACATGAAGAAGAAGCTCACCAACGCAGAGCACCAGCGCTGGGCACGCATGCCACTGTCCATGAGGCACATCGAGTACGCGGCAAAAGATGCTTACGCTGCGTACGAGATATGGAGCCGTCTCACCATCCAGGAAGGCCTCCGCCGGGCAAAACTCGAGAAGGAGCAGTCCAGGAAGCGTGCAAGGTCCTGGGGCGACTACGACTACTAAAGTAGGTGGTCCCGGTCAAGAAAAGTATGTAGAAGATTGCTCATGCCATTCTAGATTTCTCGTTAGATTTGCTTTCTCTCAAGACCGCCGTTTGCTTGTTCTAAATTTAGATTTGCTTGTGTCACAGTTAACCATGTAGTTTGCTTCCAGTTTACATATCTTCTGAACAAGTTTATTTCCAGTGCACAGAGAAGGTACACATAGCAGGTATAGATACTATACGATTAGCGTAACGCACAGAGCAGGTACACATAGCAATCCACAAAAATGACGAGCATGCAATGCACTAGTACCTTTGTGGATGCAGCGTCGAAATTCATGGACAACAATTATAGAATGCTCCTAAAAGCAGTGCACAATGTTCTAACAAACCATTGCACACACAAATATTAAAAATCGTTCGTATGGAACACTTTGGAAAAACATTTTGAATACAGAGGTAGTTAGGTGTTTATTCTCCTTGGAAAACATTTCTTACGCCCGTGACCCTCAGAGAAGAACACTACAGAGGCACGGTTGTCCGTCAATAACACCAACTACTTAAAACACCCACGAAGGCACTTCTGTGCCTCCACTCCTATGGGGACCGTGCGTAAATTGGCTTCATGTCCGTTAATGAGGCTGAATGCCTTCGAAGACACAAGGAACTCATAGGCCATGGCCCCCGCAATGAAAACTTGTCAATGAAAGCTTCTTGAAAACAGAGGCACACCTTCACGTGCTTGCATCATGATCCTTCGCGTCCCTACCTCCCTTAGAATCACGTCCGTGCCTCCAGTTCGTCGGGTAAAACCGTACCTCTGTCGTGCGTAACATGTTAAGAAAGTTGCTGACAACAAAAACATCAGAAAACCGAGCATTACGTCGACCCCGCTGACACTAAATGTGACGTCACCGAAAACGCAGAGGCAGGAGCGTGCCTTACGGCCAGCTTCCGACGTATCGGGTCTATGAAGATTTGCTTCCTTCTTAATATGGGACGTGACTATCGCAGAGGCATAGGCTCCATCATTCACCTTCGTGCCTCGACAAGAACGACGACCGTGCTTGTAACTGTAAAGCGTATAGGACACCTTAGGGACGACCTTGCAACTATTTCAGACATGACCGTGCCTATTTCGTCGGCACATTCTTGCCTCTCGCAGTTAATTGAAAAACATTCCGGAAAAAAAGTAACAGACGCCTATTGTCAATCCTCGCGTCACGTACATTCGACGTACATTCCTTCATCACACAAGTAATAGCCGTGCCTCTGCCACAGAACATATAAGTGAAAAACGATTCTTCCTACACTTGTAAAACTCGGAATGCCCTAGATAAATGTCGAACCCACCTTGCAGAAAAACCATGGAGGCCGGTGCTTATCAGAAACACATCTGTGGCTTTTTGCGCATGTAGTTGAGTGCATGGCTATTTGTTCGTGCTCGTGCCTCACGTAGCACCATAGCACGAATTGACGTCTGTGCAATCACGTAGCTTCATCTCCGTGCCTCACTTAGCATCGTATCTGTGCCTCTTGTTGCGCCTCTCGTTGTATGAGTGCTTCTTGCAGCTGCATGTCCACGCCTCTCGTTGCTTCTCGTTCTTTCTGACCATCTCGTAGCGTCAGTTGCAACACAGACACACAACAGTGCCTCTGAAGAAACACAACACTGCTCCTACCAGCGAATGTATCACTGAAAACAATTTCCACTCCCAATGAATGTACCAGGCCCGTGTGTCTGAGAGTTAAACCAGCCACTTGAAGCATGCTTCTCTTGGTCAGAGACTTGTGCCTCTACATACTGCCCCTGCATGCCTCAGGAGATAAATTGTAAAAGTTAACATTTGACAGCAAACTACGCAAGACAACGATCATCTCCACGACTTGCTAGAGATACGACGGTTGTTAAAAACATAACTGCTGATTTTATTTTTATTTTTTATAAAGAAAAACCACGATGCAGAACCCACAATGTGCACAACCGCATCGACAGTGAGATCATGCACTCCTTTGCCACTTCCCCGCCCTTAAATTTAGACTCCTGTCGCGGCCTTCTCACACACAAACAACAGAAATCGCCATTGCGCTCCCACTCATTGTTCCCCACGAAATACCAGGTTGCAGGAGGACCAACTGCTCCAGGCCATGGGATTCACCAGGGAATTCATGGAGGTGCAGGCCCACGGCAACACAAAGTTGCACGTGATCCACACCAACGAATTGCACAAGGCGGCGACCACCATTGAGCAGTACGAGCGACACCTCCAGTTCGAGCACCACAAGATCATCGGAGTTGATGTGAAGTACACCAACGACCATGGCGAAGATCAGAAACCCGCCCTCGTCCAGCTCTCCGTCGGCAAGGATCATCTAGTGCTGCTCTTCCAACTAAGCGCGGCCGACAAGAACTGCACCAAGTTCGACAACTTCCTCGCGGACCCCAGGTACACGTTTGTTGGCTTCTCCATTGACGGCGACATAGAGATGCTCGGCCGCGTCGGACTGGAGATCACCCACTTCGTCGACATCCAGGAGGAATGGAAGGTGCCTACAGCTACCAAGCCTCTGGACTCCCTTGGGGACGTCTCAGGCATCCTTGTCCATGACGTAGAGCTCACCAACGCAGAACGCAGCCGCTGGGCGTGCATGCCCCTGTCCATGAGGCACATCGAGTGCGTGGCAAAGGACGCTTACGCTGCGTACGAGATATGGAGCAGCCTCACCATCATCCAGGAAGGGCTGCGCCGGGCAAAACTCGTCAAGGAGCAGACCAGGAAGCGCGCTAGGTCCTGTGGCGACTACGACTACTGAAGCAGGTGGTCCCGGCGAACAAAAGTATCTAGAACATTGCTCATCCCATTCTAGATTTCTCATTAGATCTGCTTTCTCTCAAGACTGTCGTTTGCTTGTTATAAATTTAGGTTTGCTTGTGTCACAGTTAACCTTGTAGTTTGCTTGCAGTTTACATGTCTTTTGCACAAGTTTATTTCTAGTGCACCACATAGGCATGCCCCCCGCAAGTTTACATGTCTTCACCTTCTCTCTGATAAGTTAATTAATGAGGCCTAATGCCTTCGAAAACACATGGAGCTCATAGTCCATGCCCCCCGCAATGAAAACGTGTCAGTGAAACCTTCTTTAAAGCAGAGGCACACCTTCATGTCCTTGCATCACGATCCTTTCACGTCTGTACCTCCCTTAGAATCACGTCCGTGCCTCCAGTTCGTTATGTGCGTGCCTCTACGTCGGGTAAAACCGTACCTCTATCGTGCGTATCATGTTAAGAAAGTTGCTGACAACAAAAACATCAGCAAATCGAGCATTACGTCCACCCCACTGGCACTAAACGTGACGTCATCGAAAACGCAGAGGCAGGAGCGTGCCTTACGGCCAGCTTTCGATGTATCGGGTCTGTGAAGATTTGCTTCCTTCTTAATATGGGACGTGACTATCGCAGAGGCATAGGCTCCATGCTTCACCTTCGTGCCCCGACAAGAATGACGATCGTGCTTGTAACAGTGAAGTGTATAGATGATACATTAAGGAGACATTAGGGACCACCTTGCACCTATTTCATACGTGACCGTGCCCGTTCCGTCGGCACATTCATGCCTCTCACAAAAGTAATAGCCGTGCCTCTGCCACACAACATATAAGTGAAAAACAATTCTTTCTACACTTATAAAACCCGGAATGTCCTGGATAAATGTCGAATCCCATCTTGCGGTAAAACCATGCAAGACAGTGCTTCTTAGAAGCACATCTGTGGCTTTTTTGTGCATGTTGTTGAGTGCCTTTCTAGAATCTAACCATGTTGAACCCATATTCAAATCTAACCACACTGAAATCTCTAGAATCAAATATGTGCCCCAGTTGAGACGTTTATTTTGTACTTGAAACTGCAATCTATAATAAAACAGTATAGTGTAATAAAACATACGCCTTTCGACCCAAATATGGTACTTGAAACTGCAATTTGTAATAAAACATACACCTTCTGTTGCAAATTAATTCACTCAACCCTGTACTAACCAGTACAATGTGAATTGTACTGCAAAGTTGACACATTTTATTTTGGGACGGGGTAGTACTACTATTTAAGAACAAAACACGATTGCTTGACATGGAAACGAAACTGTCTCCGTTCTGACATCGACGATTGCTTGACATTGTTCAACCTTTACAGACACACAAAACATGAAAAGCATAAAAACCATGGAAAAGCAAACATCTACCAACAAAACTACACTACTCCCCGTCGTCGGAGATGTCCACTATCTCCATTCTGACATCGACGTCGTTGGCCTCCGCCTCCTACTCCACATCCAGCTCGTCGAAGAGCACATCGGTCTTCGCCTATTCTTCCCGGAGGAAGCGCCGGTTGGACTCCACATACGCCTCATCTTGGATGGACTCCAGGATAGCGGTCTGCTCCGCCATCAAGGCCGACTCACCGAGATAGAACTCCGCCTCGTCTTCCTCGTCACCCCACTCCTCGTCGTCGTCGTCTTCCTCATCACCAGCCTCCTCGTCGTCCTCGTCATCTCCCTCCTCGTCGTCCTTGTCATCCTCTTCCACGCCTTCCTCGTCGTCCTCGTCATCCTCATCCACGCCTTCCTCGTCGTCCTCGTCATCCTCGTCCATGCCTTCCTCGTCGTCCTCGTCGTCCACGTCCACACCTTCCTCGTCGTCCTCCTCATCCTCGTCCATGCCTTCCTCGTTGTCCTCGTCATCCTCATCCACGCCTTCCTCGTCATCCTCCTCATCCTCGTCACCCCCTCCTCTTCCTCCATCACATCTCCCCCCACTGGATCACCCACCTCCTCTTCCTCCATCACATCTTCCCCCACTGGATCACCCCCTCCTCTTCCTCCATCACATCTCCCCCCACTGGATAAACTCCCTGCATGAGCTCCGACGCATCCCCCTCCACTTCCTCCACCTCCCCAATCTCCTCCGGCCCCGGCGAGTCCGGAGACATGCCCACTGCGACCTGAGCGGCGCGCCTCGAACAGATGTCCTCCTGCAACTGAAAGCGACGCTCGGGAGTAAGCATCGCATAAGTAGTTATATTGTGCCGAACCATGGCGGGGAACGTCACAAACGAAAACAGGAAGATGGATGATTTCCTAAGATTGCCGGCGAAAGAGGGAGAAGCAGGATGATGTCTAGTGGTGGCGGACGCCGCTCGGCTTAAATAACTGCTCCTTGACCTCGGGCGATGAGCCGGAACGGTGACACGCTGCGTTCACTTCGCCGACGGATGAGACGGCCGTCGGTCCTTTTGGATTCTGCAGCGTCGACACGTGGCATTCACTCTATTAAATACCTCCACCTCCTCAAGAGTGGCGTCACCGGAGGAAACGCCTGTCGGACCCTTGGGTTTCCGGAGCGGCGTCCACGCGGCATTCACACCGAATACGAGGAGACGCCCATCGAACGGTGGGGTTTCTGCAATCAACACACGAATGTGACTCTATGTAACGCATAACCATGCTTCTCCTGACTTCATAGTTGTGCCTTTCAGTGCGAACGATTCAACAGAATCATTTGGAACACCAAGACAAACTAACGTCACTCTATACAATGTGACGCCGTGCCTTCCTGGGACCCATGACCGTGCGAAGAATATACCACATCAGCGTCTCTCGAATAGGCCATTCCGTGCTTCACAGAGTAAACAGTGGGTATTCCCATCTGAACCAATTCCGCTGGGTCTCCCCAATTAAAGAACCTTTTTGCGCTGAACGGCGGAGCCTCTCCATCTGATCGAGTCGACGGAATCATTCGGAACACAAACACACGGGAGCGTGACTCTATATTATACGGCAGCATGCCTTTTAGCGCTTCATGCCCGTGCCTGTGACCCTTAACACTGCCACGAACGTCCACGCCATCGTCAGTGCACAAGTCATGTCGCTACCTGGTACAGAAACGTAGCTGTAGTCACTTCACGCCCGTGCTTCTAATAAAAGAAGCGCCACGCAACTCAGCACAGAGCCGTGGCTTTTAAAAACAAGGAAATTATGCTTTTAAACACCTCGACTCTCGAACCGGCCACTCGCAAAGTAAACATTTAGCGTTAACATCTAAACTAATTCCGCTTTGTTTCAACAATAAACTTACGACACATGACTCCCCGACAGACCCAACCATGCCCTCATGGAATTCATGTCCGTGCCTCTTCTTCTGAACGAGTCAATGGAATCATTTCGAACGCAAATACAGGCGAACGTGACTCTATATAAAACCACGCCATCTGGAACACCAAGACAAACTAATGTCACTCTAGACAATACCACGCCGTGCCTTCCTGGGACGCATGACCGTGCGAAGAATATACCACACCACAGTCTCTCGAATAGGCCATTCCGTGCCTCATAGAGTAAACAGTGGGTGTTCACATCTGAACCAATTCCGGCGGTCTCCCCAATTAAAGAAAGAACCTGACGGTGCCTTTGTGCGCTGAACGCCCGTGCCTATCCGTCTGATTGAGTCGACGGAATCATTCGGAACTCAAACACACGGGAAAGTGACTCTATATTATATGGCAGCATGCCTTTTAGCGCTTCACGCCCGTGCCTGTGACCCTTAACACTGGCACGAACGTCCACGCCATCGTCAGTGCACAAGTCATCGTCCGCGGCTATATTCACTTCATGCCCGTGCTTCTAATAAAAGAAGCGCGACACAACTCAGTATAGAACCGTGGCTTTTAGAAACAAGGAACTTATTCTTTTAAACAACTAGACTCTCGAATCGGCCACTCACAAAGTAAACAGCTAGCGTTAACATCTAAACCCATTCTGCTTTCTTTCCATGATAAACGTACGAACGTGACTATGCGAAAGACGAAACCATGCCCCCATGGGATTCACGTGTGTGCCTATTTTTCTCAACGAGTCAACGGAATCATTTCGAACACAAATATAGGCGAACGTGACTCTATATAAAACCACACCAAGAATTTGTGGGATGAAAGCCTGTGTCTGTGACCCGAAACACTGCAACACAAAAAAGCCACGAACGTACACGCCTTCATCAGTACACAAGTCATTACAATACTAGGTTCACAACCGCGGATGCAGAGACTTCACGGGCCGTGCATTAATGGCGCCTAATTACAATGATACTCGAAACCAAAATACATTTTATTAACAAGGTAGCTGACAGCGAGATTTCACAAGACAAGGTAAGAAACTCCACTCCACTGCTTTACAACACCAGACGCACACAACAGCCATGGACGCTACTGTATACCTAGTCCCCACCGACCTTGTTGCTGGTTTGCACCTGCCGCAGTTCATCAATCTCCTTCTTCAGCGCCTTCATATTCTCGTCATGTCGCTTCACAGCTGCGGCAGATTCCTGCAATGACCGGATGTGCTCTTCAAGGAGATTTCTCGTCTCAGCCGTAATTTCTACGATCCTGGCATTCGCCTTCTCCAAATCTTCCTTCGTTTCCTCGCAAAGCTTCTTCCACGCGTAGGTGATCTCCAGCAGCTGCTCGTACGTTTTGTCAGCCTTTGGAATTGAAACCAAAGCATTCATCTCATCGACCAAATTATTCAGAGTAACTAACAAGGACCTCACAGCAGTTGCCGTCGCCGCCCCGCTCACCATTCCCTTCTCTCTCGAGCCACAGGTGCTCCCCAATTCTACAGCAAGGGACTTCTGTTCAAGACCATGACGCAGACTAACCCTACCTCCAATCGACTGTAAATCAGTATCAGCAAGACACACCCGCATCAAATTAGGAGTCAGCTGACCACAATAATCCATGTTTCACAAACTAAATCAAAGCAGCCGAAAGAAAGAAAAAACGACTGAAGGAGAAGCAGAAACAGGGTGAACTTACAAACGAGGAACCCTCGTGAGCCGGGATCTCCTCCCGCGACAGGGCACGGCGGTCCGGAGTAGTCTCCTTCTGCCCAGCAATGGCGGAGATGGTCAGTGAATAGAGATGAGCAAGAGGAATGGAAGGCCTGGCGGCGGACGAAGGGAGGAGTAGAATGTGGCTAGGGTTTCGAGACTACGTCCTTCCGCCTTAAATAGCCGGAGCCTGGCCTCGGGCGACGAGCCAGAGCAGCGTCACCGGAGGAGACGCTCGTCGGACCATTAGGTTTCTAGAGCGGCGCCACGTGGCGTTCACTCCCGAGGTACGAAGAGACGCCCGTCGAACCGTTGGGTTTCCGCGATAAACGCACGAATGTGACTCTTGGTAAATCATAACCATGCCTCTCCGCGCTGCACGGATGTGCCTGCCATTGCGAATGGTTCAACGAAATCATTTGGAACACGAAAACAACATAACGTGACTCTTCACAATACCACGCCGTCACTTCCTGGGACCCACCACCATGCAAAGAATACACCACAACAGCTTCTCTCGAACAAGCCATTCCATGCCTCACCGAGTAAACAGTGAGTGTTCACATCTGAACCCTTTCCGCTGGGTTTCCGCAATTAAAGAAACGAACGTGACTGTGAGTAAGACCAAACGGTGCCTTTTTGCTTGGTTCCCATCTGATCGAGTCAACGGAATTATTCGGAACACAAACACAGACGAGCGTGACTCTATATAATACCACACCATGCCCGTGCCTCTCCCATCTAATCGAGTCCACGCCTCTATCGAGTAATATACGAAACATCAAGAAAGAAGCGTGATTGTGCTTTTGAAAACAAGGAAACAAGCTTTTAAAAACAGCGTCTCTCACATAGGCCATTCGGCGCCTCACAGATTCAACAGTAAGTGTTGGCGTCTCAACCCATTCCGCTGGGTTAAAGAAACGAACGTGACTGTGCGTAATGCAAAGCTATGCCTCTGTGGGCTCACCGGCCGTGCCTCTCCTTCTGATCAAGTCGACGGAAGTACTCGGAACAGAAACACAGGGGAGTGTGACTCTATATTACACAGCACCATGCTTCTTAGTGTTTCACGCCCGTGCCTGTGTCGCTTAGCAGTACCACGAAGCCATTGTCAGTACACAACTCATGTCGCTACCTGGTACAGAACCGCGGCTGTATTCACTTCACGCCGGTGCTTCTAATAAAAGAAGCGCGACGCAACTCAGTACAGAACCGTGACTTTTAAAAACAAGGAACTTACGCTTTTAAACAACTCGACTCTTGAATCAGCCACTCACAAAGTAAATAGCTAGCGTTAACATCTAAGCCCATTCTGCTTTCTTTCCATGATAAACGTACGAACGTGACTATGCGAAAGATGAAACCATGCTCCCATGGGATTCACCTGCGTGCATGCCTATTTTTCTGAACGAGTCAACGGAATCATTTCGAACACAAATACAAGCGAACGTGACTCTATATAAAACCACACCATGAATTTATGGGATGCAAGCCCGTGTCCGTGACCCAAAACACTGCAACACACAAAAGCCACGAACGTACACGCCTACATCAGTACGCAAGTCATTACAATACTAGGTTCACAATCGTGGCTGCAGAGACTTCACGTCCCGTGCATCATAAGTAACGGCGCCTAATTACAATGATACTCGAAACCAAAATACATTTTGTTAACAAAGTAGCTGACAGCGAAATTTCACAAGACAAGGTAAGAAACTCCACTCCACTGCTTAACAACACCAGACACACACAACAGCGAGGGACGCTGCTATATATCTAGTCCCCACTGACCTTCTTGTTGGTTTTTGCTCCCAACGCAGTTCATCAATCTCCTCCTTCAGCGCCTTCATATTCTCTTCATGTTGCTTCACAGCTGACGTCGACTCCTCCAACGACCGGGTGTGCTCTTGAAGGAGATTGCTCCTCACAGCCGTGATTTCTATGATCCTGGCATTGGCCTTCTCCAAATCTTCTCTTGTTTCCTGGTAGAACTGCTGCCACTCGTAGGTGACCTCCAGCAACTCCTCGTACGTTCTACCAACCTTTGTAATTGAAACCAAAGCATTCATCCCATTGACCAGGTTAATGAGAGTAGCTCCAACTGATTGTAAATCAGTATCAGCAAGACACACCCGCATCAAATTAGGAGTCAGCTGACCACAATAATTCATGTTTCACAAACTAAATCAAAGCAGCCAAAAGAAAGAAAAAGCGAATGAAGGAGAAGTAGAAACAGGGTGAACTTATAGACGAGCAACCCTCGCGTGCCGGGATCTCCTCCCGCGACAGGGCACGGCGGTCCGGAGTAGTCTCCTTCTGCCCAGCCATGGCGGAGATGGTCAGTGAATAGAGATGAGCAAGAGGAATGGAAGGCCTGGCGGCGGACGAAGGGAGGAGTGGAATGTGGCTAGGGTTTCGAGACTACGTCCGTCCGCCTTAAATAGCCGGAGCCTGGCCTCGGGCGACGAGCCAGAGCGGCGTCACCGGAGGATACGCCCGTCGGACCATTAGGTTTCTGGAGCGGCGCCACATGGCATTCACTCCCGAGGTACGAAGAGGCGCCCGTCGAACCGTTGGGTTTCCGCGATAAACGCACGAATGTGACTCTTGGTAAATCATAACCATGCCTCTCCGCGCTGCACGGATGTGCCTGCCGTTGCGAACGGTTCAACAGAATCATTTGGAACACGAAAACAACATAACGTGACTCTTCACAATACCACGCCGTCACTTCCTGGGACCCACCACTGTGCAAAGAATACACCACAGCAGCTTCTCTCGAACAAGCCATTCCGTGCCTCACCGAGTAAACAGTGAGTGTTCACATCTGAACCCTTTCCGCTGGGTTTCCGTAATTAAAGAAACGAACGTGACTGTGGGTAAGACCAAACGGTGCCTTTCCGCTGGGTTTCCATCTGATCGAGTCAACGGAATTATTCGGAACACAAACACAGACGAGCGTGACTCTATATAATACCACACCATGCCCGTGCCTCTCCCATCTAATCGAGTCCACGCCTGTATCGAGTAATATACGAAACATCAAGAAAGAAGCGTGACTGTGCTTTTGAAAACAAGGAAACAAGGTTTCAAAAACAGTGTCTCTCACATAGGCCATTCGGTGCCTCATAGATTCAACAGTAAGTGTTGGCGTCTCAACCCATTCCGTTGGGTTAAAGAAATGAATGTGACTGTGCGTAATGCAAAGCTATGCCTCTGTGGGCTCACCGGCCGTGCCTCTCCTTCTGATCGAGTCGACGGAAGCACTCGGAACAGAAACACAGGGGAGCGTGACTCTATATTATACGGCACCATGCCTCTTAGCGTTCACGCCCGTGCCTGTGTCCCTTAATAGTACCACGAAGCAATTGTCAGTACACAACTCATGTCGCTGCCTGGTACAGAACCACGGCTGTATTCACTTCACGCCCGTGCTTCTAATAAAAAAAGCGCGAGCAGCTCAGTACAGAACCGTGACTTTTAAAAACAAGGAACTTACGCTTTTAAACAACTCGACTCTCGAATCGGCCACTCACAAAGTAAACAGCTAGTGTTAACATCTAAGCCCATTCTGCTTTCTTTCCATGATAAACGTACGAACGTGACTATGCGAAAGACGAAACCATGCCCCCATGGGATTCACCTGCGTGCGTGCCTATTTTTCTGAACGAGTCAACGGAATCATTTCGAACACAAATACAAGCGAACGTCACTCTATATAAAACCACACCATGAATTTGTGGGATGCAAGCCCGTGTCCGTGACCCGAAACACTGCAACACACAAAAGCCACGAACGTACACGCCTACATCAGTACGCAAGTCATTACAATACTAGGTTCACAACCGTGGCTGCAGAGACTTCATGTCCCGTGCATCATAAGTAACAGCGCCTAATTACAATGATACTCGAAACCAAAATACATTTTGTTAACAAAGTAGCTGACGGCGAAATTTCACAAGACAAGGTAAGAAACTCCACTCCACTGCTTAACAACACCAGATGCACACAACAGCCAGGGACGCTGCGGTATATCTAGTCCCCACCGACCTTCTTGTTGGTTTGCTCCCGGCGCAGTTCATCAATCTCCTCCTTCAGCGCCTTCATATTCTCTTCATGTCGCTTCACAGCTTACGTCGATTCCTCCAACGACCAGGTGTGCTCTTCAAGGAGATTGCTCCTCACAGCCGTGATTTCTACGATCCTGGCATTGGCCTTCTCCAAATCATCCCTTGTTTCCTGGTAGAACTGCTGCCACTCGTAGGTGACCTCCAGCAACTCCTTGTACGTTCTGTCAACCTTTGTAATTGAAACCAAGGCATTCATCCCATTGACCAGGTTAATGAGAGTAGCTCCAACTGACTGTAAATCAGTATCGGCAAGACACACCCGCATCAAATTAGGAGTCAGCTGATGACAATAATCCATGTTTCACAAACTAGATCAAAGCAGCCGAAAGAAAGAAAAAATGAATGAAGGAGAAGCAGAAACAGGGTGAACTTACAGACAAGCAACCCTCGCAAGCTGGGATCTCCTCCCGCGACAGGGCACGGCGGTCCGGAGTAGTCTCCTTCTGCCCAGCCATGGCGGAGATGGTCAGTGAATAGAGCTGAGCAAGAGGAATGGAAGGCCTGGTGGCGGACGAAGGGAGGACTAGAATGTGGCTAGGGTTTCGAGACTACGTCCGTCCGCCTTAAATAGCCGGAGCCTGGCCTCGGGCGACGAGCCAGAGCGGCGTCACTTGAGGAGACGCTCGTCGGACCATTAGGTTTCTAGAGCGGCGCCACGTGGCGTTCACTCCCGAGGTACGAAGAGACGCCCGTCGAACCGTTGGGTTTCCGTGATAAACGCACGAATGTGACTCTTGGTAAATCATAACGATGCCTCTCCGCGCTGCACCGATGTGCCTGCCGTTGCGAATGGTTCAACGAAATCATTTGGAACACGAAAACAACATAACGTGACTCTATATAATACCACACCATGCCCGTGCCTCTCCCATCTAATCGAGTCCACGCCTCTATCGAGTAATATACGAAACATCGAGAAAGAAGCGTTACTGTGCTTTTGAAAACAAGGAAACAAGCTTTTAAAAATAGCGTCTCTCACATAGGCCATTCGGTGCCTCACAGATTCAACAGTATGTGTTGGTGTCTCAACCCATTCCGCTGGGTTAAAGAAACGAACGTGACTGTGCGTAATGCAAAGATATGCCTGTGTGGGCTCACCGGCCGTGCCTCTCCTTCTGATCGAGTTGACGGAAGCACTCGAAACAGAAACACAGGGGAGCGTGACTCTATATTATACGGCACCATGCCTCTTAGCACTTCACGCCCATGCCTGTGTCCCTTAACAGTACCATGAAGCCATTGTCAGTACAAAACTCATGTCGCTGCCTGGTACAGAACCGCGGATGTATTCACTTCACTCCCGTGCTTCTAATAAAAGAAGCGTGACGCAACTCAGTATTAAAACCAGACGCACACAACAACCAGGGAGGAACGCCAGCTCGTATTAAAATCGTGCCTCGCGTGACTACACTTCCGCGCCTCTTACTGGGGATCATCTCCCAGGAAGGCACGTCTGTAAACACACACACCCACTCCCGTGCCTATCCATGTGAACGAGCAACTGGAATCATATGGACCACAACTACGCACGTGTGGCAAAAACATGCTCCCCGTGGCCCCACGAAGTGCCCCTGGTTTAAGCACAACCGTGCTCCTACTGCTAACACGCGACATCCATGCCCAGAGCGTACTCATCTACATGTACCAACGAACAAAACAACACGACGACAATGCAATGCATAAATGCCTTACAGATTCATGTAAGTACAAAAGGCCACATGCCCCAACGCAACGAAAAAACACGCTTCAAGCTCTCTGCCTACACTCCAGCAACGTTCTTGATCGGCTGGTGGGCGAGCGCATCCTCAATCTGCTTCTTCGTTGCCTCATGACCATCCTTCACAGCAGCATACGAATCCTCAACCAGGCTCTTGTGCTTGACGAGGACCTCAGCCTTCTCATCCATAAGCTGCTCCGCTTCGCCCGACATCTTCTGCACCAACGCATGGATCTGCTCATACAGATTCTTCAAGCGAGCGACCTCCTGATCCTTCTGGTGGAGCTCTTTGAGAAGCTTCTCATTCTCACACAGAGATCGAAATATGAGACCAGTGGACTTCTCCACAGAGGCATTGCTCTACTGCACCAACTTCTCTATGCGAGCAATGAACTGCTGCTGCTTAATTAGCTCATCGAGCACGTCGTCGCTGGCTAAGGAATTCGGTACTGCCATCTTGCCGAGATCGTCTCCATGGCGAATGCGCTTGTGGGAGGATTCGCCTCCATGCGAGAGATCGTTTGACACCTGGGCAACGGGGCAGGATATCCCTACCGCCGCTACAGTGTAGCGGCGGCACCTCTCCCTTCTTTCCGCGGCTTTGGTCCTCGCTGCCTGGTTGCTTGAACACCCAGAACCCCTCTTCCTGCCATGGCGCAAGCAAGTAGCTACCAGCTAGAAAGAGGTGCCTGTCTCTGGAGAATTGTGGACGTGGAGTGTTCCATGAGTAGGTACCTTCTTATAACACATGCACACCGGTTAGACGGTCAAACAGAGTAACCGATGCCTCGAATTCTCACAATCTCTCTTAAATACCTCGAACTCTGCACGCCTGGGAAACACAAGTACTATCATTTCGTCTCCCCGTGCATTCGTCCACACTACAACCACTCAACTTCTTTCCAATGGTCCGTATATATTCAACAGAAAACATCTCAAACACAGTTAACTTACTGTGTACGTCTGTCTGTATTCCAGAGAAATTACTGTCGAATTCATACTATTATCCATTGCCATTTTTTGTTTTGAAATGATATTTATATCAAAATCTTACTATATCCGCAAATTAACTTGCACGGCTATCTAGGTGACACCTTAGTGAAAACGTCCATAACACACGCAGGCACGAATGTGACGCTCTCTAATAACAAACAGTGCCTCCCTGGAACGCACCACCGTGACTCTCCACAACAATGAGTCACAGTGACTCGCCAGAGAAAATACATGCAACACACGCGTGGACAAACATGACTCTGGCTAATAAGAAGACTTGCCTCCGCCGGATTCACGTCCATTCCTCTCCAAGAGGACGAGTGAGCAGAATCATTTGGAAATACCAAAGGCATACACCCGTGGTACCAAGACCCTGACCAACGCGTTAACATGCTTCCCTTGAGTTCATCTCCATGCCTCTCCAAATTAACTGGCGAGCAGAATCATTTGAAACACAAAGGACCATGAAACGTGACTCTCGCTAATAACAAACAGTGCCTCCCTGGAACGCACTACCGCAACTCTCCACAACAAAGGAACGAGTTGACAAGGAAAACATTTTCCATACACACCGTCAGGAGTGTGCCTGTTGCATTAGTAACACAGTGCCAACTCGGCTTCACTTCCACGCACCTCACAGTAACTCGCCAGAGAAAATTCACGTAACACAAGCATGGACAAACGTGACTCTGGCTAGTAAGAAGACTTGCCTCCGCCGTTTTCACGTCCATTCCTCTACAAAAGAACGAGTGATTGCAATCATTTGGAAATACCAAAAGCATACACCCATGGTACCGAGACCCTGACCAACGCGTTAACATGCTTCCCTTGAGTTCATGTCCATGCCTCTCCAAATGAACTGGCGAGCGGAATCATTTGAAACACAAAGGACCATGAAACATGACTCTCGCTAATAACAAACAATGCCTCCCTGGAACGCACCACCGCAACTCTCCACAACAAAGGAACGAGTTGACAAGGAAAACATTTTCCATACACACCGTCAGGAGTGTGCCTGTTGCATTAGTAACATAGTGCCAACTCGGCTTCGCTTCCACGCACCTCACAGTAACTCAGAGAAAATTCACATAACACAAGCGTGGTCAAACGTGACTCTGGCTAATAACAAGACTTGCCTCCGCCGTTTTCACGTCCATTCCTCTACAAAAGAACGAGTGATTGCAATCATTTGGAAATACCAAAAGCATACACCCATGGTACCGAGACCCTGACCAACGCGTTAAGATGCTTCCCTTGAGTTCATGTCCATGCCTCTCCAAATGAACTGGTGAGCGGAATCATTTGAAACACAAAGGACCATGAAACGTGACTCTCTCTAATAACAAACAGTGCCTCCCTGGAACGCACCACCACAACTCTCCACAACAAACGAACGAGTTGACAAGGAAAACATTTTCCATACACACCGTCAGGAGTGTGCCTGTTGCATTAGTAACACAGTGCCAACTCGGCTTCACTTCCACGCACCTCACAGTAACTCGCCAGAGAAAATTCATGTAACACAAGCGTGGACAAACGTGACTCTGGCTAATAACAAGACTTGCCTCCGCCGTTTTCACGTCCATTCCTCTACAAAAGAACGAGTGATTGCAATCATTTGGAAATACCAAAAGCATACACCCATGGTACCGAGACCCTGACCAGCGTGTTAACATGCTTCCCTTGAGTTCATACCCATGCCTCTCCAAATGAACTGGCGAGCGGAATCATTTGAAACACAAAGAACCATGAACGTAACACTGAGTAACGCCAAGCCATGCCCCTGTGGATCACACAACAAAACTAAAATAAAAAAATGCTAACATCCCACCGACTAACAGTTAAGAAGGCAAGTAAAAAACAAGCTCATGGAAGTACACAGAAAGTTGAACCAATCATGATGTCCAAACAGACGGTCGAAGATTCGAGACGCTTCGCCATTTCCATAAGAGGGTGAGCGCTGGTGGCCTCACTTCCATGCGCCTCACCGTGGAACGTCATAGAAAATGTCTGTAACACGCGCAGGCACGAACATTACTCTGGGTAACACTTAACCATACCTCCGTGGATGTCACCACACTAAAATAAAAAAACGCTCCCGCAGTTGAGCAAGCAAGGAAAAAAACAAGCCCATCGAAGCCCACAGAATGTTACACCAATCTTGATGTCCAAACGGACAGTCGAAGATTCACGACGGTTCGACCATTTCCCTCTCTCCCTCCACTACTTTCTTCCTTTTGCTTTCGCACCGAAAATCTCGAACACTTCACCAGTTCCCCTCTCTCGAACACCCTCCTCTCTCCTTCTGCCCGCATTGTCCAATCCAGCAGACCAACCAAAAATCCAAATCGCGTTCGCCTCACCCACCAACCGCCATCCACTTCGAGATACAGACAGTCGGTCGGTGCCCGCGAAAGCATCAAAAACCCCTCCCGGCGGCGGCGGCGACTGATGGCGACGACCCGTGCTCGCGGCGACTGGCAAAAACCAGCCGATGGATGCGACTAATCCCTCACAAGCAATCGAAGGTAAAAAAATATTAATCCATTACCACAGTTCGATCAAAGCGATTTTCCCCCTTTTTGACGGACATGAACCCTAACTGCCACACAAAACCGTGTTTCCAAAAAGTCTGTCTAGACTTTTCTAGCAAAATTGAAATAAGATAGACACGCGTGCAATAGGATGCTACCCCTACCCGCCGTAGAAATCTGCTCGCAAGATATTTGCCTATAACGTACTGTGCATGCCAGAACTGTCTAGGACACCGCTCTAGATTCAAACCATGAGAGCATCCTTAAATTCAAAACCTAGTATTTATAGGAGATTCTATATATCTGTTGATTGTATCTGTTTCAAATTATGTGCCTCTCTCGTATTAACATCCATGCTCCAATAATAGATCTAGTTGTGTGCTTATAGCGTGAAACAACTTGTGCCTCTCCAACAATGCCCTTTTCTGTCCATTGGATGCATCTCCTCTTTTTGCTGTGAAATTCAATTATGCTTCTACTGCTGCTAACGCCTGGGCATTTTGAAGCAGCAAGGAATGGTAATAAGGAAAATAGGGTACCTACGGAACAGCCTGCCATGCAACAAGGTACTATAAAAGGCTCACACAATCCATATAACAAAAACTATGTAGGAGCAGCAGTAAGTTAACCACTAACGTACACACAATCCTGGGAAATTACACTTCGATGAAATTTTTCACACACTATGTGTATTATTATTCATTCGAGAGCATTTTATCTTACCCTCTAAACCTTACAATTATTGCTCCAATTTACATAATATCATTTGCACTGTATTTTTTCCTATAAAAAAAGACTTCCCCTCACTTATATGGACTTGACAGCAGCCATACTGCTCACACCTGACACTAATTTCTATCACTGATTGGCCAAACCAAGGGTTAGGAGGAAGACTTGATATAACAAGAAAACAATGGATTGATCGCCTTTTTATGTCAGGAAATGAAAGAAAAGGGCTATCTTATGAATCTATGTAGATTAAGTTCCAGATTCTTTTTGTGCAGTCGTGGAAGACATAGTTTTAAAACTATATCCCATTTATTTCGATGTTGCTACGTAATATTTTTGCTACATAATCATCGTGCAGGTGACGGAGGTGCAGGAGGAGATATTGAAACGATTTTGTCTGAACTTAATAGTGCATATGCAGAACAACCACTCATCTCTCCTGACTCGTCAGAAAAAAGAACGAAGCAGAACATGGACAACGAAGCACCCGAGCAAGTGCCAGCACTAGCTTCCACCAGGGAGGGCAACAAAAAGGAAGTGACTAGCAGCAGAAAAGAGAGGCCATCAGAAACCAAGACTGTCGATCCTCCTAGAGCAAAAAGACAAAAGAGAAAGGACCAAACTCAACTCATCAGCGATGGTGCTACCTTGCAGCAGCAGCAGCAGCCAAGTCCTCTAATGGTGCTCCCGCCAGCAGTTACAGGCATCGAGAATGAACTAACTAAAGCCAAGAAGAAAAACAAAAGACAACGGTTGGAAGAAGACAAGGATGATGCCAGCAAAGAGTCAGAGCGTGTGATGCTGCCGCCGATGATGATGATGATCTCATTCGTACAGAGGGCGATGACGCCGCAGGGGACAACGGTGGCGCCGCAGAAGACATCAACGATGATGTAAAACACACTTTCTCTACATATTTTTGCTACCGCTTTTCACCCATGAAAACCAAACCATCCTCTATAACAAAACCCTCTTTTTCTCAACAGGTAAAGCCAAGACAGAAGCGCACAAAGAGGAGAAAGACAAGTGGAAAAGAATTGGCAGCACCAACGGATGATGAACAGGAGGCAACAAGAAATAAGGACAAATGTGAAATCAAGGCAGGAGCAGCATTTGATCAGGTCAATAGAGCATGGAAATTACTCGAAGAACGTCACCGGCAAGATGTTAGGACAGCCGGGTTTGGAAGCATAGAGGAATGCCAAGTAAAGCACTCTATCTGCAAACCGCTTGCAGCACACATCTACGACAACCTGGACACAAAAAGCATGACAATAACATTCGGTGAAGCTGATCAGCAGAAAGAAATCAAGATTACCGAGGAAGCTATACACAAGGTGTTTGGATACCCAAACGGCACGGAAAAGTCAGCACCAAGGCCAGCGAAGAGCCCAACTTCAATGAGCGAACTGATCACAGAACTTGGCCTCAAGAAAATGGATTTCCATCACGACGATCTGTTTAAAGAACTAGAAAAATTGGTGAAAGTAGATGACGAACAATCGAACAGGAATCAGTTAAAATATTTTTCCTTATTTTTTTCCACAATGTTGTCTGTGGAACAACCTCCCCTACCTTCAGCAAACAAGCCATTATGGTCAAGGACTTGGACTATCCAGAAATGGCAAAGATGGATTTCTGCGAGGTAATCGTCGAAAGTATTAAGGAAGGAGCCAAGATATGGCAGAAGCACAGGTTGCTACCTCAGGAAGAAAAGAACAAAAAGCATCTCAATGGTTTGGCACAGGGACCAGTAATAATGTACCTCGACTCCCTGCTGCTGCCGACCGACACAATAGAAATGCGCAAGATTGCAAAGACAACGGACAAGACATCATTACCGCAAGCAAACCACCTATAAGAGAGTGACCTAAAGAAAATAGCTAGAGCAGACATGAAAAGGGACGGAAAAGCATGACCAGATGACTATGAATTTGGCAAGATAAAGGTATAGCCCTATTGAATATATATGCATTATCCCTTATAAAAACTGTTTCCAGTCTAACCAATACCATTCGGCCGAAACAATGCAGACATGGAAAGGAACAGCAGAGACGATCTTCTATGCCAGCACAGCAACACCTTCGTATTCAATACAGATGATACCAGCACAACAATAGGAGCACCAGCAGACGACCAAGCTACTACCACCTCCAACCAAGCGCGAGGACGAAGCACATGTCAGCACGAGTGGAAGCAAGGAACCAGTCACAGGCACTAGCACAGGATCATATGAAATATTCGGAAGGATAGAAGAAATGTTGAAACAAGTACTCGACGAAACAAAACAGATACCCGGAATAAAGACCAGAGCTGGACACCAATGCAGCGAACAAGAGGAGGAATTAGATGAAAACATGAAGAACTCAGTGGTGCAACAAACAACGGCCTTGATTGATTCTCTCGGACAACTTAGACAATTTCAGGACATTGTTTGCAGAGTGAGCTTACCAAAAGAGACGACGCTGAAGTTGCAGGATCGAGCAGACGAGGAGCCACAGCTGCACTTGTACATGGCAACCACACGAAACAAGTCATAGCCGCAGCAGAACCAGGAGGGAGGAGAAAAAGAAAGAAGGAAGAACAAGACCAACAAAACAAACATGAAAGGAATAAAAGAATAACAAAATCAAGAACACCGACCTCGAGAATTAGCCAGAGGGAGACAAAAGAACATAACAAGGTGCAAAAAGAGCAAAGCAAGGAGCACGTATCAACCAATATAGCAAGTGCCGAAGGACAGCAAGAACAAGGTAGAAAAGTAGCTGCAGAAGTAGAGAATCAATATGAGAAACAGGTAATGAGAACAAATACACCATCCATGTGACTCGAAAGCGATTCTTTCAAACTTGAACTTAAAAAATCTGTCTTCGATTCTGTCAGGGACACGGCAACAGAACGCCACCGAAACATAAAGGCCAACAGCAGCATGTCGTCAAGAACACCGAGCAAGAGGATGGAAGCAATAGAACAAGCAACCCAACAACAGATAATGCTCCCTCAAGAGCGTCAACATGAGCAGTACAAGGGACGAACAGGATCGGAGGCAGCAAAGACGTGAGTATAAAAAAATCAGTCTGTTCTTTCTAAAAAGTCTCTTCTCTCTAAACTAGAAACGGTCTTGAGTTAACTGACAAATCTGCAACAAAATATACACTCAGCCGGACAAGTATCATATCGACGCTCTCGCAAACGAGGCACGGGCTGATCTAGCATCGACCGTTAACAGCACGGCAGAAAAACAAGAAGAAAACAACAAAGAATAGGTAAAACTTCCAAACCCACTTTGCCCAAATACCGTCAACTCATATTGTTTCATCTATCAAGTATTACAAGCACAACAAAGAGAAGAAGATGCCCATGCAAAACAGAAAGTTGATATAGAAGAGCTTTTCAGCACAAGAGCATTTCAGATGACCGATACAGGGGAGAAAGCCTCAGACACTCCACCTGGTGACACACCCAAGGCTGGTATACAAAGCAAAGAAAAAGTGGACGCACAAACGGATATCCCAACCACCGGCGCAAAGGTAAAATTCAACAAGAACCATTTTTCCAAAATTTATAAGAAATGTACTGCCCAGTACAACCTGTCACAATAATACAAGAATTACAAGCAATGAATCATGCTTTTCCTTTTTCATGAAACGCAGGAAACAAGCGAGGACGGTCATGCCGAAGAACAGCAAGGAGTACAAACAGAACAAACCAAAAAACAAGGGCAAATGGTGACTAAACTGGTACCCAGTACGCCGACCAAAGAGCAGTCTTCACGTGACAAACACAACCGAGAAGACATGCCACCAGCATCGAACACCAACGAGGTAAAGCTACACGCACCTGCTCCTACAATGTTAAAACAAAAAAGTTATGCATGCACAGATGAAGTCCAAACTTTATTTACATTTTTTGATTGAACAGAAGAAAGAAACAAATGAAGCAGAAGATGTGCCTCAAGAAGCGATAGAAAGTGCTGCTACCGCTCGACAATGTACAAAAACTCTAGAAGACAGAGAAGAAGTGACAGGCACGGCACCAGAGAGATTGAATGTAGAGGTCAAGCTACAAAACCTCTTTCTATAGCATATAAAAAATGGATCCACTAAAAGAAACACAGACACATTTTAATTACTTTTTGCGTTCCGACAGATCCAAGAAACAGAGGAGAGCACCAATATTCAAGACCAACAAACACAACAACACAAGGGAATGGAACAAGCAGAAGATGTTCTTCCAACAACGGACAGCGTAACACCGTAGACCATGCCAGAAAACCTTCGCTGTCCGGGCAAGAAATAACAGGGATGGCAACATCGACGCAAAAGATTGAAAAGGTGAAGTGAGATAACCTGCTTTTAAGAAATTAGATATTTGAGTGAACAAAGACACAAATGCAATCTCATTTACCTACCTCTATGTCTCAACAGCCACAAGACAAAAACGACGACACCACGGATGAACAAAACGAAAAAGATCCAGAGGAGCTCCAAAAAACCTCAACTCACCGAAGAAAAGGTCGAAGAGGCAGCACCGGCGGAAACGACTGAAAAGGTGAATCTACAAAAAAAATCAAAGACACACTAAACATCTAAGTATTTTTCTTAGGGAACGGACACTAAACTACAATGAAAATAACGAGCATATTTAATTATTTTTTAACCACGCTTTTGCACGATAACGCAGAAACCTCAACAAGACACGCACTCGGACACAAGCAAAGAAGCAAAGGGCCACAGTGCATTGGAAAACTATGCAACAAACATTCCAGAGAGAGTCAGACAACAACAAGAAAAAGGCCGCACCATCAGACAAGAAACATTGTGCTGTAAAAGATGTTGCCGCCACAAACACGACGGTAACCCAGGACGGCACTCAAAGAGAACGTGAACCATTGATCATACAAAACCTGGCCATCGAGGAAGGCACAAAAGATGAAGGGATCGAACGCCTGTACAACAACGTCATGACAGCGAATAAGGACAAAGGGTAAGTTCATGTTACCACCAAAGAATTATTTTCTTCCAATGATTTCCTCCCTTAAACATTTTATATGTATACCTGTAAATATATAAATATATATATGTTGCAGGCACGAGATTTTTTATAAATACAGAGACGTCAACAGTAACGGTCAGCCTCATGGCAGAAAGCTTCGAGGTTGGAAAGGCAGTGCGCAGCGAAACCATGGCAGTCATGCTACAGATGTTGAAAAAGCAATTCAGGGGCACAAAGAGAAAGATTCTATCAATATACAACACCGTAAGTAAAGCTCAAGTTTCAACAATGAATATCACTCTATCGATCAATCAACCTTTCTGTACAATTGAATTTACAAATCTCTTTTACGCACATGTGACAAAAAAAGCAGGCATCAATACGCATGGCCAACCACGAAGATCCATTGGAGTTCAAAAATAAAGAGGAAGCACACATCAGAGACAAGACAATGCCTAAAAGGCTTAAAAGATTCCTTGATCTGGAAGAAGGAGAGCAACTACAAGATTTCGACATGGTAAGCACATCTCATGTTACAGATAAGAGATACAATCTCGGCACTACAATTCCGTCTAACGATCAACAAATCATGACTAAATCCAAGAAGGATCCCTTATTTATTTATTTTGCATTTTGCAGTTCTTTCTACCAGTTTGCATAGGCGGGCCTGTTCGACAAGGAGTTGTGGGCCACTACTTCGTTGTTACAATTAACATGAAAAAGAGCGCTTTGAACTCCTTGACTCTTTACCAGTTGAATATCAAGGCACAATGGATTACTTCAACACAGTAACAAGCAGAGTAAAGAGGATATGGAAGCAAATAAGCAAATTGCTCTAGCTATCTCCAAGTAGTATTGACCATTTCGAAAAGGTCAAAATGCAGGTGCCACTTCAGGGAGGAACGTGAGCACTACAAACCTTTCTCCTTTTCCTTACTCACTGTAACAATTAAATTATTAATGCAATCCATAAAAAACATAGGACGTTAGGACAACTTCACCTAAACTGCCCAACCATCTTTGGACAACGACAATAACCAATCATCCTTCTACCTGCAGACTCGACTGTGCGTTCTATATGTTCATGAACGCAAAGCACTACACCGACGGTGGAGAAACAGTGTCACTAACAGAAGAACAAGTCCCGGAGTTGAGGAAGAAAATTCTCTATCAAATAATCAGCCAATACAGAGATACGGCCGCACTGTCACTAATCAACTACACCAAAGGTTTCTCTTTCTGAAGACAACAAAGTAAAATTCTACTTATATAATTTTCAGAGACACACCAATAAGTTTTTATTTTTTATTTTAACAGATATGCTGAACTCTGAAGTCGATATGGAAGACAGTGAAATGCAATGAATACATTGTGACATAATTCAAGAAGAGATTCCTCCAACTCCCGAGCACATTGGAACGAGCACTCAAGAGATAAAAGTTATTGACATTAATGACACAAGCAGCGATGAGGAGAAAGAAGATTATCATGTGAGCAGCAAGGATACCACCAAGGCATCTGAAGAAGCACTCACGGAAGAACAAGCCCAGACAGATGCTGGTTTACAGAGGGAACAACACGCGCAGCCAGACACTGATTTACAAAAGGAAGACGAACGGAAAGATCCACTGATAGAACCAGACAGACCACCCCCACATAAAAAGACAGAAGACATAACAGGCTCTCCTTTAGAAGGTGATAACAGGACAAAGAGCATACCAACTCGCCAACAAGAGCTTTCCAAACAGAACAAGAACCCTGTTGACGAAGATCGCAAACCAGGAACATCACCCGAGGTGAAACATGCACAAGAAGAAAAGAAGCAGAAAGAGAAGGATTTAATGGAAAAGATACTTGAACAAAGGAAACGCGATGCTACAGTCTCAGTAGAACCGAGCATCAAAAACAACATCACACAAAAGGAAACACCAACACCTGGGCAGCCTAACGAGCAGGCGCAGCTAGGTAACGACAAGAAAAAGGCAAGGCATCTTGCAAGAGTGCAGACAAGTTCCCCAAAACCCTCAATGATTCAATCATCAGAGATCAACTCATCAAACATAATCTCAATTAAGAGACCATTGAAACGACCAAGAAAGGAATCTGGGAAAGTCAAGGTTGCTCACTTGTTCCAGGAGATTTCATTTACAAAGAAAAGGCCATACAACTCTATAGATATCTGATGAGCCGACTAGGACAGAAAGAATGCGCAGGGTAAGCAGATTCTCCTAGTTCCATGGAAACGATTACAGAGAGCTGCAGATTCTCTAACATCCAACTAACCATTCACTCACCTACTTTCAAACCCTCCTTGCTTGCATAGAACCGCTATATAAAAGCTCAAAGTGAGAAGACTGCATTTCAGCAAAATCCTTCATGGAACAAGCAGGAAAAGAAGAAACACACATGGAGGGCTCCATGCTAAACGCGTTACTGGAGAAATGGACAGAACAAGAACAATTCAACCCAGATGACACAACTGTACTCCCTGCAGGTTTCGCAAATGTATGCATACCTCACCCACAAAAACACCACCATCATTACTACGATAGAATATTTAACTAAAACCACACACTCTCTTTCTTGAAGCGGTGCTCGGTCTCAATTAAAATAAAGGAGAGCTATCAGAATTCAACGAGGACGATGCACTAAAATGATTTCAACTCCTCGTGGGAGGTAAAAGCATCCTACATTCGAAGTTGGTAAGTTCAGTATTATTACTGAGCACATCATCTATTCTCTTTGAGCTTCAACAATTAAATGAAATTCAATTTTTTACATCAACAATGATCTCCTCTCTCAACGTAGATCATGATACCTCATCATACAGACAACCACTACACGCTCTATGTACTGAACAAGTACAGAGATATCATCGACATCCTTGACTCACTGAACTATGTAAACTACGCCGATTTGTCTTGGAGTCAACACCACGTGCATCAAGCAGAACTGGTACATACTTTTTGTACATTGATTTGCTCTTTTCCTCAAGATAGTATGATACTCTTACTTTTCTCAATGCCACACCCAAACAACAAAATCATTATGCAATAACAGATGAGAAGGATGTCCGTGCTGATGAACAAGCACCACAAACTAAAACACAAGAATGAACCAGACTGGGGAAGGATAGCAGAAAGGCCTCACAGGGTCTGCACACCAAAGCAAGAAGGAACACAATGCGGTCACTTCACGGCCCAATTTGCGAAATACTGTAATGGGAAAGAACTGGTCAAGGACGGAGAGGATTTTCATGTAAGTTACCTGTACGTACACGTCAAATAACTTGATTTATTTATTATGTAATTAGTTTATTAACAATTGTGAACAACACGTAACTATAAACCATACATTTTGACATGCCTGCAGCCCAGCAAGGTCGATGCCGAATGGAACGGAGTACGTATACACACTCATATTCGGTAAAACAACCAGATAAAGCACCATCAACTTCCTGGAAAACTCAAAGATTTCAAACCAGAGACTACAAACCTTTTTTCACCCATGAAAGGTAATATAACTATTTTCATTTTTACCATCAGTCAACATGACTAGAGCTTAAAATATTTCTTTTAGAAACAACAACCATAATTTTTTATCTGTTTTGACAGAGCGAGATGGAAAAAACCAGCATCAATCAGAGAGCAGCAAGAAATACCCGCAACACCGGCATTCGTTTCTACACGTGGATAAGGCAAACGAGCTCTACAACATAGTGATGAGTGACACATGGCAGGATGAATTCAAAAGGTAACTTGGTTCCTTTTACACTTGAAATTAGTTAAAGTTAGACAGCAATCACACAAATAAGACAGGAAACTAGAAAGAACCTTAAATTCCTGTTTATCAGCTTGCTTAGTTAATGACTTTCTCAACAAAAATTTCTTCTACTGCCCTGTATGTAAGCAAAAAAGTAGTATTCTTGAGAGATCAACCACGGAGCAACAGCACAACTCTTACTGGATCAAAGCTAAAGGAAATATTTGGGCCTGCAAACAAGAAAAAAGTCAAGGAATGGAAAAGAAGGTGCTCGATGAGTTAGCAGAAGCATGGGAAAGCAGCAACCAAACTATACACAAAAGACATAGACTATTATTAGGCCCAAGCTTTGCATAGGTAAATTTCAAAAAAAATCACAATGATCATATAAACTCATCTTTTTGCAACTATTGTTTAATCTCTTGGTACCGATCTATTTCTTCTAACTCGTTTTTATCGTTTTTTATTTGTTGCCTGCAGAATATTCTGGGTTTAAAGGATAAAAGAAAACCTATGAAGAACTTCAGAGATGATTTCACACGAGAAAAGGATATCTTGGTTCCTTTGTTCCTTAAGAAATGTCAATCAGTGAAGCTCAAAACAGCAAAAATGGTAATAGCGTTTTCCATACAACAAAATAAAAATAAGCATTTCAAACAGAATACTATATTCTAAACTCTCCTCTAACAATAAAACTTTTGTACCACAGGTATTCTTGCCATTTGAAAAGGAAGACCGATACACACTATTCGTGCTCGACAGATATAGAAGGAAGCTTCAAATCATTGAACCTGAAGAAACCTCTCTTGAAGAATTGAAGAGGCAAGAATACCTGAAAAATCAACGTGATCGACACGTGCATGATGGCAAACTAATTAAGCAGATTGCTAACATGGAAATCAACGAAGCCAACAAAGAAAAGGAGCATAACAAATACCACAACCATAAAGACAAACTGGTAAGAATTGTAAATAATGCCATCTTTCAGTTTTACAAATTACACTACATGTCTCTCTAAAACAAAAACAAAATGCAATTCCCAGGTGCCCAGGTTTAAAGAAGTATACGAAATATTACTGGGTGAAAAATTCGAAAAGGAAAAGACTAGATGGGATGTTCAATTTTTACAGGGCGTTCCAAAGGTGAACAAAGGTGAAACCCCTTTTGCTGTTCTAAGGTTCGCGCATCTCTTTGATGGCAACCACTTCGTCGAAGAGATAGATAACTTCGACGTAAGTTTTTGCTTAAAACTCGCAATAAATCTGCTAGATGTCATACAACTGCATGACCTAATACTGATGTGTTTTTCTCCTTTTTTTCACTGAACTTTTTATAGGATGGCACGAAACAATGGAAAGCACAACAACTGTGCAGGCTACTATTTAGCGATCAGAATACAATCGAACCCAGCGAAATGTGCGATGAGATTAGAAAGATCTACGACGACATCACGGAATAAAAAGTTGCTGATAAGCGAACGAGCCTATCGATATGAGTGTTCTATATCAGATAAATTTTACATTAGCTATTTCCCGTTTAAATTCGGTACTAATACTAATATAGTTGTAGAAAGAGTACCTCTTTTTGTCTGGACTTCAAGCAGTTTAGCTTTAACCGTGTTAATGGTCTCACATTCTTGGTTTATAGAGAATAAAAGTTGATTTACCAATGAGTCGCGAAATGCTATGGTTCTTACATATGATTTCTGAATTTATTCAGAAGTAATTCGAAACATAAGAAAACGGTTTAACCGCACATCATACTGTGATAATGAAGCAACAGACTATTTTTATTGATGTAGTTCCTTGATTCTTCAGTAACCAAGCATTCGAACACAAGCCAGTGCCCCTAAACACTTCCGAGTTTCTTGCGGCTTCACCTCCGTGCCTTCCATGCCTGCATACACATGCCTAACGTATCACGCCCCGCGACTCTTACATGGTCGCGGTACCACGCCCGTGTGTCTTCACAAACGTCACAACCATGCATCTCTAACCAAGCATTCCGACATATGCCTCTGCCACCACACTCTTGTGCATCCACAAGGTTGATACCCGTGCATCGAGAAGCCCCAATCCCGTGCCTTGCGTGCCTGCATGCACGTGCCTCATGGTGTCACCTGACACTTGCCATGACTCTTACATGCCCCATGGTGTCACACACCCCTGGCTCTGCACACTTCCAAACCGTGACCCTGTAACTATGTACTCGGACCTCACATCTCCTAATCCGTCCACGTGCCTCTGGATGCTTTGTGGTGCCTTCATTTCTGTAGAGACTTCACTTCCGTGCCTCCGGCCCCTGTAGTAACACATGCCGGTGGCTCTAGAGACTGCAAACCTGTGCCTCTCTAACTGCATATTCCGACCAATGCCGCGCTTGTGTGCACAACTAAACTGTACTTAGCGTCCAAAGACTGCTTTGTATTTTGTTGTTCTTAGAGAAAAGAGCAACATTACTACTTCAAAATAACATGTTTGCCTAATAAACATAGTACTTAGCAAGCTAAATAACTTGTTCAATCACATAAACAAACTACGAACCTGACATAAGCAAACTTGTTTAACCTGATACACATGACACTAGAAAATGCTTTGTTCTAACACAAGTAAACTACGTACTTGAAACAATAGAAAGGACAAGCAGAAACACAAGCAACTCCAAGGCCAGTTTTCTAAGTTTTTGTCATCACTAGTAGTCGTAGTAAGGATCGTCATAATTCTTCTCTGCCTCTTTTGCACTCTCCAGACCTTCTCTGATGTTTTCAATTCTCTTCCACGACTCGTAGGTGGCGTACGCATCTATCGCTGCATACTCGATGAGGTAATTTGGCAGTCGGCTGATCCCCCATAGTTTATGATCTTCAACCCTGTCAATCTTATTCTTCATCTGTTTGTAGAATGGGTGGATCACGCTCCCTGCAACATCAGCCAAAGAGTGGAACCTCTTTCTTCCCTTGTACGGAACTCTCCATTTGCGCTGGATGTCGATGTACTTGTCATGGTTGATCTCCAAGCCAGATCTTCGTAGCATCTCTTTGTCACCTTCAATGCTGAAGCCAGCAAAGGTGTAGAACCTGTCCTCCTTCAGGAAACGGCGCAGGCTCTTGGGCCTGCAAGGGGGATGACACATTTAAGGTGGATCCATCAAGTATCCACCAAGTACATTCTTATATAGTACGTCTAATTCATGGATGAATTTTTTTCACAAACTACAATGCAAAGTTCAGAAATTAAATACAAACATCAACATGTTATCTGCTTGTTAGCCACGTTACCACATCAATTCAAGAAACTGGACTATACTAGAACATCAAGTATAGAAACTACACTACACAAGAAAATCAAGTTCACAAAAAAATCTCGTACATCAAATTCATAAATTAATCCAGTGCATCAAATACATAAAATCATCTGGTGAGTCAGGTTCAAAATATATTCTGATGCTTCTACTTCAGAAACTTCACTCATACATCAAATCCATAAACCAATTTATTCAAATTTCAGGGTGCATAACTAATTAAACAGAAGCACGAAGAGGTTGGATTTGTAGGATGGTTCACCATTTTGTTGCCGCGGTGATGTGGTACACCAGACAGAGTTCCTCCATGCATAACTGCATAACTGCTGCCCTCTGCGGAGGTTCGTCTTCCCTGGTATACTCGACATCAACGCCGATATACTGAGGGTACAAGCCTAGACCCTCATCAGGATCCTGCTGATCATCTTGTCGGCTTCGTCAGGATTGCTGGTGCAAACGACATCCAGCTTTTCCTTGCCGTGGATGTCAACCTCCTTGAGGTGCCTTATATAGTCGTGGTTCAGACCGGGCACCTGAACGTCGTCGACCACACTGCTCTGGTCGGAGGTCTCACCACGGGGACGCTTGGCAGATGGTTCCTCCGCCATTAGGCTCCTCCAGCGATGGCGGCCTTGAGACAGAGATTGTGAGGAGTTGCTAGTTGAGATGGAGCGGCAATGATGTTTTCGGAATTGAGCGGCCATGGAAGCAAAGTTGCCCTTTTGTGGCAAGGTTTGGGTCATGGAGGAGGCGATTGGACGCGGCCTCGTCGTGGCAGTGACGGCGGTAGACATGCACTCGCCGTTGCTGTGCGTCGGGGCAACCACCGAGTAGCAGTGCTCGCGGTTGCCGGGAAAAAGCAACCGTCAAAGCGTCCGATTAAGCACGTAACAAATGTTTTTGCATAAGCCATTTAAGCACATACTGCACTGGCACGCTTAGATAGTGTGCACTCCGTTCAGTTACTAAGCACGTACTATGTTGAACTGCTCGCACCTTTCCCGACGCACGCCGCTACTACCACACGACCAACCGATACTCTCTGAGTACTATTCGCACCAATGCCTCTACTACAACACTTCCCGACGCAACACTCTCACGTGCCCGTGGTGACACACGCTGATAACTCTAAAGACTTCACAACCGTGACTCTCTGAGTAAGTCTTCGGATGCATGCCCCTTGCCACCACACATTTGTGCATCCACAGAGTTGATACCAGTGCCTCTATAATTCAAACGTTGGTGCCTGTAGAGCCTGGTGTTCCGTGCCTCACAAGTCAATTAAGATGCTATAGCGAACAAAAAAACCACAGCCAGGCGGCACAAATCTTGATGCTAAAATCAGACCGTCGAAGATTACAGACGGTTCCATCATTTCCATCTCTCCCACCTCCACTACTCTCTTTCTTCCTCTCTTCCAGAGTTAATCTCGAAACATTCCCCACTCACACAAGGTCACCTCCTCCGTTCAGTACACGAGCCCAAATTCGAAGTGCAGTTCCCCTCACAAAACAACCGCCACCGCGCTTCGCCAACCACCCTCCCACTTAAAGATACACACCGTCAAACGGTGCGCCAAAATACACAAAGTACCCACCCGACAGCGACGAAGCGAGGACTTCAACACCGCCGGCGAAGATCACAAAAAAAAAGATGAACGGACAGAATAGTCCAATGGAGGCGAGAAGCCGAACACAAGCAATCGAAGGTAAATACCAATCTATCCCATTGCATTCCTCGAGGTAGATCGTAGTGATTTCTCCATTTCCAGGGACAGCAACCCTAGCAACCACAAAAACCGAGTTTTGCACTATCCAAAATCAACTTGTCTGAAAAATTGAAGTACCGTACACACGGGCTTTAATAGAAACGCTACTGCTCCCCGCTACGGAATGTTCACCACACGATATGTGCTTAAACGTATTATACCTGCCACATCACTAACTAGAATACCTCAAACGATTCAAATACTGCGAGCATACTGAGAGCTCAAACTTGGTAATTACATCAGATTTTCTCTGCCCATTGCCCCTTGATTGTAACTGTTTTCAAATTAAGTCCCTCATGTCCGTCACTACAGTGTTTTTACCTCAGTGCCTCCTGTACCTGCATCCGTGCCTCCTGTGCCTTCAATGCCGCGCCTCGTGTGCCTACATCCACGTGCCTCGTGTGACACTTGCCGTGACTCCTATGGGGCCCGTCGTGCCATGCCCACATGACTTCACAACCATTGGTCTCTAACCGAGTAGTCGGACCCATGCCTCTACCACCAGACTTTTGTGCATCCACAGAGTGCACACCCGTGACTTGAGAAAACACACGTACGTGCCTATTTGTGGATTCACCTTCTCTGCCTTTCGTGCCTGCACCCACGTGCCTCACGTGCCTAACGTAACATGCGCCGTGACTCTTACATGGTCCCACTGTCACGCCCGTGTCGCTCGTGAGAGTTCACAACCGTGCCTCTTCAACCAAGCATTCTAACACATGCCTCTCCCAACGCACTCTTGTACTACATCCACATGGTTGATACCCGTGCCTCGAGAAGCAGCATGTCCGTGTCTGTATTGGCTTCATTTCCGTGCCTCCGGTGCTTACAGCCACGTGCCTCACGCGACACTTGTTTGTCCCGTGGTTCTCTAACTGCCTGTAGAACCCACACTTCAGTGCCTCCTGTGCCTGCATCTACGTGCCTGTAGAACCTGCACTTCCGTGCCTCGTGTGCCTGCATCCACATGCCTGTAGAGAGGCTCCACTTCAGCACTATCACGTGACTTCACAAACGTGGTGCCTTCATTTCTGTGCCTTATGTCCCTGCACCCACGTGCCTCACGTGTCACATGCCGAGACTCTTACGTGCCCCGTAGTGCCACACCCATGTGACTTCACAACCGTGGTTCTCTAACCGAGTAGTCGGACCCATGTCTCGGCCACCAGACTTTTTGTGCATCCAGAGAATGCACATACGTGCCTGTGGTGCCCGCATTTCTGTGCCTTACGAACCTACAACCACGTGCACAACCTGACACTTCCCGAGACACTTACGTGCCCCGTAGTGCCACACCCACGTGACTTCACAACCGTGGTTCTCTAACCGAACACTTGGACCCATGCCTCAGCCGCCACACTTTTGTGCATCCAGAGAGTGCACATACGTACGTGTGGTGCGTGCATTTCTGTGCCTACACGTACCTGCACCCACGTGTGCAACGTGACATGCGTGGCTCCTGAGACTTCACAACCGTGCCTCTGTAACCAAGCATCCTGACCCGTGCGTCTGCCACTGCACTCTTTTTGGATCCGCACGGTTGATACCCCATGCCTCGAGAAGCCACAAGTCCGTGCCTGCGTTCCCTTGAATGCCGTGCCTCATGTGCCTACAACCACGTGCCCAACGTGACACTTGTCATGACTCTTACGTGCCCCGTAGTGCCACACCCACATGACTTCACAACCGTGGTTCTCCGAGTACTCAGACCCATGCCTCTGCCGCCATACTTTTTGTGCATCCAAAGAGTGCGCGTACGTGCCTGTGGTGCCTTCATTTCTCTGCCTTACGTCACTGCACCCACGTGCCTCACGTATCACTTGCCGAGACTCTTACGTGCCCCGTCGTGCCACGCCCACGAGACTTCACAATCGTGGTTCTCTAATCAAGTAGTCGCACCAATGCCTCTGCCGCCAAACTTTTTGTGCATCCAGAGAGTGCAGACTAGTGACTTGAGAAAACACACGTGCGTGCCTATTTGTGGATTCACCTTCTCTGCCTTCCATGCCTGCACCCACGTGACTCACGCGCCTAACGTAACATGCGTCGTGCCTCTTACATGGTCCCACTGCCACGCCCACGTCGCTCGTGAGACTTCACAACCGTACCTCTTCAACCAAGCATTCTAACACATGCCTCTCCCAATGCACTTTGTACTACATCCACAGGGTTGATACCCGTGGCTCGAGAAGCAGCATGTCCGTGCCTGTGTTGGCTTCATTTCCGTGCCTCTAATGCTTACAACCACGTGCCTCACGCGACACTTGTCTGTCCTGTGGTTCTCTAACTGCCTGTAGAACCCACACTTCAGTGCCTCTTGTGACTGCATCTACGTGCCTGTAGAACCTGCACTTCGTGCCTCGCGTGCCTGCATCCACATGCCTGTAGAGAGGGTCCACTTCAGCACTACCACGTGACTTCACAAACGTGGTGCCTTCATTTCTGTGCCTTACGTCCCTGCACCCACGTGCCTCACATGTCACTTGCCGAGACTCTTACGTGCCCCGTAGTGCCACACCCACGTGACTTCACAACCGTGGTTCTCTAAGCGAGTAGTAGGACCCATGCCTCTGCGGCCAGACTTTTTGTGCATCCAGAGAGTGCACATACATGCCTGTGGTGCCTGCATTTCTATGCCTTACGAACCTATACCCACGAGCACAACCTGACACTTCCCGAGACACTTACGTGCCCCGTAGTGCCACACCCACGTGACTTCACAACCGTGGTTCTCTAACTGAACACTTGGACCCATGCCTCTCCCACCAGCATGTGGTTCTCTAACAGGGTTGATACCCGTGCCTCGAGAAGCAGCATGTCCGTGCCTGTGTTGGCTTCATTTCCGTGCCTCCGAGCTTACATCCACGTGCCTCACGCGACACTTGTCTGTCTGTGGTTCTCTAACTGCCTATAGAAGCCACACTTCAGTGCCTCCTGTGACTGCATCTACGTGCCTGTAGAACCTGCACTTCCGTGCCTCGTGTGCCTGCATCCACATGCCTGTAGAGAGGGTCCACTTCAGCACTACCACGTGACTTCACAAACGTGGTGCCTTCATTTCTGTGCCTTACGTCCCTGCACCCACGTGCCTCACGTGTCACTTGCCGAGACTCTTACGTGCCCCGTAGTGCCACACCCACATGACTTCACAACCGTGGTTCTCTAAGCGAGTAGTAGGACCCATGCCTCTGCGGCCAGACTTTTTGTGCATCCAGAGAGTGCACATACATGCCTGTGGTGCCTGCATTTCTATGCCTTACGAACCTATACCCACGAGCACAACCTGACACTTCCCGAGACACTTACGTGCCCCGTAGTGCCACACCCACGTGACTTCACAACCGTGGTTCTCTAACTGAACACTTGGACCCATGCCTCTCCCACCAGCATGTGGTTCTCTAACAGGGTTGATACCCGTGCCTCGAGAAGCAGCATGTCCGTGCCTGTGTTGGCTTCATTTCCGTGCCTCCGAGCTTACATCCACGTGCCTCACGCGACACTTGTCTGTCTGTGGTTCTCTAACTGCCTATAGAACCCACACTTCAGTGCCTCCTGTGACTGCATCTACGTGCCTGTAGAACCTGCACTTCTGTGCCTCGTGTGCCTGCATCCACATGCCTGTAGAGAGGGTCCACTTCAGCACTACCACGTGACTTCACAAACGTGGTGCCTTCATTTCTGTGCCTTACGCCCCTGCACCCACGTGCCTCACGTGTCACTTGCCGAGACTCTTACGTGCCCCGTAGTGCCACACCCACATGACTTCACAACCGTGGTTCTCTAAGCGAGTAGTCGGGCCCATGCCTCTGCCGCCAGACTTTTTGTGCATCCAGAGAGTGCACATACGTGCATGTGGTGCCTGCATTTCTGTGCCTTACGAACCTACACCCACGAGCACAACCTGACACTTCCCGAGACACTTACGTGCCCCGTAGTGCCATACCCACGTGACTTCACAACCGTGGTTCTCTAACCGAACACTCGGACCCATGCCTCTGCCACCAGCATGTGGTTCTCTAACAGGGTTGATACCCGTGCCTCGAGAAGCAGCATGTACGTGCCTGTGTTGGCTTCATTTCCATGCCGCCGATGCTTACATCCACGTGCCTCACGCGACACTTGTCTATCCCGTGGTTCTCTAACTGCCTGTAGAACCCACACTTCGGTGCCTCCTGTGACTGCATCTACATGCCTGTAGAACCTGCACTTCCGTGCCTCGCGTGCCTGCATCCACATGCCTGTAGAGAGGGTCCACTTCAGCACTACCACGTGACTTCACAAACGTGGTGCCTTCATTTCTGTGCCTTACGTCCCTGCACCCACGTGCCTCACGTGTCACTTGCCGAGACTCTTACGTGCCCCGTAGTGCCACACCCATGTGACTTCACAACCGTGGTTCTCTAAGCGAGTAGTCGGACCCATGCCTTTGCCGCCAGACTTTTTGTGCATCCAGAGAGTGCACATACGTGCCTGTGGTGCCTGCATTTCTGTGGCTTACGAACCTACAACCACGAGCACAACCTGACACTTCCCGAGACACTTACGTGCCCCGTAGTGCCACACCCACGTGACTTCACAACCGTGGTTCTCTAACCGAACACTCGGACCCATGCCTCTGCCACCAGCATGTGGTTCTCTAACAGGGTTGATACCCGTGCCTCGAGAAGCAGCATGTCCGTGCCTGTGTTGGCTTCATTTTTGTGCCTCCGATGCTTACATCCACGTGCCTCACGTGACACTTGTCTGTCCCGTGGTTCTCTAACTGCCTATAGAACCCACACTTCAGTGCCTCCTGTGACTGCATCTACGTGCATGTAGAACCTACACTTCCGTGCCTCCTCTGCCTGCATCTACGTGCCTGTAGAACCTGCACTTCTGTGCCTCATGTGCCTGCATCCACATGCCTGTAGAGAGGCTCCACTTCAGCACTAACAGTCTCAACACTAAAAAATAATAATAATGTAGCACAAAAAAAAAACCCAAGCCAAGCATAACGAATCTTGATGCTCAAACGGACGGTTGAAGATTAGAGACGGTTCGATGGTTTCCATCTCTCCCTCCCTCTTCTACTAGCTTGCTTCCCCTTCCTCAAAGTAAATCTCAAAACCTTCATCACTCCTGCACGCTCTCCTCCTTCCTTCTGCACACAAACACAAATTCGAAATCGAGTTCGCATCACCGGACAACCGCCACCGCGTTCGCCAACCACCCTCAAATCCGTCATACAAACAGCCACACTCTGCCCGCGACAACACCAATAACCCCGCCGGATGCGGTGACCAACGGCGAGGACTTCAACAGCAGCGGCGGAAATCGCAACAAAAAAAGAGCAACGACACAATAAGCGGATGGAAGCGAAAAACACCGCACAAGTAATTGAAGGTAATTATTATTCTATCCCACTCCATTCCACTGGGTAGATCGTAGTGATTTTTCCACTTCCAGGAACAGCAACCCTAGCCACCGCTACCAAGGAGTTTTCCAATAACCTAAATCAATTTGCCTAACAAATTGAACTAGTGCAGAGATGAGATTTAATAGAAATGCTACTGCTCTCCGCCCTGGGATTTTCGCCATACGATTTGTGCTCAAAGGTAAAAAACCTGAAACATCAGTAACTAGAATACGTCAATAGATCCAAACCCCGCAAGCATCCTGAGAGGCCAAAACTGATAACCGTACGAGATTTTCTACATCCCTTGTCCCGTCAATGTAACCGTTTTTCAAATTAAGTGCCTCTGGTGTGAAATACCGTGAACAAACAATAGGTGTACCCTGTGCTTCTAGGGTAAAACAACCCGTGCCTCTCTATCCATGCAAATTTGTTTTCACACCACGCAGGTTTTTTTCCTGCGACACTCGACTCTGCTTCTAACACCTGCCCATTTTTTATGTAGCAATGACAAATCCTCACGAAGAAGCTAAAACCCAGCAAAATACTGACGAAGACCCTGCTGAAGAGCATGCAATCCAGCAAGCTCCTGTCAAAGGTTTGAGCAAAAGTCTTCACTGTCCATCTACAAAAAACTATATTGAGACATTAATAACTTAACTGCTATCCTTGACAACAATAACTTAACTATGTCTACAAATAAAACTACCTGCCACTTTTTATTTATTTCTTTATAGAAAACATTAAAAATGTTCGCACACTATCTTATTTTTAATTCAAAAAAATTTAACTTACCCAATAAATCTTCAACTATCATTGATGATATTCCTCCCATTATGAAATATCACCTGCAGAGTGCATTTTTGTCTCAGAAAATGCTTCGCCCTAACTTCACTTCCCCAGCTGCACTCATAACCATAATTAATATTTTCTTCCATCCCCTGATTAGCTCAATCGGTAACAGTAGTAATAAGCTTTCTTAACCCAAAAAACAAAACTAAAAATCCCCTTTGGGAGTTTCACATTCCTTATGCATAATCATGGAAGATATATATTTTAAATGTGTATCAATTATTTTTGGACAAAAGAATATACTTTTTTGTTACCTGGTCATTATACAGGACATGAAGACGGTGATATTGAAAGCGCAGAAGCACACAACATGTCTCCTCATTCATCAGAAAAGGACACAGAACAAAACATGAGGAACAACCCACCTGCGCTAGAAACGATAACTTACACCAGGCTCAACAGGACTAAACATCTAGCAACAAACAAAAAAAGAGAAAATCAGATACAAGCACTGTTTTTACTCCTGGAGCAAAAAGGCAAAAGCAAAAGGACAATGCTGAAAACATCGTCGACACTAGTACCTTGCAGCATCAGCCATTACCTCTAATGGTACTCCCGCCAACAGCACCAACCGCCACGAAGAAACAAGGTGAACGCAAGAAGAAAAACAAACGACAAAGGGTAGAAAAAGAACAAGACGATACCAACAGCAAAGGTTCAGATACCAATGATGACGACGATGACAGAGAACATGATGCAGATTTCATTCCTACAGACGGTGATGACGCCGAAGAGCATGACAGCGACGCAGAACATGACAATGATGTAAAAACACACTTATGTACTAATTTTGAATACCCACTATTCAGCACTCAGGATCTAACGTTCCTTTCTAACGAAACCCTTTCTCTTTGTCTTCCGAAACAACCCAAATCAGGACAGAAAGAGGAGAAAGACAAGCGGAAAAGAATTGGCAGCACCAACAGTTGACGAAGAACAGCAAGAAACAAACGAAGAGAAATGCCAAATCAAGGCAGGGGCAGCATTCACTCATGTCAAGAAAGCATGGAATTTACTTAAAGACTGTCACAAGCAAGATATTAGGACGGCATGATTTGGCAGCATAGAAAACTGCAAAATAACGGGCTCCATCTGCAGACCACTTGCAGCACAAATATACGACAACCTGGACACAGAAAGCATGACAATAACCTTCGGTGATGGTACCGAAGACAAAAAAAATCAAGATTACCAAGGAAGCTATACACAAGGTGTTTGGGTACCCAAACGACACCGAAAAGTCAGCACCAAGGCCAGCGAAGAGCCCAACTTCAATGAAAGAACTCATGTCAGACCTTGGCTTCAAACATACAGATTTCAAGCCAAAAGAACTGTTCAAGGAGCTAGAAAAATTGGTGGAACTAGATGACGAACAGTCAAACAGGAAATCAATTAAAATATTTTTCCTTATTTTTTTCCACAACGTTGTCCGCGGGTCAAGCGCCGCTATTTTCGCCCGACAAGCCATTATGGTCAAGGACTTGGACTATCCAGAAATGGCAAAGATGGATTTCTACGAGGTAATCGTCGAAAGTATTAAGGAAGGAGCCAAGATATGGCAGAACCACAGAAATTTGCCTCAGGAAGAAAAGAACAAAAGGCATGTCAATGGTTTGGCACAGGGACCAGTAATCATGTACCTCGACTCCCTGCTACTGCCAACCGACACAAAAGAAATGCGGAAGATTGCAAAGACAATGGACAAGACCTCATTACCACGAGCAACCCATCTCAAAGAGAGTGACCTAGCGAAAATAGCTAGAGCAGACATGAAAAGGGACGGAAAAGCACGACCAGATGACTATGAATTTGGCAAAATATAGGTATAGCTATATTGTACATAAATCAGTCCTTCCCTTTTTGAAAACGGTTTCCATTCTAATCAACTCCATTCCACCGAAACGATGTAGACATGGAAAGGAACAGCAGAGAGGATCTTCTATGCCAGCACAGCATCAACTTCGTCTTCAATTCACCAAATAGCAGGAGAACATCGCAAACAACAGCAACACCAGAACATGGCCAAACTGCTACCACCTCCACCCAAACACCGACGCGAACCACGTGTCGGCACCAGTGGAAGCAGGAAACCAGACAAAAGCATCAGCACAGGACCAGAAGAAAGATTCCAAAGGATAAACAAATTGTTGGAAAAAGTGCTCCATGAAGCAGAACAGATACCCGCAGTAACCACCAGGGCTGAACACCAATGCAACAAAAAAGAAGAGAGATTGGATGAAAAAAACAAGAACTCAGTCGTGCAACAAACAGTTGCCCTGATGGATTCATTAGAACAACTCAGAAAATTTCAGGGCATAGTTTGCACAAAGTACCTGACAGACAACGCGACCCTGCAGACACTAGAGCAAGCAGATCCAGCAGCCTCAAGTAGACTAGCCAATGCCAACCGCACGAATGAAATCATAGACACAACAGAACCAAGAGAAAGGAGGAAAAGAAAGAAAGAAGAAGAAGACAAAGAGAAGAAGAGAAGAACAAAATCAAGGGACATAGTCATTGACAAGAAGAAGATAAAGCGAAAAACAGGTAAATAAATAGTAATGCATGGTGCCATACACACCCTAAAGCAAACCCCTGTTTTCATACCTCAACTGAAAAGAACTGTCTCAATGCTTTCAGGAACGTACCAATAGCACGGAAGGCCAAGATGAACTCCAACAGCAAGTTGGTGTCAACAACCCCAAAAACAAGAATGAACGCAACAAACAAAGCAACCTCACAACAGACAATGCTACAACAACAACTACCCCAACACAAGCACAAGATACGATCAACGTCAGAACCTGTGAAGAGGTCAGTATGAACATCCATTTTTCCTTTCAAAACTGGATAGAGTTATAAGTTAACGGACAAACCTCCAACAAAATATAGGCACAGCTGGAGAACAATCAAGTCAGCAGCCCCGCCAACCAAATGCAAGAGGCTGGCCCACAATCAACCGTTAGCATAACAAACGACAAAGAAGAAGAAAACAACAAAGAGGAGGTAAACTTCCATAGCTCACTATACCCCACACCAAAAACTCATAAATGGCAGGAAAGAAAGTGAACCGCAAACTCATATTGTTTGATCTCTAGGTATCACAAGCACTGCAAGACCAAGAGACAACCCGTGTTGAAATTGAACCCCATAGTGAACCTCAAACAGACGAAGGCGTCACAGAACAGGAACTTTGTGTACAAGAGATTTCCAGTGCCACAACATTGCAGATCACCATCACGAGTACAAAGGAGAAAGCCCAAGACATCCCAGCCGATGAGAAACTAAAGACTGTTATACCTGACAAAGAAACAGTCGATGCAGGCACGAATAACCCAGTCATCAACACGGAGGTAAAAATTCAACAACAACAACCACTTTTCAAAATATTTATGATGTCTGAACTACCTAATACACCCCGTCACCGCAATACAAAGATTATAAGGGATGTCTCACCCTTTTCTTTGAACAAATGCTGGAAACAAACGAGTACGCTGATCTCGAAGATCAAGAACTTCAAACAACAACATCTGAAGAGGTGAGGTTACAAAGCTCAGACACAAATGAAGTTCAATTTATAATTTCAATTTTTATTAAACAGGAAGAGGAAGCAAGCGAAAGCACTGGCATAGACATTCAACCAAAAAAACAAGAGGACAACACGAGACAAGGAGAAGCCGTAGTTCTAGCAGTAGACAGTCCTGCAACTCCAGAGAAAGAGGTCTTATAAAAAAGAAATTGTAACTGAACAGTCAGAGATGCACCCATTTCTTAAATATTTTTTGTGTTGGTGCAGGCACAAGAAGCTCAAGAAACCACCAACAATCAAGACCATCAAACACAACCAGAGGAGCCCAATGAACAACCCAAACATGTTCTTCAAACGGTAGACAATAATGCCACTGAAGACCGAGCCACAAAAAATTCACTCACCAAACAACAGGTACCAGAGACAGCGGCAACGTCAACGACTGAAAAGGTAAACTTACGAAACCTGAACTATGAAATTATAAAATTGTTGCATGCACAATCAAATAAACTCCAACCTACCACATTTGTATTCACTCCAATGCACTCTCACTTTGCCGCCTCTATGTTTGAACAGCTGCAAGAAAAAAACAAGGTCAGTGACGATGAACAGCAAAATAAAGAGCAAGAGAAGGACCCAAAACCACCACTGAACGAAGAATCGGCAGTAACAACAACAAATACAGAGGTGAAAACACATAATACCTCTTCACGAACCTATACTTCAAAAACACGCATTTGACATGTCACTACTTTCCTGCATCACAGAGAGAGGAGACCAATGAGCAAAAGGAGGGCACTGAAGAAGGGCAACATGTTCTTCAAAAGGCAGACATAAACGTCATAGAAGACCAAGCCCCAAAATATTCACTCACCGAAAAACACGCAGCAGAGACGGCAGCAGCGACAACGACTGAAAAGGTAAAGTCACATAAGCTGATCCTATCAAAGTATAGAATAGCTATGTGGAACCTCAAATGCACTACCACTTAGCCACCTGTGTGTTTCAAAAGCTACAAGAAAAAAACGACGGCAGCGGCGATGAACTACAAAAGAAAGAAGAAGAAGATGCCCAAAAACCTCCACTCAACGAACAACAAGCATAACATTCAGCAGCAGCAACGAGAACAGTAGCAGAGACAACAGAAGCAGCAACGATTGAGCAGGTAAAGTTACATAAGCTGATTCTACAAAAATATAAAGTAGTTCCATGAGAACTCAAATGCACTCAAACTTAGCCACCTTTATGATTGAACAGCTGCAAGACAAAAACCATGACAGTGACGATGAACACCAAAACAAAGAACAGGAGGATACCCAAGAAACTACACTCAACGAAGAACGGGTGGAACAGTCAGCATCACCAACGACAACTCAACAGGTGAAGTTGCACAAAATGTTTCCACAAAATTATGAATTAATCACAATCAAAATAGCTCAAACCACGCACCGAACGTTTCGCTATTTTCCCATAACAGCTGCTATAATTAAAATAAAGTAGCAAGTTAAATTATTTCAATGCTTTTTCAATGATAACGTAGAAACAAGAAGAAGGCGAACACGGAGATACAAGAAATGAAGCAGACACACACATTATTCCAGAGAAAGAAGTAGAAACCATCGAAGAAAACCCTACACCGTCGTACGATGCCAATTCCCCTGGCAGAGAGGTCAGTGCCAACCAGGTCGAGACTGAAAAACAAGACAGAAAAGACCACCAGCAAGACACGACGGTTGACAAGGAAAAACATGATGCCAAGAAAAGGCACAGACGACTCAAATGAGGATGGAGCAGAAACTGAACAAAAGGGTACAACGCAAAAAGAAGAACATAACATGCCGCAAGAAGCAGAAGGAGAACAAGAAAGGAACAACGCTGGACAGGACATATCTTCTAGCATCGAAGCAGGCAAGACAATAGAAACTTAATTGCTATCTTGTGATCTTGTGACTTGGAATTATTTACATTAAATTCAAAATCATCGCAGGCACAATGGAGAAAGGGGACAAAGATAGTGATTCCGTCAACAAAGCCATCGAAGACCTGTACAACGCAGTATGCAAGCCATGGACACAGAGAGAAATGTAAGTTCATGCAACTAACACAAAACACATTATTACACACGATCATTTTGACTGTATCATGTGTAAACTAAAACATTTTTCTAAATATACTTTGCAGGGATGAGCTTTTCATTACAACGAACAAGTTTGATGTCAATCTAGGCCATGTCGCCGAAAGCTTCAAGGTTGGTAAATCAGTACACACCGAAGCAATCGAGCCCATACTAACAATCTTGAGAAAACAACTAAATGGCACAGGGAGAAATATTATGTCGTTAAGCAACACTGTAAGTAAAGATCACGGCAAAAGAATCGCGTTTAAAACAATATATATGACTTTATAAATAGATGAACTTCCCCTATAACTGAACTGACAAATTCCCTTTGTGTATCTGTGACAAAACAAGCAGCACTTGATAAAGGAAGCCGACGACGAAGATCCAATGTGCTACAGAAATAATGATCAAGAACACATTAGAAAAAAATTACTACCTGCCAGGCTTACATCATTTTTCAACATGCAAGAAGAAGAAAAATTGCAAGATTATAACATGGTAAGCAGATCAGCTTGCGTATATGTTATGCAAATTTCTCTTTTTATTTCATGTTTCTAAATATAAGAAGATTTCCAAGTATTTTATTTTTATTTTTTGTTTTGCAGTTCCTTCTACCATGTTCGTTGCGCGGGTTTGAGCAAGACGAAAATACAAGTCATTACTTCACCATTACACTTAACATGCAAAAACAGCGCTTTGAACTCCTTGACTCTTCAACTGCATATCCAGGCACAATAGAATTCTTCCACAATGTAACCAGCAAATTAATGAAAATATGGAAGCACGTAAGCACAGAGCTACAGCTTTCACAAAAAAGCATCGACCATTTCAAAAGGGTCAAACTGCAGGTGCCACTTCAAGGAGAAGACACGTAAGCACTTCCAACATTTCACTTCTTTCTTTTTTTCAATGCAAGTTTCACTACTACAATTACTGAAATAATTCTGTTCTTTCATCTTTTAAATGCAACAATTACCACTACCATTGCTCCAACACTTCTCTTCTTTCCGTTTCTTGAATGCAACAATCTTACTAGTACCATTCCTCTACATGCATAATGGACTGCGCATTCTATATGTACATGAACCTGAAGCACTACTCCAATGATGGAACAGCAGCAACCTTAGAGCCAGAACAAGTACCAGAGTTGAGGAAAAAAATTCTATATCAACTAATAAGTCAACACAGAGGGAATACCAAACTGTCATTAATCAAGTGTACAAGAGGTTAGTCTTTTCAGAAACTAAACCTTACAATTTTGTCACACTAGGAGAAGTAATATTTTTTTTAATTATTATTTTTTGATTCTAATAGATATGTTGAAGTATGAAGTCGATATGGGAGACAAAGAAATGCAACAGACAGGATGTTGCGTACTAGAATAGTTTCCGCCAAATCCCGAGCCAAAAGAACATATTATGCATGCGACAACCACAAAAGAGCATGAAGTTATTGATGTATCCAGTAAACACGAAGAGGTTATGGATGTCAGCAGCCACGCCGTCGCCCAAGAATCTTGCACAGACCACGAAGAAAAGGATCCACCAATAGAACCAGATCAACCACCACCAGACGACAAGATACCACACCATGCTGAAGAGGAAACAGACGAGCAAAATATCAACAGCAATATCTCGAGCACAGAGCAACTAACAGGCACTGATTTAAAAGAGGATGTCAGAAGCAACAACGTACCAAATACACAACAATAGGTTTCTGAGCAGAAAAAACAACCTGTTCTTCTTCAAGAAGAAACAGGCTCGACAAGCAATCAGCAAGGCACCTCCAGCACCATCCCTCTAGACTTCCTAAAACCCAAAACAATGGAAAAGCAAGAAGAAGTTGATGAATTTCTTTCAAGCCTTAACCCGCTCCAACTAGACGAATACAACGAGCATGTAAAGATGGGCTTTGAATTCGATGTAATCAAAACATGGCTGAATGACCATGAAAGCTATGAATTCAACAAAGATGTCAAGCCATATCTGACAATCTTGCAGCAAGAATCAGGAGAAGATTCAATGCCTCAATCATCTCAGAACAGCTCAGACAAGAAAATCTCGGTCAAGAAGAGACCGGTAAAGCCTTCAAGAAGGCTCCATGGAAAAATCATGATTCCTACTTTTGTCCTAGGAGATTTCAAATTTATGAACAAAGCCAGAGCACTTCATGAATACCTATTCAGCAAAGAAGGACAGGACGAATGCGGAGAGTAAGTACTTTCTCTTGTCACAACAAAAAAACAAAGAAATGTTGCCCCTTTTTTAACCAACCTAACTAATGTATAAACTTTTTCTACTTGCAGTCTAAATGTATATATTAGCTCGAAGCGACCCGATTTGATTATAGGAAAACAAATAATGGAATAGCTATAGAAAGGAGATGATGGACAGATGGAGGGCAACATCGCAAACGCATTGTTCGAAGAATGGACAGTGCAGCAACAATACAACACAACTGATAAAGCCATACTTCCCGCAGAATTTGCAAACGTATGAAGTCCAATTTGACAAAAACACTTGCATCATTTCAGTGATTACAAAGATTGAACTAAAAAGTGGAAAACGTTTTGGTCGCAGATCGTGCTCAGTGTTAAAATTGGAGAAAAAGGAGGACTAGCAGAATTTAATGAGGACGAAGCATTGAACAGTTTGCACCCCTTGTAACAGGGAAGGAACTTTTAAAGAAAAAGCTGGTAAGTTAATAGAAATATACAAACATAATTCATTCTTCCTATAGATTGCACATTTACATGTCATTTAATTCTCCTGACAAGAATGAACTTTAACTCACTCTGTCTCCAAACACCACAGATTATGATACCTCACAACACAGTTAAACACTACACACTGTACGTGCTCAACAAGTACACGAGCTCCATCGACATACTTGACTCACTGAATTACAGACACGGAGACGGAAAAAATACATGGAAAACACACCATAAGGATCACCCAGAACTGGTACGTCAATTCAACCTTGTTTTGTAATTGGTTTTACCATTCCTGCATTCCCTTTATTAATGGCAAAACGCAACAATAACACCAAACCATAATCACAGATTAAAAGGATGCACGCACTCATGAAGAAGCATTATGGCGAAGCAGAGCTATGAGCCAACAGCGAACCGAACTGGTCGAGGATAGAAGAAACACCTAACAGAGTTTGCGTGCCAAAAGAGCAGGGTACCCAATGCAGACACTTCATGGTTCAATTTGCAAAATACTGGAATGGCATTGATCTCATAAAAGATGATGAGGATTTCGATGTAAGTGAATAGAACAAGAGCAACAATTTTAATTTTTACAAGCAGCACTACTTGAATACTTCAATTATCTCATGAAAGAAAAATAAAAGAATATCCAATGACCTCCATGCAGCAAAGCAACGTAGATGCCGAGTGGAAACCAGAGTTCCTTTTTACAACCATATTTGGTGAAACAAACCAAGTAAAGTGCGACGATCTACCTGGAAGAATCAAAGAATTCAAACCAGAAACTTCAAAGTTCTTTTCCACCAACAAAGGTAAGAAAATCATTTCTACTTATCTTTTTTTTGTAATAACCCATCCCACGGTTCACCAATGTCTTTCGTATCACGAGAGCTTACATATTACATATCTGCTTCCGCTGACAGAAACAGATGAAACAAAAAGGAAAAAAAGACGAAGCACCAGTCCATACCCAAAACATTCTCATTGCTTCCAACACACAAAGGAGGCGTCCGACCTCTTCCATCTAGTCATGAGCTACTGCTGGCAGGAGGAATACAAAAAGTGAGCTGTTTTCTATTGCACCTCAAAATAGTTGGACAGAGGCCAAAAATAATGTAAAAATCTGTTTCTCACTGACCGTGAACTCCACAATTATTTTATCTCCCTGTCGTAGCAAAACTATATTTAGGCGCATCTGGAGGGACAGTGAAAGCACGCAACTTACTGGAGCCCAACTGAAGGCAGTATTTGGTCCAAGACCAGCACAGACGAACATACCACATCATATGGAAAAGAGGGTGCTCGATGACATAGCGGAAATCTGGGAAAGCAGACAAGATTCAAAAGAGAGCGACAGAGTAATATTAGGCCCAAAGTTTGCACAGGTAAACTTTTAAGAAGCAAAATATTGTCTATATTGCAACACCTACTCTTTTTATATTGTTGCACAACTCTTTTTTCTAACAGTTTTTTCATCGTAATTATTGTTTACATCATATATTGGATTTAAAGGAACACAAAACTAGTATTACAAAATTGAAAAATGAATTGCAAAAAACAACGAATCAGCTGGTTCCCATGTATCTCAAGGAAAATCAACGGAAAAAGCTCTCAACAGCAAACATGGTAACAACACTTTCCTCCATGACAAAATCACAAAATATGCGTTCTATTAAATTACTTTATATTAAACTGTCATCTAAGCAACAAGTATTTTGTACGCAGATATTCATTCCAATGGAGAAGGATGACCACTATGTACTATATGTGCTGGACAAATACAAACACAAAGTTCACATTATTGATCCTCGAGAAACGACTCCAGAGGAATTTGAGAAAGAAAAGATAGACATTGATAAATTTGATCCAAAAGAAGCATGTCGAGTTCTTCAGGAAAATGAAGATGCTAAAAAAGAAAGAGAAAGACAGTTTTAGGAATATCATGTTCATAAGTCGGCAATCGTAAGCATTTATACATAACAATTTTTTTCAGTTTTACAAGTTGCAATATTAAAACAATTAATTACAAAATGCAATATTCCCAGGTACCTAGGTTTAAAGAAGTCTTCAACATCATACTAGGACAAACAATGAATGCCAAGGGTACAAGATGGCAGATTCATACCGTGAAAGATGTTCCAGTGGTTGAAAAGGGAGAATCAACATTTGCTGTTTTAAAGCTTGCATTCCTCTACAATGGTGAAAAGTTTGTCAAAGACCTAGAAGATTTGACAGTAAGTTTATATATATTTACTTATAAACAACTTATATGCACAAACTCTAATAATATACTTCTCTTCTCGGCAAAATTTCACAGGATGAGCTCGAAGACTGGAGGGCAGAGGCAATGTACATTCTCTTAAGTAGCAAGATGAATCAAGTCAAAGCTAGTGAAATGGGTGACGAGATTAGCAAGATTTTCAGCAAAAATGGAGACTAAAACTTTTGATTTAGCCCGCGAGGCTAATTCTATCGAGACGTGACAAAACAGTTTATCAATAACTCACATTTCTATGTAATGTAGTTAGAAATAGCGTGTTCATGTTGAAAACAGAACTATTTCAACAACAGTGCCTCTTACATCATCAGAGAGTGTCAGTAAACTATAAACAACAATGCCTCTTCTTATTTGTACGACAGCAGTGACTCCCAAAACGAACCCTTACGCGTGACTCTGGAAACCACCCTCCCGTGCCTCCAGAGGCGACATGGCCTTGTGCCACCAAACCCTAGGTCACCATGCCTCCGGGCAATATCCACACACACATACCCTTACGCGTGACTCTGGAGACCACCCTCTCGTGCCTCCAGAGGCGACATGGCCTTGTGCCACCAAACCCTGGGTCACCATGCCTCCGGGCAATATCCAGACACACACATACCCTTACGCGTGACTCTGGAGACCAACCTCCCGTGCCTCCAGAGGGGACATGGCCTTGTGCCACCAAACCCTGGGTCGCCATGCCTCCAGGCAATATCCACACACACACATACCCTTACGCGTGACTCAGGAGACCACCCTCCCGTGCCTCCAGAGGCGACATGCCCTTGTGCCACCAAAGCCTGGGTCACCATGCCTCCGGGCAATATCCACACACACACATACCAAGAGCGCCTCAACCGTGGCTAGCTCCTACGCACACATGACTTCACTTGCTTCAAAACCGTGCCTCCGGAGGCAACATACCAATGCCTTCGTAGTATGCACACATGTGCATGCACACACAAACCTATATACTGTAAACAAAGCCTAGCTCTTAAGCAGACGTGACTGCGCAAGCTTCAAACCCGTGCCTTTCGAAACAAAGCAGCTTGCCTTTTGAACGACCTGCTAAATAAAAATTAAACGAGCCGAAGGCGAGCAGGAGGTTCCCTCGCGCCGGAGGCGCCGTGTCACACCACGAGGGACAACGCGCCGCACGAACCAGCACACTGCACGACAACCACACACTTCGACCTATGCCCCCCTTCAAGATGTTTATGAAAATTAAACGAGCCGAAGGTGAGCAGGAGGTTCCCTCGCGCCGGAGGCGCCGTGTCACACCACGACGAACAATGCGCCGCACGAACCAGCACGCTACACGACCAACACACAATTCGACCTATGCCCCCCCTTCAAGATGGTTATGAAAATTAAACGAGCCGAAGGCGAGCAGGAGATTCCCTCGCGTCGGAGGCGCCGTGTCACACCACGATGGACAACGCGCCGCACGAACTAGCACGCTGCACAACCAACACACACTTTGACCTATGCCCCCCTTCAAGATGTTTATGAAAATTAAACGAGCCAAAGGCGAGCAGGAGATTCCCTCGTGCCGGAGGCGCCGTGTCACACCACGACGGACAACGCGCCGCACGAACCAGCACGCTGCACGCCCAACACACACTTCGACCTATGGCCCCCCTTCAAGATGTTTATGAAAATTAAACGAGCCGAAGGCGAGCAGGAGTTTCCCTCACGCCGGAGGCGCCGTGTCACACCACGATGGACAACGCGCCGCACGAACCAACACGCCGCACGACCAACACACACTTCGACCTATGCCCCCCTTCAAGATGTTTATGAAAATTAAGCGAGCCGAAGGTGAGCAGGAGGTTCCCTCGTGCTGGAGGCGCCGTGTCACACCATGAGGGACAACGCGCCGCACGAACCAGCACGCTGCACGACCAACACACACTTCGACCTATGCCCCCCCCCTTCAAGATGTTTATGAAAATTAAACGAGCCGAAGGCGAGCAGGAGGTTCCCTCGCGCCGAAGGCGCCGTGTCTCACCACGATGGACAACGCGCCGCACGAACCAACACGCTGCACGACCAACACACACTTCGACCTATGCCCCCTTCAAGATGTTTACGAAAATTAAACGAGCCGAAGGCGAGCAGGAGGTTCCCTCGGGCTGGAGGCGCCGTGTCACACCACGAGGGACAACTTGCCGCACGAACCAGCACGCTGCACGACCAACACACACTTCGACCTATGCCCCCCTTCAAGATGTTTATGAAAATTAAACGAGCCGAAGGCGAGTAGGATGTTCCCTTGCGCCGGAGGTGCCATGTCACACCACGACGAACTACGCGCCGGAGGAACCAGCACGCTGCAGGACCAACACACACTTCGACCTATGCCCCCCCTTCAAGATGTTTATGAAAATTAAACGAGCCGAAGGCGAGCACGAGGTTCCCTCGCGCCGGAGGCGCCGTGTCAAACCACGACAGACAACGTGCCGCACGAACCAACAAGCTGCATGACCAACACACACTTCGACCTATGCCCCCCCTTCAAGATGTTTACGAAAATTAAACGAGCCGAAGGCGAGCAGGAGGTTCCCTCGCGCCGGAGGCGCCGTGTCACACCACGACGGACAACGCGCCGCACGAACCAGCACGCTGCACGACCAACACACACTTCGACCTATGCCCCCCCCTTCAAGATGTTTATGAAAATTAAACGAGCCGAAGGCGAGCAGGATGTTCCCTCGGGCCGGAGGTGCCGTGTCACACCAGACGGACAACGCGCCGCGTGAACCAGCACGCTGCACGACCAACACACACTTCGTCCTATGCCCCCCTTCAAGATGTTTACGAAAATTAAACAAGCCAAAGGCGAGCAGGAGGTTCCCTCGCGCCGGAGGCGCCCTGTCACACCACGACGGACAACGCGCCGCACGAACCAGCACGCTGCACGACCAACAGACACTTCGACCTATGCCCCCCTTCAAGACGTTTATGAAAATTAAACGAGCCGAAGGCGAGCAGGAGGTTCCCTCGCGCCGGAGGCGCCGTGTCACACCACGACGGACAACGCGCCGCACGAACCAGCACGCTGCACGACCAACACACACTTCGACCTATTCCCCCCCCTTCTAGATGTTTATGAAAATTAAACGAGCCGAAGACGAGCAGGAGGTTCCCTCGCGCCGGAGGCGCCATGTCACACCACGACGGACAACGCGCCTTACGAACCAGCACGCTGCACGACCAACACACACTTCGACCTATGCCCCCCTTCAAGATGCTTATGAAAATTAAATGAGCCGAAGGCGAGCTGGAGGTTCCCTCGCGCCGGAGGCGCCATGTCACACCACGACGGACAACGCGCCTTACGAACCAGCACGCTACACGACCAACACACACTTCGACCTATGCCCCCCTTCAAGATGCTTATGAAAATTAAATGAGCCGAAGGCGAGCCGGAGGTTCCCTCGCGCCGGAGGCGCCGTGTCACACCACGACGGACAACGCGCCGCACGAACCAGCACGCTGCATGACCAACACACACTTCGAACTATGCCCCCCCTTCAGGATGTTTATGAAAATTAAACGAGCCGAAGGCGAGCAGGAGGTTCCCTCGCGCCGGCGGTGCCGTGTCACACCACGACGGACAACGCGCCGCACGAACCAAAACACTGCACGACCAACAAACACTTCGACCTATGCCCCCCTTCAAGATGTTTATGAAAATTAAACGAGCCGAAGGCGAGCAGGAGGTTCCCTCGCGCCGGAGGTGCTGTGTCACACCAGACGGACAACACGCCGCGCGAACCAGCACGCTGCACGACCAACACACACTTCGACCTATGCCCCCCTTCAAGATGTTTACGAAAATTAAACAAGCCAAAGGCGAGCAGGAGGTTCCCTCGCGCCGGAGGCGCCGTGTCACACCACGACGGACAACGCGCCGCACGAACCAGCACGCTGCACGACCAACACACACTTCGACCTATGCCCCCCCCTTCAAGATGTTTATGAAAATTAAACGAGCCGAAGGCGAGCAGGATGTTCCCTCGTGCCGGAGGTGCCGTGTCACACCAGACGGACAACGCGCCGCGTGAACCAGCACGCTGCACGACCAACACACACTTCGTCCTATGCCCCCCTTCAAGATGTTTACGAAAATTAAACAAGCCAAAGGCGAGCAGGAGGTTCCCTCGCGCCGGAGGCGCCCTGTCACACCACGACGGACAACGCGCCGCACGAACCAGCACGCTGCACGACCAACAGACACTTCGACCTATGCCCCCCTTCAAGACGTTTATGAAAATTAAACGAGCCGAAGGCGAGCAGGAGGTTCCCTCGCGCCGGAGGCGCCGTGTCACACCACGACGGACAACGCGCCGCACGAACCAGCACGCTGCACGACCAACACACACTTCGACCTATTCCCCCCCCTTCTAGATGTTTATGAAAATTAAACGAGCCGAAGACGAGCAGGAGGTTCCCTCGCGCCGGAGGCGCCATGTCACACCACGACGGACAACGCGCCTTACGAACCAGCACGCTGCACGACCAACACACACTTCGACCTATGCCCCCCTTCAAGATGCTTATGAAAATTAAATGAGCCGAAGGCGAGCTGGAGGTTCCCTCGCGCCGGAGGCGCCATGTCACACCACGACGGACAACGCGCCTTACGAACCAGCACGCTACACGACCAACACACACTTCGACCTATGCCCCCCTTCAAGATGCTTATGAAAATTAAATGAGCCGAAGGCGAGCCGGAGGTTCCCTCGCGCCGGAGGCGCCGTGTCACACCACGACGGACAACGCGCCGCACGAACCAGCACGCTGCATGACCAACACACACTTCGAACTATGCCCCCCCTTCAGGATGTTTATGAAAATTAAACGAGCCGAAGGCGAGCAGGAGGTTCCCTCGCGCCGGAGGTGCCGTGTCACACCACGACGGACAACGCGCCGCACGAACCAAAACACTGCACGACCAACAAACACTTCGACCTATGCCCCCCTTCAAGATGTTTATGAAAATTAAACGAGCCGAAGGCGAGCAGGAGGTTCCCTCGCGCCGGAGGTGCTGTGTCACACCAGACGGACAACACGCCGCGCGAACCAGCACGCTGCACGACCAACACACACTTCGACCTATGCCCCCCTTCAAGATGTTTACGAAAATTAAACAAGCCAAAGGCGAGCAGGAGGTTCCCTCGCGCCGGAGGTGCCGTGTCACACCACGAGGGACAACTTGCCGCAGGAACCAGCACGCTGCATGACCAACACACACTTCGACCTATGCCCCCCTTCAAGATGTTTATGAAAATTAAGCGAGTCGAAGGTGAGCAGGAGGTTCCCTCGGGCTGGAGGCGCCGTGTCACACCACGAGGGACAACGCGCTGCACGAACCAGCACGCTGCACGACCAACACACACTTCGACCTATGCCCCCCTTCAAGATGTTTATGAAAATTAAACGAGCCGAAGGCGAGCAGGAGGTTCCCTCGCGCAGAAGGCGCCGTGTCTCACCACGATGGACAACGCGCCGCACGAACCAACACGCTGCACGACCAACACACACTTCGACCTATGCCCCCCTTCAAGATGTTTATGAAAATTAAACGAGCCGAAGGCGACCAGGAGGTTCCCTCGGGCTGGAGGCGCCGTGTCACACCACGAGGGACAACTTGCCGCACGAACCAGCACGCTGCTCGACCAACATACACTTCGACATATGCCCCCCTTCAAGATGTTTATGAAATTTAAACGAGCCGAAGGCGAGCAGGAGGTTCCCTCGTGCTGGAGGCGCCGTGTCACACCACGAGGGACAACTTGCCGCACGAAACAGCACGCTGCACGACCAACACACACTTCGACCTATGCCCCCCTTCAAGATGTTTATGAAAATTAAACGAGCCGAAGGCGAGTAGGAGGTTCCCTTGCGCCGGAGGCGCCGTGTCACACGACGACGAATAACTTGCCGGAGGAACCAGCACGCTGCACGACCAACACACACTTCGACCTATGCCCCCCTTCAAGATGTTTATGAAAATTAACCGAGTCGAAGGTGAGCAGGAGGTTCCCTCGGGCTGGAGGCACCGTGTCACACCACGAGGGACAACGCGCTGCACGAACCAGCACGCTGCACGACCAACACACACTTCGACCTATGCCCCCCTTCAAGATGTTTATGAAAATTAAACGAGCCGAAGGCGAGCAGGAGGTTCCCTCGCGCCGAAGGCGCCGTGTCTTACCATGATGGACAACGCGCCGCACGAACCAACACGCTGCACGACCAACACACACTTCGACCTATGCCCCCCTTCAAGATGTTTATGAAAATTAAACGAGCCGAAGGCGAGCAGGAGGTTCCCTCGGGCTGGAGGCGCCGTGTCACACCACGAGGGACAACTTGCCGCACGAACCAGCACGCTGCACGACCAACACACACTTCGACCTATGCCCCCCTTCAAGATGTTTATGAAAATTAAACGAGCCAAAGGCGAGAAGGAGGTTCCTTGCACCGGAGGCGCCATGTCACACCACGACAGACAACGTGCCGCACGAACCAACACGCTGCATGACCAACACACACTTCGACCTATGCCCCCCCTTCAAGATGTTTACGAAAATTAAACGAGCCGAAGGCGAGCAGGAGGTTCCCTCGCGCCGGAGGCGCCGTGTCACACCACGACGGACAACGCGCCGCACGAACCAGCACGCTGCACGACCAACACACACTTCGACCTATGCCCCCCCTTCAAGATGTTTGTGAAAATTAAACGAGCCGAAGGCGAGCAGGAGGTTCCCTCGTGCCGGAGGTGCCGTGTCACACCACGACGGACAACGCGCCGCGCGAACCAGCACGCTGCACGACCAACACACACTTCGACATATGCCCCCCCTTCAAGATGTTTACGAAAATTAAACAAGCCAAAGGCGAGCAGGAGGTTCCCTTGCGCCGGAGGCGCCCTGTCACACCACGACGGACAACGCGCCGCACGAACCAGCACGCTGCACGACCAACACACACTTCGACCTATGCCCCCCTTCTAGACGTTTATGAAAATTAAATGAGCCGAAGGCGAGCAGGATGTTCCCTCGCGCCGGAGGCGCCGTGTCACACCACGACGGACAACGCGCCGCACGAATCAGCACGCTGCACGACCAACACACACTTCGACCTATGCCCCCCTTCTAGATGTTTATGAAAATTAAACGAGCCGAAGGCGAGCAGGAGGTTCCCTCGCGCCGGAGGCGCCGTGTCACACCACGACGGATAACGCGCCGCACGAACCAGCACACTGCACGACCAACACACACTTCGACCTATGCCCCCCCTTCAAGATGCTTATGAATATTAAACGAGCCGAAGGGGAGCTGGAGGTTCCCTCGCGCCGGAGGCGCCGTGTCACACCACGACGGACAACACGCCGCACGAACCAGCACGCTGCATGACCAACACACACTTCGAACTATGCCCCCCCTTCAGGATGTTTATGAAATTAAACGAGCCGAAGGTGAGCAGGAGGTTCCCTCACGCCGGAGGTGCCGTGTCACACCATGACGGACAACGCGCCGCACGAACCAACGCGCTGCACGACCAACAAACACTTCGACCTATGCCCCCCTTCAAGATGTTTATGAAAATTAAACGAGCCGAAGGCAAGCAGGAGGTTCCCTCGCGCCGGAGGTGCCGTGTCACACCACGAGGGACAACTTGCCGCACGAACCAGCACGCTGCACGACCAACACACACTTCGACATATGCCCCCCCTTCAAGATGTTTACGAAAATTAAACGAGCCGAAGGCGAGCAGGAGGTTCCCTCGCGCCGGAGGCGCCGTGTCACACCACGACGGACAACGCGCCGCACGAACCAGCACGCTGCACGACCAACACACACTTCGACCTATGCCCCCCCTTCAAGATGTTTGTGAAAATTAAACGAGCCGAAGGCGAGCAGGAGGTTCCCTCGTGCCGGAGGTGCCGTGTCACACCACGACGGACAACGCGCCGCGCGAACCAGCACGCTGCACGACCAACACACACTTCGACATATGCCCCCCCTTCAAGATGTTTACGAAAATTAAACAAGCCAAAGGCGAGCAGGAGGTTCCCTTGCGCCGGAGGCGCCCTGTCACACCACGACGGACAACGCGCCGCGCGAACCAGCACGCTGCACGACCAACACACACTTCGACCTATGCCCCCCTTCAAGACGTTTATGAAAATTAAATGAGCCGAAGGCGAGCAGGATGTTCCCTCGCGCCGGAGGCGCCGTGTCACACCACGACGGACAACGCGCCGCACGAATCAGCACGTTGCACGACCAACACACACTTCGACCTATGCCCCCCTTCTAGATGTTTATGAAAATTAAACGAGCCGAAGGCGAGCAGGAGGTTCCCTCGCGCCGGAGGCGCCGTGTCACACCACGACGGATAACGCGCCGCACGAACCAGCACGCTGCACGACCAACACACACTTCGACCTATGCCCCCCTTCAAGATGCTTATGAAAATTAAACGAGCCGAAGGGGAGCTGGAGGTTCCCTCGCGCCGGAGGCGCCGTGTCACACCACGACGGACAACGCGCCGCACGAACCAGCACGCTGCATGACCAACACACACTTCGAACTATGCCCCCCCTTCAGGATGTTTATGAAATGAAACGAGCCGAAGGTGAGCAGGAGGTTCCCTCGCGCCGGAGGCGCCGTGTCACACCATGACGGACAACGCGCCGCACGAACCAACGCGCTGCACGACCAACAAACACTTCGACCTATGCCCCCCTTCAAGATGTTTATGAAAATTAAACGAGCCGAAGGCAAGCAGGAGGTTCCCTCGCGCCGGAGGTGCCGTGTCACACCACGAGGGACAACTTGCCGCACGAACCAGCACGCTGCACGACCAACACACACTTCGACATATGCCCCCCTTCAAGATGTTTATGAAAATTAAACGAGCCGAAGGCGAGCAGGAGGTTCCCTCGTGCCGGAGGCGCCGTGTCACACCACGAGGGACAACTTGCCGCACGAACCAGCACACTGCACGACCAACACACACTTCAACCTATGCCCCCCTTCAAAATGTTTATGAAAATTAAACGAGCCGAAGGCGAGTAGGAGGTTCCCTTGCGCCGGAGGCGCCGTGTCACACGACGACGAATAACTTGCCGGAGGAACCAGCACGCTGCACGACCAACACACACTTCGACCTTTGCCCCCCTTCAAGATGTTTATGAAAATTAAGCGAGTCGAAGGTGAGCAGGAGGTTCCCTCGGGCTGGAGGCGCCGTGTCACACCACGAGGGACAACGCGCCGCACGAACCAGCACGCTGCACGACCAACACACACTTCGACCTATGCCCCCCCTTCAAGATGTTTATGAAAATTAAACGAGCCGAAGGCGAGCAGGAGGTTCCCTCGCGCCGAAGGCGCCGTGTCTCACCACGATGGACAACGCGCCGCACGAACCAACACGCTGCACGACCAACACACACTTTGACCTATGCCCCCCTTCAAGATGTTTATGAAAATTAAACGAGCCGAAGGCGAGCAGGAGGTTCCCTCGCGCCGGAGGCGCCGTGTCACACCACGACGGACAACGCGCCGCACGAACCAGCACGCTGCACGACCAACACACACTTCGACCTATGCCCCCCCTTCTAGATGTTTATGAAAATTAAACGAGCCGAAGGCGAGTAGGAGGTTCCCTCGCGCCGGAGGCGCCGTGTCACACCACGACGGATAACGCGCCGCACGAACCAGCACGCTGCACGACCAACACACACTTCGACCTATGGCCCCCCTTCAAGATGCTTATGCAAATTAAACGAGCCGAAGGGGAGCAGGAGGTTCCCTCGCGCCGGAGGCGCCGTGTCACACCACGACGGACAACGCGCCGCACGAACCAGCACGCTGCATGACCAACACACACTTCGAACTATGCCCCCCTTCAGGATGTTTATGAAATTAAACGAGCCGAAGGCGAGCAGGAGGTTCCCTCACGCCGGAGGTGCTGTGTCACACCACGACGGACAACGCGCCGCACGAACCAACACGCTGCACGACCAACACACACTTCGACCTATGGCCCCCCTTCAAGATGCTTATGAAAATTAAACGAGCCGAAGGCGAGCAGGAGGTTCCCTCGCGCCGGAGGCGCCATGTCACACCACGACGGACAACGCGCCGCACGAACCAGCACGCTGCATGACCAACACACACTTCGAACTATGCCCCCCTTCAGGATGTTTATGAAATTAAACGAGCCGAAGGCGAGCAGGAGGTTCCCTCACGCCGGAGGTGCCGTGTCACACCACGACGGACAACGCGCCGCACGAACCAACACGCTGCACGACCAACAAACACTTCGACCTATGCCCCCCTTCAAGATGTTTAAGAAAATTAAACGAGCCGAAGGCAAGCAGGAGGTTCCCTCGCGCCGGAGGTGCCGTGTCACACCACGATGGACAACTTGCCGCACGAACCAGCACGCTGCAGGACCAACACACACTTCGACATATGCCCCCCTTCAAGATGTTTATGAAAATTAAACGAGCCGGAGGCGAGCAGGAGGTTCCCTCGTGCCGGAGGCGCCGTGTCACACCACGAGGGACAACTTGCCGCACGAACCAGCACACTGCACGACCAACACACACTTCAACCTATGCCCCCCTTCAAAATGTTTATGAAAATTAAACGAGCCGAAGGCGAGTAGGAGGTTCCCTTGCGCCGGAGGCGCCGTGTCACACGACGACGAATAACTTGCCGGAGAAACCAGCACGCTGCACGACCAACACACACTTCGACCTATGCCCCCCTTCAAGATGTTTATGAAAATTAAGCGAGTCGAAGGTGAGCAGGAGGTTCCCTCGGGCTGGAGGCGCCGTGTCACACCACGAGGGACAACGCGCCGCACGAACCAGCATGCTGCATGACCAACACACACTTCGACCTATGCCCCCCCTTCAAGATGTTTATGAAAATTAAACGAGCCGAAGGCGAGCAGGAGGTTCCCTCGCGCCGAAGGCGCCGTGTCTCACCACGATGGACAACGCGCCGCACGAACCAACACGCTGCACGACCAACACACACTTTGACCTATGCCCCCCTTCAAGATGTTTATGAAAATTAAACGAGCCGAAGGCGAGCAGGAGGTTCCCTCGCGCCGGAGGCGCCGTGTCACACCACGACGGACAACGCGCCGCACGAACCAGCACGCTGCACGACCAACACACACTTCGACCTATGCCCCCCCTTCTAGATGTTTATGAAAATTAAACGAGCCGAAGGCGAGTAGGAGGTTCCCTCGCGCCGGAGGCGCCGTGTCACACCACGACGGATAACGCGCCGCACGAACCAGCACGCTGCACGACCAACACACACTTCGACCTATGGCCCCCCTTCAAGATGCTTACGAAAATTAAACGAGCCGAAGGGGAGCAGGAGGTTCCCTCGCGCCGGAGGCGCCGTGTCACACCACGACGGACAACGCGCCGCACGAACCAGCACGCTGCATGACCAACACACACTTCGAACTATGCCCCCCTTCAGGATGTTTATGAAATTAAACGAGCCGAAGGCGAGCAGGAGGTTCCCTCACGCCGGAGGTGCCGTGTCACACCACGACGGACAACGCGCCGCACGAACCAACACGCTGCACGACCAACAAACACTTCGACCTATGCCCCCCTTCAAGATGTTTATGAAAATTAAACGAGCCGAAGGCAAGCAAGAGGTTCCCTCGCGCCGGAGGTGCCGTGTCACACCACGATGGACAACTTGCCGCACGAACCAGCACGCTGCACGACCAACACACACTTCGACATATGCCCCCCTTAAAGATGTTGATGAAAATTAAACGAGCCGAAGGCGAGCAGGAGGTTCCCTCGTGCCGGAGGCACCGTGTCACACCACGAGGGCCAACTTGCCGCACAAACCAGCACGCTGCACGACCAACACACACTTCGACCTATGCCCCCCTTCAAAATGTTTATGAAAATTAAACGAGCCGAAGGCGAGTAGGAGGTTCCCTTGCGCCGGAGGCGCCGTGTCACACGACGACGAATAACTTGCCGGAGGAACCAGCACGCTGCACGACCAACACACACTTCGACCTATGCCCCCCTTCAAGATGTTTATGAAAATTAAGCGAGTCGAAGGTAAGCAGGAGGTTCCCTCGGGCTGGAGGCGCCGTGTCACACCACGAGGGACAACGCGCCGCACGAACCAGCACGCTGCACGACCAACACACACTTCGACCTATGCCCCCCTTCATGATGTTTATGAAAATTAAACGAGCCGAAGGCGAGCAGGAGGTTCCCTCGCGCCGAAGGCGCCGTGTCTCACCACGATGGACAACGCGCCGCACGAACCAACACGCTGCACGACCAACACACACTTCGACCTATGCCCCCCTTCAAGATGTTTATGTAAATTAAACGAGCCGAAGGCGAGCAGGAGGTTCCCTCGGGCTGGAGGCGCCGTGTCACACCACGAGGGACAACTTGCCGCACGAACCAGCACGCTGCACAACCAACACACACTTCGACCTATGCCCCCCTTCAAGATGTTTATGAAAATTAAATGAGCCAAAGGCGAGTAGGAGGTTCCCTTGCGCCGGAGGCGCCATGTCATACCACGACGAACAACGCGCCGGAGGAACCAGCACGCTGCACGACCAACACACACTTCGACCTATGCCCCCCTTCAAGATGTTTATGAAAATTAAACGAGCCGAAGGCGAGCAGGAGGTTCCCTCGCGCCAGCGGCGCCGTGTCAAACCACGACGGACAACCTGCTGCACGAACCAACACGCTGCACGACCAACACACACTTCGACCTATGCCCCCCTTCAAAATGTTTATGAAAATTAAACGAGCCGAAGGCGAGCAGGAGGTTCCCTCGCGCCAGCGGCGCCGTGTCAAACCACGACGGACAACCTGCTGCACGAACCAGCACACTGCACGACCAACACACACTTCAACCTATGCCCCCCTTCAAAATGTTTATGAAAATTAAACGAGCCGAAGGCGAGTAGGAGGTTCCCTTGCGCCGGAGGCGCCGTGTCACACGACGACGAATAACTTGCCGGAGGAACCAGCACGCTGCACGACCAACACACACTTCGACCTATGCCCCCCTTCAAGATGTTTATGAAAATTAAGCGAGTCGAAGGTGAGCAGGAGGTTCCCTCGGGCTGGAGGCACCGTGTCACACCACGAGGGACAACGCGCCGCACGAACCAGCACGCTGCACGACCAACACACACTTCGACCTATGCCCCCCCTTCAAGATGTTTATGAAAATTAAACGAGCCGAAGGCGAGCAGGAGGTTCCCTCGCGCCGAAGGCGCCGTGTCTCACCACGATGGACAACGCGCTGCACGAACCAACACGCTGCACGACCAACACACACTTTGACCTATGCCCCCCTTCAAGATGTTTATGAAAATTAAACGAGCCGAAGGCGAGCAGGAGGTTCCCTCGCGCCGGAGGCGCCATGTCACACCACGACGGACAACGCGCCGCACGAACCAGCACGCTGCACGACCAACACACACTTCGACCTATGCCCCCCCCTTCTAGATGTTTATGAAAATTAAACGAGCCGAAGGCGAGTAGGAGGTTCCCTCGCGCCGGAGGCGCCGTGTCACACCACGACGGATAACGCGCCGCACGAACCAGCACGCTGCACGACCAACACACACTTCGACCTATGGCCCCCCTTCAAGATGCTTATGAAAATTAAACGAGCCGAAGGGGAGCAGGAGGTTCCCTCGCGCCGGAGGCGCCGTGTCACACCACGACGGACAACGCGCCGCACGAACCAGCACGCTGCATGACCAACACACACTTCGAACTATGCCCCCCTTCAGGATGTTTATGAAATTAAACGAGCCGAAGGCGAGCAGGAGGTTCCCTCACGCCGGAGGTGCCGTGTCACACCACGACGGACAATGCGCCGCACGAACCAACACGCTGCACGACCAACAAACACTTCGACCTATGCCCCCCTTCAAGATCTTTATGAAAATTAAACGAGCCGAAGGCAAGCAAGAGGTTCCCTCGCGCCGGAGGTGCCGTGTCACACCACGATGGACAACTTGCCGCACGAACCAGCACGCTGCACGACCAACACACACTTCGACATATGCCCCCCTTCAAGATGTTTATGAAAATTAAACGAGCCGAAGGCGAGCAGGAGGTTCCCTCGTGCCGGAGGCACCGTGTCACACCACGAGGGCCAACTTGCCGCACAAACCAGCACGCTGCACGACCAACACACACTTCGACCTATGCCCCCCTTCAAAATGTTTATGAAAATTAAACGAGCCGAAGGCGAGTAGGAGGTTCCCTTGCGCCGGAGGCGCCGTGTCACACGACGACGAATAACTTGCCGGAGGAACCAGCACGCTGCACGACCAACACACACTTCGACCTATGCCCCCCTTCAAGATGTTTGTGAAAATTAAGCGAGTCGAAGGTAAGCAGGAGGTTCCCTCGGGCTGGAGCCGCCGTGTCACACCACGAGGGACAACGCGCCGCACGAACCAGCACGCTGCACGACCAACACACACTTCGACCTATGCCCCCCTTCATGATGTTTATGAAAATTAAACGAGCCGAAGGCGAGCAGGAGGTTCCCTCGCGCCGAAGGCGCCGTGTCTCACCACGATGGACAACGCGCCGCACGAACCAACACGCCGCACGACCAACACACACTTCGACCTATGCCCCCCTTCAAGATGTTTCTGTAAATTAAACGAGCCGAAGGCGAGCAGGAGGTTCCCTCGGGCTGGAGGCGCCGTGTCACACCACGAGGGACAACTTGCCGCACGAACCAGCACGCTGCACAACCAACACACACTTCGACCTATGCCCCCCTTCAAGATGTTTATGAAAATTAAACGAGCCAAAGGCGAGTAGGAGGTTCCCTTGCGCCGGAGGCGCCATGTCACACCACGACGAACAACGCGCCGGAGGAACCAGCACGCTGCACGACCAACACACACTTCGACCTATGCCCCCCTTCAAGATGTTTATGAAAATTAAACGAGCCGAAGGCGAGCAGGAGGTTCCCTCGAGCCAGCGGCGCCGTGTCAAACCACGACGGACAACCTGCTGCACGAACCAACACGCTGCACGACCAACACACACTTCGACCTATGCCCCCCCTTCAAGATGTTTACGAAAATTAAACGAGCCGAAGGCGAGCAGGAGGTTCGCTCGCGCCGGAGGTGCCGTGCCATACCACGACGGATAGCGCGCCGCACGAACCAGCACGCTGCACGACCAACACACATTTCGACCTATGCCCGCCTTCAAGATGTTTACGAAAATTAAACAAGCCAAAGGCGAGCAGGAGGTTCCCTCGCACCGGAGGCGCCCTGTCAGACCACGACGGACAACGCGCCGCACGAACCAGCACGCTGCGCGACCAACACACACTTCGACCTATGCCCCCCTTCAAGACGTTTATGAAAATTAAACGAGCCAAAGGCGAGCAGGAGGTTCCCTCGCGCCGGAGGCGCCGTGTCACACCACGACGGACAACGCGCCGCACGAACCAGCACGCTGCACGACCAACACACACTTCGACCTATGCCCCCCTTCAAGATGTTTATGAAAATTAAACGAGCCGAAGGCGAGCAGGAGGTTCCCTCGCGCCGAAGGCGCCGTGTCTCACCACGATGGACAACGCGCCGCACGAACCAACACGCTGCACGACCAACACACACTTCGACCTATGCCCCCCTTCAAGATGTTTATGTAAATTAAACGAGCCGAAGGCGAGCAGGAGGTTCCCTCGGGCTGGAGGCGCCGTGTCACACCACGAGGGACAACTTGCCGCACGAACCAGCACGCTGCACAACCAACACACACTTCGACCTATGCCCCCCTTCAAGATGTTTATGAAAATTAAACGAGCCAAAGGCGAGTAGGAGGTTCCCTTGCGCCGGAGGCGCCATGTCACACCACGACGAACAACGCGCCGGAGGAACCAGCACGCTGCACGACCAACACACACTTCGACCTATGCCCCCCTTCAAGATATTTATGAAAATTAAACGAGCCGAAGGCGAGCAGGAGGTTCCCTCGCGCCAGCGGCGCCGTGTCAAACCACGACGGACAACCTGCTGCACGAACCAACACGCTGCACGACCAACACACACTTCGACCTATGCCCCCCTTCAAAATGTTTATGAAAATTAAACGAGCCGAAGGCGAGCAGGAGGTTCCCTCGCGCCAGCGGCGCCGTGTCAAACCACGACGGACAACCTGCTGCACGAACCAGCACACTGCACGACCAACACACACTTCAACCTATGCCCCCCTTCAAAATGTTTATGAAAATTAAACGAGCCGAAGGCGAGTAGGAGGTTCCCTTGCGCCGGAGGCGCCGTGTCACACGACGACGAATAACTTGCCGGAGGAACCAGCACGCTGCACGACCAACACACACTTCGACCTATGCCCCCCTTCAAGATGTTTATGAAAATTAAGCGAGTCGAAGGTGAGCAGGAGGTTCCCTCGGGCTGGAGGCACCGTGTCACACCACGAGGGACAACGCGCTGCACGAACCAGCACGCTGCACGACCAACACACACTTCGACCTATGCCCCCCCTTCAAGATGTTTATGAAAATTAAACGAGCCGAAGGCGAGCAGGAGGTTCCCTCGCGCCGAAGGCGCCGTGTCTCACCACGATGGACAACGCGCTGCACGAACCAACACGCTGCACGACCAACACACACTTTGACCTATGCCCCCCTTCAAGATGTTTATGAAAATTAAACGAGCCGAAGGCGAGCAGGAGGTTCCCTCGCGCCGGAGGCGCCATGTCACACCACGACGGACAACGCGCCGCACGAACCAGCACGCTGCACGACCAACACACACTTCGACCTATGCCCCCCCCTTCTAGATGTTTATGAAAATTAAACGAGCCGAAGGCGAGTAGGAGGTTCCCTCGCGCCGGAGGCGCCGTGTCACACCACGACGGATAACGCGCCGCACGAACCAGCACGCTGCACGACCAACACACACTTCGACCTATGGCCCCCCTTCAAGATGCTTATGAAAATTAAACGAGCCGAAGGGGAGCAGGAGGTTCCCTCGCGCCGGAGGCGCCGTGTCACACCACGACGGACAACGCGCCGCACGAACCAGCACGCTGCATGACCAACACACACTTCGAACTATGCCCCCCTTCAGGATGTTTATGAAATTAAACGAGCCGAAGGCGAGCAGGAGGTTCCCTCACGCCGGAGGTGCCGTGTCACACCACGACGGACAATGCGCCGCACGAACCAACACGCTGCACGACCAACAAACACTTCGACCTATGCCCCCCTTCAAGATCTTTATGAAAATTAAACGAGCCGAAGGCAAGCAAGAGGTTCCCTCGCGCCGGAGGTGCCGTGTCACACCACGATGGACAACTTGCCGCACGAACCAGCACGCTGCACGACCAACACACACTTCGACATATGCCCCCCTTCAAGATGTTTATGAAAATTAAACGAGCCGAAGGCGAGCAGGAGGTTCCCTCGTGCCGGAGGCACCGTGTCACACCACGAGGGCCAACTTGCCGCACAAACCAGCACGCTGCACGACCAACACACACTTCGACCTATGCCCCCCTTCAAAATGTTTATGAAAATTAAACGAGCCGAAGGCGAGTAGGAGGTTCCCTTGCGCCGGAGGCGCCGTGTCACACGACGACGAATAACTTGCCGGAGGAACCAGCACGCTGCACGACCAACACACACTTCGACCTATGCCCCCCTTCAAGATGTTTGTGAAAATTAAGCGAGTCGAAGGTAAGCAGGAGGTTCCCTCGGGCTGGAGCCGCCGTGTCACACCACGAGGGACAACGCGCCGCACGAACCAGCACGCTGCACGACCAACACACACTTCGACCTATGCCCCCCTTCATGATGTTTATGAAAATTAAACGAGCCGAAGGCGAGCAGGAGGTTCCCTCGCGCCAGCGGCGCCGTGTCAAACCACGACGGACAACCTGCTGCACGAACCAACACGCTGCACGACCAACACACACTTCGACCTATGCCCCCCCTTCAAGATGTTTACGAAAATTAAACGAGCCGAAGGCGAGCAGGAGGTTCGCTCGCGCCGGAGGTGCCGTGCCATACCACGACGGATAGCGCGCCGCACGAACCAGCACGCTGCACGACCAACACACATTTCGACCTATGCCCGCCTTCAAGATGTTTACGAAAATTAAACAAGCCAAAGGCGAGCAGGAGGTTCCCTCGCACCGGAGGCGCCCTGTCAGACCACGACGGACAACGCGCCGCACGAACCAGCACGCTGCGCGACCAACACACACTTCGACCTATGCCCCCCTTCAAGACGTTTATGAAAATTAAACGAGCCAAAGGCGAGCAGGAGGTTCCCTCGCGCCGGAGGCGCCGTGTCACACCACGACGGACAACGCGCCGCACGAACCAGCACGCTGCACGACCAACACACACTTCGACCTATGCCCCCCTTCAAGATGTTTATGAAAATTAAACGAGCCGAAGGCGAGCAGGAGGTTCCCTCGCGCCGAAGGCGCCGTGTCTCACCACGATGGACAACGCGCCGCACGAACCAACACGCTGCACGACCAACACACACTTCGACCTATGCCCCCCTTCAAGATGTTTATGTAAATTAAACGAGCCGAAGGCGAGCAGGAGGTTCCCTCGGGCTGGAGGCGCCGTGTCACACCACGAGGGACAACTTGCCGCACGAACCAGCACGCTGCACAACCAACACACACTTCGACCTATGCCCCCCTTCAAGATGTTTATGAAAATTAAACGAGCCAAAGGCGAGTAGGAGGTTCCCTTGCGCCGGAGGCGCCATGTCACACCACGACGAACAACGCGCCGGAGGAACCAGCACGCTGCACGACCAACACACACTTCGACCTATGCCCCCCTTCAAGATATTTATGAAAATTAAACGAGCCGAAGGCGAGCAGGAGGTTCCCTCGCGCCAGCGGCGCCGTGTCAAACCACGACGGACAACCTGCTGAACGAACCAACACGCTGCACGACCAACACACACTTCGACCTATGCCCCCCCTTCAAGATGTTTACGAAAATTAAACGAGCCGAAGGCGAGCAGGAGGTTCGCTCGCGCCGGAGGTGCCGTGCCATACCACGACGGATAGCGCGCCGCACGAACCAGCACGCTGCACGACCAACACACATTTCGACCTATGCCCCCCTTCAAGATGTTTACGAAAATTAAACAAGCCAAAGGCGAGCAGGAGGTTCCCTCGCACCGGAGGCGCCCTGTCACACCACGACGGACAACGCGCCGCACGAACCAGCACGCTGCGCGACCAACACACACTTCGACCTATGCCCCCCTTCAAGACGTTTATGAAAATTAAACGAGCCAAAGGCGAGCAGGAGGTTCCCTCGCGCCGGAGGCGCCGTGTCACACCACGACGGACAACGCGCCGCACGAACCAGCACGCTGCACGACCAACACACACTTCGACCTATGCACCCCTTCAAGATGTTTATGAAAATGAAACGAGCCGAAGGCGAGCAGGAGGTTCCCTCAAGCCGGAGGCGCCGTGTCACACCACGATGGACAACGCGCCGCGCGAACTAGCACGCTGCACGACCAACACACACTTCGACCTATGCCCCCCTTCAGGATGTTTATGAAAATTAAACGAGCCGAAGGTGACCAGGAGGTTCCCTCGCGCCGGAGGTGCCGTTTCACACCATGAGGGACAACGCGCCGCACGAACCAGCACGCTGCACGACCAACAAACACTTCGACCTATGCCCCCCCCCCCTCAACATGTTTATCAAAATTAAACGAGCCGAAGGCGAGCAGGAGGTTCCCTCGCGCCGGAGGCGCCGTGTCACACCACGACGGACAACGCGCCGCACGAACCAGCACGCTGCACGACCAACACACACTTCGACCTATGCCCCCCTTCAGGACGTTTATGAAAATTAAACAAGCCAAAGGTGACCAGGAGGTTCCCTCGCGCCGGAGGTGCCGTTTCACACCACGAGGGACAACGCGCCGCACGAACCAACACACTGCACGACCAACAAACACTTCGACCTATGCCGCCCCCTTCAACATGTTTATCAAAATTAAACGAGCCGAAGGCGAGCAGGAGGTTCCCTCGCGCCGGAGGCGTCGTGTCACACCACGACGGAGAACGCGCCGCACGAACCAGCACGCTGCACGACCAACACACACTTCGACCTATTCCCCCCCTTCAAGATGTTTATGAAAATTAAACGAGCCGAAGGCGAGCAGGAGGTTCCCTCGCGCCGGAGGCGCCGTGTCACCCACGACGGACAACGCGCCGCACGAACCAGCACGCTGCACGACCAACACACACTTCAACCTATGCCCCCCCTTCAAGATGTTTATGAAAATTAAACGAGCCGAAGGTGAGCACGAGGTTCCCTCGGGCTGGAGGCGCCGTGTCACACCACGACGGACAACGCGCCGCACGAACCAGCACGCTGCACGACCAACACACACTTCGACCTATGCCCCCCTTCAGGATGTTTATGAAAATTAAACGAGCCGAACGCGAGCAGGAGGTTCCCTCGTGCCGGAGGCGCCGTGTCACACCAAGACGGACAACGCGCCGCATGAACCAGCACGCTGCACGACCAACACATACTTCGACCTATGCCCCCCTTCAAGATGTTTATGAATATTAAACGAGCCGAAGGCGAGTAGGAGGTTCCCTCGCGCCGGAGGCGCCGTGTCACACCACGACGAACAACGCGCCGGACGAACCAGCACGCTGCACGACCAACACACACTTCGACCTATGCCCCCCCGTTCAAGATGTTTATGAAAATCAAACGAGCCGAAGGCGAGCAGGAGGTTCCCTTGCGCCGGAGGCGCCGTGTCACACCACGACGGACAACGCGCCGCACGAACCAGCAGGCCGCACGACCAACACACACTTCGACCTATGGCCCCCCTTCAATATGTTTATGAAAATTAAACGAGCCAAAGGCGAGCAGGAGGTTCCCTCGCGCCGGAGGCGCCGTGTCACACCACGATGGACAACGCGCCGCACGAACCAACACGCTGCACGACCAACACACACTTCGACCTATGCCCCCCTTCAAGATGTTTATGAAAATTAAGCGAGCCGAAGGTGAGCAGGAGGTTCCCTCGGGCTGGAGGCGCCGTGTCAGACCACGAGGGACAACGCGCCGCACGAACCAGCACGCTGCACGACCAACACACACTTCGACCTATGCCCCCCCTTCAAGATGTTTATTAAACTTAAACGAGCCGAAGGCAAGCGGTAGGTTCCCTCACGCCGGAGGCGCCGTGTCACACCACGATGGACAACGCGCCGCACGAACCAACACGCTGCACGACCAACACACACTTCGACCTATGCCCCCCTTCAAGATGTTTATGAAAATTAAACGAGCCGAAGGTGAGCAGGAGGTTCCCTCGGGCTTGAGGCGCCGTGTCACACCACGACGGACAACGCGCCACACGAACAAACACACTGCACGACCAACACACACTTCGACCTATGCCCCCCCTTCTAGATGTTTACGTAAATTAAATGAGCCGAAGGCGAGCAGGAGATTCCCTCGCGCCGGAGGCGCCGTGTCACACCACGACGGACAACGCGCCGCGCGAACCAGCACGCTGCACGACCAACACACACTTCGACATATGCCCCCCCTTCAAGATGTTTATGAAAATTAAACGAGCCGAAGGCGAGCAGGAGGTTCCCTTGCGCCGGAGGCGCCGTGTCACACCACGACGGACAACGCGCTGCACGAGGCAGCACGCGGCATGACCAACACACACTTTAACCTATGGCCCCCCTTCAAGATGTTTATGAAAATTAAACGAGCCGAAGGCGAGCAGGAGGTTCCCTCGCGCCGGAGGCGCCGTGTCACACCACGACGGACAACGCGCCGCACGAACCAACACACTGCACGACCAACACACACTTCGACCTATGCCCCCCTTCAAGATGTTTATGAAAATTAAACGAGCCGAAGGTGAGCAGGAGGTTCGCTCGGGCTGGAGGCGCCGTGTCACACCACGACGGACAACGCGCCGCACGAACCAGCACGCTGCACGACCAACACACACTTCGACCTATGCCCCCCTTCCCTCAACATGTTTATCAAAATTAAACGAGCCGAAGGCGAGCAGGAGGTTCCCTCGTGCCGGAGGCGCCGTGTCACACCACGACGGACAACGCGCCGCACGAACCAGCACGCTGCACGACCAACACACACTTCGACCTATGCCCCCCTTCAAGATGTTTATGAATATTAAACGAGCCGAAGGCGAGCAGGAGGTTCCCTCGCGCCGGAGGCGCCGTGTCACACCACGACGAACAACGTGCCGGACGAACCAGCACGCTGCACGACCAACAGACACTTCGACCTATGCCCCCCCTTCAAGATGTTTATGAAAATGAAACGAGCCGAAGGTGAGCAGGAGGTTCCCTCGCGCCGGAGGCGCCGTGACACACCACGACGCACAACGCGCCGCACGAATCAGCACGATGCACGACCAACACACACTCCGACCTATGCCCGCCTTCAGGATGTTTATGAAAATTAAACGAGCCGAAGGTGAGCAGGAGGTTCCCTCGGGCTTGAGGCGCCGTGTCACACCACGAGGGACAACGCGCCGCACGAACCAGCACGCTGCACGACCAACACACACTTCGACCTATGCCCCCCTTCAAGATGTTTATTAAAATTAAACGAGCCGAAGGCGAGCAGGAGGTTCCCTCGCGCCGGAGGCGCCGTGTCACACCACGACGGACAACGCGCCACACGAACAAACACACTGCACGACCAACACACACTTCGACCTATGCCCCCCCTTCTAGATGTTTATGTAAATTAAATGAGCCGAAGGCGAGCAGGAGATTCCCTCGCGCCGGAGGCGCCGTGTCACACCACGAAGGACAACGCGCCGCGCGAACCAGCACGCTGCACGACCAACACACACTTCGACATATGCCCCCCCTTCAAGATGTTTATGAAAATTAAACGAGCCGAAGGCGAGCAGGAGGTTCCCTTGCGCCGGAGGCGCCGTGTCACACCACGACGGACAACGCGCCGCACGAGCCAGCACGCGGCACGACCAACGCACACTTTGACCTATGGCCCCCCTTCAAGATGTTTATGAAAATTAAACGAGCCGAAGGCGAGCAGGAGGTTCCCTCGCGCCGGAGGCGCCGTGTCACACCACGACGGACAACGCGCCGCACGAACCAACACACTGCACGACCAACACACACTTCGACCTATGCCCCCCCTTCAAGATGTTTATGAAAATTAAACGAGCCGAAGGTGAGCAGGAGGTTCGCTCGGGCTGGAGGCGCCGTGTCACACCACGACGGACAACGCGCCGCACGAACCAGCACGCTGCACGACCAATACACACTTCGACCTATGCCCCCTTCAGGATGTTTATGAAAATTAAACGAGCCGAACGCGAGCAGGAGGTTCCCTCGTGCCGGAGGCGCCGTGGCACACCACGACGGACAACGCGCCGCACGAACCAGCACGCTGCACGACCAACACACACTTTGACCTATGCCCCCCTTCAAGATGTTTATGAATATTAAACGAGCCGAAGGCGAGCAGGAGGTTCCCTCGCGCCGGAGGCGCCGTGTCACACCACGACGAACAACGTGCCGGACGAACCAGCACGCTGCACGACCAACAGACACTTCGACCTATGCCCCCCCTTCAAGATGTTTATGAAAATGAAACGAGCCGAAGGTGAGCAGGAGGTTCCCTCGCGCCGGAGGCGCCGTGACACACCACGACGCACAACGCGCCGCACGAATCAGCACGATGCACGACCAACACACACTCCGACCTATGCCCGCCTTCAGGATGTTTATGAAAATAAAACGAGCCGAAGGCGAGCAGGAGGTTCCCTCGCGCCGGAGGCGCCGAGTCACACCACGACGGACAACGCGCTGCACGAACCAGCACGCTGCACGACCAACACACACTTCGACTTATGCCCCCTTCAGGATGTTTATGAAAATTAAACGAGCCGAAGGCGAGCAGGAGGTTCCCTCGCACTGGAGGCGCCATGTCAAACCACGACGGACAACGTGCCACACGAACCAACACGCTGCACGACCAACACACACTTCGACCTATGCCCCCCCTTCAAGATGTTGACGAAAATTAAACGAGCCGAAGGCGAGCAGGAGGTTCCCTCGCGCCGGAGGCGCCGTGTCACACCACGACGGACAACGCGCCGCACGAACCAGCACGCTGCACGACCAACACATACTTCGACCTATGCCCCCCCTTCAAGATGTTTATGAAAATTAAACGAGCCGAAGGTGAGCAGGAGGTTCCCTCGGGCTTGAGGCGCCGTGTCACACCACGAGGGAGAACGCGCCACACGAACCAGCACGCTGCACGACCAACACACACTTCGACCTATGCCCCCCATTAAGATGTTTATTAAAATTAAACGAGCCGAAGGCGAGCAGGAGGTTCCCTCGCGCCGGAGGCGCCGTGTCACACCACGACGGACAACGCGCCACACGAACAAACACACTGCACGACCAACACACACTTCGACCTCCTGCCCCCCTTCAGGATGTTTATGAAAATTAAACGAGCCGAAGGCGAGCAGGAGGTTCCCTCGTGCTGGAGGCTCCGTGTCACACCACGACGGACAACGCGCCGCGCGAACCAGCACGCTGCACGACCAACACACACTTCGACATTTGCCCCCCCTTCAAGATGTTTATGAAAATTAAACGAGCCGAAGGCGACCAGGAGGTTCCCTCGCGCCGGAGGCGCCGTGTCACACCACGACGGACAACGCGCCGCACGAGCCAGCACGCTGCACGACCAACACACACTTCGACCTACGCCCCCCCTTCAAGGTGTTTATGAAAATTAAACGAGCCGAAGGCGAGCAGGAGGTTCCCTCGGGCTTGAGGCGCCGTGTCACACCACGAGGGACAACTCGCCGCACGAACCAGCACGCTGCACGACCAACACACACTTCGACCTATGCCCCCCTTCAAAATGTTTATTAAAATTAAACGAGCCGAAGGCGAGCAGGAGGTTCCCTCGCGCCGGAGGCGCCGTGTCACACCACGACGGACAACGCGCCACACGAACAAACACACTGCACGACCAACACACACTTCGACCTATGCCCCCCCTTCAAGATGTTTACGAAAATTAAACGAGCCGAAGGCGAGCAGGAGGTTCCCTCGCGCCGGAGGCGCCGTGTCACACCACGACGGACAACGTGCCGCACGAACCAGCACGCTGCACGACCAACACACACTTCGACCTATGCCCCCCCTTCAAGATGTTTATGAAAATTAAACGAGCCGAAGGCGAGCAGGAGGTTCCCTCGGGCTTGAGGCGCCGTGTCACACCACGAGGGAGAACGCGCCGGACGAACCAGCACGCTGCACGACCAACACACACTTCGACCTATGCCCCCCATCAAGATGTTTATTAAAATTAAACGAGCCGAAGGCGAGCAGGAGGTTCCCTCGTGCTGGAGGCTCCGTGTCACACCACGACGGACAACGCGCCGCGCGAACCAGCACGCTGCACGACCAACACACACTTCGACATTTGCCCCCCCTTCAAGATGTTTATGAAAATTAAACGAGCCGAAGGCGAGCAGGAGGTTCCCTCGCGCCGGAGGCGCCGTGTCACACCACGACGGACAACGCGCCGCACGAGCCAGCACGCTGCACGACCAACACACACTTCGACCTACGCCCCCCCTTCAAGGTGTTTATGAAAATTAAACGAGCCGAAGGCGAGCAGGAGGTTCCCTCGGGCTTGAGGCGCCGTGTCACACCACGAGGGACAACGCGCCGCACGAACCAGCACGCTGCACGACCAACACACACTTCGACCTATGCCCCCCTTCAAAATGTTTATTAAAATTAAACGAGCCGAAGGCGAGCAGGAGGTTCCCTCGCGCCGGAGGCGCCGTGTCACACCACGACGGACAACGCGCCACACGAACAAACACACTGCACGACCAACACACACTTCGACCTATGCCCCCCCTTCAAGATGTTTACGAAAATTAAACGAGCCGAAGGCGAGCAGGAGGTTCCCTCGCGCCGGAGGCGCCGTGTCACACCACGACGGACAACGCGCCGCACGAACCAGCACGCTGCACGACCAACACACACTTCGACCTATGCCCCCCCTTCAAGATGTTTATGAAAATTAAACGAGCCGAAGGTGAGCAGGAGGTTCCCTCGGGCTTGAGGCGCCGTGTCACACCACGAGGGAGAACGCGCCGGACGAACCAGCACGCTGCACGACCAACACACACTTCGACCTATGCCCCCCATCAAGATGTTTATTAAAATTAAACGAGCCGAAGGCGAGCAGGAGGTTCCCTCGTGCTGGAGGCTCCGTGTCACACCACGACGGACAACGCGCCGCGCGAACCAGCACGCTGCACGACCAACACACACTTCGACATTTGCCCCCCCTTCAAGATGTTTATGAAAATTAAACGAGCCGAAGGCGAGCAGGAGGTTCCCTCGCGCCGGAGGCGCCGTGTCACACCACGACGGACAACGCGCCGCACGAGCCAGCACGCTGCACGACCAACACACACTTCGACCTACGCCCCCCCTTCAAGGTGTTTATGAAAATTAAACGAGCCGAAGGCGAGCAGGAGGTTCCCTCGGGCTTGAGGCGCCGTGTCACACCACGAGGGACAACGCGCCGCACGAACCAGCACGCTGCACGACCAACACACACTTCGACCTATGCCCCCCTTCAAAATGTTTATTAAAATTAAACGAGCCGAAGGCGAGCAGGAGGTTCCCTCGCGCCGGAGGCGCCGTGTCACACCACGACGGACAACGCGCCACACGAACAAACACACTGCACGACCAACACACACTTCGACCTATGCCCCCCCTTCAAGATGTTTACGAAAATTAAACGAGCCGAAGGCGAGCAGGAGGTTCCCTCGCGCCGGAGGCGCCGTGTCACACCACGACGGACAACGCGCCGCACGAACCAGCACGCTGCACGACCAACACACACTTCGACCTATGCCCCCCCTTCAAGATGTTTATGAAAATTAAACGAGCCGAAGGTGAGCAGGAGGTTCCCTCGGGCTTGAGGCGCCGTGTCACACCACGAGGGAGAACGCGCCGGACGAACCAGCACGCTGCACGACCAACACACACTTCGACCTATGCCCCCCATCAAGATGTTTATTAAAATTAAACGAGCCGAAGGCGAGCAGGAGGTTCCCTCGCGCCGGAGGCGATGTGTCACACCACGACGGACAACGCGCCACACGAACAAACACACTGCACGACCAACACACACTTCGACCTCCTGCCCCCCTTCAGGATGTTTATGAAAATTAAACGAGCCGAAGGCGAGCAGGAGGTTCCCTCGTGCTGGAGGCTCCGTGTCACACCACGATGGACAACGCGTCGCGCGAACCCGCACGCTGCACGACCAACACACACTTCGACATTTGCCCCCCCTTCAAGATGTTTATGAAAATTAAACGAGCCGAAGGCGAGCAGGAGGTTCCCTCGCGCCGGAGGCGCCGTGTCACACCACGACGGACAACGCGCCGCACGAGCCAGCACGCTGCACGACCAACACACACTTCGACCTATGCCCCCCCTTCAAGGTGTTTATGAAAATTAAACGAGCCGAAGGCGAGCAGGAGGTTCCCTCGGGCTTGAGGCGCCGTGTCACACCACGAGGGACAACGCGCCGCACGAACCAGCACGCTGCACGACCAACACACACTTCGACCTATGCCCCCCTTCAAAATGTTTATTAAAATTAAACGAGCCGAAGGCGAGCAGGAGGTTCCCTCGCGCCGGAGGCGCCGTGTCACACCACGACGGACAACGCGCCACACGAACAAACACACTGCACGACCAACACACACTTCGACCTATGCCCCCCCTTCTAGATGTTTATGAAAATTAAATGAGCCGAAGGCGAGCAGGAGATTCCCTCGCGCCGGAGGCGCCGTGTCACACCACGACGGACAACGCGCCGCGCGAACCAGCACGCTGCACGACCAACACACACTTCGACATATGCCCCCCCTTCAAGATGTTTATGAAAATTAAACGAGCCAAAAGCGAGCAGGAGGTTCCCTTGCGCCGGAGGCGCCGTGTCACACCACGATGGACAACGCGCCGCACGAGCCAGCGCGCGGCACGACCAACACACACTTCGACCTATGGCCCCCCTTCAGGATGTTTTTGAAAATTAAACGAGCCGAAGGCGAGCAGGAGGTTACCTCGCGCCGGAGGCGCCGTGTCACACCACGACGGACAACGCGCCGCACGAACCAGCACGCTGCATGACCAACACACACTTCGACCTATGCCCCCCTTCAAGATGTTTATGAAAATTAAACGAGCCGAAGGTGAGCGGGAGGTTCCCTCGGGCTGGAGGCGCCGTGTCACACCACGACGGACAACGCGCCGCACGAACCAGCACGCTGCACGACCAACACACACTTCGACCTATGGCCCCCCTTCAGGATGTTTATGAAAATTAAACGAGCCGAAGGCGAGCAGGAGGTTCCCTCGCGCCGGAGGCGCCGTGTCACACCACGACGGACAACGCGCCGCACGAACCAGCACGCTGCACGACCAACACACACTTCGATCTATGCCCCCCTTCAAGATGTTTATGAAAATTAAACGAGCCGAAGGCGAGCGGGAGGTTCCCTCGCGCCGGAGGCGCCGTGTCACAGCACGACGGACAACGCGCCGCACGAACCAGCACGCTGCACGACCAACACACACTTCGACCTATGCCCCCCCTTCAAGATGTTTATGAAAATTAAACGAGCCGAAGTTTAGCAGGAGGTTCCCTCGGGCTTGAGGCGCCGTGTCACACCACGAGGGACAACGCGCCGCACGAACCAGCACGCTGCACGACCAACACACACTTCGACCTATGCCCCCCTTCAAGATGTTTATTAAAATTAAACGAGCCGAAGGCGAGCAGGAGGTTCCCTAGCGCCGGAGGCGCCGTGTCACACCACGACGGACAACGCGCCACACGAACAAACACACTGCACGACCAACACACACTTCGACCTATGCCCCCCCTTCTAGATGTTTATGAAAATTAAATGAGCCGAAGGCGAGCAGGAGATTCCCTCGCGCCGGAGGCGCCGTGTCACACCACGACGGACAACGCGCCGCGCGAACCAGCACACTACACGACCAACACACACTTCGACATATGCCCCCCCTTCAAGATGTTTATGAAAATTAAACGAGCCGAAGGCGAGCAGGAGGTTCCCTTGCGCCGGAGGCGCCGTGTCACACCACGACGGACAACGCGCCGCACGATCCAGCACGCGGCACGACCAACACACACTTCGACCTATGCCCCCCTTCAAAATGTTTATTAAAATTAAACGAGCCGAAGGCGAGCAGGAGGTTCCCTCGCGCCGGAGGCGCCGTGTCACACCACGACGGACAACGCGCCACACGAACAAACACACTGCACGACCAACACACAATTCGACCTATGCCCCCCCTTCAAGATGTTTACGAAAATTAAACGAGCCGAAGGCGAGCAGGAGGTTCCCTCGCGCCGGAGGCGCCGTGTCACACCACGACGGACAACGCGCCGCACGAACCAGCACGCTGCACGACCAACACACACTTCGACCTATGCCCCCCCTTCAAGATGTTTATGAAAATTAAACGAGCCGAAGGTGAGCAGGAGGTTCCCTCGGGCTTGAGGCGCCGTGTCACACCACGAGGGAGAACGCGCCGGACGAACCAGCACGCTGCACGACCAACACACACTTCGACCTATGCCCCCCATCAAGATGTTTATTAAAATTAAACGAGCCGAAGGCGAGCAGGAGGTTCCCTCGCGCCGGAGGCGATGTGTCACACCACGACGGACAACGCGCCACACGAACAAACACACTGCACGACCAACACACACTTCGACCTCCTGCCCCCCTTCAGGATGTTTATGAAAATTAAACGAGCCGAAGGCGAGCAGGAGGTTCCCTCGTGCTGGAGGCTCCGTGTCACACCACGATGGACAACGCGTCGCGCGAACCCGCACGCTGCACGACCAACACACACTTCGACATTTGCCCCCCCTTCAAGATGTTTATGAAAATTAAACGAGCCGAAGGCGAGCAGGAGGTTCCCTCGCGCCGGAGGCGCCGTGTCACACCACGACGGACAACGCGCCGCACGAGCCAGCACGCTGCACGACCAACACACACTTCGACCTATGCCCCCCCTTCAAGGTGTTTATGAAAATTAAACGAGCCGAAGGCGAGCAGGAGGTTCCCTCGGGCTTGAGGCGCCGTGTCACACCACGAGGGACAACGCGCCGCACGAACCAGCACGCTGCACGACCAACACACACTTCGACCTATGCCCCCCTTCAAAATGTTTATTAAAATTAAACGAGCCGAAGGCGAGCAGGAGGTTCCCTCGCGCCGGAGGCGCCGTGTCACACCACGACGGACAACGCGCCACACGAACAAACACACTGCACGACCAACACACACTTCGACCTATGCCCCCCCTTCTAGATGTTTATGAAAATTAAATGAGCCGAAGGCGAGCAGGAGATTCCCTCGCGCCGGAGGCGCCGTGTCACACCACGACGGACAACGCGCCGCGCGAACCAGCACGCTGCACGACCAACACACACTTCGACATATGCCCCCCCTTCAAGATGTTTATGAAAATTAAACGAGCCAAAAGCGAGCAGGAGGTTCCCTTGCGCCGGAGGCGCCGTGTCACACCACGATGGACAACGCGCCGCACGAGCCAGCGCGCGGCACGACCAACACACACTTCGACCTATGGCCCCCCTTCAGGATGTTTTTGAAAATTAAACGAGCCGAAGGCGAGCAGGAGGTTACCTCGCGCCGGAGGCGCCGTGTCACACCACGACGGACAACGCGCCGCACGAACCAGCACGCTGCATGACCAACACACACTTCGACCTATGCCCCCCTTCAAGATGTTTATGAAAATTAAACGAGCCGAAGGTGAGCGGGAGGTTCCCTCGGGCTGGAGGCGCCGTGTCACACCACGACGGACAACGCGCCGCACGAACCAGCACGCTGCACGACCAACACACACTTCGACCTATGGCCCCCCTTCAGGATGTTTATGAAAATTAAACGAGCCGAAGGCGAGCAGGAGGTTCCCTCGCGCCGGAGGCGCCGTGTCACACCACGACGGACAACGCGCCGCACGAACCAGCACGCTGCACGACCAACACACACTTCGATCTATGCCCCCCCTTCAAGATGTTTATGAAAATTAAACGAGCCGAAGGCGAGCGGGAGGTTCCCTCGCGCCGGAGGCGCCGTGTCACAGCACGACGGACAACGCGCCGCACGAACCAGCACGCTGCACGACCAACACACACTTCGACCTATGCCCCCCCTTCAAGATGTTTATGAAAATTAAACGAGCCGAAGTTTAGCAGGAGGTTCCCTCGGGCTTGAGGCGCCGTGTCACACCACGAGGGACAACGCGCCGCACGAACCAGCACGCTGCACGACCAACACACACTTCGACCTATGCCCCCCTTCAAGATGTTTATTAAAATTAAACGAGCCGAAGGCGAGCAGGAGGTTCCCTAGCGCCGGAGGCGCCGTGTCACACCACGACGGACAACGCGCCACACGAACAAACACACTGCACGACCAACACACACTTCGACCTATGCCCCCCCTTCTAGATGTTTATGAAAATTAAATGAGCCGAAGGCGAGCAGGAGATTCCCTCGCGCCGGAGGCGCCGTGTCACACCACGACGGACAACGCGCCGCGCGAACCAGCACACTACACGACCAACACACACTTCGACATATGCCCCCCCTTCAAGATGTTTATGAAAATTAAACGAGCCGAAGGCGAGCAGGAGGTTCCCTTGCGCCGGAGGCGCCGTGTCACACCACGACGGACAACGCGCCGCACGATCCAGCACGCGGCACGACCAACACACACTTCGACCTATGGCCCCCCTTCAAGATGTTTTTGAAAATTAAACGAGCCGAAGGCGAGCAGGAGGTTCCCTCGCGCCGGAGGCGCCGTGTCACACCACGACGGACAACGCGCCGCACGAACCAACACACTGCACGACCAACACACACTTCGACCTATGCCCCCCTTCAAGATGTTTATGAAAATTAAACGAGCCGAAGGTGAGCAGGAGGTTCCCTCGGGCTGGAGGCGCCGTGTCACACCACGACGGACAACGCGCCGCACGAACCAGCACGCTGCACGACCAACACACACTTCGACCTATGCCCCCCTTCAGGATGTTTATGAAAATTAAACGAGCCGAACGCGAGCAGGAGGTTCCCTCGTGCCGGAGGCGCCGTGTCACACCACGAGGGACAAGGCGCCGCACGAACCAACACGCTGCACGACCAACACACACTTCGACCTATGCCTGATGTTTATGAAAATTAAATGAGCCGAAGGCGAGCAGGAGGTTCCCTCGCGCCGGAGGCGCCGTGTCACACCACGACGGACAACACGCCGCACGAACCAGCACGCTGCACGACCAACACACACTTCGACCTATGCCCCCCCTTCAAGATGTTTATGAAAATTAAACGAGCCGAAGGTGAGCAGGAGGTTCCCTCGGGCTTGAGGCGCCGTGTCACACCACGAGGGACAACGCGCCGCACGAACCAGCACGCTGCACGACCAACACACACTTCGACCTATGCCCCCCTTCAAGATGTTTATTAAAATTAAACGAGCCGAAGGCGAGCAGGAGGTTCCCTCGCGCCGGAGGCGCCGTGTCACACCACGACGGACAACGCGCCACACGAACAAACACACTGCACGACCAACACACACTTCGACCTATGCCCCCCCATCTAGATGTTCATGAAAATTAAATGAGCCGAAGGCGAGCAGGAGATTCCCTCGCGCCGGAGGCGCCGTGTCACACCACGACGGACAACGCGCCGCGCGAACCAGCACGCTGCACGACCAACACACACTTCGACATATGCCCCCCCTTCAAGATGTTTATGAAAATTAAACGAGCCGAAGGTGAGCAGGAGGTTCCCTCGGGCTGGAGGCGCCGTGTCACACCACGACGGACAACGCGCCGCACGAACCAGCACGCTGCACGACCAACACACACTTCGACCTATGCCCCCCTTCAGGATGTTTATGAAAATTAAACGAGCCGAAGGCGAGCAGGAGGTTCCCTCGTGCCGAAGGCGCCGTGTCACACCACGAGGGACAACGCACCGCACGAACCAGCACGCTGCACGACCAACACACACTTCGACCTATGCCCCCCTTCAAGATGTTTATGAAAATTAAACGAGCCGAAGGCGAGCAGGAGGTTCCCTCGCGCCGGAGGCGCCGTGTCACACCACGACGGACAACGCGCCGCACGAACCAGCACGCTGCACAACCAACACACACTTCGACCTATGCCCCTCCTTCAAGATGTTTATGAAAATTAAACGAGCCGAAGGTAAGCAGGAGGTTCCCTCGGGCTTGAGGCGCCGTGTCACACCACGAGGGACAACGCGCCGCACGAACCAGCACGCTGCACGACCAACACACACTTCCACCTATGCCCCCCTTCAAGATGTTTATTAAAATTAAACGAGCAGAAGGCGAGCAGGAGGTTCCCTCGCGCCGGAGGCGCCGTGTCACACCACGACGGACAACGCGCCACACGAACAAACACACTGCACGACCAACACACACTTCGACCTATGCCCCCCCTTCTAGATGTTTATGAAAATTAAATGAGCCGAAGGCGAGCAGGAGATTCCCTCGCGCCGGAGGCGCCGTGTCACACCACGACGGACAACGCGCCGCGCGAACCAGCACGCTGCACGACCAACACACACTTCGACATATGCCCCCCCTTCAAGATGTTTATGAAAATTAAACGAGCCGAAGGCGAGCAGGAGGTTCCCTTGCGCCGGATTCGCCGTGTCACACCACGACGGACAACGCGCCGCACGAGCCCGCACGCGGCACGACCAACACACACTTCGAACTATGGCCCCCCTTCAAGATGTTTTTGAAAATTAAACGAGCCAAAGGCGAGCAGGAGGTTCCCTCGCGCCGGAGGCGCCGTGTCACACCACGACGGACAACGCGCCGCACGAACCAACACACTGCACGACCAACACACACTTCGACCTATGCCCCCTTCAAGATGTTTATGAAAATTAAACGAGCCGAAGGTGAGCAGGAGGTTCCCTCGGGCTGGAGGCGCCGTGTCACACCATGACGGACAACGCGCCGCACGAACCAGCACGCTGCACGACCAACACACACTTCGACCTATGCCCCCCTTCAGGATGTTTATGAAAATTAAACGAGCCGAATGCGAGCAGGAGGTTCCCTCGTGCCGGAGGCGCCGTGTCACACCACGAGGGACAAGGCGCCGCACGAACCAACACGCTGCACGACCAACACACACTTCGACCTATGCCCCCCTTGAAGATGTTTATGAAAATTAAATGAGCCGAAGGCGAGCAGGAGGTTCCCTCGCGCCGGAGGCGCCGTGTCACACCACGACGGACAACACGCCGCACGAACCAGCACGCTGCATGACCAACACACACTTCGACCTATGCCCCCCCTTCAAGATGTTTATGAAAATTAAACGAGCCGAAGGTGAGCAGGAGGTTCCCTCGGGCTTGAGGCGCCGTGTCACACCACGAGGGACAACGCGCCGCACGAACCAGCACGCTGCACGACCAACACACACTTCGACCTATGCCCCCCTTCAAGATGTTTATTAAAATTAAACGAGCCGAAGGCGAGCAGGAGGTTCCCTCGCGCCGGAGGCGCCGTGTCACACCACGACGGACAACGCGCCACACGAACAAACACACTGCACGACCAACACACACTTCGACCTATGCCCCCCTTCTAGATGTTCATGAAAATTAAATGAGCCGAAGGCGAGCAGGAGATTCCCTCGCGCCGGAGGCGCCGTGTCGCACCACGACGGACAACGCGCTGCGCGAACCAGCACGCTGCACGACCAACACACACTTCGACATATGCCCCCCCTTCAAGATGTTTATGAAAATTAAACGAGCCGAAGGCGAGCAGGAGGTTCCCTTGCGCCGGAGGCGCCGTGTCACACCACGACGGACAACGCGCCGCACGAGCCAGCACGCGGCACGACCAACACACACTTCGACCTATGGCCCCCCTTCAGGATGTTTTTGAAAATTAAACGAGCCGAAGGCGAGCAGGAGGTTCCCTCGCGCCGAAGGCGCCGTGTCACACCACGACGGACAACGCGCCGCACGAACCAACACACTGCACGACCAACACACACATTGACCTATGCCCCCCCTTCAAGATGTTTATGAAAATTAAACGAGCCGAAGGTGAGCAGGAGGTTCCCTCGGGCTGGAGGCGCCGTGTCACACCACGACGGACAACGCGCCGCACGAACCAGCACGCTGCACGACCAACACACACTTCGACCTATGCCCCCCTTCAGGATGTTTATGAAAATTAAACGAGCCGAAGGCGAGCAGGAGGTTCCCTCGTGCCGAAGGCGCCGTGTCACACCACGAGGGACAACGCACCGCACGAACCAGCACGCTGCACGACCAACACACACTTCGACCTATGCCCCCCTTCAAGATGTTTATGAAAATTAAACGAGCCGAAGGCGAGCAGGAGGTTCCCTCGCGCCGGAGGCGCCGTGTCAAACCACGACGGACAACGCGCCGCACGAACCAGCACGCTGCACAACCAACACACACTTCGACCTATGCCCCCCCTTCAAGATGTTTATGAAAATTAAACGAGCCGAAGGTAAGCAGGAGGTTCCCTCGGGCTTGAGGCGCCGTGTCACACCACGAGGGACAACGCGCCGCACGAACCAGCACGCTGCACGACCAACACACACTTCCACCTATGCCCCCCTTCAAGATGTTTATTAAAATTAAACGAGCAGAAGGCGAGCAGGAGGTTCCCTCGCGCCGGAGGCGCCGTGTCACACCACGACGGACAACGCGCCACACGAACAAACACACTGCACGACCAACACACACTTCGACCTATGCCCCCCCTTCTAGATGTTTATGAAAATTAAATGAGCCGAAGGCGAGCAGGAGATTCCCTCACGCCGGAGGCGCCGTGTCACACCACGACGGACAACGCACCGCGCGAACCAGCACGCTGCACGACCAACACACACTTCGACCTATGCCCCCCTTCAAGATGTTTATTAAAATTAAACGAGCCGAAGGCGAGAAGGAGGTTCCCTCGCGCCGGAGGCGCCGTGTCACACCACGACGGACAACGCGCCACACGAACAAACACACTGCACGACCAACACACACTTCGACATATGCCCCCCCTTCAAGATGTTTATGAAAATTAAACGAGCCGAAGGTGAGCAGGAGGTTCCCTCGGGCTGGAGGCGCCGTGTCACACCACGACGGACAACGCGCCGCACGAACCAGCACGCTGCACGACCAACACACACTTCGACCTATGCCCCCCTTCAGGATGTTTATGAAAACTAAACGAGCCGAAGGCGAGCAGGAGGTTCCCTCGTGCCGAAGGCGCCGTGTCACACCACGAGGGACAACGCACCGCACGAACCAGCACGCTGCACGACCAACACACACTTCGACCTATGCCCCCTTCAAGATGTTTATGAAAATTAAACGAGCCGAAGGCGAGCAGGAGGTTCCCTCGCGCCGGAGGCGCCGTGTCAAACCACGACGGACAACGCGCCGCACGAACCAGCACGCTGCACAACCAACACACACTTCGACCTATGCCCCCCCTTCAAGATGTTTATGAAAATTAAACGAGCCGAAGGTAAGCAGGAGGTTCCCTCGGGCTTGAGGCGCCGTGTCACACCACGAGGGACAACGCGCCGCACGAACCAGCACGCTGCACGACCAACACACACTTCCACCTATGCCCCCCTTCAAGATGTTTATTAAAATTAAACGAGCAGAAGGCGAGCAGGAGGTTCCCTCGCGCCGGAGGCGCCGTGTCACACCACGACGGACAACGCGCCACACGAACAAACACACTGCACGACCAACACACACTTCGACCTATGCCCCCCCTTCTAGATGTTTATGAAAATTAAATGAGCCGAAGGCGAGCAGGAGATTCCCTCACGCCGGAGGCGCCGTGTCACACCACGACGGACAACGCGCCGCGCGAACCAGCACGCTGCACGACCAACACACACTTCGACATATGCCCCCCTTCAAGATGTTTATTAAAATTAAACGAGCCGAAGGCGAGCAGGAGGTTCCCTCGCGCCGGAGGCGCCGTGTCACACCACGACGGACAACGCGCCACACGAACAAACACACTGCACGACCAACACACACTTCGACATATGCCCCCCCTTCAAGATGTTTATGAAAATTAAACGAGCCGAAGGTGAGCAGGAGGTTCCCTCGGGCTGGAGGCGCCGTGTCACACCACGACGGACAACGCGCCGCACGAACCAGCACGCTGCACGACCAACACACACTTCGACCTATGCCCCCCTTCAGGATGTTTATGAAAACTAAACGAGCCGAAGGCGAGCAGGAGGTTCCCTCGTGCCGAAGGCGCCGTGTCACACCACGAGGGACAACGCACCGCACGAACCAGCACGCTGCACGACCAACACACACTTCGACCTATGCCCCCCTTCAAGATGTTTATGAAAATTAAACGAGCCGAAGGCGAGCAGGAGGTTCCCTCGCGCCGGAGGCGCCGTGTCAAACCACGACGGACAACGCGCCGCACGAACCAGCACGCTGCACAACCAACACACACTTCGACCTATGCCCCCCCTTCAAGATGTTTATGAAAATTAAACGAGCCGAAGGTAAGCAGGAGGTTCCCTCGGGCTTGAGGCGCCGTGTCACACCACGAGGGACAACGCGCCGCACGAACCAGCACGCTGCACGACCAACACACACTTCCACCTATGCCCCCCTTCAAGATGTTTATTAAAATTAAACGAGCAGAAGGCGAGCAGGAGGTTCCCTCGCGCCGGAGGCGCCGTGTCACACCACGACGGACAACGCGCCACACGAACAAACACACTGCACGACCAACACACACTTCGACCTATGCCCCCCCTTCTAGATGTTTATGAAAATTAAATGAGCCGAAGGCGAGCAGGAGATTCCCTCACGCCGGAGGCGCCGTGTCACACCACGACGGACAACGCGCCGCGCGAACCAGCACGCTGCACGACCAACACACACTTCGACATATGCCCCCCCTTCAAGATGTTTATGAAAATTAAACGAGCCGAAGGCGAGCAGGAGGTTCCCTTGCGCCGGATTCGCCGTGTCACACCACGACGGACAACGCGCCGCACGAGCCCGCACGCGGCACGACCAACACACACTTCGACCTATGGCCCCCCTTCAAGATGTTTTTGAAAATTAAACGAGCCAAAGCCGAGCAGGAGGTTCCCTCGCGCCGGAGGCGCCGTGTCACACCACGACGGACAACGCGCCGCACGAACCAACACACTGCACGACCAACACACACTTCGACCTATGCCCCCCCTTCAGGATGTTTATAAAAATTAAACGAGCCGAAGGTGAGCAGGAGGTTCCCTCGGGCTGGAGGCGCCGTGTCACACCACGACGGACAACGCGCCGCACGAACCAGCACGCTGCACGACCAACACACACTTCGACCTATGCCCCCCTTCAGGATGTTTATGAAAATTAAACGAGCCGAAGGCGAGCAGGAGGTTCCCTCGTGCCGGAGGCGCCGTGTCAGACCACGACGGACAACGCGCCGCACGAACCAGCACGCTGCACGACCAACACACACTTCGACCTATGCCCCCCTTCAAGATGTTTATGAAAATTAAACGAGCCGAAGGCGAGCAGGAGGTTCCCTCGCGCCGGAGGCGCCGTGTCACACCACGACGGACAACGCGCCGCACGAACCAGCACGCTGCACGACCAACACACACTTCGACCTATGCCCTCCCTTCAAGATGTTTATGAAAATTAAACGAGCCGAAGGTGAGCAGGAGGTTCCCTCGGGCTTGAGGCGCCGTGTCACACCACGAGGGACAAGGCGCCGCACGAACCAGCACGCTGCACGACCAACACACACTTCGACCTATGCCCCCCTTCAAGATGTTTATTAAAATTAAACGAGCCGAAGGCGAGCAGGAGGTTCCCTCGCGCCGGAGGCGCCGTGTCACACCACGACGGACAACGCGCCACACGAACAAACACACTGCACGACCAACACGCACTTCGACCTATGCCCCCCTTCTAGATGTTTATGAAAATTAAATGAGCCGAAGGCGAGCAGGAGATTCCCTCGCGCCGGAGGTGCCGTGTCACACCACGACGGACAACGCGCCGCGCGAACCAGCACGCTGCACGACCAACACACACTTCGACATATGCCCCCCCTTCAAGATGTTTATGAAAATTAAACGAGCCGAAGGCGAGCAGGAGGTTCCCTTGCGCCGGAGGCGCCGTGTTACACCACGACGGACAACGCGCCGCACGAGCCAGCACACGGCACGACCAACACACACTTCGACCTATGGCCCCCCTTCAAGATGTTTTTGAAAATTAAACGAGCCTAAGGCGAGCAGGAGGTTCCCTCGCGCCGGAGGCGCCGTGTCACACCACGACGGACAACGCGCCGCACGAACCAACACGCTGCACGACCAACACACACTTCGACCTATGCCCCCCTTCAAGATGTTTATGAAAATTAAACGAGCCGAAGGCGAGCAGGAGGTTCCCTCGCGCCGGAGGCGCCGTGTCACACCACGACGCACAAGGCGCCGCAAGAACCAGCACGCTGCACGACCAACACACACTTCGACCTATGCCCCCCCTTCAAGATGTTTATGAAAATTAAACGAGCCGAAGGTGAGCAGGAGGTTCCCTCGGGCTTGAGGCGCCGTGTCACACCACGAGGGACAACGCGCCGCACGAACCAGCACGCTGCACGACCAACACACACTTCGACCTATGCCCCCCACCAAAATGTTTATTAAAATTAAACGAGCCGAAGGCGAGCAGGAGGTTCCCTCGCGCCGGAGGCGCCGTGTCACACCACGACGGACAACGCGCCACACGAACCAACACGCTGCACGACCAACACACACTTCAACCTATGCCCCCCCTTCAAGATGTTTACGAAAATTAAACGAGCCGAAGGCAAGCAGGAGGTTCCCTCGCGCCGGAGGCGCCGTGTCACACCACGACGGACAACGCGCCGCACGAGCCAGCACGCGGCACGACCAACACACACTTCGACCTATGGCCCCCCTTCAAGATGTTTTTGGAAATTAAACGAGCCGAAGGCGAGCAGGAGGTTCCCTCGCGCCGGAGGCGCCGTGTCACACCACGACATACAACGCGCCGCACGAACCAGCACGCTGCACGACCAACACACACTTCGACCTATGCCCCCTTCAAGATGTTTATGAATATTAAACGAGCCGAAGGTGAGCAGGAGGTTCACTCGGGCTGGAGGCGCCGTGTCACACCACGACGGACAACGCGCCGCACGAACCAGCACGCTGCACGACCAACACACACTTCGACCTATGCCCCCCTTCAGGATGTTTATGAAAATTAAACGAGCCGAAGGCGAGCAGGAGGTTCCGTCGTGCCGGAGGCGCCGTGTCACACCACGACGGACAACGCGCCGCACGAACCAGCACGCTGCACGACCAACACACACTTCGACCTATGCCCCCCTTCAAGATGTTTATGAAAATTAAACGAGCCGAAGGCGAGCAGGAAGTTCCCTCGCGCCGGAGGCGCCGTGTCACACCACGACGCACAACGCGCCGCACGAATCAGCACGCTGCACGACCAACACACACTCCGACCTATGCCCCCCCTTCAGGATGTTTATGAAAATTAAACGAGCCGAAGGCGAGCAGGAGGTTCCCTCGGGCCGGAGGCGCCGAGTCACACCACGACGGACAACGCGCTGCACGAACCAGCACGCTGCACGACCAACACACACTTCGACCTATGCCCCCCTTCAAGATGTTTATTAAAATTAAACGAGCCGAAGGCGAGCAGGAGGTTCCCTCGCGCCGGAGGCGCCGTGTCACACCACGACGGACAACGCGCCACACGAACCAACACGCTGCACGACCAACACACACTTCGACCTATGCCCCCCCTTCAAGATGTTTACGAAAATTAAACGAGCCGAAGGCGAGCAGGAGGTTCCCTCGCGCCGGAGGCGCCGTGTCACACCACGACGGACAACGCGCCGCCCGAACCAGCACGCTGCACGACCAACTCACACTTCGACCTATGCCCCCCTTCGAGATGTTTATGAAAATTAAACGAGCCGAAGGCGAGCAGGAGGTTCCCTCGCACCGGAGGCACCGTGTAACCCACGACGGACAACGCGCCGCACGAACCAGCACGCTGCACGACCAACACACACTTCGACCTATGCCCCCGTTCAACATGTTTATGAAAATTAAGCGAGCCGAAGGTGAGCAGGAGGTTCCCTCGGGCTGGAGGCGCCGTGTCACACCACGACGGACAATGCGCCGCACGAACCAGCACACTGCACGACCAACACACACTTCGACCTATGCCCCCCTTCAAGATGTTTATGAATATTAAACGAGCCGAAGGCGAGCAGGAGGTTCCCTCGTGCCGGAGGCGCCGTGTCACACCACGACGGACAACGCGCCGCACGAACCAGCACGCTGCACGACCAACACACACTTGGACCTATGGCCCCCCTTCAAGATGTTTATGAAAATTAAACGAGCCGAAGGCGAGCAGGAGGTTCCCTCGCGCCGGAGGCGCCGTGTCACACCACGACGGACAACGCGCCGCACGAACCACCACGCGGCACGACCAACACACACTTCGACCTATGGCCCCCCTTCAAGATGTTTTTGAAAATTAAGCGAGCCGAAGGCGAGCAGGAGGTTCCCTCGCGCCGGAGGCGCCGTGTCACACCACGACGGACAACGCGCCGCACGAGCCAGCACGTGGCACGACCAACACACACTTCGACCTATGGCCCCCCTTCAAGATGTTTTTGAAAATTAAACGAGCCGAAGGCGAGCAGGAGGTTCCCTCGCGCCGGAGGCGCCGTGTCACACCACGACATACAACGCGCCGCACGAACCAGCACGCTGCACGACCAACACACACATCGACCTATGCCCCCCTTCAAGATGTTTATGAATATTAAACGAGCCGAAGGTGAGCAGGAGGTTCCCTCGGGCTGGAGGCGCCGTGTCACACCACGACGGACAACGCGCCGCACGAACCAGCACGCTGCACGACCAACACACACTTCGACCTATGCCCCCCTTCAGGATGTTTATGAAAATTAAACGAGCCGAAGGCGAGCAGGAGGTTCCCTCGTGCCGGAGGCGCCGTGTCACACCACGACGGACAACGCGCCGCACGAACCAGCACGCTGCACGACCAACACACACTTCGACCTATGCCCCCCTTCAAGATGTTTATGAAAATTAAACGAGCCGAAGGCGAGCAGGAGGTTCCCTCGCGCCGGAGGCGCCGTGTCACACCACGACGCACAACGCGCCGCACGAATCAGCACGCTGCACGACCAACACACACTCCGACCTATGCCCCCCCTTCAGGATGTTTATGAAAATTAAACGAGCCGAAGGCGAGCAGGAGGTTCCCTCGGGCCGGAGGCGCCGAGTCACACCACGACGGACAACGCGCGGCACGAACCAGCACGCTGCACGACCAACACACACTTCGACCTATGCCCCCCTTCAAGATGTTTATTAAAATTAAAGGAGCCGAAGGCGAGCAGGAGGTTCCCTCGCGCCGGAGGCGCCGTGTCACACCACGACGGACAACGCGCCACACGAACCAACACGCTGCACGACCAACACACACTTCGACCTATGCCCCCCCTTCAAGATGTTTACGAAAATTAAACGAGCCGAACGCGAGCAGGAGGTTCCCTCGCGCCGGAGGCGCCGTGTCACACCACGACGGACAACGCGCCGCCCGAACCAGCACGCTGCACGACCAACTCACACTTCGACCTATGCCCCCCTTCGAGATGTTTATGAAAATTAAACGAGCCGAAGGCGAGCAGGAGGTTCCCTCGCACCGGAGGCACCGTATAACCCACGACGGACAACGCGCCGCACGAACCAGCACGCTGCACGACCAACACACACTTCGACCTATGCCCCCGTTCAAGATGTTTATGAAAATTAAGCGAGCCGAAGGTGAGCAGGAGGTTCCCTCGGGCTGGAGGCGCCGTGTCACACCACGACGGACAACGCGCCGCACGAACCAGCACGCTGCACGACCAACACACACTTCGACCTATGCCCCCCTTCAAGATGTTTATGAATATTAAACGAGCCGAAGGCGAGCAGGAGGTTCCCTCGTGCCGGAGGCGCCGTGTCACACCACGACGGACAACGCGCCGCACGAACCAGCACGCTGCACGACCAACAGACACTTCGACCTATGGCCCCCCTTCAAGATGTTTATGAAAATTAAACGAGCCGAAGGCGAGCAGGAGGTTCCCTCGCGCCGGAGGCGCCGTGTCACACCACGACGGACAACGCGCCGCACGAACCACCACGCGGCACGACCAACACACACTTCGACCTATGGCCCCCCTTCAAGATGTTTTTGAAAATTAAGCGAGCCGAAGGCGAGCAGGAGGTTCCCTCGCGCCGGAGGCGCCGTGTCACACCACGACGGACAACGCGCCGCACGAACCAGCACGCTGCACGACCAACACACACTTCGACCTATGCCCCCGTTCAAGATGTTTATGAAAATTAAACGAGCCGAAGGTGAGCAGGAGGTTCCCTCGGGCTGGAGGCGCCGTGTCACACCACGACGGACAACGCGCCGCACGAACCAGCACGCTGCACGACCAACACACACTTCGACCTATGCCCCCCTTCAGGATGTTTATGAAAATTAAACGAGCCGAAGGCGAGCAGGAGGTTCCCTCGTGCCGGAGGCGCCGTGTCACACCACGACGGACAACGCGCCGCACGAACCAGCACGCTGCACGACCAACACACACTTCGACCTATGCCCCCCTTCAAGATGTTTATGAAAATTAAACGAGCCGAAGGCGAGCAGGAGGTTCCCTCGCGCCGGAGGCGCCGTGTCACACCACGACGCACAACGCGCCGCACGAATCGGCACGCTGCACGACCAACACACACTCCGACCTATGCCCCCCATTCAAGATGTTTATGAAAATTAAACAAGCCGAAGGCGAGCAGGAGGTTCCCTCGGGCCGGAGGCGCCAAGTCACACCACGACGGACAACGCGCTGCACGAACCAGCACGCTGCACGACCAACACACACTTCGACCTATGCCCCCCTTCAAGATGTTTATTAAAATTAAACGAGCCGAAGGCGAGCAGGAGGTTCCCTCGCGCCGGAGGCGCCGTGTCACACCACGACGCACAACGCGCCGCACGAATCAGCACGCTGCATGACCAACACACACTTCGACCTATGCGCCCCCTTCAAGATGTTTACGAAAATTAAACGAGCCGAAGGCGAGCAGGCGGTCCCCTCGCGCCGGAGGCGCCGTGTCACACCACGACGGACAACGCGCTGCACGAACCAGCACGCTGCACGACCAACACACACTTCGACCTATGCCCCCCTTCAAGATGTTTATGAATATTAAACGAGCCGAAGGTGAGCAGGAGGTTCCCTCGGGCTGGAGGCGCCGTGTCACACCACGACGGACAACGCGCCGCACGAACCAGCACGCTGCACGACCAACACACACTTCGACCTATGCCCCCCTTCAGGATGTTTATGAAAATTAAACGAGCCGAAGGCGAGCAGGAGGTTCCCTCGTGCCGGAGGCGCCGTGTCACACCACGACGGACAACGCGCCGCACGAACCAGCACGCTGCACGACCAACACACACTTCGACCTATGCCCCCCTTCAAGATGTTTATGAAAATTAAACGAGCCGAAGGCGAGCAGGAGGTTCCCTCGGGCCGGAGGCGCCGAGTCACACCACGACGGACAACGCGCTGCACGAACCAGCACGCTGCACGACCAACACACACTTCGACCTATGCCCCCCTTCAAGATGTTTATTAAAATTAAAGGAGCCGAAGGCGAGCAGGAGGTTCCCTCGCGCCGGAGGCGCCGTGTCACACCACGACGGACAACGCGCCACACGAACCAACACGCTGCACGACCAACACACACTTCGACCTATGCCCCCCCTTCAAGATGTTTACGAAAATTAAACGAGCCGAAGGCGAGCAGGAGGTTCCCTCGCGCCGGAGGCGCCGTGTCACACCACGACGGACAACGCGCCGCCCGAACCAGCACGCTGCACGACCAACTCACACTTCGACCTATGCCCCCCTTCGAGATGTTTATGAAAATTAAACGAGCCGAAGGCGAGCAGGAGGTTCCCTCGCACCGGAGGCACCGTGTAACCCACGACGGACAACGCGCCGCACGAACCAGCACGCTGCACGACCAACACACACTTCGACCTATGCCCCCGTTCAAGATGTTTATGAAAATTAAGCGAGCCGAAGGTGAGCAGGAGGTTCCCTCGGGCTGGAGGCGCCGTGTCACACCACGACGGACAACGCGCCGCACGAACCAGCACGCTGCACGACCAACACACACTTCGACCTATGCCCCCCTTCAAGATATTTATGAATATTAAACGAGCCGAAGGCGAGCAGGAGGTTCCCTCGTGCCGGAGGCGCCGTGTCACACCACGACGGACAACGCGCCGCACCAACCAGCACGCTGCACGACCAACACACACTTCGACCTATGGCCCCCCTTCAAGATGTTTATGAAAATTAAACGAGCCGAAGGCGAGCAGGAGGTTCCCTCGCGCCGGAGGCGCCGTGTCACACCACGACGGACAACGCGCCGCACGAACAACCACGCGGCACGACCAACACACACTTCGACCTATGGCCCCCCTTCAAGATGTTTTTGAAAATTAAGCGAGCCGAAGGCGAGCAGGAGCTTCCCTCGCGCCGGAGGCGCCGTGTCACACCACGACGGACAACGCGCCGCACGAACCAGCACGTTGCACGACCAACACACACTTCGACCTATGCCCCCCTTCAAGATGTTTATGAATATTAAACGAGCCGAAGGCGAGCAGGAGGTTCCCTCGGGCTGGAGGCGCCGTGTCACACCACGACGGACAACGCGCCGCACGAACCAGCACGCTGCACGACCAACACACACTTCGACCTATGCCCCCCTTCAAGATGTTTATGAATATTAAACGAGCCGAAGGCGAGGAGGAGGTTCCCTCGCGCCGGAGGCGCCGTGTCACACCACGACGGACAACGCGCCGCACGAACCAGCACGCTGCACGACCAACACACACTTCGACCTATGCCCCCCTTCAAGATGTTTATGAAAATTAAACGAGCCGAAGGCGAGCAGGAGGTTCCCTCGCGCCGGAGGCGCCGTGTCACACCACGACGCACAACGCGCCGCACGAATCGGCACGCTGCACGACCAACACACACTCCGACCTATGCCCCCCCTTCAAGATGTTTATGAAAATTAAACAAGCCGAAGGCGAGCAGGAGGTTCCCTCGGGCCGGAGGCGCCGAGTCACACCACGACGGACAACGCGCTGCACGAACCAGCACGCTGCACGACCAACACACACTTCGACCTATGCCCCCCTTCAAGATGTTTATTAAAATTAAACGAGCCGAAGGCGAGCAGGAGGTTCCCTCGCGCCGGAGGCGCCGTGTCACACCACGACGCACAACGCGCCGCACGAATCAGCACGCTGCACGACCAACACACACTTCGACCTATGCCCCCCCTTCAAGATGTTTACGAAAATTAAACGAGCCGAAGGCGAGCAGGCGGTTCCCTCGCGCCGGAGGCGCCGTGTCACACCACGACGGACAACGCGCCGCCCGAACCAGCACGCTGCACGACCAACACACACTTCGACCTATGCCCCCGTTCAAGATGTTTATGAAAATTAAGCGAGCCGAAGGTGAGCAGGAGGTTCCCTCGGGCTGGAGGCGCCGTGTCACACCACGACGGACAACGCGCCGCACGAACCAGCACGCTGCACGACCAACACACACTTCGACCTATGCCCCCCTTCAAGATGTTTATGAATATTAAACGAGCCGAAGGCGAGCAGGAGGTTCCCTCGTGCCGGAGGCGCCGTGTCACACCACGACGGACAACGCGCCGCACGAATCAGCACGCTGCACGACCAACACACACTTCGACCTATGGCCCCCTTCAAGATGTTTATGAAAATTAAACGAGCCGAAGGCGAGCAGGAGGTTCCCTCGCGCCGGAGGCGCCGTGTCACACCACGACGGACAACGCGCCGCACGAACCACCACACTGCACGACCAACACACACTTCGACCTATGCCCCCCCTTCAAGATGTTTATGAAAATTAAGCGAGCCGAAGGTGAGCAGGAGGTTCCCTCGGGCTGGAGGCGCCGTGTCACACCACGACGGACAACGCGCCGCATGAACCAGCACGCTGCACGACCAACACACACTTCGACCTATGCCCCCCTTCAGGATGTTTATGAAAATTAAACGAGCCGAAGGCGAGCAGGAGGTTCCCTCGTGCCGGAGGCGCCGTGTCACACCACGACGGATAACGCGCCGCACGAACCAGCACGCTGCACGACCAACACACACTTCGACCTATGCCCCCCTTCAAGATGTTTATGAATATTAAACGAGCCGAAGGCGAGTAGGAGGTTCCCTCGCGCCGGAGGCGCCGTGTCACACCACGACGGACAACGCGCCGCCCGAACCAGCACGCTGCACGACCAACTCACACTTCGACCTATGCCCCCCTTCGAGATGTTTATGAAAATTAAACGAGCCGAAGGCGAGCAGGAGGTTCCCTCGCACCGGAGGCACCGTGTCACCCACGACGGACAACGCGCCGCACGAACCAGCACGCTGCACGACCAACACACACTTCGACCTATGCCCCCGTTCAAGATGTTTATGAAAATTAAGCGAGCCGAAGGTGAGCAGGAGGTTCCCTCAGGCTGGAGGCGCCGTGTCACACCACGACGGACAACGCGTCGCACGAACCAGCACGCTGCACGACCAACACACACTTCGACCTATGCCCCCCTTCAAGATGTTTATGAATATTAAACGAGCCGAAGGCGAGCAGGAGGTTCCCTCGTGCCGGAGGCGCCGTGTCACACCACGACGGACAACGCGCCGCACGAACCAGCACGCTGCACGACCAACACACACTTCGACCTATGGCCCCCCTTCAAGATGTTTATGAAAATTAAACGAGCCGAAGGCGAGCAGGAGGTTCCCTCGCGCCGGAGGCGCCGTGTCACACCACGACGGACAACGCGCCGCACGAACCACCACACTGCACGACCAACACACACTTCGACCTATGCCCCCCCTTCAAGATGTTTATGAAAATTAAGCGAGCCGAAGGTGAGCAGGAGGTTCCCTCGGGCTGGAGGCGCCGTGTCACACCACGACGGACAACGCGCCGCACGAACCAGCACGCTGCACGACCAACACACACTTCGACCTATGCCCCCCTTCAGGATGTTTGTGAAAATTAAACGAGCCGAAGGCGAGCAGGAGGTTCCCTCGCGCTGGAGGCGCCGTGTCACACCACGACGGACAACGCGCCGTACGAACCAGCACGCTGCACGACCAACACACACTTCGACCTATGCCCCCCCTTCAAGATGTTTATGAAAATTAAACAAGCCGAAGGCGAGCAGGAGGTTCCCTCGCGCCGGAGGCGCCGTGTCACCCACGACGGACAACGCGCCGCCCGAACCAGCACGCTGCACGACCAACACACACTTTGACCTATGCCCCCCCTTCAAGATGTTTATGAATATTAAACGAGCCGAAGGCGAGTAGGAGGTTCCCTCGCGCCGGAGGCGCCGTGTCACACCACGACGAACAACGTGCCGGACGAACCAGCACGCTGCACGACCAACACACACTTCGACCTATGCCCCCCCTTCAAGATGTTTATGAAAATTAAACAAGCCGAAGGCGAGCAGGAGGTTCCCTCGCGCCGGAGGCGCCGTGTCACCCACGACGGACAACGCGCCGCCCGAACCAGCACGCTGCACGACCAACACACACTTTGACCTATGCCCCCCCTTCAAGATGTTTCTGAAAATGAAACGAGCCGAAGGTGAGCAGGAGGTTCCCTCGCGCCGGAGGCGCCGTGACACACCACGACGGACAACGCGCCGCACGAACCAGCACGCTGCACGACCAACACACAGTCCGACCTATGCCCGCCTTCAGGATGTTTATGAAAATTAAACGAGCCGAAGGCGAGCAGGAGGTTCCCTCGCGCCGGAGGCGCCGAGTCGCACCACGACGGACAACGCGCTGCACGAACCAGCACGTGCACGACCAACACACACTTCGACCTATGCCCCCCCCTTCAAGATGTTTATGAAAATTAAACGAGCCGAAGGCGAGCAGGAGGTTCCCTCGCGCCGGAGGCGCCATGTCACCCACGACGGACAACGCGCCGCACGAACCAGCACGCTGCACGACCAACACACACTTTGACCGATGCCCCCCTTCAAGATGTTTATGAAAATTAAGCGAGCCGAAGGTGAGCAGGAGGTTCCCTCAGGCTGGAGGCGCCGTGTCACACCACGACGGACAACGCGTCGCACGAACCAGCACGCTGCACGACCAACACACACTTCGACCTATGCCCCCCTTCAAGATGTTTATGAATATTAAACGAGCCGAAGGCGAGCAGGAGGTTCCCTCGTGCCGGAGGCGCCGTGTCACACCACGACGGACAACGCGCCGCACGAACCAGCACGCTGCACGACCAACACACACTTCGACCTATGGCCCCCCTTCAAGATGTTTATGAAAATTAAACGAGCCGAAGGCGAGCAGGAGGTTCCCTCGCGCCGGAGGCGCCGTGTCACACCACGACGGACAACGCGCCGCACGAACCACCACACTGCACGACCAACACACACTTCGACCTATGCCCCCCCTTCAAGATGTTTATGAAAATTAAGCGAGCCGAAGGTGAGCAGGAGGTTCCCTCGGGCTGGAGGCGCCGTGTCACACCACGACGGACAACGCGCCGCACGAACCAGCACGCTGCACGACCAACACACACTTCGACCTATGCCCCCCTTCAGGATGTTTATGAAAATTAAACGAGCCGAAGGCGAGCAGGAGGTTCCCTCGGGCCGGAGGCGCCGTGTCACACCACACCGGATAACGTGCCGCACGAACCAGCACGCTGCACGACCAACACACACTTCGACCTATGCCCCCCTTCAAGATGTTTATGAATATTAAACGAGCCGAAGGCGAGTAGGAGGTTCCCTCGCGCCGGAGGCGCCGTGTCACACCACGACGAACAACGTGCCGGACGAACCAGCACGCTGCACGACCAACACACACTTCGACCTATGCCCCCCCTTCAAGATGTTTATGAAAATTAAACAAGCCGAAGGCGAGCAGGAGGTTCCCTCGCGCCGGAGGCGCCGTGTCACCCACGACGGACAACGCGCCGCCCGAACTAGCACGCTGCACGACCAACACACACTTTGACCTATGCCCCCCCTTCAAGATGTTTCTGAAAATGAAACGAGCCGAAGGTGAGCAGGAGGTTCCCTCGCGCCGGAGGCGCCGTGACACACCACGACGGACAACGCGCCGCACGAACCAGCACGCTGCACGACCAACACACAGTCCGACCTATGCCCGCCTTCAGGATGTTTATGAAAATTAAACGAGCCGAAGGCGAGCAGGAGGTTCCCTCGCGCCGGAGGCGCCGAGTCGCACCACGACGGACAACGCGCTGCACGAACCAGCACGCTGCACGACCAACAGACACTTTGACCTATGCCCCCCCTTCAAGATGTTTATGAAAATTAAACGAGCCGAAGGCGAGCAGGAGGTTCCCTCGCGCCGGAGGCGCCATGTCACCCACGACGGACAACGCGCCGCACGAACCAGCACGCTGCACGACCAACACACACTTTGACCTATGCCCCCCTTCAAGATGTTTATGAAAATTAAGCGAGCCGAAGGTGAGCAGGAGGTTCCCTCGGGCTGTAGGCGCCGTGTCACACCACGACGGACAACGCGCCGCAAGAACCAGCACGCTGCACGACCAACACACACTTCGACCTATGCCCCCCTTCAAGATGTTTATGAATATTAAACGAGCCGAAGGCGGGCAGGAGGTTCCCTCGTGCCGGAGGCGCCGTGTCACACCACGACGGACAACGCGCCGCACGAACCAGCACGCTGCACGACCAACACACATTTCGACCTATGCCCCCCTTCAAGATGTTTATGAATATTAAACGAGCCGAAGGCGAGTAGGAGGTTCCCTCGCGCCGGAGGCGCCGTGTCACACCACGACGAACAACGCGCCAGACGAACCAGCACGCTGCACGACTAACACACACTTCGACCTATGCCCCCCTTCAAGATGTTTATGAAAATTAAACGAGCCGAAGGCGAGCAGGAGGTTCCCTTGCGCCGGAGGCGCCGTGTCACACCACGACGGACAACGCGTCGCACGAACCAGCACGCCGCACGACCAACACACACTTCGACCTATGGCCCCCCTTCAAGATGTTTATGAAAATTAAACGAGCCGAAGGCGAGCAGGAGGTTCCCTCGCGCCGGAGGCGCCGTGTCACACCACGACGGACAACGCGCCACACGAACCAACACGCTGCACGACCAACACACACTTCGACCTATGCCCCCCTTCAAGATGTTTACGAAAATTAAACGAGCCGAAGGCGAGCAGGAGGTTCCCTCGCGCCGGAGGCGCCGTGTCACACCACGACGGACAACGCGCCGCCCGAACCAGCACGCTGCACGACCAACTCACACTTCGACCTATGCCCCCCTTCAAGATGTTTATGAAAATTAAACGAGCCGAAGGCGAGCAGGAGGTTCCCTCGCGCCGGAGGCGCCGTGTCACCCAAGACGGACAACGCGCCGCAGGAACCAGCACGCTGCACGACCAACACACACTTCGACCTATGCCCCCCTTGAAGATGTTTATGAAAATTAAGCGAGCCGAAGGTGAGCAGGAGGTTCCCTCGGGCTGGAGGCGCCGTGTCACACCACGACGGACAACGCGCCGCACGAACCAGCACGCTGCACGACCAACACACACTTCGACCTATGCCCCCCTTCAAGATGTTTATGAATATTAAACGAGCCGAAGGCGAGCAGGAGGTTCCCTCGTGCCGGAGGCGCCGTGTCACACCACCACGGACAACGCGCCGCACAAACCAGCACGCTGCACAACCAACACACACTTCGACCTATGGCCCCCCTTCAAGATCTTTATGAAAATTAAACGAGCCGAAGGCGAGCAGGAGGTTCCCTCGCGCCGGAGGCACCGTGTCACACCACGACGGACAACGCGCCGCACGAACCACCACACTGCACGACCAACACACACTTCGACCAATGCCCCCCCTTCAAGATGTTTATGAAAATTAAGCGAGCCGAAGGTGAGCGGGAGGTTCCCTCGGGCTGGAGGCACCGTGTCACACCACGACGGACAACGCGCCGCACGAACCAGCACGCTGCACGACCAACACACACTTCGACCTATGCCCCCCTTCAAGATGTTTATGAATATTAAACGAGACGAAGGCGAGGAGGAGGTTCCCTCGCGCCGGAGGCGCCGTGTCACACCACGACGAACAACGTGCCGGACGAACCAGCACGCTGCACGACCAACACACACTTCGACCTATGCCCCCCTTCAAGATGTTTATGAAAATTAAACAAGCCGAAGGCGAGCAAGAGGTTCCCTCGCGCCGGAGGCGCCGTGTCACCCACGACGGACAACGCGCCGCACGAACCAGCACGCTGCACGATCAACACACACTTTGACCTATGCCCCCCCTTCAAGATGTTTCTGAAAATGAAACGAGCCGAAGGTGAGCAGGAGGTTCCCTCGCGCCGGAGGCGCCGTGACACACCACGACGCACAACGCGCCGCACGAATCAGCACGATACATGACCAACACACAGTCCGACCTATGCCCGCCTTCAGGATGTTTATGAAAATTAAACGAGCCGAAGGCGAGCAGGAGGTTCCCTCGCGCCGGAGGCGCCGAGTCACACCACGACGGACAACGCGCTGCACGAACCAGCACGCTGCACGACCAACACACACTTCGACCTATGCCCCCCTTCAGGATGTTTATGAAAATTAAACGAGCCGAAGGCGAGTACGAGGTTCCCTCGCACTGGAGGCGCCATGTCAAACCACGACGGACAACGTGCCACACGAACCAACACGCTGCACGACCAACACACACTTCGACCTATGCCCCCCATCAAGATGTTTACGAAAATTAAACAAGCCGAAGGCGAGCAGGAGGTTCCCTCGCGCCGGAGGCGCCCTGTCACACCACGACGGACAACGCGCCGCACGAACCAGCACGCTGCATGACCAACACACACTTCGACCTATGCCCCCCCCTTCAAGATGTTTATGAAAATTAAACGAGCCGAAGGCGAGCAGGAGGTTCCCTCGCGCCGGAGGCGCCGTGTCACCCACGACGGACAACGCGCCGCACGAACCAGCACGCTGCACGACCAACACACACTTTGACCTATGCCCCCCTTCAAGATGTTTATGAAAATTAAGCGAGCCGAAAGTGAGCAGGAGGTTCCCTCGGGCTGTAGGCGCCGTGTCACACCACGACGGACAACGCGCCGCAAGAACCAGCACGCTGCACGACCAACACACACTTCGACCTATGCCCCCCTTCAAGATGTTTATGAATATTAAACGAGCCGAAGGCGGGCAGGAGGTTCCCTCGTGCCGGAGGCGCCGTGTCACACCACGACGGACAACGCGCCGCACGAACCAGCACGCTGCACGACCAACACACATTTCGACCTATGCCCCCCTTCAAGATGTTTATGAATATTAAACGAGCCGAAGGCGAGTAGGAGGTTCCCTCGCGCCGGAGGCGCAGTGTCACACCACGACGAACAACGCGCCGGACGAACCAGCACGCTGCACGACTAACACACACTTCGACCTATGCCCCCCTTCAAGATGTTTATGAAAATTAAACGAGCCGAAGGCGAGCAGGAGGTTCCCTTGCGCCGGAGGCGCCGTGTCACACCACGACGGACAACGCGCCGCACGAACCAGCACGCCGCACGACCAACACACACTTCGACCTATGGCCCCCCTTCAAGATGTTTATGAAAATTAAACGAGCCGAAGGCGAGCAGGAGGTTCCCTCGCGCCGGAGGCGCCGTGTCACACCACGACGGACAACGCGCCACACGAACCAACACGCTGCACGACCAACACACACTTCGACCTATGCCCCCCTTCAAGATGTTTACGAAAATTAAACGAGCCGAAGGCGAGCAGGAGGTTCCCTCGCGCCGGAGGCGCCGTGTCACACCACGATGGACAACGCGCCGCCCGAACCAGCACGCTGCACGACCAACTCACACTTCGACCTATGCCCCCCTTCAAGATGTTTATGAAAATTAAACGAGCCGAAGGCGAGCAGGATGTTCCCTCGCACCGGAGGCGCCGTGTCACCCAAGACGGACAAAGCGCCGCAGGAACAAGCACGCTGCACGACCAACACACACTTCGACCTATGCCCCCCTTAAAGATGTTTATGAAAATTAAGCGAGCCGAAGGTGAGCAGGAGGTTCCCTCGGGCTGGAGGCGCCGTGTCACACCACGACGGACAACGCGCCGCACGAACCAGCACGCTGCACGACCAACACACACTTCGACCTATGCCCCCCTTCAAGATGTTTATGAATATTAAACAAGCCGAAGGCGAGCAGGAGGTTCCCTCGTGCCGGAGGCGCCGTGTCACACCACGACGGACAACGCGCCGCACGAACCAGCACGCTGCACGACCAACACACACTTCGACCTATGGCCCCCCTTCAAGATCTTTATGAAAATTAAACGAGCCGAAGGCGAGCAGGAGGTTCCCTCGCGCCGGAGGCACCGTGTCACACCACGACGGACAACGCGCCGCGCGAACCACCACACTGCACGACCAACACACACTTCGACCAATGCCCCCCCTTCAAGATGTTTATGAAAATTAAGCGAGCCGAAGGTGAGCAGGAGGTTCCCTCGGGCTGGAGGCACCGTGTCACACCACGACGGACAACGCGCCGCACGAACCAGCACGCTGCACGACCAACACACACTTCGACATATGCCCCCCTTCAGGATGTTTATGAAAATTAAACGAGCCGAAGGCGAGCAGGAGGTTCCCTCGGGCCGGAGGCGCCGTGTCACACCACGATGGACAACGCGCCGCACGAACCAGCACGCTGCACGACCAACACACACTTCGACCTATGCCCCCCTTCAAGATGTTTATGAATATTAAACGAGCCGAAGGCGACTAGGAGGTTCCCTCGCGCCGGAGGCGCCGTGTCACACCACGACGAACAACGTGCCGGACGAACCAGCACGCTGCACGACCAACACACACTTCGACCTATGCCCCCCTTCAAGATGTTTATGAAAATTAAACAAGCCGAAGGCGAGCAGGAGGTTCCCTCGCGCCGGAGGCGCCGTGTCACCCACGACGGACAACGCGCTGCACGAACCAGCACGCTGCACGACCAACACACACTTTGACCTATGCCCCCCCTTCAAGATGTTTCTGAAAATGAAACGAGCCGAAGGTGAGCAGGAGGTTCCCTCGCGCCGGAGGCGCCGTGACACACCACGACGCACAACGCGCCGCACGAATCAGCACGATGCACGACCAACACACAGTCCGACCTATGCCCGCCTTCAGGATTTTTACGAAAATTAAACGAGCCGAAGGCGAGCAGGAGGTTCCCTCGCGCCGGAGGCGCCGAGTCACACCACGACGGACAACGCGCTGCACGAACCAGCACGCTGCACGACCAACACACACTTCGACCTATGCCCCCCTTCAGGATGTTTATGAAAATTAAACGAGCCGAAGGCGAGCAGGAGGTTCCCTCGCACTGGAGGCGCCATGTCAAACCACGACGGACAACGTGCCACACGAACCAACACGCTGCACGACCAACACACACTTCGACCTATGCCCCCCTTCAAGATGTTTACGAAAATTAAACGAGCCGAAGGCGAGCAGGAGGTTCCCTCGCGCCGGAGGCGCCGTGTCACACCACGACGGACAACGCGCCGCACGAACCAGCACGCTGCACGACCAACAAACACTTCGACCTATGCCCCCCCTTCAAGATGTTTATGAAAATTAAACGAGCCGAAGGTGAGCAGGAGGTTCCCTCGCGCCGGAGGCGCCGTGTCACCCACGACGGACAACGCGCCGCACGAACCAGCACGCTGCACGACCAACACACATTTCGACCTATGCCCCCCTTCAAGATGTTTATGAATATTAAACGAGCCGAAGGCGAGTAGGAGGTTCCCTCGCGCCGGAGGCGCCGTGTCACACCACGACGACCAACGCGCCGGACGAACCAGCACGCTGCACGACTAACACACACTTCGACCTATGCCCCCCCTTCAAGATGTTTATGAAAATTAAACGAGCCGAAGGCGAGCAGGAGGTTCCCTTGCGCCGGAGGCGCCGTGTCACACCACGACGGACAACGCGCCGCACGAACCAGCACGCCGCACGACCAACACACACTTCGACCTATGGCCCCCCTTCAAGATGTTTATGAAAATTAAACGAGCCGAAGGCGAGCAGGAGGTTCCCTCGCGCCGGAGGCGCCGTGTCACACCACGATGGACAACGCGCCGCACGACCAACACACACTTCGACCTATGCCCCCCCTTCAAGATGTTTATTAAAATTAAACGAGCCGAAGGCGAGCGGGAGGTTCCCTCGCGCCGGAGGCGCCGTGTCACACCATGATGGACAACGCGCCGCACGAACCAACACGCTGCACGACCAACACACACTTCGACCTATGCCCCCCTTCAAGATGTTTATGAAAATTAAACGAGCCGAAGGTGAGCAGGAGGTTCCCTCGGGCTGGAGGCGCCGTGTCACACCACGAGGGACAACGCGCCGCACGAACCAGCACGCTGCACGACAAACACACACTTCGACCTATGCCCCCCCTTCAAGATGTTTATTAAAATTACACGAGCCGAAGGCGAGCAGGAGGTTCCCTCGGGCCGGAGGCGCCGTGTCACACCACGACGGACAACGCGCCACACGAACCAACACATTGCACGACAACACACACTTCGACCTATGCCCCCCCTTCTAGATGTTTATGAAAATTAAATGAGCCGAAGGCGAGCAGGAGATTCCCTCGGGCTGGAGGCGCCGTGTCACACCACGACGGACAACGCGCCGCACGAACCAGCACGCTGCACGACCAACACACACTTCGACCTATGCGCCCCTTCAGGATGTTTATGAAAATTAAACGAGCCGAAGGCGAGCAGGAGGTTCCCTCGTGCAGGAGGCGCCGTGTCACACCACGACGGACAACGCGCCGCACGAACCAGCACGCTGCACGACCAACACACACTTCGACCTATGCCCCCCTTCAAGATGTTTATGAATATTAAACGAGCCGAAGGCGAGTAGGAGGTTCCCTCGCGCCGGAGGCGCCGTGTCACACCACGACGAACAACGTGCCGGACGAACCAGCACGCTGCACGACCAACACACACTTCGACCTATGCCCCCCCTTCAAGATGTTTATGAAAGTTAAACAAGCCGAAGGCGAGCAGGAGGTTCCCTCGCGCCGGAGGCGCCGTGTCACCCACGACGGACAACGCGCCGCACGAACCAGCATGCTGCACGACCAACACACACTTTGACCTATGCCCCCCCTTCAAGATGTTTCTGAAAATGAAACGAGCCGAAGGTGAGCAGGAGGTTCCCTCGCGCCGGAGGCGCCGTGACACACCACGACGCACAACGCGCCGCACGAATCAGCACGATGCACGACCAACACACACTCCGACCTATGCCCGCCTTCAGGATGTTTATGAAAATTAAACGAGCCGAAGGTGAGCAGGAGGTTCCCTCGCGCCGGAGGCGCCGTGTCACCCACGACGGACAACGCGCCGCACGAACCAGCACGCTGCACGACTAACACACACGTCGACCTATGCCCCCCCTTCAAGATGTTTATGAAAATTAAACAAGCCGAAGGCGAGCAGGAGGTTCCCTCGCGCCGGAGGCGCCGTGTCACCCACGACGGACAACGCGCCGCACGAACCAGCACGCTGCACGACCAACACACACTTTGACCTATGCCCCCCCTTCAAGATGTTTCTGAAAATGAAACGAGCCGAAGGTGAGCAGGAGGTTCCCTCGCGCCGGAGGCGCCGTGACACACCACGACGCACAACGCGCCGCACGAATCAGCACGATGCACGACCAACACACAGTCCGACCTATGCCCGCCTTCAGGATGTTTACGAAAATTAAACGAGCCGAAGGCGAGCAGGAGGTTCCCTCGCGCCGGAGGCGCCGAGTCACACCACGACGGACAACGCGCTGCACGAACCAGCACGCTGCACGACCAACACACACTTCGACCTATGCCCCCCTTCAGGATGTTTATGAAAATTAAACGAGCCGAAGGCGAGCAGGAGGTTCCCTCGCACTGGAGGCGCCATGTCAAACCACGACGGACAACGTGCCACACGAACCAACACGCTGCACGACCAACACACACTTCGACCTATGCCCCCCTTCAAGATGTTTACGAAAATTAAACGAGCCGAAGGCGAGCAGGAGGTTCCCTCGCGCCGGAGGCGCCGTGTCACACCACGACGGACAACGCGCCGCACGAACCAGCACGCTGCACGCCCAACAAACACTTCGACCTATGCCCCCCCTTCAAGATGTTTATGAAAATTAAACGAGCCGAAGGCGAGCAGGAGGTTCCCTCGCGCCGGAGGCGCCGTGTCACCCACGACGGACAACGCGCCGCACGAACCAGCACGCTGCACGACCAACACACATTTCGACCTATGCCCCCCTTCAAGATGTTTATGAATATTAAACGAGCCGAAGGCGAGTAGGAGGTTCCCTCGCGCCGGAGGCGCCGTGTCACACCACGACGACCAACGCGCCGGACGAACCAGCACGCTGCACGACTAACACACACTTCGACCTATGCCCCCCCTTCAAGATGTTTATGAAAATTAAACGAGCCGAAGGCGAGCAGGAGGTTCCCTTACGCCGGAGGCGCCGTGTCACACCACGACGGACAACGCGCCGCACGAACCAGCACGCCGCACGACCAACACACACTTCGACCTATGGCCCCCCTTCAAGATGTTTATGAAAATTAAACGAGCCGAAGGCGAGCAGGAGGTTCCCTCGCGCCGGAGGCGCCGTGTCACACCACGATGGACAACGCGCCGCACGTCCAACACACACTTCGACCTATGCCCCCCCTTCAAGATGTTTATTAAAATTAAACGAGCCGAAGGCGAGCGGGAGGTTCCCTCGCGCCGGAGGCGCCGTGTCACACCATGATGGACAACGCGCCGCACGAACCAACACGCTGCACGACCAACACACACTTCGACCTATGCCCCCCTTCAAGATGTTTATGAAAATTAAACGAGCCGAAGGTGAGCAGGAGGTTTCCTCGGGCTGGAGGCGCCGTGTCACACCACGAGGGACAACGCGCCGCACGAACCAGCACGCTGCACGACAAACACACACTTCGACCTATGCCCCCCCTTCAAGATGTTTATTAAAATTACACGAGCCGAAGGCGAGCAGGAGGTTCCCTCGGGCCGGAGGCGCCGTGTCACACCACGACGGACAACGCGCCACACGAACCAACACATTGCACGACCAACACACACTTCGACCTATGCCCCCCCTTCTAGATGTTTATGAAAATTAAATGAGCCGAAGGCGAGCAGGAGATTCCCTCGGGCTGGAGGCGCCGTGTCACACCACGACGGACAACGCGCCGCACGAACCAGCACGCTGCACGACCAACACACACTTCGACCTATGCGCCCCTTCAGGATGTTTATGAAAATTAAACGAGCCGAAGGCGAGCAGGAGGTTCCCTCGTGCAGGAGGCGCCGTGTCACACCACGACGGACAACGCGCCGCACGAACCAGCACGCTGCACGACCAACACACACTTCGACCTATGCCCCCCTTCAAGATGTTTATGAATATTAAACGAGCCGAAGGCGAGTAGGAGGTTCCCTCGCGCCGGAGGCGCCGTGTCACACCACGACGAACAACGTGCCGGACGAACCAGCACGCTGCACGACCAACACACACTTCGACCTATGCCCCCCCTTCAAGATGTTTATGAAAGTTAAACAAGCCGAAGGCGAGCAGGAGGTTCCCTCGCGCCGGAGGCGCCGTGTCACCCACGACGGACAACGCGCCGCACGAACCAGCACGCTGCACGACCAACACACACTTTGACCTATGCCCCCCCTTCAAGATGTTTCTGAAAATGAAACGAGCCGAAGGTGAGCAGGAGGTTCCCTCGCGCCGGAGGCGCCGTGACACACCACGACGCACAACGCGCCGCACGAATCAGCACGATGCACGACCAACACACAATCCGACCTATGCCCGCCTTCAGGATGTTTATGAAAATTAAACGAGCCGAAGGTGAGCAGGAGGTTCCCTCGCGCCGGAGGCGCCGAGTCACACCACGACGGACAACGCGCTGCACGAACCAGCACGCTGCACGACCAACACACACTTCGACCTATGCCCCCCTTCAGGATGTTTATGAAAATTAAACGAGCCGAAGGCGAGCAGGAGGTTCCCTCGCACTGGAGGCGCCATGTCAAACCACGACGGACAACGTGCCACACGAACCAACACGCTGCACGACCAACACACACTTCGACCTATGCCCTCCTTCATGATGTTTACGAAAATTAAACGAGCCGAAGGCGAGCAGGAGGTTCCCTCGCGCCGGAGGCGCCGTGTCACACCACGACGGACAACGCGCCGCACGAACCAGCACGCTACACGACCAACACACACTTCGACCTATGCCCCCCCTTCAAGATGTTTATGAAAATTAAACGAGCCGAAGGCGAGCAGGAGGTTCCCTCGCGCCGGAGGCGCCGTGTCACCCACGACGGACAACGCGCCGCACGAACCAGCACGCTGCACGACCAACACACACTTTGACCTATGACCCCCTTCAAGATGTTTATGAAAATTAAGCGAGCCGAAGGTGAGCAGGAGGTTCCCTCGGGCTGTAGGCGCCGTGTCACACCACGACGGACAACGCGCCGCACGAACCAGCACGCTGCACGACCAACACACACTTCGACCTATGCCCCCCTTCAAGATGTTTATGAATATTAAACGAGCCGAAGGCGGGCAGGAGGTTCCCTCGTGCCGGAGGCGCCGTGTCACACCACGACGGACAACGCGCCGCACGAACCAGCACGCTGCACGACCAACACACATTTCGACCTATGCCCCCCTTCAAGATGTTTATGAATATTAAACGAGCCGAAGGCGAGTAGGAGGTTCCCTCGCGCCGGAGGCGCCGTGTCACACCACGACGAACAACGCACCGGACGAACCAGCACGCTGCACGACTAACACACACGTCGACCTATGCCCCCCCTTCAAGATGTTTATGAAAATTAAACGAGCCGAAGGCGAGCAGGAGGTTCCCTTGCGCCGGAGGCGCCGTGTCACACCACGACGGACAACGCGCCGCACGAACCAGCACGCCGCACGACCAACACACACTTCGACCTATGCCCCCCCCTTCAAGATGTTTATGAAAATTAAACGAGCCGAAGGCGAGCAGGAGGTTCCCTCGCGCCGGAGGCGCCGTGTCACACCATGATGGACAACGCGCCGCACGAACCAACACGCTGCACGACCAACACACACTTCGACCTATGCCCCCCTTCAAGATGTTTATGAAAATTAAACGAGCCGAAGGTGAGCAGGAGGTTCCCTCGGGCTGGAGGCGCCGTGTCACACCACGAGGGACAACGCGCCGCACGAACCAGCACGCTCCACGACCAACACACACTTCGACCTATGCCCCCCCTTCCAGATGTTTATTAAAATTACACGAGCCGAAGGCGAGAAGGACGTTCCCTCGGGCCGGAGGCGCCGTGTCACACCACGACGGACAACGCGCCACACGAACCAACACACTGCACGACCAACACACACTTCGACCTATGCCCCCCCTTCTAGATGTTTATGAAAATTAAATGAGCTGAAGGCGAGCAGGAGATTCCCTCGCGCCGGAGTCGCCGTGTCACACCACGACGGACAACGCGCCGCGCGAACCAGCACGCTGCACGACCAACACACATTTCGACATATGCCCCCCCTTCAAGATGTTTATGAAAATTAAACGAGCCGAAGGCGAGCAGGAGGTTCCCTTGCGCCGGAGCCGCCGTGTCACACCACGACGGACAACGCGCCGCACGAACCAGCACACGGCACGACCAACACACACTTCGACCTATGGCCCCCCTTCAAGATGTTTATTAAAATTAAACAAGCCGAAGGCGAGCAGGAGGTTCCCTCGCACCGAAGGCGCCTTGTCACGCCACGATAGACAACGCGCCGCACGAACCAACACGCTGCACGACCAACACACATTTCGACCTATGCCCCCCTTCAAGATGTTTATGAAAATTAAACGAGCCGAAGGTGAGCAGGAGGTTCCCTCGGGCTGGAGGCGCCGTGTCACACCACGAGGGACAACGCACCGCACGAACCAGCACGCTGCACGACCAACACACACTTCAACCTATGCCCCCCCTTCTAGATGTTTCTTAAAATTAAACGAGCGGAAGGCAAGCAGGAGGTTCCCTCGTGCCGGAGGCGCCGTGTCACACCACGACGGACAACGCGCCGCACGAACCAGCACGCTACACGACCAAGACACACTTCGACCTATGCCCCCCCTTTGTGATGTTTATGAAAATTAAACAAGCCGAAGGCGAGCAGGAGGTTCCCTCGCGCCGGAGGCGCCGTGTCACACCACGAGGGACAACGCGCCGCACGAACCAGCTCGCTGCACGACCAACACACACTTCGACCTATGCCCACCTTTAAGATGTTTAAGAAAATTAAATGAGCCGAAGGCGAGTAGGAGGTTCCCTCGCGCCGGAGGCGTCGTGTCGCACCATGACGGACAACGCGCCGCACGAACCAGCACGCTACACGACCAACACACACTTCGACCTATGCCCCCCTTCAAGATGTTTACGAAAATTAAACGAGCCGAAGGCGAGCAGGAGGTTCCCACACGCCGGAGGCGCCGTGTCACACCACGAGGGAAAACGCGCCGCACGAACCAGCACGCTGCACGACCAACACACACTTCGACCTATGCCCCCCCTTCAAGATGTTTCTGAAAATTAAACGAGACGAAGGCGATCAGGAGCTTCCCTCGCGCCGGAGGCGCCGTGTCACACCACAACGGACAACGCGCCGCACGAACCAGCACGCTGCACGACCAACACACACTTCGACCTATGCCCCCCCTTCAAGATGTTTATGAAAATTAAACGAGCCGAAGGCGAGCAGGAGGTTCCCTTCCGCCGGAGGCGCCGTGTCACACCACGACGGACAACGCGCCGCACGAACCAGCACGCTGCACGACCAACACACACTTCGACCTATGGCCCCCCTTCAAGATGTTTATGAAAATTAAACGAGCCGAAGGCGAGCAGGAGGTTCCCTCACGCCGGAGGCGCCGTGTCACAGCACGAACCAACACGCTGCACGACCAACACACACTTCGACCTATGCCCCCCTTCAAGATGTTTATGAAAATTGAACGAGCCGAAGGTGAGCAGGAGGTTCCCTCGGTTGGAGGCGCCGTGTCACACCACGAGGGACAACGCGCCGCACGAACCAGCACGCTACACGACCAACACACACTTCGACCTATGCCCCCCCTTCAAGATGTTTATTAAAATTAAACGAGCCGAAGGCGAGCAGGAGGTTCCCTCGCGCCGGAGGCGCCGTGTCACACCACGATGGACAACGCGCCGCACGGACCAACACACTGCACGACCAACACACACTTCGACCTATGCCCCCCCTTCAAGATGTTTATGAAAATTAAATGAGCCGAAGGCGAGCAGGAGATTCCCTCGCGCCGGAAGCGCCGTGTCACACCACGACGGACAACGCGCCGCGCGAACCAGCACGCTGCACGACCAACACACATTTCGACATATGCCCCCCCTTCAAGATGTTTATGAAAATTAAACGAGCCGAAGGCGAGCAGGAGGTTCCCTTGCGCCGGAAGCGCCGTGTCACACCACGACGGACAACGCGCCGCACGAACCAGCACGCGGCACGACCAACACACACTTCAACCTATGGCCCCCCTTCAAGATGTTTATTGAAATTAAACGAGCCGAAGGCGAGCAGGTGGTTCCCTCGCACCGAAGGCGCCTTGTCACACCACGATAGACAACGCGCCACTCGAACCAACACGCTGCACGACCAACACACATTTCGACCTATGCCCCCCTTCAAGATGTTTATGAAAATTAAACGAGCCGAAGGTGAGCAGGAGGTTCCCTCGGGCTGGAGGCGCCGTGTCACACCACGAGGGACAACGCACCGCACGAACCAGCACGCTGCACGACCAACACACACTTCAACCTATGCCCCCCTTCTAGATGTTTATTAAAATTAAACGAGCCGAAGGCGAGCAGGAGGTTCCCTCGCGCCGGAGGCGTCGTGTCGCACCATGACGGACAACGCGCCGCACGAACCAGCACGCTACACGACCAACACACACTTCGACCTATGCCCCCCTTCAAGATGTTTACGAAAATTAAACGAGCCGAAGGCGAGCAGGAGGTTCCCACACGCCGGAGGCGCCGTGTCACACCACGAGGGAAAACGCGCCGCACGAACCAGCACGCTGCACGACCAACACACACTTCGACCTATGCCCCCCCTTCAAGATGTTTCTGAAAATTAAATGAGCCGAAGGCGATCAGGAGCTTCCCTCGCGCCGGAGGCGCCGTGTCACACCACGACGGACAACGCGCCGCACGAACCAGCACGCTGCACGACCAACACACACTTCGACCTATGCCCCCCCTTCAAGATGTTTATGAAAATTAAACGAGCCGAAGGCGAGCAGGAGGTTCCCTTGCGCCGGAGGCGCCGTGTCACACCACGACAGACAACGCGCCGCACGAACCAGCACGCTGCACGACCAACACACACTTCGACCTATGCCCCCCCTTCAAGATGTTTATGAAAATTAAACGAGCCGAAGGCGAGCAGGAGGTTCCCTTGCGCCGGAGGCGCCGTGTCACACCACGACGGACAACGCGCCGCACGAACCAGCACGCTGCACGACCAACACACACTTCGACCTATGGCCCCCCTTCAAGATGTTTATGAAAATTAAACGAGCCGAAGGCGAGCAGGAGGTTCCCTTGCGCCGGAGGCGCCGTGTCACACCACGACGGACAACGCGCCGCACGAACCAGCACGCTGCACGACCAACACACACTTCGACCTATGGCCCCCCTTCAAGATGTTTATGAAAATTAAACGAGCCGAAGGCGAGCAGGAGGTTCCCTCGCGCCGGAGGCGCCGTGTCACACCACGAGGGACAACGCGCCGCACGAACCAACACGCTGCACGACCAACACACACTTCGACCTATGCCCCCCTTCAAGATGTTTATGAAAATTAAACGAGCCGAAGGTGAGCAGGAGGTTCCCTCGCACCGAAGGCGCCTTGTCACACCACGATAGACAACGCGCCACACGAACCAACACGCTGCACGACCAACACACATTTCGACCTATGCCCCCCTTCAAGATGTTTATGAAAATTAAACGAGCCGAAGGTGAGCAGGAGGTTCCCTCGGGCTGGAGGCGCCGTGTCACACCACGAGGGACAACGCACCGCACGAACCAGCACGCTGCACGACCAACACACACTTCAACCTATGCCCCCCTTCTAGATGTTTATTAAAATTAAACGAGCCGAAGGCAAGCAGGAGGTTCCCTCGTGCCGGAGGCGCCGTGTCACACCACGACGGACAACGCGCCACACGAACCAACACATTGCACGACCAACACACACTTCGACCTATGCCCCCCCCTTCTAGATGTTTATGAAAATTAAATGAGCCGAAGGCGAGCAGGAGATTCCCTCGGGCTGGAGGCGCCGTGTCACACCACGAGGGACAACGCGCCGCACGAACCAGCACGCTGCACGACCAACACACACTTCGACCTATGCCCCCCTTTAAGATGTTTAAGAAAATTAAACGAGCCGAAGGCGAGTAGGAGGTTCCCTCGCGCCGGAGGCATCGTGTCGCACCATGACGGACAACGCGCCGCACGAACCAGCACGCTACACGACCAACACACACTTCGACCTATGCCCCCCTTCAAGATGTTTACGAAAATTAAACGAGCCGAAGGCGAGCAGGAGGTTCCCACACGCCGGAGGCGCCGTGTCACACCACGAGGGAAAACGCGCCGCACGAACCAGCACGCTGCACGACCAACACACACTTCGACCTATGCCCCCCTTCAAGATGTTTCTGAAAATTAAATGAGCCGAAGGCGATCAGGAGCTTCCCTCGCGCCGGAGGCGCCGTGTCACACCACGACGGACAACGCGCCGCACGAACCAGCACGCTGCACGACCAACACACACTTCGACCTATGCCCCCCCTTCAAGATGTTTATGAAAATTAAACGAGCCGAAGGCGAGCAGGAGGTTCCCTTGCGCCGGAGGCGCCGTGTCACACCACGACGGACAACGCGCCGCACGAACCAGCACGCTGCACGACCAACACACACTTCGACCTATGCCCCCCCTTCAAGATGTTTATGAAAATTAAACGAGCCGAAGGCGAGCAGGAGGTTCCCTTGCGCCGGAGGCGCCGTGTCACACCACGACGGACAACGCGCCGCACGAACCAGCACGCTGCACGACCAACACACACTTCGACCTATGGCCCCCCTTCAAGATGTTTATGAAAATTAAACGAGCCGAAGGCGAGCAGGAGGTTCCCTTGCGCCGGAGGCGCCCTGTCACACCACGACGGACAACGCGCCGCACGAACCAGCACGCTGCACGACCAACACACACTTCGACCTATGGCCCCCCTTCAAGATGTTTATGAAAATTAAACGAGCCGAAGGCGAGCAGGAGGTTCCCTCGCGCCGGAGGCGCCGTGTCACACCACGAGGGACAACGCGCCGCACGAACCAACACGCTGCACGACCAACACACACTTCGACCTATGCCCCCCTTCAAGATGTTTATGAAAATTAAACGAGCCGAAGGTGAGCAGGAGGTTCCCTCGGTTGGAGGCGCCGTGTCACACCACGATGGACAACGCGCCGCACGAACCAGCACGCTGCACGACCAACACACACTTCGACCTATGCCCCCCCTTCAAGATGTTTATTAAAATTAAACGAGCCGAAGGCGAGCAGGAGGTTCCCTCGCGCCGGAGGCGCCGTGTCACACCACGATGGACAACGCGCCGCACGAACCAGCACGCTGCACGACCAACACACACTTCGACCTATGCCCCCCCTTCAAGATGTTTATGAAAATTAAACGAGCCGAAGGCGAGCAGGAGATGCCCTCGCGCCGGAAGCGCCGTGTCACACCACGACGGACAACGCGCCGCGCGAACCAGCACGCTGCACGACCAACACACATTTCGACATATGCCCCCCCTTCAAGATGTTTATGAAAATTAAACGAGCCGAAGGCGAGCAGGAGGTTCCCTTGCGCCGGAGGCGCCGTGTCACACCACGACGGACAACGCGCCGCACGAACCAGCACGCGGCACGACCAACACACACTTCGACCTATGGCCCCCCTTCAAGATGTTTATTAAAATTAAACGAGCCGAAGGCGAGCAGGAGGTTCCCTCGCACCGAAGGCGCCTTGTCACACCACGATAGACAACGCGCCGCACGAACCAACACGCTGCACGACCAACACACATTTCGACCTATGCCCCCCTTCAAGATGTTTATGAAAATTAAACGAGCCGAAGGTGAGCAGGAGGTTCCCTCGGGCTGGAGGCGCCGTGTGACACCACGAGGGACAACGCACCGCACGAACGAGCACGCTGCACGACCAACACACACTTCAACCTATGCCCCCTTCTAGATGTTTATTAAAATTAAACGAGCCGAAGGCAAGCAGGAGGTTCCCTCGTGCCGAAGGCGCCGTGTCACACCACGACGGACAACGCGCCGCACGAACCAGCACGCTGCACGACGAAGACACACTTCGACCTATGCCCCCCCTTTGGGATGTTTATGAAAATTAAACAAGCCGAAGGCGAGCAGGAGGTTCCCTCGCGCCGGAGGCGCCGTGTCACACCACGAGGGACAACGCGCCGCACGAACCAGCACGCTGCACGACCAACACACACTTCGACCTATGCCCCCCTTTAAGATGTTTAAGAAAATTAAACGAGCCGAAGGCGAGTAGGAGGTTCCCTCGCGCCGGAGGCGTCATGTCGCACCATGACGGACAACGCGCCGCACGAACCAGCACGCTACACGACCAACACACACTTCGACCTATGCCCCCCTTCAAGATGTTTACGAAAATTAAACGAGCCGAAGGCGAGCAGGAGGTTCCCACATGCCGGAGGCGCCGTGTCACACCACGAGGGAAAGCGCGCCGCACGAACCAGCACGCTGCACGACCAACACACACTTCGACCTATGCCCCCCCTTCAAGATGTTTATGAAAATTAAACGAGCCGAAGGCGAGCAGGAGGTTCCCTTGCGCCGGAGGCGCCATGTCACACCACGACGGACAACGCGCCGCACGAACCAGCACGCTGCACGACCAACACACACTTCGACCTATGGCCCCCCTTCAAGATGTTTATGAAAATTAAACGAGCCGAAGGCGAGCAGGAGGTTCCCTCGCGCCGGAGGCGCCGTGTCACACCACGAGGGACAACGCGCCGCACGAACCAACACGCTGCACGACCAACACACACTTCGACCTATGCCCCCCTTCAAGATGTTTATGAAAATTAAACGAGCCGAAGGTGAGCAGGAGGTTCCCTCGGTTGGAGGCGCCGTGTCACACCACGATGGACAACGCGCCGCACGAACCAGCACGCTGCACGACCAACACACACTTCGACCTATGCCCCCCCTTCAAGATGTTTATTAAAATTAAACGAGCCGAAGGCGAGCAGGAGGTTCCCTCGCGCCGGAGGCGCCGTGTCACACCACGATGGACAACGCGCCGCACGAACCAGCACGCTGCACGACCAACACACACTTCGACCTATGCCCCCCCTTCAAGATGTTTATGAAAATTAAACGAGCCGAAGGCGAGCAGGAGATGCCCTCGCGCCGGAAGCGCCGTGTCACACCACGACGGACAACGCGCCGCGCGAACCAGCACGCTGCACGACCAACACACATTTCGACATATGCCCCCCCTTCAAGATGTTTATGAAAATTAAACGAGCCGAAGGCGAGCAGGAGGTTCCCTTGCGCCGGAGGCGCCGTGTCACACCACGACGGACAACGCGCCGCACGAACCAGCACGCGGCACGACCAACACACACTTCGACCTATGGCCCCCCTTCAAGATGTTTATTAAAATTAAACGAGCCGAAGGCGAGCAGGAGGTTCCCTCGCACCGAAGGCGCCTTGTCACACCACGATAGACAACGCGCCGCACGAACCAACACGCTGCACGACCAACACACATTTCGACCTATGCCCCCCTTCAAGATGTTTATGAAAATTAAACGAGCCGAAGGTGAGCAGGAGGTTCCCTCGGGCTGGAGGCGCCGTGTCACACCACGAGAAACAACGCACCGCACGAACGAGCACGCTGCACGACCAACACACACTTCAACCTATGCCCCCTTCTAGATGTTTATTAAAATTAAACGAGCCGAAGGCAAGCAGGAGGTTCCCTCGTGCCGAAGGCGCCGTGTCACACCACGACGGACAACGCGCCGCACGAACCAGCACGCTGCACGACGAAGACAAACTTCGACCTATGCCCCCCCTTTGGGATGTTTATGAAAATTAAACAAGCCGAAGGCGAGCAGGAGGTTCCCTCGCGCCGGAGGCGCCGTGTCACACCACGAGGGACAACGCGCCGCACGAACCAGCACGCTGCACGACCAACACACACTTCGACCTATGCCCCCCTTTAAGATGTTTAAGAAAATTAAACGAGCCGAAGGCGAGTAGGAGGTTCCCTCGCGCCGGAGGCGTCATGTCGCACCATGACGGACAACGCGCCGCACGAACCAGCACGCTACACGACCAACACACACTTCGACCTATGCCCCCCTTCAAGATGTTTACGAAAATTAAACGAGCCGAAGGCGAGCAGGAGGTTCCCACATGCCGGAGGCGCCGTGTCACACCACGAGGGAAAGCGCGCCGCACGAACCAGCACGCTGCACGACCAACACACACTTCGACCTATGCCCCCCCTTCAAGATGTTTCTGAAAATTAAATGAGCCGAAGGCGATCAGGAGCTTCCCTCGCGCCGGAGGCGCCGTGTGACAGCACGACGGACAACGCGCCGCACGAACCAGCACGCTGCACGACCAACACACACTTCGACCTATGCCCCCCCCTTCAAGATGTTTATGAAAATTAAACGAGCCGAAGGCGAGCAGGAGGTTCCCTTGCGCCGGAGGCGCCGTGTCACACCACGACGGACAACACGCCGCACGAACCAGCACGCTGCACGACCAACACACACTTCGACCTATGGCCCCCCTTCAAGATGTTTATGAAAATTAAACGAGCCGAAGGCGAGCAGGAGGTTCCCTTGCGCCGGAGGCGCCGTGTCACACCACGAGGGACAATGCGCCGCACGAACCAACACGCTGCACGACCAACACACACTTCGACCTATGCCCCCCTTCAAGATATTTATGAAAATTAAACGAGCCGAAGGCGAGCAGGAGGTTCCCTCGCGCCGGAGGCGCCGTGTCACACCACGATGGACAACGCAACGCACGAACCAGCACGCTGCACGACCAACATACACTTCGACCTATGCCCCCCCTTCAAGATGTTTCTGAAAATTAAATGAGCCGAAGGCGATCAGGAGCTTCCCTCGCGCCGGAGGCGCCGTGTGACACCACGACGGACAACGCGCCGCACGAACCAGCACGCTGCACGACCAACACACACTTCGACCTATGCCCCCCCTTCAAGATGTTTATGAAAATTAAACGAGCCGAAGGCGAGCAGGAGGTTCCCTTGCGCCGGAGGCGCCGTGTCACACCACGACGGACAACACGCCGCACGAACCAGCACGCTGCACGACCAACACACACTTCGACCTATGGCCCCCCTTCAAGATGTTTATGAAAATTAAACGAGCCGAAGGCGAGCAGGAGGTTCCCTTGCGCCGGAGGCGCCGTGTCACACCACGAGGGACAATGCGCCGCACGAACCAACACGCTGCACGACCAACACACACTTCGACCTATGCCCCCCTTCAAGATATTTATGAAAATTAAACGAGCCGAAGGCGAGCAGGAGGTTCCCTCGCGCCGGAGGCGCCGTGTCACACCACGATGGACAACGCAACGCACGAACCAGCACGCTGCACGACCAACATACACTTTGACCTATGCCCCCCCTTCAAGATGTTTATGAAAATTAAATGAGCAGAAGGCGAGCAGGAGATTGCCTCGCGCCGAAGGCGCCGTGTCACACCACGACGGACAACGTGCTGCACGAACCACCACGCTGCACGACCAACACACACTTCGACCTGTGCCCCCCGTCAAGATGTTTATGAAAATTAAACGAGCCGAAGGCGAGCAGGAGGTTCCCTCGCGCCGGAGGCGCCGTGTCACACCACGAGGGACAACGCACCGCACGAACCAGCATGCTGCACGACCAACACACACTTCGACCTATTGCCCCCCTTCAAGATGTTTATTAAAATTAAACGAGCCGAAGGCGAGCAGGAGGTTCCCTCGCGCCGGAGGCACCGTGTCACACCACGACGGACAACGCGCCGCACGAACCAACACACTGCACGACCAACACACACTTCGACCTATTGCCCCCCTTCTAGATGTTTATGAAAATTAAAGGAGCCGAAGGCGAGCAGGAGATTCCCTCGCGCCGGAGGCGCCGTGTCACACCACGACGGACAACGCGCCGCACGAACCAGCACACTGCACGACCAACACACACTTCGACCTACGCCCCCCCTTCTAGATGTTTATGAAAATTAAAGGAGCCGAAGGCGAGCAGGAGATTCCCTCGCGCCGGAGGCGCCGTGTCACACCACGACGGACAACGCGCCGCGCGAACCAGCACGCTGCACGACCAACACACACTTCGACATATGCCCCCCCTTCAAGATGTTTATAAAAATTAAACGAGCCGAAGGCGAGAAGGAGGTTCCCTTGCCCTGGAGGCGCCTTGTCACACCACGACGGACAACGCGCCGCACGAACCAGTACGCGGCTAGACCAACACACACTTCGACCTATGGCCCCCCTTCAAGATGTTTATGAAAATTAAACGAGCCGAAGGCGAGCAGGAGGTTCCCTCGCACCGAAGGCGCCTTGTCACACCACGATAGACAACGCGCCGCACGAACCAACACGCTGCACGACCAACACACACTTCGACCTATGCCCCCCTTCAAGATGTTTATGAAAATTAAACGAGCCAAAGGTGAGCAGGAGGTTCCCTCGGGCTGGAGGCGCCTTGTCACACCACGAGGGACAACGCGCCGCACGAACCAGCATGCTGCACGACCAACACACAGTTCGACCTATGCCCCCCCTTCAAGATGTTTATTAAAATTAAACGAGCCGAAGGCGAGCAGGAGGTTCCCTCGCGCCGGAGGCGCCGTGTCACACCACGACGGACAACGCGCCGCACGAACCAGCACGCTGCACGACCAACAAACACTTCGACCTATGCCCCCCCTTCGGGATGTTTATGAAATTTAAACGAGTCGAAGGCGAGCAGGAGGTTCCCTCGAGCCGGAGGCGCCGTGTCACACCACGAGGGACAACGCGCCGCACGAACCAGCACGCTGCACGACCAACGCACACTTCGACCTATGCCCCCCTTCAAGATGTTTAAGAAAATTAAACGAGCCGAAGGCGAGTAGGAGGTTCCCTCGCGCCGGAGGCGCCGTGTCGCACCATGACTGACAACGTGCCGCACGAACCAGCACGCTACACGACCAACACACACTTCGACCTATGCCTCCCTTCAAGATGTTTACGAAAATTAAACGAGCCGAAGGCGAGCAGGAGGTTCCCTCGCGCCGGAGGCGCCGTGTCACGCCACGAGCGAAAACGCGCCGCACGAACCAGCACGCTGCACGACCAACACACACTTCGACCTATGCCCCCCTTCAAGATGTTTATGAAAATTAAACGAGCCGAAGGTGAGCAGGAGGTTCCCTCGGGCTGGAGGCGCCGTGTCACACCACGAGGGACAACGCGCCGCCCGAACCAGCACGCTGCACGACCAACACACACTTCGACCTATGCCCCCCCTTCAAGATGTTTATTAAAATTACACGAGCTGAAGGCGAGCAGGAGGTTCCCTCGCGCCGGAGGCGCCGTGTCACACCACGACGGACAACACGCCACACGAACCAACACGCTGCACGACCAACACACACTTTGACCTATGCCCCCCCTTCTAGATGTTTATGAAAATTGAATGAGCCGAAGGCGAGCAGGAGATTCCCTCGCGCCGGAGGCGCCGTGTCACACCACGACGGACAACGCGCCGCACGAACCAGCACGCTGCACGACCAACACACATTTCGACATATGCCCCCCCTTCAAGACGTTTATGAAAATTAAACGAGCCGAAGGCGAGTAGGAGGTTCCCTTGCGCCGGAGGCGCCGTGTCACACCACGACGGACAACGCGCCGCACGAACCAGCACACGGCACGACCAACACACACTTCGACCTATGGCCCCCCTTCAAGATGTTTATTAAAATTAGACGAGCCGAAGGCGAGCAGGAGGTTCCCTCGCACCGAAGGCGCCTTGTCACACCACGATAGACAACGCGCCGCACGAACCAACACGCTGCACGATCAACACACATTTCGACCTATGCCCCCCTTCAAGATGTTTATGAAAATTAAACGAGCCGAAGGTGAGCAGGACGTTCCCTCGGGCTGGAGGCGCCGTGTCACACCACGAGGGACAACGCACCGCACGAACCAGCACGCTGCACGACCAACACACACTTCAACCTATGCCCAAAATTAAACGAGCGGAAGGCAAGCAGGAGGTTCCCTCGTGCCGGAGGCGCCGTGTCACACCACGACGGACAACGCGCCGCACGAACCAGCACGCCGCACGACCAAGACACACTTCGACCTATGCCCCCCCTTTGGGATGTTTATGAAAATTAAACGAGCCGAAGGCGAGCAGGAGGTTCCCTCGCGCCGGAGGCGCCGTGTCACACCACGAGGGACAACGCGCCGCACGAACCAGCACGCTGCACGACCAACACACACTTCGACCTATGCCCTCCTTTAAGATGTTTAAGAAAATTAAACGAGCCGAAGGCGAGTAGGAGGTTCCCTCGCGCCGGAGGCGTCGTGTCGCACCATGACGGACAACGCGCCGCACGAACCAGCACGCTACACGACGAACACACACTTCGACCTATGCCCCCCTTCAAGATGTTTACGAAAATTAAACGAGCCGAAGGCGAGCAGGAGGTTCCCACACGCAGGAGGCGCCGTGTCACACCACGAGGGAAAACGCGCCGCACGAACCAGCACGCTGCACGACCAACACACACTTCGACCTATGCCCCCCCTTCAAGATGTTTCTGAAAATTCAACGAGCCGAAGGCGATCAGGAGCTTCCCTCGCGCCGGAGGCGCCGTGTCACACCACGACGGACAACGCGCCGCACGAACCAGCACGCTGCACGACCAACACACACTTCGACCTATGCCCCCCTTCAAGATGTTTATGAAAATTAAACGAGCCGAAGGCGAGCAGGAGGTTCCCTTGCGCCGGAGGCGCCGTGTCACACCACGACGGACAACGCGCCGCACGAACCAGCACGCTGCACGACCAACACACACTTCGACCTATGGCCCCCCTTCAAGATGTTTATGAAAATTAAACGAGCCGAAGGCGAGTAGGAGGTTCCCTCGCGCCGGAGGCTTCGTGTCACACCACGAGGGACAACGCGCCGCACGAACCAACACGCTGCACGACCAACACACACTTCGACCTATGCCCTCCTTCAAGATGTTTATGAAAATTAAACGAGCCGAAGGTGAGCAGGAGGTTCCCTCGGTTGGAGGCGCCGTGTCACACCACGAGGGACAACACGCCGCACGAACCAGCACGCTGCACGACCAACACAGACTTCGACCTATGCCCCCCCTTCAAGATGTTTATTAAAATTAAACGAGCCGAAGGCGAGCAGGAGGTTCCCTCGCGCCGGAGGCGCCGTGTCACACCACGATGGACAACGCGCCGCACGAACCAACACACTGCACGACCAACACACACTTCGACCTATGCCCCCCCTTCAAGATGTTTATGAAAATTAAATGAGCCGAAGGAGAGCAGGAGATTCCCTCGCGCCGGACGCGCCGTGTCACACCACGACGGACAACGCGCCGCGCGAACCAGCACGCTGCACGACCAACACACACTTCGACATATGCCCCCCTTCAAGATGTTTATGAAAATTAAATGAGCCGAAGGCGAGCAGGAGGTTCCCTTGCGCCGGAGGCGCCGTGTCACACCACGACGGACAACGCGCCGCACGAACCACCACGCTGCACGACCAACACACACTTCGACCTATGCCTCCCTTCAAGATGTTTATTAAAATTAAACGAGCCAAAGGCGAGCAGGAGATCCCTCGCGCCGGAGGCGCCGTGTCACACCACGACGGACAACGCGCCGCACGAACCAACACACTGCACGACCAACACACACTTCGACCTATGCCCCCCCTTCAAGATGTTTATGAAAATTAAAGGAGCCGAAGGCGAGCAGGAGATTCCCTCGCGCCGGAGGCGCCGTGTCACACCACGACGGACAACGCGCTGCGCGAACCAGCACATACTTCGACATATGCCCCCCCTTCAAGATGTTAATAAAAATTAAACGAGCCGAAGGCGAGCAGGACGTTCCCTTGCGCTGGAGGCGCCTTGTCACACTGTAACGCCCACGATGCGGCTATATCTCACACGTGTCGAGGCACGACTTAGAGGCATAACCGCATAGTGGTTTTGTCGCAAGAAGGGTCATCTTCACACAATCCCATGTAATGAACAAGAATGGGATAAAGAGTTGGCTTACAATCGCCACTTCACACAATACATAAATATCATTCATACATCATCCAAAATACAATCATATAGACCGAGTACGGTCAAAATCCAGATGAAAATAAGACAACCCCAAATGCTAGATTCCCGATCGTCCCAACTGGGCTCCACTACTGATCATCAGGAAAAGACACATAGTAACGACCACGTTCCTCGTCGAACTCCCACTTGAGATCGACGCCATCATCTGCACTGGCATCGTCGGCACCTGCAACTGGTGTTGGAAGTATCTGTGAGTCACGGGGACTCAGCAATCTCACACCCGCGAGATCAAGACTATTTCAGCTTATAGGACAAAGAGGTGCAAAGAGGTGGAGCTGCAGCGGCAAAAGCATATATGGTGGCTAACTTGCGCAAATGAGAGCGAGAAGAGAAGCAATGGAACGGGCGTCATCTAGCAATGACCAAGAAGAGGTCCTGAACACCTACTTACGTCATACATAACACAGACCGTGTTCACTTCCCGGACTCCGCCGAGAAGAGACCATCACGGCTACACACGCACTTGGTGTATTTTAATTGGGTCAAGTGACAAGTTATCTACAACCGGACATTAACAAAATCCCATCTGCCTCATAACCGCGGGCACGGCTTTCGAAAGATAATACCCTGCAAGGGTGTCCCAACTTAGCCCATCATAAGCTCTCACGGTCAACGAAGGATAAACCTTCTCCCGGAAAGACCCGATCAGTCTCGGAATCCCGGATTACAAGACATCTCGACAATGGTAAAACAAGACCAGCAAAGCCTCCCGAATGTGCCGACAAATCCCGATAGGAGCTGCACATATCTCGTTCTCAGGGCACACCGGATTGTCCAAGCTTCCGATAGGCCAGACCAGAGTTGCCCCTGGTGGCCACCGGCGACTGACAGTTTGGACCAATACTCAGAGGAGCACTGGCCCGGGGGTTTAAAATAAAGATGACCCTCGGGCTCTAGAAAACCCGGGGGAAAAAGGTATAGGTCGCAAATGGTAAAACCAAGGTTGGGTCTTGCTGGAGGAGTTTTATTCAAGGCGAACTGTCAAGGGGGTCCCATAAATCACCCGACCGCGTAAGGAATGCAAACTCAAGGAACATAATCCCGGTTAAACAGTAACTAGGGCGGCAAGAGTGGAACAAAACACCAGGCATAAGGCCGAGCCTTCCACCCTTAACCAAAATATATAGATGCATTAAATAAATAAGAGATAATGTGATATCCCAACATATCCATGTTCCGACATGGAACAAACTTCAACTTCACCTGCAGCTAGCAACGCTATAAGAGGGGCTGAGCAAAAGCGGTAACATAGCCAAACAACGGTTTGCTAGGAAAGGATGGTTAGGGGCTGACATGGCTGAAATAGGAGACATGATATAGCAAGTGATAGGTAGCGGGCATGACAATAGAGCGAACAACTAGCATAGCAAAGATAGAAGTGATTTCGAGGGGTGGTCATCTTGCCTGCAAGGTTCTCAGAGTTGTCGAAAGCTTGATCCTCGTAAGCGTACTCGACAGGTTCCTCGTTCACGAACTCGTCTCCCGGCTCTACCCAAAACAAGAACACAAACAAACGGAACCACAATCAACAACGAGAAATGCGCAAGCAACATGATGCAAAACATGTGTGATATGCAAGATATGATATGCGGTGCATATGCGTGCTCCGGAAGGAAAATGATGAACATGGCAGTAACTTGGCAAACCAAGCATGCCACTGGAAAGATGAGATGATTTCGGTCGAAATCGATATAAAGATCACCGGAATCGGATGCACGGTTTGCAAATGGCAAGCAAAACAAGAATGACACTAATCTGCGATAAACAGCAAGATAGCATTTAAAATACAACAAGTAACAATGCTACAGCACCCCAACATAGCAACAAAGCATATGACGGTAATCTACAGGAGATGCTTGACAAAAGATGAACACTGAGCTACGGCTAGTTCACAACATATCAAACTCAAACAAGCATGGAAAAAGTGCAAAAGATTACAGGTTCACAGACTTGGTGAAAAACTGGACATGGCAGAAATCAGCATCAGGTAGCAATGTTCAGAGCACGAAATCAACAAGCTACATGAACTTAACGTAGCAAAACAAGGCATGTTAGTGTTCTACTAAAAGCACATGACAAAAGTCCCTTACTGACCATAAGCCAAAAAGGACCATAAGATATGATGGCAAGCATGTAAACATAGCAAGTTTCGTTATCAGGTTCCAGACTTAGCAGAAAACAGAGCATGGCAGAAATATTAATATGTAGGCCTATTTGAGATCTTGATGCACTCACTACAGAGAAATGCATGACAAACCAAGCATACCTACAGCAAGATGGCATGTTTATGAAGCTATCCATGGCAAGAACAATTGCATAGCATGTATGGATAAACTACAATAAGCTTGGCAAAAATGCATATCATGTTAAGAATCTGCCAGAAATATTTTATAGCAAAAGTAGAGCAAGATTGAGTCATTCTATGGTACTCTAAAATTGCAAACAGTTGCAGGAATGGATCAATTACAACTATATCTACAAAACATCCTTACTGAATATCTCCAAAATATGCATGGATCTCTCTGTAGCATCAAGTTTACATGGCAACAAAATTACAGCAGACAAGGACTTAGAGAAATCACTAAGTCCCTGACATCAGAAATATTACGGGGCCTACTTTGCATGCTTGCGCTAGTCACCACATAGATCACAAAAATACAAGCACTATACCACTGGAAAGATGGCATGGCATACTTCAAAACACATGTAGAGCTCATGCTCAAAAGATGCACAGAATAAATGATACAAAAAAGACAAATCTCCAAGTTCTGATAAGAACCAGAGAATAACAGCAACTAGCCCTCTTCCAACGAAGATTTGGGCATCAAGATGACCTCTAATGAAAATGATGCAATTGAACAAAATGAAGAGCATCACGAGGCGAACAATTTGACATATTATACGCGCGAATCGGAGCTATATGCACAAAGTTACGGCATCGGGAACATAGCAAGTTGCTGAGAATAAATGAGGACTTAGCGAAAAAAACTAGGGTTTCGGGAGTCAACCTCCGTTGACCCAGATGGGATCGGGGCCGGCGTCGTCTCGGGCTCGGGCGCGGCCGAGGCGGCGGCGCGGCTTGCCGGCGGGAGGAGAAGGGAGGAGGCCGGCGACGGGAGAGGACGAGGGGGCGCAGGGGAGCGGCGGCGCCGGCCGGTGGCGGAGCACCCGAGGGCGGCGGCGGCGGTGAGGAAGACCGGCGGCGGGCGGGGGCGCGCCGGCGCGAGGCGGCGAGCCACGGCGAGCTATGGGCGGCGGCGGTGAGGCGAGGGCGCGCGGCGGCGGAGATGGGCCCCGCGGGCCCGATCCGGGCCCGGCGGGCCTGGCGCGGTGGAGACGGCGGCGGGGGTGACGTGGCGCGATGCCACTGGCCGGGAGCGGCGGCGCGTTTTGTCCGGCGGCGGCTGGACACGTCCGCCCGCGGAGAGGCGATTTAGGGTTACGGGAGACTGCGATTTCGTTTTCGGGATGCCCACATATAAATAGGTAGAGGGAGCTAGGAGGCTCCAAATGAGGTGCGGTTTTCGCCCACACGATCGTGATCGAACGACCTAGAGCATGGAAGAGAGTTTGGTGGGTTTTGGGCTGGTTTTTGAGGGGGTTTTTGCTGGACACTCAAATGGACATTGCGGAGGCCCGGTTAACCGTTGGAGTACCAAACGACCTCCGAATGGAACGAAACTTGACCGGTAGTCTCCGGGTGGTATAATAAAGCCGCTTGACAAGCCTCGGTCCATTCCGAGAAAGTTTGACACACGCACACGAAAGAAAACTAGAGGGGTGCACCGGAGGAGATAGGAGCGCCGGATTGGAAAACGGACAACGGGAAAAATGCTCGGATGCATGAGACGAACACGTATGCGAATGCAATGCACATGATGATATGATATGAAAATGCATGACATGACAAAAAACAAAACGAAAGACAAAACCCAACAACGGAGGGAAAAACATATCACATAGCCGGAAATGGCAAGAGTCGGAGTTACAAATATGGCAAGTTACATGCGGTGTGTTACAACACTCCACCACTACGAGAGGATCTCGTCCCGAGATCTAGGACTGAAAGAACTCCGGATATTCGGAACGGAGATGGTCCTCGCGTTCCCAGGTGGCTTCCCGGTCGGAATGGTGCGACCACTTCACTTTGAGGAATTTGATTGACTTGTTGCGAGTCTTGCGCTCAGTTTCTTCAAGAATAGCAACTGGGTGCTCATGATAAGACAAATCTTCTTGGAGGTCAATCTCTTCGAAGTCGATAGTGCGCTCAGGCGTCTTGAAGCACTTGCGGAGCTGTGACACGTGGAACACATCGTGCACGTTCGCGAAGTTGGAAGGAAGCTCAAGTTGATAGGCGAGGTCGCCTCTTTTGCCAATGATCTTGAAAGGACCCACGTATCTAGGGGCAAGCTTCCCTTTGATACCGAAGCGACGAGTGCCTTTCATTGGAGAGACGCGGAGGTAGACATGGTCTCCGATCTCGAAAGCCAAATCACGATGCTTACTATCATAGTAGCTCTTCTGGCGCGATTGCGCGGCTTTGAGATTATCACGGATGACTTTACACATTTCTTCAGCTTCAGCGATTAAGTCATTGCCAAGAAGTTGGCGTTCACCAGTCTCTGACCAATTGAGAGGAGTACGGCACTTTCTGCCATAGAGAATCTCGAATGGGGCTTTGCCCGAACTCGCTTGGAAGCTGTTGTTGTAGGAGAATTCAGCATAAGGAAGACAATCTTCCCATTTCATGCCAAAGGAAATGACACAAGCCCTGAGCATATCTTCAAGAATTTGATTGACTCGCTCGACTTGGCCACTAGTTTGAGGGTGGAAAGCTGTGCTGAAGCGAATGTTTGTGCCCATGGCCTTCTGGAAGGAGTCCCAGAACTTAGAGGTGAAGATGCTTCCACGATCTGAAGAAATCAATTGTGGAATGCCGTGCAAGGAGACAATTCTGGAGGTGTAGAGCTCTGCCAGCTGAGCTGCTGTGATGGATTCTTTGATAGGAAGGAAATGAGCCACTTTAGAGAGCTTGTCGATGACAACAAAGATAGCGTCATTTCCGCGCTTGGACTTTGGAAATCCAGTCACGAAGTCCATTTCGATATGATCAAACTTCCATTCCAGAATAGCAAGAGGTTGGAGGATACCAGCTGGTCGTTGGTGTTCTGCTTTCACTCTTCGGCAAACATCACATTCATTCACGAATTGCGCAATTTCTCGCTTCATTCGAGTCCACCAATACGACTGCTTGAGGTCATGATACATCTTCGTACTTCCAGGATGAATGGAAAGGAGAGAATTGGGCCTCGTTCATTATGACTTTCCTTAGATCACCTTTCGGAACCACAAACCGGTCCTCGAAGAACAAAGTGTCTCTGTCATCAATGCGATAGCACTTGTATTTGGAAAGACCCTTGTCGATACCACGTTTCACCTTCTTCACCATGGCATCAAGTAGTTGTGCCTCACGAATTTGATCTTCCAAAGTAGGAGATACTATGAGGTTGGCAAGAACGCCTTGAGGAACAACTTGGAGATTCAGCTTGCGGAAAGCTTCACAAAGATCCGGTTGGAAAGGCTTGAGAAATAAGCTGTTGCAATAAGCTTTCCTGCTTAACGCATCTGCAATGACATTAGCCTTGCCTGGAGTATATTCGATACTCGGATTGTACTCTTGAATCATTTCGACCCATCGAGTCTGCCTGAGGTTGAGATTGGGCTGCGTGAAGATATACTTGAGACTCTTGTGATCAGTGAAAATGTCCACTTGTCTTCCCAACAAGAGATGTCTCCACGTAATCAATGCATGGACAACTGCCGCCAACTCAAGATCGTGAGTGGGGTAGTTCTTCTCGTTGGGCTTCAACTGCCGAGAGGTATAAGCCACAACTTTCTTCTCTTGCATTAACACAGCACCGAGACCTTGGAGAGAAGCATCACAGAAGACTTCATACGGCTTGGATTCATCAGGAGGAGTCAAGACAGGAGCTGTGACTAGTTTCTGTTTGAGAGTGTTGAAAGCAACTTCACACTCAGGAGACCAGACATATTTCACATGCTTCTGTAGGAGGTTGGAAAGAGGCTTTGCAATCTTGGAAAAATTCTCAACGAATCTTCGGCAATAGCTTGCAAGACCCAGAAAACTGCGGAGCTGCTTGACATTTTGAGGAGGTTCCCAATCCAGAACTGCGGACACCTTCTCGGGGTTAACAGCGATGCCTTTGGCAGAGATGATGTGACCAAGGAAAAGAACTTCATCGAGCCAAAACTCACATTTGGAGAACTTCGCATAGAATTGATACTCTCTGAGCTTGTCGAGCACCAATCGCAAATGTTTGGCATGATCCTGCTTATTCTTGGAGAAGACCAAGATATCGTCGAGATACACCAGAACAAATTCATTGGTATAGGGGTTGAAGATGAAATTCATCATCCGAGAGAACACCGGAGGAGCATTGACAAGGCCGAAAGACACGACAGTATATTCATAAGAACCAAAGCTCGTTCTGAATGCTGTCTTGGGAATATCTTCTTCACGAATGCGAATCTGATGATAACCCATACGAAGGTCAAGCTTCGAGAATACTTTAGCGCCTTTGAGTTGCTCAAATAGCTCATTGATGTTGGGAAGTGGATACTTGTTCTTGATTGTCTTCTTGTTCAATGGACGGTAGTCGACACAAAGTCGGTCCGTGCCATCCTTCTTCTTGACAAAAAGAACACCACAACCCCATGGAGAAGAACTCGGTCTGATCAAACCCAGACGTTCTTGTTCATCGAGCTGCTTCTTCAATTCCTTCAGCTCGTTAGGTCCAAGCTTGTATGGACGCTTGCAAACGGGTACAGTACCAGGCTCTAGTTCGATAACGAACTCAACTGGCCGGTGCGGAGGCATACCCGGAAGCTCTTCTGGAAAGACATCTTGATACTCGCAAATGACTGGAATTTGAGAGATGGCATCCAATTCGCCCTTCTCATTGAGAGAGAAAAACCGAATGGTTTCATTACGAGCGGCAAAAACAATCACATCCTCAGACGAGTGTGTCAATTGAATTTCTCTGGCAGCACAATCAAGTTGAGCCTTGTGCTTAGAAAGCCAGTCCATCCCGAGAATAAGATCAATATCCGAGTCACCAAGAACAATTGGAGAAGACTGAAATGCATAATCGCCCATCTTGATGGTAACATTCGGAACCATGGAACTTGCATTCATGCATTTGCCTGGAGAGACAACTGCTAACGGCCTAGGCAATCCTTGGAAATGCAATTCATGCTTGGATGCAAAAGGTCTTGAAATGAAAGAAAGAGATGCACCAGTATCAAAAAGAACTTTTGCAGGAATATCATTAACAGGAAGATTACCCATTATCACATCAGTAGATTCCTCCGCTTGAGCTGCATTCAACATGTTCACCTTTGCAAACTTTGGATTATGCTTGACCACTGCATTGCTGGAAGATCTGACAGGAGGAGGAGGAGGAAGACGCCTCTGGTTGAAGCACTTGTTAGCATAGTGACCTTTCTGCTGACATTTGTTGCAAGTCACCTCTGAGAGTGGACGGTGATAAGGAGCATTGGACTTGGGAGCTTGATTCTGAGACTTGTTCTGATAGCCAGAGTTGGAAGAGTTTGAAGAACCATGGCCACCTTTGTTCTTCTGCTGGTAAGGCTGACGAAACGGAGGAGGAGGAGGCAACCAGAACTTCTGTTGCTTAGCTGTCACAAGTGAGGAAGAAGAAGACTGAACTGCGTCCCTGACTCTCTTCTTAGAAGCCTCACACTTGAGCTGAGCAGCCTCTTGCTTCAGTGCCATATTGTAGAATTGATCAAACTGCGTAGGCTCAACAAGAACGAGAGCTAACTGCAGATCCTCTTTAAGGCCACCTCTGAAGTGATAGATCATGCTCTTCTCATCAGGAACGTCTTGTTTAGCGAAGCGAGCAAGTTTCTGAAACTGAATGTTGTATTGATACACAGACATGTTTCCTTGCTTGAGATTGCGGAACTCCTCACGCTTGCTCTCAACAACACTTTGTGGAATGTGGTGCGCTTTGAAGTCCCGACAGAAGTCAGTCCAAGTAATCACACGACCTCCTCTGGAATCTTTGTATTGTTGAAACCAATCAGCAGCTTGGTCCTTGAGCTGGAAAGAAGCGAACTTGACAAAGTCCTCAGGCCTGACATTGCTACATTCAAAATGCTTGTTGATGTCCACGAGCCAATCATCGGCATCCGTGGCCTCGGCACAATAGCTGAAAGACTTGGGATGATTTGCGAGAAACTGGTTGAGAGTGGCAAAGTGAAACTGATTGTTGCCTTGACCTTGATTGCCTTGATTGCCTTGCCCTTGAGTACGTTCTTGCAAGAGTTGCAGAATCATCTGAGCATTGGCGTTGGTGGCTGCCATGATTGATTGCCATGCCTCCGGAGGTGGAGGTGGTGGCGGAGGGTTCGCTTGACTCCCTTCATTGCGATCCGGATTCTGACGCGTTGGCGGAGCCATCCTGAAGAGGGTGACATCCGTTAGCATCTTGATAGACAAAAGATAAGTAGAATCAACGGACAGAAATTGCAACATATAGTCTTCACAATAAACATTCGAACGAAGATGAACGAATGAATTCCGTAGTAAGTCATCACACTTCCATAAGTTGAGAAGCCACTTGAAAAGATATGGAATGAACATATGAATTCGAAGCAACTCGAATACCACAAAACAAAATAAAACAAAGTATTGGCTTGCAAAATAAGCCGGAACAAACATATGATAGATATTTCGTCCGAAGTTTTCGTGATGGGGCCCACACGGGCTCAATCGTACAGCACCATCATGTACAAGGCTGTGCACATGACATACGAAGCGTCCCCGAGTCGGCAAAGCCATGGACTCTTTAAGACACAACGAGACCACTGTAAAATCAACCGTATACAGGCGGACCACTAGACGTCGAACCCCAATCTCATATCATGCATCTGTCGGAAAGATATCCTAAGGCTACTAGAATTCCCACTTATGAACTCCCGAAACTTTCTGGTTATGCAATCTGGTGTAGGGGATACAGGGGACACAAATATATATCACCCAAACTAGCAATCCCTAGATCCAGCTGTATCCATCCGTCAACACATAACCAAGAAACCTTCGGAAATCGTTTACCTCAACCTTCGAAAAACATCCGTTATACAAGTTATGGCAATACTCCCGAACTCCCGCCCCAGTACTGGGTGGCGTCGAGGTGATCTCACCAACAACTGCATAAAAGAGATTTCGATGTCGGCGAAACTCAGGTATTCCAGAACTGCAACGATAAAATTGTGACGACAACACCTCGGAGCTCAACTCCCCGGGACACTGCCACAACCCCTAAATGACAGGAGGCACCAAGAACAATGTTCTCGTCACAAATCGATCGGAACGATTCCAAGATACCCGCGTGATCCTAAATTTTTTTTTAGTGAAATTTGAGGAGAGAATAGTCAAAACTTGTACGTCAGGAGACCTCACCAGAGCGACGAAGGGACTGAGGAGTAAAAGAATCCTACTCTCCGATATATATAATCCTAAGACTCAAAACTTTTGTTCTAGACTCAACAACATCAGCGATTCGACCAAGCAGGGGGCTCCTAAGTCGGGGATGGCTCTGATTACCAACTTGTAACGCCCACGATGCGGCTATATCTCACACATGTCGAGGCACGACTTAGAGGCATAACCGCATAGTGGTTTTGTCGCAAGAAGGGTCATCTTCACACAATCCCATGTAATGAACAAGAATGGGATAAAGAGTTGGCTTACAATCGCCACTTCACACAATACATAAATATCATTCATACATCATCCAAAATACAATCATATAGACCGAGTACGGTCAAAATCCAGATGAAAATAAGACAACCCCAAATGCTAGATTCCCGATCGTCCCAACTGGGCTCCACTACTGATCATCAGGAAAAGACACATAGTAACGACCACGTTCCTCGTCGAACTCCCACTTGAGATCGACGCCATCATCTGCACTGGCATCGTCGGCACCTGCAACTGGTGTTGGAAGTATCTGTGAGTCACGGGGACTCAGCAATCTCACACCCGCGAGATCAAGACTATTTCAGCTTATAGGACAAAGAGGTGCAAAGAGGTGGAGCTGCAGCGGCAAAAGCGTATATGGTGGCTAACTTGCGCAAATGAGAGCGAGAAGAGAAGCAATGGAACGGGCGTCATCTAGCAATGACCAAGAAGAGGTCCTGAACACCTACTTACGTCATACATAACACAGACCGTGTTCACTTCCCGGAATCCGCCGAGAAGAGACCATCACGGCTACACACGCACTTGGTGTATTTTAATTGGGTGAAGTGACAAGTTATCTACAACCGGACATTAACAAAATCCCATCTGCCTCATAACCGCGGGCACGGCTTTCGAAAGATAATACCCTGCAGGGGTGTCCCAACTTAGCCCATCATAAGCTCTCACGGTCAACGAAGGATAAACCTTCTCCCGGAAAGACCCGATCAGTCTCGTAATCCCGGATTACAAGACATCTCGACAATGGTAAAACAAGACCAGCAAAGCCTCCCGAATGTGCCGACAAATCCCGATAGGAGCTGCACATATCTCGTTCTCAGGGCACACCGGATTGTCCAAGCTTCCGATAGGCCAGACCAGAGTTGCCCCTGGTGGCCACCGGCGACTGACAGTTTGGACCAATACTCAGAGGAGCACTGGCCCGGGGGTTTAAAATAAAGATGACCCTCGGGCTCTAGAAAACCCGGGGGAAAAAGGTATAGGTCGCAAATGGTAAAACCAAGGTTGGGCCTTGCTGGAGGAGTTTTATTCAAGGCGAACTGTCAAGGGGGTCCCATAAATCACCCGACCGCGTAAGGAATGCAAACTCAAGGAACATAATCCCGGTTAAACAGTAACTAGGGCGGCAAGAGTGGAACAAAACACCAGGCATAAGGCCGAGCCTTCCACCCTTAACCAAAATATATAGATGCATTAAATAAATAAGAGATAATGTGATATCCCAACATATCCATGTTCCGACATGGAACAAACTTCAACTTCACCTGCAGCTAGCAACGCTATAAGAGGGGCTGAGCAAAAGCGGTAACATAGCCAAACAACGGTTTGCTAGGAAAGGATGGTTAGGGGCTGACATGGCTGAAATAGGAGACATGATATAGCAAGTGATAGGTAGCGGGCATGACAATAGAGCGAACAACTAGCATAGCAAAGATAGAAGTGATTTCGAGGGGTGGTCATCTTGCCTGCAAGGTTCTCAGAGTTGTCGAAAGCTTGATCCTCGTAAGCGTACTCGACAGGTTCCTCGTTCACGAACTCGTCTCCCGGCTCTACCCAAAACAAGAACACAAACAAATGGAACCACAATCAACAACGAGAAATGCGCAAGCAACATGATGCAAAACATGTGTGATATGCAAGATATGATATGCGGTGCATATGCGTGCTCCGGAAGGAAAATGATGAACATGGCAGTAACTTGGCAAACCAAGCATGCCACTGGAAAGATGAGATGATTTTGGTCGAAATCGATATAAAGATCACCGGAATCGGATGCACGGTTTGCAAATGGCAAGCAAAACAAGAATGACACTAATCTGCGATAAACAGCAAGATAGCATTTAAAATACAACAAGTAACAATGCTACAGCACCCCAACATAGCAACAAAGCATATGACGGTAATCTACAGGAGATGCTTGACAAAAGATGAACACTGAGCTATGGCTAGTTCACAACATATCAAACTCAAACAAGCATGGAAAAAGTGCAAAAGATTACAGGTTCACAGACTTGGTGAAAAACTGGACATGGCAGAAATCAGCATCAGGTAGCAATGTTCAGAGCACGAAATCAACGTGCTACAGGAACTTAACGTAGCAAAACAAGGCATGGTAGTGTTCTACTAAAAGCACATGACAAAAGTCCCTTACTGACCATAAGCCAAAAAGGAACATAAGATATGATGGCAAGCATGTAAACATAGCAATTTTCGTTATCAGGTTTCAGACTTAGCAGAAAACAGAGCATGGCAGAAATATTAATACGTAGGCCTATTTGAGATCTTGATGCACTCACTACAGAGAAATGCATGACAAACCAAGCATACCTACAGCAAGATGGCATGTTTATGAAGCTATCCATGGCAAGAACAATTGCATAGCATGTATGGATAAACTACAATAAGCTTGGCAAAAATGCATATCATGTTAAGAATCTGCCAGAAATATTTTATAGCAAAAGTAGAGCAAGATTGAGTCATGCTATGGTACTCTAAAATTGCAAACAATTGCAGGAATGGATCAATTACAACTATATCTACAAAACATCCTTACGGAACATCTCCAAAATATGCATGGATCTCTCTGTAGCATCAAGTTTACATGGCAACAAAATTACAGCAGACAAGGACTTAGAGAAATCACTAAGTCCCTGAAATCAGAAATATTACGGGGCCTACTTTGCATGCTTGTGCTAGTCACCACATAGATCAAAAAAATACACGGACTATACCAATGGAAAGATGGCATGGCATACTTCAAAACACATGTAGAGCTCATGCTCAAAAGATGCACAGAATAAATGATACAAAAAAGACAAATCTCCAAGTTTTGATAAGAACCAGAGAATAACAGCAACTAGCCCTCTTCCAACGAAGATTTGGGCATCAAGATGACCTCTAATGAAAATGATGCAATTGAACAAAATGAAGAGCATCACGAGGCGAACAATTTGACATATTATACGCGCGAATCGGAGCTATATGCACAAAGTTACGGCATCGGGAACATAGCAAGTTGCTGAGAATAAATGAGGACTTAGCGAAAAAAACTAGGGTTTCGGGAGTCAACCTCCGTTGACCCAGATGGGATCGGGGCCGGCGTCGTCTCGGGCTCGGGCGCGGCCGAGGCGGCGGCGCGGCTTGCCGGCGGGAGGAGAAGGGAGGAGGCCGGCGACGGGAGAGGACGAGGGGGCGCAGGGGAGCGGCGGCGCCGGCCGGTGGCGGAGCACCCGAGGGCGGCGGCGGCGGTGAGGAAGACCGGCGGCGGGCGGGGGCGCGCCGGCGCGAGGCGGCGAGCCACGGCGAGCTATGGGCGGCGGCGGTGAGGCGAGGGCGCGCTCGCGGGCGCGCGGCGGCGGAGATGGGCCCCGCGGGCCCGATCCGGGCCCGGCGGGCCTGGCGCGGTGGAGACGGCGGCGGGGGTGACGTGGCGCGACGCCACTGGCCGGGAGCGGCGGCGCGTTTTGTCCGGCGGCGGCTGGACACGTCCGCCCGCGGAGAGGCGATTTAGGGTTACGGGAGACTGCGATTTCGTTTTCGGGATGCCCACATATAAATAGGTAGAGGGAGCTAGGAGGCTCCAAATGAGGTGCGGTTTTCGCCCACACGATCGTGATCGAACGACCTAGAGCATGGAAGAGAGTTTGGTGGGTTTTGGGCTGGTTTTGGAGGGGTTTTTTGCTGGACACTCAAATGGACATTGCGGAGGCCCGGTTAACCGTTGGAGTACCAAACGACCTCCGAATGGAACGAAACTTGACCGGTAGTCTCCGGGTGGTATAATAAAGCCGCTTGACAAGCCTCGGTCCATTCCGAGAAAGTTTGACACACGCACACGAAAGAAAACTAGAGGGGTGCACCGGAGGAGATAGGAGCGCCGGATTGGAAAACGGACAACGGGAAAAATGCTCGGATGCATGAGACGAACACGTATGCGAATGCAATGCACATGATGATATGATATGAAAATGCATGACATGACAAAAAACAAAACGAAAGACAAAACCCAACAACGGAGGGAAAAACATATCACATAGCCGGAAATGGCAAGAGTCGGAGTTACAAATATGGCAAGTTACATGCGGTGTGTTACACACACCACGACGGACAACGCGCTGCACGAACCAGTACGCGGCACGACCAACACACACTTCGACCTAAGGCCTCCCTTCAAGATGTTTATGAAAATTAAACGAGCCGAAGGCGAGCAGGAGGTTCCCTCGCACCGAAGGCGCCTTGTCACACCACGATAGACAACGCGCCGCTTGAACCAACACGCTGCACGACCAACACACACTTCGACCTATGCCCCCCTTCAAGATGTTTATGAAAATTAAACGAGCCAAAGGTGAGCAGGAGGTTCCCTCGGGCTGGTGGCGCCGTGTCACACCACGAGGGACAACGCGCCGCACGAACCAGCACGCTGCACGACCAACACACACTTCGACCTATGCCCCCCTTCAAGATGTTTATTAAAATTAAACGAGCCGAAGGCAAGCAGGAGGTTCCCTCGCGCCGGAGGCGCCGTGTCACACCACGACGGACAACGCGCCGCACGAACCAGCACGCTGCACGGCCAACACACACTTCGACCTATGCCCCCCTTCGGGATGTTTATGAAAATTAAACGAGTCGAAGGCGAGCAGGAGGTTCCCTCGCGCCGGAGGCGCCGTGTCACACCACGAGGGACAACGCGCTGTACGAACCAGCACGCTGCACGACCAACGCACACTTCGACCTATGCCCCCCTTCAAGATGTTTAAGAAAATTAAACGAGCCGAAGGCGAGCAGGAGGTTCCCTCGCGCCGGTGGCGCCGTGTCACACCACGAGGGAAAACGCGCCGCACGAACCAGCACGCTGCACGACCAACAAACACTTCGACCTTTGCCCCCCCTTCAAGATGTTTGTGAAAATTAAACGAGCCGAAGGCGAGCAGGAGCTTCCCTCGCGCCGGAGGCGCCGTGTCACACCACGAGGGAAAACGCGCCGCACGAACCAGCACGCTGCACGACCAACACACACTTCGACCTATGCCCCCCCTTCAAGATATTTGTGAAAATTAAACGAGCCGAAGGCGAGCAGGAGCTTCCCTCGCGCCGGAGGCGCCGTGTCACACCACGACGGACAACGCGCCGCACGAACCAGCACGCTGCACGACCAACACACACTTCGACCTATGCCCCCCTTCAAGCTGTTTATGAAAATTAAACGTGCCGAAGGCGAGCAGGAGGTTCCCTCACGCCGGAGGCGCCGTGTCACACCACGGCGGACAACGCGCCGCACGAACCAGCACGCTGCACGACCAACACACACTTCGACCTATGCCCCCCTTCAGGATGTTAATGAAAATTAAACGAGCCGAAGGCGAGCAGGAGGTTCCCTCGTGCCGGAGGCGCCGTGTCACACTACGACGGACAACGCGCCGCACGAACCAACACGCTGCACGACCAACAAACACTTCGACCTATGCCCCCCTTTCAATATGTTTATGAAAATTAGACGAGTCGAAGGCGAGCAGGACGTTCCCTCGCGCTGGAGGTGCCCTCGCGCCGGAGGTGCCGTGTCACACCACGACGGACAACGCGCCGCCCGAACCAGCACGTTGCACGACCAACACACACTTCGACATATGCCCCCCCTTCAAGATGTTTATGAAAATTAAACGAGCCGAAGTCGAGCAGGAGGTTCCCTCACGCCGGAGGCCGTGTCACACCACGAGGGACAACGCGCCGCACGAACCAGCACGCTGCACGAGCAACACACACTTCGACCTATGCCCCCCTTCAAGATGTTTATGAAAATTAAACGAGCCGAAGGCGAGTAGGAGGTTCCCTCGCGCCGGAGGCGCCGTGTCACACCACGACGAACACCGCGCCGGACGAACCAGCACGCTGCACGACCAACACACACTTCGACCTATGCCCCCCCTTCAAGATATTTGTGAAAATTAAACGAGCCGAAGGCGAGCAGGAGCTTCCCTAGCGCCGGAGGCGCCGTGTCACACCACGACGGACAACGCGCCGCACGAACCAGCACGCTGCACGACCAACACACACTTCGACCTATGCCCCCCTTCAAGGTGTTTATGAAAATTAAACGTGCCGAAGGCGAGCAGGAGGTTCCCTCCCGCCGGAGGCGCCGTGTCACACCACGACGGACAACGCGCCGCACGAACCAGCACGCTGCACGACCAACACACACTTCGACCTATGCCCCCCTAAGGATGTTTATGAAGATTAAACGAGCCGAAGGCGGGTAGGAGGTTCCCTCGTGCCGGAGGCGCCGTGTCACACTACGACGGACAACGCGCCGCACGAACCAACACGCTGCACGACCAACAAACACTTCGACCTATGCCCCCCTTTCAAGATGTTTATGAAAATTAGACGAGCCGAAGGCGAGCAGGACGTTCCCTCGCGCTGGAGGTGCCCTCGCGCCGGAGGTGCCGTGTCACACCACGACGGACAACGCGCCGCCCGAACCAGCACGTTGCACGACCAACACACACTTCGAGATATGCCCCCCCTTCAAGATGTTTATGAAAATTAAACGAGCCGAAGTCGAGCAGGAGGTTCCCTCACGCCGGAGGCCGTGTCACACCACGAGGGACAACGCGCCGCACGAACCAGCACGCTGCACGAGCAACACACACTTCGACCTATGCCCCCCTTCAAGATGTTATGAAAATTAAACGAGCCGAAGGCGAGTAGGAGGTTCCCTCGCGCCGGAGGCGCCGTGTCACACAACGACGAACACCGCGCCGGACGAACCAGCACGCTGCACGACCAACACACACTTCGACCTATGCCCCCCTTCAAGATATTTGTGAAAATTAAACGAGCCGAAGGCGAGCAGGAGCTTCCCTCGCGCCGGAGGCGCCGTGTCACACCACGACGGACAACGCGCCGCACGAACCAGCACGCTGCACGACCAACACACACTTCGACCTATGCCCCCCTTCAAGGTGTTTTTGAAAATTAAACGTGCCGAAGGCGAGCAGGAGGTTCCCTCCCGCCGGAGGCGCCGTGTCACACCACGACGGACAACGCGCCGCACGAACCAGCACGCTGCACGACCAACACACACTTCGACCTATGCCCCCCCTTCAGGATGTTTATGAAAATTAAACGAGCCGAAGGCGGGCAGGAGGTTCCCTCGTGCCGGAGGCGCCGTGTCACACTACGACGGACAACGCGCCGCACGAACCAACACGCTGCACGACCAACAAACACTTCGACCTATGCCCCCCTTTCAAGATGTTTATGAAAATTAGACGAGCCGAAGGCGAGCAGGACGTTCCCTCGCGCTGGAGGTGCCCTCGCGCCGGAGGTGCCGTGTCACACCACGACGGACAACGCGCCGCCCGAACCAGCACGTTGCACGACCAACACACACTTCGAGATATGCCCCCCCTTCAAGATGTTTATGAAAATTAAACGAGCCGAAGTCGAGCAGGAGGTTCCCTCACGCCGGAGGCCGTGTCACACCACGAGGGACAACGCGCCGCACGAACCAGCACGCTGCACGAGCAACACACACTTCGACCTATGCCCCCCTTCAAGATGTTTATGAAAATTAAACGAGCCGAAGGCGAGCAGGAGGTTCCCTCGCGCCGGAGGCGCCGTGTCACACCATGACGAACACCGCGCCGGACGAACCAGCACGCTGCACGACCAACACACACTTCGACCTATGCCCTACCTTCAAGATGTTTATGAAAATTAAACGAGCCGAAGGCGAGCAGGATGTTCCCTCGCGCCGGAGGCGCCGTGTCACACCATGACGGACAACGCGCCACACGAACCAGCACGATGCACGACCAACACTGTAACGCCCGCAATGCGGCTATATCTCCCGCGTGTCGAGGCACGACTTAGAGGCATAACCGCATTGTGGTTTTGTCGCAAGAAGGGTCATCTTCACACAATCCCATGTATTGAACAAGAATTGGATAACGGGAGTTGGCTTACAATCGCCACTTCACACAAAACATAAATATAATTCATACATCATCCAAAATCCACACATAGACCGACTACGGTCAAAATTCAAATGAAAATAAGATAACCCCAAATGCTAGATCCCCGATCGTCCCAACTGGGCTCCACTACTGATAATCAGGAAAAGAAACATAGTAATGACCACGTTCCTCGTCGAACTCCCACTTGAGCTCGGTTGCGTCATCTGCACTGGCATCGTCGGCACCTGCAACTGTTTTGGTAGAATCTGTGAGTCACGAGGACTCATCAATCTCACACCCGCGAGATCAAGACTATTTAAGCTTATAGGAATAGGATGGTTTAAAGGTGGAGCTGCAGCAAGCACTAAGCATATATGGTGGCTAACATACACAAAAGAGAGCGAGAAGAGAAGCAACGCAATGGTCGCGAAGCTATAAATGATCAACAAGTGATCCTGAATCTACTTACGTTCATGCATAACTCAAACCGTGTTCACTTCCCGGACTCCGCCGAGAAGAGACCATCACGGCTACACACCCGGTTGATGTATTTTAATTAAGTCAAGTGACAAGTTCTCTACAACCGGACATTAACAAATTCCCATCTGCCTCATAACCGCGGGCACGGCTTTCGAAAGATAATACCCTGCAGGGGTGTCCCAACTTAGCCCATTATAAGCTCTCACGGTCGACGAAGGATAAACCTTCTCCCAGGAAGATCCGATCAGTCTCGGAATCCCGGTTTACAAGACATTTCGACAATGGTAAAACAAGACCAGCAAGACCACCCGCTGTGCCGACAAATCCCGATAGGAGCTGCACATATCTTGTTCTCAGGGCACACCGGATAAGCTAAGCGTACAGGTACCAACGTAACCCAAGTTGCCAAGGGACGGTCCCGCTTGGTGCTCTAGTTTGGACCAACACTCGGAGGAGCACTGGCCCGGGGGTTAAAATAAAGTTGACCCTCGGGCTCGCGAAAACCCAAGGGAAAAAGGCTTAGGTGGCAAATGGTAAAACCAAGGTTGGGCCTTGCTGGAGGAGTTTTATTCAAGGCGAACTGTCAAGGGGGTCCCATAAATCACCCAACCGCGTAAGGAATGCAAACTCAAGGAACATAATACCGGTATGACAGAAACTAGGGCGGCAAGAGTGGAACAAAACACCAGGCATAAGGCCGAGCCTTCCACCCTTTACCAAATATATATATGCATTAATTAAATAAGAGATATAGTGATATTCCAAAATAACCATGTTCCAACATGGAACCAACTTCAACTTCACCTGCAACTAGCAACGCTATAAGAAGGGCTGAGCAAAAGCGGTAACTTAGCCAATCAACGATTTGCTAGGAAAGGATGGTTAGAGGCTTGACATGGCAAATATGGGAGGCATGATATAGCAAGTGGTAGGTAGCGCAGCATAGCAATAGAACGAACAACTAGCAAAGCAAAGGTAGAAGTGATTTCGAGGGTGTGGTCATCTTGCCTGCAAGGTTCTCAGAGTTGTCAAAAGCTTGATCCTCGTAAGCGTACTCAACAGGTTCCTCGTTCACGAACTCGGCTCCCGGCTCTACCCAAAACAAGAACACAAGCAACAGAACCACAATCAATCACCGGAAATGCACAAGCAACATGATGCAAAACACAAATGATATGCAAGATATGATATGCGATGCATATGCGTGCTCCGGAGGAAATATGATGAACAAGGCAGTAACTTGGCAAACCAAGCATGCCACTGGAAAGATGAGATGATTTCGGTCCAAATCGATATAAAGATCACCGGAAACGGATGCACGGTTTGCAAATGGCAAGCAAAACAAGAATGACACGTACCTGTGATTAACAGCATCATAGCATTTAGAATACATCAAGTAACTATGCTACAGCACTCCAACATAGCAACAAAGCATATGGCAGTAATCTACAGAAGATGCTAGACAAAAGATGAACACTGAGCTACGGCTAGATCACAACATAACAGGTTAAAACAAGCATGGCAAAAGTGCAAAAGATAACAGGTTCACAGACTTGTTGAAATTACTGGACATGGCATAAACAGCATCAGGTAACAATGTTCAGAGCATGAAATCAACATGCTACACGAACTTAACATAGAAAAATAAGGCATGGCATGAATCTACTAAATGCATTGAACGAAAGTCCCTTAATGATCATAAGCCAAAAAGGGCTAGAAGATATTATGGAAACCATGCAAACATAGCAAGTTTCGTTAACAGGTTTCAGACTTAGCATAAAACAGAGCATGGCAGAAACAGTAATATGAAGGCATCTTGGTGAGCTTGATGCACTCATCACAAAGCAATGCATGACAAAACAAGCATACCTATAGCAAGATGGCATGTTTATGAAGCTATCCATGGCAAGAACAAATACATAGAATGAAAGGATTAACTACAACAAGCTTGGCAAAATTGAATAACACGTAAACAATCATATTAAGACATGCTATGGCACTCCATAATTGCAAACAGGGGCATGGATGGATAGAGCACAACTATATCTACAAAACAACCTTATTGAACATCACTGAAATAAGCATGGATCTCTCTGTAGCCACATGGATACATAGCAACAAAATAACAGCAGTCACAGACTGTAAAATTACCAAGTCCATGAAATCAGAAACATCACGAAGCCTAGTTTGCATGCTTGTGCTAGTCACCATAGAGATCACAAAAATACATGGCATACACCTCTGTAAAGATGGCATGACATAAATCAAAACACATGTAGAGCTCATGCCCATAAGATGCACAGATTAAATGCAACAAAAATAACAAAACCCTAAGTTCTGATAGGTAACAGCAGTTAACAGCATATAGCACTCTTGCATCAGAGATTTGGGCATCAATATAGACTCAAATGAACATGGCATAATGGAACAAAATGAAGAGCATCTCGAAACGAACATTTTGATATATTACACGCGCGAAACGAAGCTATATGCAGAGTGTTATGATGCGATGAATTGTGCAACATAATATGAAAAACACGGGACTTGGAGAAAATCGGGGAGAGAAAGTCAACCCTTAGCAGATCGGATCGGGATCCGGCTCGGGCTCGAGCACGAGCTCGTCGGAGCTTGCAGGTGAGGGAGGAGGCGGTGGTCGGCGTGGCCTCGGGGCCGTCGGGGGAGGAGGCCGGCCGGAGGAGAGGGGCGGCGCGGGCTCCGGCGGAGGGGCGCGCGGGCGCGGCGACCCGAGCAGGAGACGGCGGCGCTCGGGCGCGGGTAGCACGCCGGCGTCGGTGGCGGGGCTCGTCGGCGAATGGCGGAGGCGGCGGCGGTCGGATCCGCGGGAGGAGGCGGATGGCGGCGGGGGAGCGGTGATGCGGGCCGCGGGGGCCGCGCGTGGGCTCGCCGGGCCGCGGGCGGCGCGGGCATACGGGCGGCGGGTCGGGTGACGTGGCAGCGCCTGATTGGCGCGGGGCGGCGGCGGCTTCGTCCGGCCGGCGGCGGACGTGTCCGGCGCGGCGGAGGAGCGGGGTTAGGGTTTGGACCGCGAGAGAATTCGGAGGGGAACACATATATATAGATAGAGGGAGCTAGGAGGCTCCAAATGAAGTGCGGTTTTCGCCCACACGATCGTGATCGAATGACCTAGAGCATGGAGGAGACTTAGAGGGGTTTTGGGCTATTTGGAGTGGGGTTTTGCTGCAACACACAAAGGGACTTTGCGGTTGCCCGGTTAACCGTTGGAGTATCAAACGACCTCCAAATGGCACGAAACTTGACAGGTGGTCTACCGGTGGTATACCAAGGCCACTTGACAAGACTCGGTCCATTCCGAGAACGTTTAACACCCGCTCACGAAAAGAAACAAGAGGGACGCGCCGGTGCGCGTGGGAGTGCCGGATTGCAAAACGGACAACGGGGAAAATGCTCGGATGCATGAGACGAACTCGTATGCAAATGCAATGCACATGATGACATGATATGAGATGCATGACATGAAAAAAGTGCAAAACGAAAATGAAACCCGACCACGAGGGGAATATCATAACACATAGCCGAAAATGGCAAGAGTTGGAGTTACAAATATGGAAAGTTACATCCGGGGTGTTACAACACTCCACCACTACGAGAGGATCTTGTCCCGAGATCTAGGATGGCACCGGAGAGAAACGGAAGAGGAAAAGGTAAAACAAAGTTGTTTCTTTGACAAACGAGTGAAACCAAAGAACCTTGAGAGGTTAAACAATTTTTTAGAAAAGAATACAACGGAGATGAACGAGATTACAAACACTCCGTTAGAAAAGGGGAACAAGGAACATTATGAGAACCTTGTGGGTTGAAAGACATGAAACAAGGGCTTAACGAACCAAAAGAATATGAAACCACACCGATATAACGAGATAGCCAAGGAACAAGAATGACATAATTTTTGACAGCACTCCGGTTGAAAAAGAGAAGGAAACTTGATAAGATGAAAAGAAATTGAAGAGATGACACCACACTCCGGTTAAATGGATAAGCAAGGAAAGAAGATGATCTTACAAAACGAGAAGATGGGTCGAAGAGAGCGATATCACAAAGCCTCCGGTAGAAATGAAAGAATGCAATGAAAAGAACGGAGAAGAACAGAGTTGTTGGAAAACCAACAACGAAAAGATTAAGCTTGGAGTGGACCTATGGAAACATCTCAACATTATGAGGTGACAAACGGCCACTAAAGGAAGTCATTGATTTGAGTGAGAGCACCACGGCGATGAAAAAATTCTTTCACCAAGAGGATAGGAGAAAACTTGGATCATTGATAAGCACCATAATAGCAACATCCTTAGGGAAGGCTTTAGGTGAAACATGACACAAGATAAATCCAACGAAGAGATTGGTGGATTTAAAATATCTCATTCTTGGCAACATGGAAATCATGAAAAGCGAACTCAAATTGTCAAGAATGACATAACACCACCTCAAATGATAAGGTAGAATGAATTGCACTGTGGAATGCAAGATGAAGAATACTTGAGCTCCTCTGAAAAGAATCTCAATGAACACTTCGAGAAGGAATTAAATCCTGATGAACCATCATGTAGAGCCTCCATGAAGAACTCTGATAATAAAAGGATGATAGAAGGAAAGAGAAGTTGAAAACACCAGGTGAAGCCTTGCAGTGATAAGATGAAGCTTTGAAATGATATAACCGAGAAAACTTGGAACTCCGAAAAGAAAGATGAACAAATGAAATCAAGAATTTTGATGAACCTCCGGAATAAGGAATTGAATTTACTCGATGAAACAAGAATAAGAATTACATTATGCTCATCCTTCACCAATTAATTGATGACAAGCAATGGATTTGTCATACTACTTATTCTCGTAGAAAGGATTAAGATAGATATGGCGCAAACTTGGGAAGGTCTTGATGGAACCACCGGTAGGATTGAAAATGAACAAAGAAAAGATAAAGAAACATCGAGAAGAATTAGAAAATGAACGAAGATACTTGAGAGAATTTAGATACAAGTGAACGCAGAGATCCCGAGCTGACTAGATAATACTTGAATGATGCACTGGAAGAATTCAAGAACGAGAGCTGAAAGCTGAGAATGAATAATTCTGAGATGATGAGTTCCAAAGAATCAAACTGAAAAGACTCCTGAATTGCTCCGGATGGGTGAAAAGAATTCGCACACTCAAAACAATTATGAGAGGACGACAACAAGTTAGAACCATGAATCTTGTCAGAGTAAATGGCCACGGGTAGCCTAACCGACTCCCCCTGGCTCTTCGAAAAATTACAAGGCCATTTAAGCCTTCAAGCATACAAAGCAAGGGCCGCCTTCCCCCGGCCGGCTATCCCCTGGGCCGACTCCCAGAAGGCGACCCAGTCTCAGAAACCTCCCCCAAGAAAGATACGAGATAGCCGACTCCAGGGAGCCGGCCCCGAGAGGACCGACTCCCAGAAGCCGGCCATGAAGAAAGCCGACTCCCGGAAGCCGGCCAAGACTGCACCCACAAAGACTGTACCCACATAACGGTGATAAGATGGGGCGTGGCCGCTGTACAGCCCACTACCCCCGAATCCCGGAACAGGTATGGCCACAGGGCGCCGCCCGGGCCAGCCATCCCCCGTCCGGCGCGGCACTGTAGCCATGCTGGGCTCGATGTCACCCACGACAGGTGCCAGTACGGCCCGTGGGCGGCGGGCCCCTTTGCCAGAGAGACATCTGATGGCAGCCCGGCCTCCTCTAGTCGGCCAGGGATGTGGCCGGCTCCCAATAGCCGGCTACCTCCCTCCCTCGAAGCATGCGCCCCATTAAGGAGACAGGACGAGGTAAGGCTACAGTGAGAGCTCGCAAGGCGGCGACACTGTAGCCACGCCTACCTCGACAAAGCCCTCGTCATCAGAGGTGAGGCAACAGTAACCAGCCGCCGACAAAGCCCCCAAGCGGTGGGGCCGGCCTACCGGCCAAGAAGTCGGCAGCCGGCGGGACCCACCAGTCGGCGGGCCCCAATGACCGGCGGAGAAGCCGGCGAGCATAGACACTGACGGCTGGGACCCGCGACCAGCCGGATTACGATTGTACCCTTGGAGGCTAGGCCTATATAAACCCCCCGGGACACCCATGCAAAGGGTTGATCTCATCGAGTTTCGGACACCACATAGAAAGAAGAGGAGAGCTAGCCTTGCCCTTCTTCTCCCTCTAGCCAGACAGCTCAAGGAGCACTTGTAGCTGCTTGTATTGACCTAGTGATCATGCAGAGACCCCGTAGAGCAGGACTAGGGGTGTTATCTCCACGGAGAGCCCCGAACCTGGGTTAGATTCGCCGGCATGCATGTCTTCGCCTCATCCCGTTTCCAGGCACCGGTGACATTTTACTGGCTCCCACAATGATAAGCCACCCGTTGGCATATGTCGCACCTACCACCCGACATTTGGCGCCCATCATGGGGCCAGGTGCACCGTCGTCCGGAGACCTGTCCTGGACGGGAACCCTTTTTCTCCCCCGCGAGCGCAGCCAGCCCGCTGCACCTGATGGCGCCTGCCCCGACGCGCTGCAAGGCGTTGACGACGCCTACGCAGCGAGCTGCCTCGCCGATCTTCTTGGCGAGACTCGCATCTCTGACGAGCCCGCGTCCGACGCGGGCACGGACTACCCCGAGAGTCGCCTCGTCAGCCTCCTCGACCAACTTCACGTCTCCAGCGAGCTTGCTGTAGCCTTGGAGTCGGTCGGCTCCACCGACCCGATGCTTGTCGACTCCGACACGACATCGCTCGACGCCTACCCCTCCGACATGGTGGTCTTCAACGACCCTCTCCCTCGAGCTGACAGCGGCAGCAGTGCTGTCACTGAGGTGCTGGTCATCAACCACGTCGCCAACTCGGGCGAGAACGCCCACGACGCCCTGCAAGCGGCGATGCACGACTTGTCCGTCCCCATCCCGGCCGACGCCGACGCCGAGACCCTAGAGGCACGCCGCCTGGCTCTCATCACGGAGGGCCAGAAGATAGCCTCCATGAGACGCCTCACCGAGGCCCACCAGCGCGAAGTCGACCTCGCCGCCTTCGGCACGCCGCCCCATGGTGGGCCGAGTAGAGCCGGCCTCGTCAGGAAGCGCGGCGCGGCCATCGCCAGCAAGCTGGGGGCAGACCGCGCCGTCTATGCCACACCGCTCGAGAATCTACGAGCCGCTCAGGTGGCCACTGAAGAGCTAAATGGGCTGGGGGCTGATGAGCTCCCCTACATGACAAGGCGCATCCAGCAGCTGATCGACGCGGCCGCAGAACGGCACGAAGCCGGCGCCCGCGCTGAGAGTCCTCCCCCACGCCGAGAGCACGCCGTGACATCCCGGTCGCCGACTGCGAGCGGCGCCCACGCAAGAAAAGACAAGGAGCCGGCTGCTAGCCGCAGCCGGACTCGGATCACCATCGAGCGCGACGCGGAAGGCCGCCCTCGAGCGGTGGAGCACCAAGGCAATCCGCCTCCTCCCCCGACTCTCGGTGGCCGACTAGGCCGCCGCGAAGGAGTCGGCGAGAACGACGCCCACCACCGGATCGACCGCCTAGCTCGATCCCTGGCGCTAGAAGAAGAAGACGATGTCGGCCCGCCATGCTTTGGCCCCCGCATCCGCGATGAGCCCTTCCCCAAAGGGTTCTCGCTCCCCAGAGACACGCCCAAGTACAACGGCTCTGTGAAGCCGGAAGATTGGCTCATCGACTACTCCACCGCTGTCAGCATAGCGAACGGCAACAGACGCGTAGTCGTGAAGTACATCCCTCTCATGCTGCAAGGAACGGCACGCACCTGGCTCAACAGCCTCAAGCCCTACAGCGTCAACAGCTGGCTGGACTTCACGGAAGTCTTCGTCCGCAACTTCACCAGCACGTACAAGCGGCCTCCCAAGCCCCGCCAGCTCTCCCTATGCTTCCAAGGGCCCAACGAGTCGACCCGCGACTACCTCACGCGGTGGGCCGAGCTCCGCAACTCCTGCGAGGGGGTGCATGAGGTTCAAGCCATCGAATATTTCACCGCCGGGTGCCGAGAGGGCACCCTCCTCAAGCACCGACTCCTCTGCGACGAGCCGGCTACCCTCGACGAGCTGCTGGTCATTGCGAACAAGTACGCCACAGCCGACTCCTCGATGAAGACCGAGCTCCGAGTGGACGCCTCTGGGAAGGTTCTCGCTCCGGCTCCTAAGACACCGGCCGGCGACTCCAATCGGCGCCCCTACCAAAACGACCACAAGCGCAAGGCCCCAATGCCGACTTCCACCAGTCGGCAGGTGGCCACAGTCGAAGACGAGCAGCCCAAAGAGCGGCCCGCTCCCAAGAAGAAGGGCTGCAGGCCTTGCCTTCTCCTACGAGCAGACTCTCGATGCCCCCTGCAAGTTCCACAGCGGCGCGAAGCCGTCCAACCACACGACCCGAAAGTGCCACTGGCTCACACGGATCTCCAAGGGCGAGGGGCTGGTGCCGCCTCCGCCTCCTGGCCCGCCGCCTCCAGCCCCCCAGCAGCCGGCTGCTCGACCAGCAGTCGGAGCCATTCAAGATGAGTTCCCTGAAGAGCACGCCGCCTATGTCGTCTTCACGAGCCAGGTTGAAGACAAGTGCAGCCGGCGCCGACAGCACCAAGAGGTCAACGCAGTCGCCTCCAGCAGCCCCGAGTTCATGCATTGGTCTGAAAGGCCTATCAAATGGAGCCGGGCCGATCACCCAGAGGTGATGCCGTCCCCTGGCTCCTACGCATTGGTGTTGGATATCACCCTCGCAACGAAGAGGCGAGCTGCCCGATTCTCCCGCGTTCTAATTGATGGCGGAAGCAGTATCAACATACTGTACCGCGATACCTTGGAGAAGTTGAACCTCAAGGCGAAGCAGCTCATGCCAAGCCGGACCGTGCTCCATGGCATCATACCCGGCCTGTCATGTTCCCCGATCGGCAAGATCAAGATGGATGTTCTCTTCGGAGACAAGGATCACTTTCGCCGAGAAGCAATCTGGTTCGAGGTGGTGGATCTGGAAAGCCCTTACCATGCCTTGCTTGGCCGACCCGCTTTGGCCAAGTTCATGGCTGTACCCCACTACGCCTACCTGAAGATGAAGATGCCGAGCTCGAAGGGGATCATCACTGTAGCCGGCGACTACAAGAAGTCCATCGAGTGCGCTGCAGCCAGCAGCCGGCTGGCCAACTCCCTCTTAGTGGCAGAAGAGAAGATGCTGGAGCGAGTTGTGGCCATGGCCGGCAAGCAGCAGGCCTTGTCCCCCAACCCCAAGGATTATGATGCGCGGGGCTCCTTCCAGCCAGCCAAGGAGACGAAGAAGATACCTCTAGACCTGGAGAACCCGGAGAGGTTTGTAGTCATTGGTGCAAACCTAGACAGTAAATAGGAAGGCGAGCTCGTCGACTTCCTCCGTGAGAATCGAGACATCTTTGCATGGTCCCCAAAGGACATGCCGGGTGTTCCGAAGGATTTTGCCGAGCACAAGTTACACGTCCGAGCCGACGCGAAGCCGGTCAAGCAGCCTCTCCGCCGATTGTCAGAAGAGAAGAGAAGAATCATAGGAGAAGAGATAGCCTGGCTCCTTGCCGCCGGCTTCATTATGGAAGTGTTTTTCCCAGAGTGGCTTGCCAATCCAGTCTTGGTGTTGAAGAAGAACAACAAATGGCGTATGTGTATAGACTACACTAGCCTCAACAAGGCTTGCCCCAAAGATCCGTTCGCTTTGCCATGGATTGATCAAGTAATAGACTCCACAGCCGGATGCGAGCTGTTGAGTTTCTTGGATTCCTACTCAGGATACCACCAGATTAAGTTGGACCCAGCAGACCGCCTGAAGACCGCCTTCATCATGCCATTCAGAGCTTTCTGTTACCTGACTATGACATTCGGCTTGAGGAATGTCGGTGCCACTTTTCAGCATTGCATGCAGAAATGCCTCCTCAAGCAACTCGGCAGAAATGCCCACGTCTACGTAGATGATATTGTGGTGAAGATAGAGAAGCGCGGCACCCTGCTGGAGGACCTCAAAGAAACATTTGCCAACTTGCGCCGATTCCAGATCAAGCTCAACCCCGAGAAATGCGTGTTCGGAGTACCATCCGGCCAGCTTCTAGGCTTTCTGGTCTCCGAACGCGGCATTGAGTGCAACCCTGTGAAGATCAAGGCCATTGAGAGAATGGAGATTCCCACCAAGTTGCGAGACGTGCAGAAGTTCACTGGGTGCCTGGCCGCCCTAAACCGCTTTATCAGCCGGCTAGGAGAGAAGGCTCTCCCCCTATACTGACTCATGAAGAAGTCCACTCATTTCGAGTGGAATGACCAAGCGGACCAAGCCTTCCATGAGTTGAAGAAGATGCTGACCACTCCACCTGTCCTGGCGGCGCCGACTGAGAAGGAGCCCATGCTCCTCTACATTGCCGCAACCAGCCGAGTGGTCAGTACAGTCGTCGTGGTCCAGCGCCCAGAAGAAGGCCGAGCCCAGCTAGTCCAGAGGCCGGTATACTATCTAAGCAAAGTACTATCCAGCTCAAAGCAAAACTACCCACACTACCAGAAGATGTGCTATGGAGTGTACTTCGCCGCCAAGAAGCTGAAGCCCTACTTTCAATAGCATCCCATCACGGGCGTATGCACCGCCCCACTTGCCGAGATCATAGGCAGCTGGGATGCATCCGGCCGGGTGGCTAAATGGGCCATTGCGCTGGCGCCTTACACAATCTTCTATCAGCCCCGCACCGCCATCAAATCCCAAGCGTTGGCCGACTTCCTCGTCGACTGGGCCAAGACCCAGTACCTACCGCCGGCTCCCGACTCTACCCATTGGCGGATGCACTTCGACGGGTCCAAGATGCGCACCGGCTTGGGAGCCGGCATCGTCCTCACCTCTCCCAAAGGCGACAAGCTCAGATACACGCTGCAAATCCACTTTGCCGCCTCCAACAACGTGGCCGAGTACGAGGCGCTCATACACGGGCTCCGGCTAGCCAAAGAGCTCGGCATACGCCGGATGCTATGTTATGGCGACTCAGACTTGGTGGTCCAGCAGTCATCTGGCGACTGGGACGCCAAGGATGCAAACATGGCGAGCTATCGATTCCTCGTCCAACAGATCAGTGGGTACTTCGAAGGGTACGAGTTCCTTCACGTGCCACGGGCCGACAACGACCAAGCAGATGCCCTGGCACAGATCGACTCCACCCGACAGGCTATACCAACCGGTGTCTCTCTCCAGCGCCTCCTCAAACCGTCTATCAAGCTGTCTCCAGAGTCGGACTCTATCTTCGTACCGCCTGTCCCCGATGCAGCCGGATCCGACTGGAGGAACCCAGCAGGCGGCTCGGGGACTTCGACAAGCGGCCCGGGGACTGCCGTAGTCACACCCGGCTTGGGGACTTCAGAACCCAGCCCGGCGACTGCAGCAGTCGGCCCGGGGACTGCAGCGACACAAGAAGCGGTGGCCGACTCCAGTTCCTCGCCACCCAACCCACCCACCCGAGTCAGAGTGGCCGTACTGACAGTAGAAGAAGTCACCGCTCCATCATGGGCCCAACCCATCCTTAACTTCCTAGTCAATAGAGAGCTGCCGACTGATGAGATCTCGGCAAGACTAGTGCAACGCCGAGCCGGAGCATATGCAATAATAAACAGAGAACTCATCAAGCGCAGCACCACGGGAGTCTTCCAGCGCTGCGTCGAGCCAGAGAAACGTGTGGCAATCCTCAAGGATATCCACCAAGGCGAATGTGGCCACCACGCAGCCTCAAGATCACTTGTGGCCAAAGCCTTCCGCCATGGTTTCTTTTGGCCGACTGCTTTGGAAGATGCCAAAGAGATAGTCAAAAACTGCAAAGGATGCCAAGTCTTCAGCTCCAAGCAACACCTGCCGGCTTCCGCACTCAAGACCATCCCCCTCACCTGGCCCTTTGCCATCTGGGGGCTGGACATGGTGGGCCCATCCAAGACAACCCCCGTCCAGCGCGGCACTGTAGCCATGTTGGCCTCGATGTCACCCACGACAGGTGCCAGTACGGCCCGTGGGCGGCGGGCCCCTTTGCCAGAGAGACATCTGATGGCAGCCCGGCCTCCTCTGGTCGGTCAGGGATGTGGCCGGCTCCCAATAGCCGGCTACCTCCCTCCCTCGAAGCATGCGCCCCATTAAGGAGACATGACGAGGTAAGGCTACAGTGAGAGCTCGCAAGGCGGCGACACTGTAGCCACGCTTACCTCGACAAAGCCCTCGTCATCAGAGGCGAGGCAACAGTAACCAGCCGCCGACAAAGCCCCCAAGCGGTGGGGCCGGCATGCCGGCCAAGAACTCGGCAGCCGGCGGGACCCACCAGTCGGCGGGCCCCAATGACCGGCGGAGAAGCCGGCGAGCATAGACACTGACGGCTGGGACCCGCGCCCAGCCGGATTACCATTGTACCCTTGGGGGTAGGCCTATATAAACCCCCCGGGACACCCATGCAAAGGGTTGATCTCATCGAGTTTCGCACACCACATAGAAAGAAGAGGAGAGCTAGCCTTGCCCTTCTTCTTCCTCTAGCCATACAGCTCAAGGAGCACTTGTAGCTGCTTGTATTGATCTAGTGATCATGCAGAGACCCCGCAGAGCAGGACTAGGGGTGTTATCTCCACGGAGAGCCCCGAACCTGGGTAAGATTCGTCGGCGTGCATGTCTTCGCCTCATCCCGTTTCCAGGCACCGGCGACTTTTACTGGCTCCCACAATGATAAGCCACCCGTTGGCATATGCCGCACCTACCACGCGACAAATCCTCAAGAGAATGGACAAGATTTAGGAGAATGTTGAGAATGATGACGAGAAACACCACCATGAATTGTTGAGATACTCCGGGATGAAAATAAGAAAGGTTGAACCAACAATGAAAAGAATTTAGAAGATCTTGGAGAAAGACATCTGACTGATGATAACTCATTCTTACGTCAAACTTTGAAATGAATTTGGGAATAGCTCCGGGAAAATTAGAAGAGTCAGGTAAGATCCTGGGAAAAGACCTGTGGGTTAGGGCCCACTCAAAAGATACACCGTTGAACGATTTTTAAGAGAGATTGCGCCGGTTCAATTAAATGGCTTGAATAAGGTAAGACCTCGAAATAGCTAGAAAGGATTAAGAATAGAAACATGAATCCTCTGGGATACCTTCAACACTCCAGATAAACATGAATAGCACGAGGTGGATGATTAAGAGGTGCACCGGCATGAGAAAACATTTGAAACAAGGAAAGGATATGATCGGCAAAGCTTGAATTGAATCCATCGGAGAAGAAAAAGAGAATGATGAACTTGAAGCCCCGTTAGTATCTTCATGGGAAATCACCGGATAAGAACATTGACAGAAAATAATGGAGAGACTTCCCATCTATAAGATGGATACTTGATTAAGAAATCTAAGTCCTTGAAGAAAAAAAATGGTGGGAGGGCGGGAAAACAAAGACAATTTGGGACGGATGAAATAAACAACGTTGGGAAAAAAACTGAGAGGTGATCTTGTGAATGTTGAAATGATCGGATCCACTTGAAGAGAAGCACACCGGTTGAAAGAATTAACATGACAACCTCAATGACCGAAAGGATTAGCAACCACATAGAAATATGAGAACACCACTTAGAAAAGGTAGGGGATCAACATTTGACTTCGATGCAACTCGAATACCACAATTCAAAACAAAACAAAGTATTGGCTTGCAGAATAAGCCGGAACAAACATATGATAGAGATTTCGTCCGAAGTTTTCGTGGTGGGGCCCACACGGGCTCGATCGTACAGCACCATCATGTACAAGGCAGTGCACATGACATACGAAGCGTCCCCGAGTCGGCATAGCCAAGGACTATTTAAGACACTACGAGACCACTGTAAAACCAATCGTGGAAAGGCGTACCACTAGACGTCGAACCCCAATCTCATATCATGCGTCTGTCGGAAAGATATCCTAAGAGCTACTTGAATTCCCACTTATAAAGTCCCGAAACTTTCTGGTTATGCAATCTGGTGTTGGGGATACAGGGGACACAAAAATATATCACCCAAACTAGCAATCCCTAGATCCAGCTGTATCCATCCGTCAACACATAACCAAGAAACCTTCGGAAATCGTGTACCTCAACCTTCGAAAAGCATCCGTTATGCGAGTTATGGCAATACTCCCGAACTCCCGCCCCAGTACTGGGTGGCGTCGAGGTGATCTCACCAACAACTGCACAAAAGAGATTTCGATGTCGGCGAAAACTCGGGTATTCCAGAACTGCAGCGATAAAATTGTGACGACAACACCTTGGAGCTCAACTCCCTGGGACACTGCCACAACCCCTAAATGTCAGGAGGCACCAAGAACAATGTTCTTGTCACAAAAACATCGAAACGATTCTAAGATACCCGCGTGTTCCTAATTTTTTTTTGTGAAATTTGAGGAGAGAATAGTCAAAACTTCTACGTCAGGAGGCCTCACCAGAGCGACGAAGGGACTGAGGAGTAAAAAAAATCCTACTCTCCGATATATGTAATCCTAAGACTCAAAACATTTTTGTTCTAGACTCGACAACGCCAGTGATTCGATCAAGCAGGGGGCTCCTAAGTCGGGGATGGCTCTGATTACCAACTTGTAACGCCCACGATGCGGCTATATCTCCCACGTGTCGAGGCACGACTTAGAGGCATAACTGCATTGTGGTTTTGTGGCGAGAAGGGTCATCTTCACACAATCCCATGTAATGAACAAGAATGGGATAACGAGAGTTGGCTTACAATCGCCACTTCACACAAAACATAAATATAATTCATACATCATCCAAAATCCACACATAGACCGACTACGGTCAAAATCCAAATGAAAATAAGATAACCCCAAATGCTAGATCCCCGATCGTCCCAACTGGGCTCCACTACTAATCATCAGGAAAAGAAACATAGTAACGACCACGTTCCTCATCGAACTCCCACTTGAGCTAGGTTGCGTCATCTGCACTGGCATCGTCGGCACCTGCAACTGTTTTGGTAGAATCTGTGAGTCACGAGGACTCAGCAATCTCACACCCGCGAGATCAAGACTATTTAAGCTTATAGGAAAAGGATGGTGTAAAGGTGGAGCTGCAGCAAGCACTAATCATATATGGTGGCTAACATACACAAAAGAGAGCGAGAAGAGAAGCAACGCAACGGTCGCGAAGCTATAAATGATCAACAAGTGATCCTGAATCTACTTACGTTCATGCATAACTCAAACCGTGTTCACTTCCCGGACTCCGCCGAGAAGAGACCATCACGGCTACACCCCCGGTTGATGTATTTTAATTAAGTCAAGTGACAAGTTCTCTACAACCGGACATTAACAAATTCCCATCTGCCTCATAACCGCGGGCACGACTTTCGAAAGATAATACCCTGCAGGGGTGTCCCAACTTAGCCCATTATAATCTCTCACGGTCAATGAAGGATCAACCTTCTCCCAGGAAGATCCGATCATTCTCGGAATCCCGATTTACAATACATTTCGACAATGGTAAAACAAGACCAGCAAGACCACCCACTGTGCCGACAAATCCCGATAGGAGCTGCACATATCTCGTTCTCAGGGCACACCGGATAAGCTAAGCGTACAGGTACCAACGTAACCCAAGTTGCCAAGGGACAGTCCCGCACAGTGCTCTAGTTTGGACCAACACTCGGAGGAGCACTGGCCCGGGGGTTAAAATAAAGATGACCCTCGGGCTCGCGAAAACCCAAGGGAAAAAGGCTTAGGTGGCAAATGGTAAAACCAAGGTTAGGCCTTGCTGGAGGAGTTTTATTCAAGGCGAACTGTCAAGGGGGTCCCATAAATCACCCAACCGCGTAAGGAACGCAAACTCAAGGAACATAATACCGGTATGACGGAAACTAGGGCGGCAAGAGTGGAACAAAACACCAGGCATAAGGCCGAGCCTTCCACCCTTTACCAAATATATAGATGCATTAATTAAATAAGATATATAGTGATATTCCAAAATAACAATGTTCCAACATGGAACCAACTTCAACTTCACCTGCAACTAGCAACGCTATAAGAAGGGCTGAGCAAAAGCGGTAACTTAGCCAATCAACGGTTTGCTAGGAAAGGATGGTTAGAGGCTTGACATGGCAAATATGGGAGGCATGATATAGCAAGTGGTAGGTAGCACAGCATAGCAATAGAACGAACAACTAGCAAAGCAAAGGTAGAAGTGATTTCGAGGGTATGGTCATCTTGCCTGCAAGGTTCTCAGAGTTGTCGAAAGCTTGATCCTCGTAAGCGTACTCAACAGGTTCCTCATTCACGAACTCGTCTCCTGGCTCTACCCAAAACAAGAACACAAGCAACGGAACCACAATCAATCATGGGAAATGCACAAGCAACATGATGCAAAACACGAATGATATGCAAGATATGATATGCGATGCATATGCATATGCGTGCTCCGGAGGAAAAATGATGAAAAAGGCAGTAACTTGGCAAACCAAGCATGCCACTGGAAAGATGAGATGATTTCGGTCGAAATCGATATAAAGATCACCGGAAACGGATGCACGGTTTGCAAATGGCATGCAAAACAAGAATGACACGAATCTGTGATTAACAGCATCATAGCACTTAGAATACATCAAGGAACTATGCTACAGAACTCCAACATAGCAAAAAAGCATATGGCAGTAATCTACAGAAGGTGCTTGACAAAAGATGAACACTGAGCTATGGCTAGATCACAACATAACATGTTCAAACAAGCATGGCAAAAGTGCAAAAGATAACAGGTTCACAGACTTGGTGAAATTACTGGACATGGCATAAACAGCATCAGGAAGCAATGTTCAGAGCATGAAATCAACATGCTACAGGGACTTAACATAGCAAAAAAAGGCACGGCATGAATCTACTAAATGCATCGAACAAAAGTCCCTTAATGACCATAAGCCAAAAAGTTCCAGAAGATATGATGGTAACCATGCAAACATAGCAAGTTTCGTTAACAGGTTTCAGACTTAGCAGAAAACAGAGCATGGCAGAAAAAGTAATATGAAGGCATCTTGGTGAGCTTGATGCACTCATCACAAAGAAATGCATGACAAAACAAGCATACCTATAGCAAGCTGGCATGTTTATGAAGCTATACATGGCAAGAACAAATACATAGAATGAAAGTATTAACTACAACAAGCTTGGCAAAATTGAATAACACGTAAATAATCTGCCAGGAATATATTATAGAAAAAGTAGAGCAAGATTAAGACATGCTATCGCACTCCATAATTGCAAACAGGGGCATGCATGGATAGAGCACAACTATATCTACAAAACATCCTTACTGAACATCACCAAAATAATCATGGATCTCTCTGTAGCCACATGGATACATAGCAACAAAATAAAAGCAGTCACAGACTTGGTAAAATTACTAAGTCCCGGAAATCAGGAACATCACGAAGCCTAGTTTGCATGCTTGTGCTAGTCACCACAGAGATCACAAAAATACATGAAATACACCTCTGTAAAGATGTCATGACATAAATCAAAACACATGTAGAGCTCATGCCCATAAGATGCACAGATTAAATGCAACAAAAATAACAAAACCCAAGTTCTGATAGGTAACAGCAGTTAACATCATATAGCACTCTTGCATCAGAGATTTGGGTGTCAAGATGGACTCAAATGAACATGGCATAATGGAACAAAGTGAAGAGCATATCGAGGCAAACATTTTGATATATTACATGAGCGAAACCGAGCTATATGCAGAGAGTTATGATGCGATGAAGTATGCAACAAAATATGAAAAACACGGGACTTGGAGAAAATCGGGGAGAGGAGAAAGGCAACCCTTAGCAGATCGGATCGGGATCTGTCTCGGGCTCGAGCTCGAGCTCGCCGGAGCTTGCGGGTGAGGGAGGAGGCGGCGGTCGGCGGGGCCTCGGGACCGTCGGGGGAGGAGGCCGGCCGGAGGAGAGGGGCGGCGCGGGCTCCGGCAGAGGGGCGCGCGGGCGGGCGGTCGGCGCGGGCAGCGCGCCGGCGTCGGTGGCGGGGCTCGCCGGTGAACGGCGGAGGCAGCGGCGGTCGGATCCGCGGGAGGAGGCGGATGGCGGCGGGGGAGCGGGCGACCCGGGCGGCGGCGATGCGGGCCGCGGGCAGCGCGGGCGTACGGGCGGCGGGTCAGGTGACGTGGCAGCGCCTGATTGGCGCGGGGCGGCGGCGGCTTCGTCCGGCCGGCGGCGGACGTGTCCGGCGGCGCGGAGGAGCGGGGTTAGGGTTTGCACTGCGAGAGAATTCGGAGGGGGACACATATATATAGATAGAGGGAGCTAGGAGGCTCCAAATGAAGTGCGGTTTTCGCCCACACGATCGTGATCGAATGGCCTAGAGCATGGAGGAGACTTAGAGGGGTTTTGGGCTGTTTGGAGGGGGGTTTTGCTGCAACACACAAAGGGACTTTGCGCTTGCCCGGTTAACCGTTGGAGTATCAAACGACCTCCAAATGGCACGAAACTTGACAGGTGGTCTACCGGTGGTAAACCAAGGCCACTTGACAAGACTCGATCCATTCCGAGAACGTTTAACACCCGCTCACGAAAAGAAACAAGAGGGACGCGCCGGTGCGCGTGGGAGTGCCGGATTGCAAAACGGACAACGGGGAAAATGCTCGGATGCAGGAGACGAACTCGTATGCAAATACAATGCTCATGATGACATGATATGAGATGCATGACATGAACAAAATGCAAAACAAAAACGAAACCCGACCACGAAGGGAATATCATAACACATAGCCGAAAATGGCAAGAGTTGGAGTTACAAATATGGAAAGTTACATCTGGGGTGTTACAAACACACACTTCGACCTATGCCGCCCTTCAAGATGTTTACGAAAATTAAATGAGCCGAAGGCGAGAAGGAGGTTCCCTCGCGCCGGAGGCGCCGTGTCACACCACGACGGACAACGCGCCGCACGAACCAGCACGCTGCACGACCAACACACTTCGACCTATGCCCCCTGTCGTGGAATTGTCACGGCAGATGTCCTCAAGCTAGGACTTAGTCGTGGAGCCATCGCCACTAGGAAGCTTGAAGGGGTTAAACGGGACAAGGAACACGAGGGTTTATACTGGTTCGGACCCTTACGGTGAAGGTAAAAGCCTACGTCCAGTTGAGCTGGTATTGATTAGGGTTTCGATGACCAGGGAGCTTTAACTGCTATGCCTGGCTCTCGATGAGATCTTTCTTGTCCTTAAACCGCTGCCGGGTCGTCCCTTTATATAGAGAGGTCGATGCCCCGCAGCTCTCTGAGTCCTGGCCGGCTCATAAGAGTGTCCGGCTCGGACTCCCAACTATTCTTTCCTTACCCTACAAGTTCTACCATGATGACGGTCGTAACTACGGGCCTTAGCCACCTCCGGGTCTTAAGCCCATCTTTGGCCCACCATCTTCAGCCTTGGCGCCGGGCCCAGGCGATGACCCTTATGAGTAACCCGGCCCCTCCTGGCGGGTGACTCTAAGGTTTATATCCTCAACATTAGGCCCCAGATTGATTTGAGCTGGCTCATGTCAATCTTTAACTCTTTCGACAGATAATCTCCGGCTTACAATTGCGTGAAGGCCATAACCCGGCGTGACGTCATCCTCCGGACTCCGGGTAATCCGCCGTGACGTCATCTTCCATTAAGTCCATTTTTTACTCCACCATATCCGCAACGGATCTTATCTTTACTGCCGTCCCGAAAATCGAGGCACCTCTCGGGCGAGATAACCACGCCGTGACCTCCTCGTTTCTCGCGCCCACTTATGAGTCTGGCCTTATAAATAACCTGACCCTCGGGTCCTCTCCATTCTCCCCCTTCTGTCATCTCCTTCCTCTCGCTGCCCCTGTGCTGCTCGAGCTCCGCCGCCGCCGCCGCCGTAACAGAGCTCCGCGTCCTCGTCGACCTTGGCCGCTGCATCATCCTGAATCGTCCAGAGAACCGCGGCGAACCCTCGCAGCATACCTGCATCTGTAAGTTCCTTACCCCTCGTTGAATAGATCTACGTTAAGATCCTGCTGTTCTTCCGTGTTCTTCGCCGTCGCCCACGAGTTCTTGGTAGTTTTCATTTTTACCTCCTCTTCCTGACCTTAAGATAGTATAGAACCAACGCGGTAGCTGTTTGGCACTCATTTCAAATGCAAGTAGACCTCTTTTTACTGCATAAAGGCTCCGTTCGAGCCCAAGAACTTCCTTTGTGTCTGTTTTTAGGTCTAGAAACTTTCCTTTTAGCCGACCGTTTTGATGCAAATTATTTACTGCAATGTGTGAAACCTGTTTTCACCACACTTAGTAAAAAAACTGCACCCACTGAATCATGGCGGTTTACATTTCCGGTTTAAAGAAACCACGCGCCGTAGAACCTTCCGGCTCAAAGGAGGCCATGCGCCATAAAATTTTCCGGCTCACCTGTGACAAGGTCGTAGACAATCGAATTACTCTCAATACCACCAGCGGCTTAGATAACCCGATGCACTTGGATATATGTCATTAGGCCCCTCCATAAGCCGCCACTTGAAATATTAAACTGTAAATTTCCTCCGGCTTATAATTAAACCGGACATATTCCCCTTTTATCATAGGCTTCCGACTTTCACCATGCCTCCCAAAGCTCCCAAAGCACCCATCACTTGCAATTGGATGAGGTCCAACGTCACCGACGAGACCTTAGCGGACTTTGTGAAGTCGGGTTACCTGCACAAGAAGGACATCATGTCCTACCGTGCCCCCGACCCATCAGAGGAGAGACCACAAGCAAGGGACGGGGAGGTGGTCATTTTTGCAGATCATATGAGTCGGGGCTTCGCACCGCCCGGCTCAAAGTTCTTCAGAGACGTGCTAAATTTCTTTGATCTGCGGCCACAAGACATAGGACCCAATTCCGTGTCAAACATATGCAACTTCCAAGTATTCTGCGAAGTCTACCTTGGAGAGGAGCCCAGCTTGCTGCTCTTCAGAGAGCTTTTCTACCTGAAGTGTCAGAACGAGTGCGCCAACGGGCCAAGCTTGGAACTTAGTGGCATCTCCATTCAGCGACGGAGAGACTGCCTTTTCCCTTACGCCGAGCCGCGAAGCCACCCAAAGGACTGGAACCAGACGTGGTTCTATTGCCAAGACATGTCGCCGGCTGACGAGAGCCCGCTGCCCGGCTTTCGCCCCTCGCGTCTGGAACCAACACACCCTCTGTCAGACAAGCTGACCCAAGCGGAGCGCCAACCTCTGCTCCCCACCATTAACAAGATCAAGGCTCTCCTGGGAAATGGTCTCAATGGAATTGATCTGGTCCGGGTCTGGATCTCGTGCGGGTGATCCCCTTGAGCCGCCGCCCCGGCTTAATGTGTGAGTACACAGGCCGGAAAGATGACCCCATGCGACACAGCCGCAACGATCTTCCTAAAGACGTTGCTGAGGACATGACCAAGGCTCTCTTGAACGAGAGCTTGGCAGACTGCGGGAGGACCGGCTTAAGCCCCTTCTGCAAGACCAACCCGGCCCCAGCGGTAAGCCGCTAACCTGGACATCTTATTTTCTTCCGTAGATAGCTTTCATCTGAACCTTAAAAAATCATCATTGTATTCTTCAGGCCGATGACAAATTCTGGAAGGTCAAATACGACCATGAGGCGGCCAAGAAGGCCAGGAAGGCTAAGAAAGCCGCCAAAAGAGCCGCTCCCCGCAAGAAGGGAAGTAGGCCTACTGCTTCAGAGCTGCTGCAACTAAGCGACAGCTCCGAGTCAGAGGTAACCCCTGAACCTGTAAACTCTTGTTGTATTTGTTTTTTATTTCTGTTCACCTTATCAATACTGTCCATCAACAGGATGACACCGGAGCAAGTAACCCGGTGGTTGAAGAGGTAATGACATTTTCCTCCGACTCGGAGCCCTTGCCAAGGCTGAAAGTCCGAAGGGTAACCCGGAAAGTAAGATTTTCTCATCCTTTAGCTTATCAAGATCCTCAATTTCTTTTGAAGCAACAGATTCATGAGAGCCGGCGGCACACTCGGACCAACAAAGACGCTGACCTCTCCTCCGGCTTACCTGACGCATCGAGGAAACGCCGAACCGAGGTTATCTCCAACTTGTACCCTTTTCATCCTTTGGCGGGTGTTATACGTCAACCGCTCAATTCTTCTGATTCGAACTATCAGGAAACCTCACCCTCCTCTGGTGACTCGATGCAATCAACCCTGCTGGCCTTCAAGACCGTACCCGGGTAATGATGATCATCTCTTGTTGTGCTTACCTTTGCTCATACCTTTGTACTAACATTTTTGGTCTTTCAGTGCCCAGGGAAAGCTCACCAAGAGGGCGAAAAAGAACAAGCCGGTCGAAGAGCCGGACTTGCCTGAACCGGAGGTAGCAGCTCAAGAACCGCCAGCTGCCTCTGCTCCTGAAGCCACTGCTCCAACCGACAAGCCAATTGCAGAAACTTCTGCTAACCCGGAGGCCTCCAGCTCAGCTCAACCAGCTGATGACCCGGATGTGGTAATCACCCGGACGGAATTTGTTGAGCCGGGGAGACCTACTGCGCTGGCCAAGTGCTCTGCTAAGGAGGAGTTGCTAGAGCGCCGCCGGGCCAATCTGGACCTCACCGAATATGCCAATCTGAGCATCGGAGAGATCGTCTCCGGCTATGTCAGTCAGGTGCACAAGACCCAGGACATCGAGATTGCCATGGTGAATCAGATTCAGCAGAAGTCTGAGGTATTACTCTTCTTACTTACTGCATAGTTATCTTGTCATCCTTACCGTACTCTAGCCCCCAAGTCTGCTACTTATGATAGAATATGCCATAGACTTATCTTCCGGCTTACTCGCATGAACCAGAAATTTGTAAATAGAAACGTTCAACATGCATTAGCCCCCAAGTGCCAAGTGTCTTTGCTTGGAAAGTGCTTGGGACTTTTAAAATTGTATAATAATTGTTCATACTATAACCCGGAAATTATGCAGGCTGCTGGCAAGAAGTTTGAAGCTGACATCTCCGATCTCAAGACCCGCCTGAGGACGCAAGAAACTGAGACCCGGAAGGCCAACGCCAAATTTGTGTCCAGTATTGCTGCTCAAGAGAAGCTGAAAAAGGACTTTGAAGCTGAACGGAGAACTTGGGCCGAAGAAAAGGCTACTCTAGTGAGCCGGGCCGAACATGCGGAGAAGGCTCTGTCGGAGAAAACCGCCGAGCTCTCCGGCTTAAAGCGCCATGTGTCACAGATGGTCGCCGCCATCTTTGGTAAGTATCCCACCGGCTTTCATCAAGTTTACAATCTTTATGTCTCGTAACTCCCATCATTGCCAGCGGCTTACTCTACTCTGTTAAACAGGTCCAAGAAGCGCCAACCTTAACCAAAGCTTGCTGACCAAGTTGAAGGTCGTGTACACCCTGGTGGAGCAACTCTACACCGGGTCACAGCGCGCCTTGGCCGTGGTGGCCCTATCCAATGAGGTGCCGACTCACCTGGCGGAAGTTCTTCGCCGGCTTGCCGTTCTTCCTCAGTGGGTCCAAGAGCTGCGGCGGGCCTCTGCAAGAGCCGGAGCCATAGCTTCTCTGAGCCGGGCCAAGGCGTTCCTTCCAGAACTCGACCCGGCGGACATTGCCCTTGGCTACCCCAGCTTGAAGGAAGACGGCACCCCCTTCGACCAAAGGGACTTTGCAGCCTGCGTGAAGATCGTACGCCCGGTGGCCACTCTGATAGGAAACGACACGGATCTGACCAAGTATCAGTCGGGTTACGATGCAGAGAATCAGAGGATCCCCACCCCGCGTTACGAAGCCATCAGCTTAGTCCCGCCGACTCGTAAGCACACCTTTGCCCTGGAGATTGACCCGGCCGGGTTAATTGACGAGGAAGCTCAATTTGAAGCTCTAAGCGGCATTGACTGGAAGTCGTCAACTTTCCAGGTCTTGGGAACAGCAGGAGGAGCGGAGAGGGATGAGCCGGAAGCTTCAACCCAGCAAGCATCGTAACTCTGCAGGCGGCTTATTTAAACAATGCTTCACCCTTTTGGACTCGATGAGTCTTGTAATAGAATAGGACCAACACTTTAACTTTGTCGTGCCATCGTGCACGCATTGAATGCTGAATTCCTTTGAAGTTGCCTCCTTATACTTCTCCGGGTCATAGTTGATCATTCATGTTTCCTTGAGCTTAAATAGTTGTCTTTAACTATCCTGCATAGAAAGACAAATCACAAGTCTCTTGGCGGTTTACCGCACGGAGAATCACAGTCTTATGCATATAACCTGGAACATGAATCACAACAGACTGGTCCTCAATTATGTCCTTGATATAACCGTAACAACACACTTACCGGCCTGCAAGCACACTTTCGGCTTAAATAACCCGGGTAATAAAGGTTGGTACCTCAATTCCTGTTTACCAGCCTTAATAACGCCGATTGTGTTCGACTAGTACTGTAAATCAAAGTTAAGCCGGCAAAGTGAGACCCGCCGCGCATACTTGATATAATCAGAAGAACTTAGCTATAAATCAGAAAAACTTAGGGGCTTCTGGTTCGAATACGACCAGAGACCCGTCCCAAAGGGGTTTATGCTAGGATTCGAATGCAATCATATAGCCCCCAGTGGGTGTGGCGATGCCAATCAAGAGGGTATCGACAGCTATGTTCTCTTTGGTTCGAATACGACCCATGTTTGAACAGGAAGCCCCCAAATGACCTTAAGAGTTTTTTAACGACGCTGATTCGAATACGATCCACGTCGGTTCCCAAAGGGGTTAGACTATGATTCAAATATGATCAAAGAAAACTCCCCAATGAGCTCGGCACGTTGCCAATCAAATGGGTATCGACAGCTATGTTCTCTTTGGTTCGAATACGACCTGTGTTTGAACAGGAAGCCCCCAAGTGACTATATTGTGTATAGCTAGATTCGAATACGATCATAAGCCGGATCCTCCTTCAAATTATCATATGATCTTGGACTGAAAACAACACGTTCACCTTTGGAAGAGAAAAAAGGACAGAGGTCCTGCTTTATTGCTTATCATAATATATACATGGCTTAGAGAAATATGTACATTATGAGAGCCGGTGGCTCAAGTGTAATAAGGCCGAAGCTGAGCTATGTTCCACGGCCGACGGGTCTCTTCCTCCGACTTACGTGAATCTTTGTGCTCCCGAATGTCAATGAGGTAATATGACCCGTTGTGCAAATTCTTGCTGACCACAAAGGGCCCTTCCCAAGGCGGGGATAGCTTGTGCGCATCTGTTTGATCTTGGATGAGCCGGAGCACCAGATCGCCTTCCTGGAAGACCCGGGATTTAACCCGGCGACTATGATAACGGTGCAGGTCCTATTGGTAAATCACGGAGCGAGCTGCTGCCACATCACGCTGCTCGTCCAACAAGTCAAGAGCATCTTGGCGCGCCTGTTCGTTATCCACCTCAAAATATGCCGCCACTCTGGGCGAGTGATGACGGATGTCACTGGGGAGGACTGCTTCCGCTCCATAAACCATGAAGAAAGGCATGAAACCTGTAGACCTGTTAGGAGTAGTGTTGATGCTCCACAACACGGAGGGTAACTCCTCCAACCAACAACCCGGCGTCCGTTGTAAAGGGACCAAAAGCCGGGGTTTGATGCCTTTCAGAATCTCCTGATTAGCCCTCTTAGCTTGACCATTGGATTGAGGGTGAGCTACTGATGAAACATCAAGTCTAATATGCTCTCGTTGACAAAACTCCTCCATGGCGCCTTTGGATAAATTGGTACCATTGTCAGTTATAATGCTGTGTGGAAAGCCAAAGCGAAAGATCACCTTTTTCATAAACTGAACTGCCGTGGCTGCATCACACTTGCTGACTGGCTCCGCTTCAACCCACTTGGTAAATTTGTCAACTGCCACCAAGAGGTGGGTCTTCTTATCCTTGGACCTTTTAAAAGGCCGAACCATATCGAGCCCCCAGACCGCAAAGGGCCAAGTAATTGGGATCATCCTCAGCTCCTGAGCCGGCACATGAGCCCGTCGCGAGAACCTTTGGCAACCATCACATTTGCTGACCAAGTCCTCCGCATCAGCATGAGCCGTCAGCCAATAAAAACCATGACGAAAAGCCTTGGCCACAAGAGACTTTGAGCCGGCGTGATGGCCACAATCCCCTTCATGAATCTCACGCAAGATCTCTTGACCTTCCTCGGGGGAGACACAACGCTGGAATGCTCCCGTAACACTGCGGCGATGCAACTCACCATTGATAACAATCATTGATTTAGACCGTCGGGTTATTTGTCTGGCCAAAGTTTCATCCTCAGGCAAATCTCCCCGGGTCATGTAAGCCAGATAGGGCACTGTCTAGTCCGGGATGATGTGGAGAGCCGCCACCAGTCGTGCCTCCGGGTCAGGGACAGCCAAGTCTTCCTCTGTAGGCAACTTAACAGAAGGGCTATGCAGGACGTCCAGGAAAATATTAGGCGGCACCGGTTTTCGCTGAGAGCCCAGCCGGCTTAAAGCATCAGCCGCCTCGTTCTTCCTGCGATCGATGTGCTCTACTTGGTAACCCTGAAAGTGCCCAGCAATGGCATCAACTTCACGGCGATAAGCCGCCATGAGAGGGTCCTTGGAGTCCCACTTTCCTGATACTTGTTGAGCCACCAAGTCTGAGTCGCCGAAGCACCTTACCCGGCTCAAGCTCATCTCCTTAGCCATCCGAAGACCGTGGAGCAAGGCCTCGTACTCAGCTGCATTGTTGGTGCAAGGAAACATCAATTGTAGCACATAATGGAACTTGTCACCTTTAGGGGAAGCCAATACGACTCCAGCCCCCGAGCCCTCCAATTGCCTGGACCCATCGAAGTGAATAGTCCAATATGTGTTATCTGGCTTTTGTTCGGACACTTGTAGCTCTGTCCAATCATTGATGAAATCCACCAAGGCCTGAGATTTAACAGCAGTGCGTGGCACGTACTTCAGACTATGAGGTCCGAGCTCTATAGCCCACTTAGCCACTCTCCCTGTGGCCTCTCTGTTTTGAATGATATCTCCAAGGGGGGCAGAACTGACCACAGTGATGGGGTGACCCTGGAAATAATGCTTAAGCTTCCGTCTTGCCATGAACACACCATAAACAAGCTTCTGCAAATGCGGATACCGCTGCTTGGACTCAATGAGCACTTCGCTGACATAATAAACCGGCCGCTGAACCTGGTGCTCCTTACCCTCTTCCTTGCACTCCACCACCACGGCCACACTGACGGCTTGTGTGTTAGCAGCCACATACAGCAATAAAGGCTCCTTGTCAACCGGAGCAGCAAGGACTGGGGGCTCGGCCAGCTGTCTCTTCAAATCCTCGAAAGCAGTATTAGCTGCATCATTCCAGACAAAGTCATCAGTTTTCTTCATCAACTGATATAATGGCATGGCCTTCTCCCCCAAACGGCTTATAAAACGGCTTAAAGCAGTGATACGACCCGCCAGGCGCTGGACGTCGTTTATACACGCCGGCTTAGCCAGGGAGGTGATGGCCTTGATCTTCTCGGGTTAGCTTCAATGCCTCTGTTAGAAACCAAGAAACCCAAGAGCTTGCCTGCAGGAACACCAAAAACACATTTGGTTGGGTTAAGCATCATCTTGTAGACCCGAAGATTATCAAAGGTTTCCCTCAGATCATCTATCAAGGTTTCCTCCTTCCTGGATTTAACCACAATATCATCCACATAAGCATGAACATTGCGCCCAATCTGGTTATGAAGACAGTTCTGCACGCAACGCTGATAGGTCGCCTGTGCACTCTTGAGTCCAAAGGGCATAGACACATAGCAAAAGGCTCCAAAGGGAGTGATGAACGCCGTCTTCTCCTGGTCGTTAACTGCCATTTTAATCTGATGATATCCAGAATAGGCATCCAAGAAACTTAGGCGCTCACAACCCGCCGTAGCATCAATGATTTGATCAATATGGGGAAGGGCGAAAGGATCAGCCGGACACGCCTTGTTCAAGTCCGTGTAGTCCACACACATCCGCCAAGTGCCGTTCTTCTTGAGTACGAGCACCGGGTTAGCTAACCACTCTGTGTAAAAGACTTCAACAATAAACCTGGCCGCCAAGAGCCGGGCCACCTCTTCACCAATAGCTTTCCGCCTCTCTTCATTAAACCGCCGAAGGAATTGCCTGACCGTCTTAAACTTCGGATCAACATTGAGAGTGTGCTCAGCGAGTTCTCTAGGTACACCTGGCATGTCAGACGGTTTCCATGCAAAAATGTCCCTATTCTCACGGATGAACTCGATGAGCGCGCTTTCCTATTTTGGATCCAGATTGGCACTGATGCTAAACTGCTAAGATGAATCTCCTCGAACGAAATCAACAAGTTTAGTCTCATCAGCCGACTTAAATTTCATTGCCAACTCATGCTCCGTAGTCGGCTTTTTCAGAGAGGTCATATCTATTGGGTCAACATTGTCTTTGTAAAACTTCAACTCCTCTGTTGCGCAAACAGATTCTGCATAAGCTGCATCGCCTTCCTCACACTCCAAGGCCACCTTCCGGCTGCCGTGAACCGTAATGGTCCCATTATGACCCGGCATCTTGAGTTGTAAATACACGTAACACGGCCGTGCCATGAATTTGGCGTAAGCCGGCCGCTCAAATATGGCATGGTACGGACTTCTTATCTTGACCACCTCAAAGGTCAATTTTTCCACCCTGTAGTTGTGCTCATCTCCAAAGGCCACTTCCAACTCGATCTTGCCGACTGGATAAGCCGACTTACCAGGTACCACACCATGGAAAATAGTGTTTGACTGGCTGAGGTTCTTATCAATCAACCCCATACGACGGAAAGTCTCATAATAGAGGATGTTGATGCTGCTGCCTCCATCCATGAGCACCTTAGTGAACTTATATCCTCCCACCTGAGGAGCCACCACCAAGGCCAAGTGACCCGGATTATCCACCCGGGGAGGGTGATCCTCCCTACTCCACACTATAGGCTGCTCAGACCACCGCAAGTAGCGTGGAACCGCCGGCTCAACAGCATTCACAGCCCTCTTATGAAGCTTCTGATCTCGCTTACACAGACTAGTGGTAAACACATGATACTGTCCACCGCTAAGCTGCCTTGGATTGGTCTGATAACCCCCCTGCTGCTGTTGATGACCCTGGCCAGACTGCTGATTAAAGCCCCCTTGACCGTTCTGAGGATTAGAATTTGAGCCGCCGCCCGGGCCATGAAAGCCGCCGGCGCCTGAGCCACCGCCCGGGCCATTGTTGTCGTTAAAGGCGTTGGAATTCTTAAAGGCCTTCATGATTGCACAATCCTTCCATAGATGAGTAGCTGGCTTCTCTCTAGAGCCATGCCTTAGACAAGGCTCATTCAACAGTTGCTCCAGCGTCGGGCCTGACCCGCCGGCTCGGGGAGGGGTCCTCCCCTTGCGTCGCTGGTTGTTACCCTGTGAGCTGGCGTTGGCTACGAACTCTAGGCTGCCGTCGGCCTTGCGCTTGCCACCTCCTTGGTTCCCCGGGTTATGCTGAGGACCCTTGCCATTGTCGTTCTTCTTTCCCTTCCCTGTCCTTTCATCATCTGAAGCGGGGTCCTTGGTACTATCAGAATCGGCGTACTTGACGAGAGCCGCCATCAGTGTACCCATATCATTGCAGTCGCGCTTAAGCCGCCCGAGTTTCATCTTCAGGGGCACGAAATGACAATTATGTTCCAACATTAAGACTGCAGAGCCGGCATCCATCTTATCAGATGAATGTATTATCTCCTTAACCCGGCGAACCCAATGTGTCGTAGACTCACCCTCCTGCTGCTTACAGTTAGTCAAATCCACAATTGACATAGACTGCCTATAGGTATCTTTGAAGTTTTGGATGAACCGGGCTTTCAGCTCAGCCCAAGACCCGATGGAATTCGGTGGTAGCCCTTTCAACCAAGTGCGGGCAGTCCCATCTAACATCATGGTGAAGTACTTGGCCATTGCCGCTTCACTGACTTCCAGCAGTTTCATGGCCATCTCGTAACTCTCAATCCAGGCTGCGGGTTGTAAGTCAGCCGTGTAATTAGGCACCTTCCTAGGGCCTTTGAAGTCCTTGGGTAGATGCTCATTGCGGAGAGCTGGCACTAAACAAGGGACACCTCCAGTCCTGGTAGGGATACCCACGTCGACGGAAGTCGTCGGATAAGCCGGGGGAGTCTGGTAAGCCGTCAACTGAGGCACCTGCTCTGCCTCTTGCCGCGCTCTGTCTTGGTCTGCTGCGTGAAAGGCTCCGTTATGAGCCGGGCCATGGCCAAGGGGCGGGTCGTGGCGTCGGACATTACTTGAGCCAGTCGCTGAGACCATGTGTCTGCTGTAACTCGGGCTCCGGCCTGGACGAGGGGTCGAGTGGATCCTGTCCCGGCTGTAAGAGTACGCGTCTTGCTGCGCCAGTGCTGTCTGAAGGAGTTCCCTGACCCGGCGGGTTTCAATAGCCGTCGGAGAGTCGCCGTCAATTGGGAGGGCCGCCAGCCGCGCTGCTGCGGCGACCATGTTCTCCAGCGGGTTAGCATAATGACCCGACGGTATTGGCAGGTACTGAGGCGGGGCAGGGTTCACCCGGGGAGGCCCCATCACTTGTGGCTGATCAGGGGTCCCAGACCCGGGCACTATGATTCCTGGCGGGTTACTAGACCCTGCACCTGGCGTGTTGAAGAGGTTTCGTGGATCGTAAACCGGAGGGAGTCGAGATTGGGCCTTTTGATGCCTCCTTCTCATGACCTCATTGGACGCGTTCTGATCCATCGTGAGCCGGAAGGACTGTGCCTGAATCAACTGAGTTTGGGCGTCGAGAGCCGCCCTCTCCGCAGCCATCCTAATCCCTTCCGCTACCAGATCCTCTTTGGCTTTCACTAGATCTAACTTTAATTGCGCCACCTCCGCGTCATGCTGAGCTTGATCCGCCGGGTCAACCGCGGCGGTCAACAGGGCCGTCATCTTGTCCGTGAGATCCATCAGCACCTGAGCCGGCGAGGGCACCAGGTTTCCTGCCCCAGCAGCAGGGTTCTGAATAGGCTGCGCACCGGCCATGAAGATTCTGACCCGGCTCGGCAGCTCAAACGGGTCCGGAATACTGTCACCATCAGAACAACCCATGAGGCTACCATCTTGAAGTTGATACAACGAGTTTGACTCATCTGTGGACGACTCGCCGTCAGAGCCGGCGGCCGTCTCATCACCAGATCCAGAACTATCAGAATGCCCTCCGTGGACACATCCCACAAAAACATGCTTCAAGGCAGGCAGGGCCCGGGCGGGTCGTGCGCGCTAAGCTCTCTCGATGAGATCGGCGCAGAGATCCGGCTCAGGGCCCGGCTCACCAATCTTGCCAATGAAAACATGAATTCCACCAAAGGGGACCCGGTATCCGTACTCGATTGAGCCGGTGTTGGGGCCCCAGCTTGCATCGTCGATGTAGAGCTTGCCGCGACGACTCTTGGTCATCCGGCCCACAACGTATCCCTTGAGCCCTTCGAAGCTGCCCTTCAAGAACTCAAATCCACCGTGCGCTGGCCCCACGGTGGGCGCCAACTGTCCTGGAATTGTCACGGCAGATGTCCTCAAGCTAGGACTTAGTCGTGGAGCCATCGCCACTAGGAAGCTTGAAGGGGTTAAACGGGACAAGGAACACGAGGGTTTATACTAGTTCGGCCCCTTACGGTGAAGGTAAAAGCCTACGTCCAGTTGAGGTGGTATTGATTAGGGTTTCGATGACTAGGGAGCTTAACTGCTATGCCTGGCTCTCGATGAGATCTTTCTTGTCCTTAAACCGCTGCCGGGTCGTCCCTTTATATAGAGAGGTCGACGCCCCGCAGCTCTCTGAGTCCTGGCCGGCTCATAAGAGTGTCCGGCTCGGACTCCCAACTATTCTTGCCTTACCCTACAAGTTCTACCATGATGACGGTCGTAACTATGGGCCTTAGCCACCTCCGGGTCTTAAGCCCATCTTTGGCCCACCATCTTCAGCCTTGGCGCTGGGCCCAGGCAATGACCCTTATGAGTAACCCGGCCCCTCCTGGCGGGTGACTCTAAGGTTTATATCCTCAACAACCCCCCTTCAAGACGTTTGTGAAAATTAAACGAGCCGAAGGCGAGCAGGAGGTTCCCTCGTGCCGGAGGCGCCGTGTCACACCACGACGGACAACGCGCCGCACGAACCAACACACTGCACGACCAACACACACTTCGACCTATGCCCCCTTCAAGATGTTTATGAAAATTAAACGAGCCGAAGGTGAGCAGGAGGTTCCCTCGCGCTGGAGGCGCCGTGTCACACCACGAGAGACAAGGCGCCGCACCAACCAGCACGTTGCACGACCAACACACACTTCGACCTATGCCCCCCTTCAAGATGTTTATGAAAATTAAACGAGCCAAAGGCGAGCAGGAGGTTCCCTCGCGCCGGAGGCGCCGTGTCACACCACGACGGACAACGCGCCGCACGAACCAGCACGGTGCACGACCAACACACACTTCGACCTATGCCCCCCCATCAAGATGTTTATGAAAATTAAACGAGCCGAAGACGAGCAGGAGGTTCCCACGCGCCGGAGCCGCCGTGTCACACCACGACGAACAATGCGCCGGACGAACCAGCACGCTGCACGACCAACACACATTTCGACCTATGCCCCCCCTTCAAGATGTTTATGAAAATTAAACGAGCCGAAGGCGAGCAGGAGGTTCCCTCGCGCCGGAGGCGCCGTGTCACACCACGAGGGACAACGCGCCGCATGAACCAGCACGCTGCACGACCAACACACACTTCGACCTATGCCCCCCTTCAAGATGTTTATGAAAATTAAACGAGCCGAAGGCGAGCAGGAGGTTCCCTCTCGCCGGAGGCGCCGTGTCACACCACGACGAACAACACGCCGGACGAACCAGCACGCTGCACGACCAACACACACTTCGACCTATGCCCCCACTTCAAGATGTTTATGAAAATTAAACGAGCCGAAAGCAAGCAGGAGGTTCCCTCGCGCCGGAGGCGCCGTCTCACACCACGACGGACAACGCGCCGCACGAACCGGTACGCTGCACGACCAACACACACTTCGACCTATGCCCCCCCTTCAAGATATTTAGGAAAATTAAAAGAGCCGGAGGCGAGGAGGTTCCCTCGCGCCAGAGGCGTCGTGTCACACCAAGAGGGACAACGCGCCGCACGAACCAGCACGCTGCACGACCAACACACACTTCGACCTATGCCCCCCTTCAAGATGTTTATGAAAATTAAACAAGTCGAAGGTGAGCAGGAGGTTCCCTCGCGCCGGAGCCGCCGTGTCACACCACGACGAACAACGCGCCGGACGAACCAACACGCTGCATGACCAACACACACTTCGACCTATGCCCCCCTTCATGATGTTTATGAAAATTAAACGAGCCGAAGGCGAGCAGGAGGTTCCCTCGCGCCGGAGGCGCCATGTCACACCACGACGAACAACGCGCCGGAGGAACCAGCACGCTGCACGACCAACACACACTTCGACCTATGCCCCCACTTCAAGATGTTTATGAAAATTAAACGAGCCGAAAGCGAGCAGGAGGTTCCCTCGCGCCGGATGCGCCGTGTCACACCACGAGGGACAATGCGCCGCACGAACCAGCACGCTGCACGACCAACACACACTTCGACCTATGCCCCCCATTCAAGATGTTTATGAAAATTAAACGAGCCGAAGGCGAGCACGAGGTTCCCTCGCGCCGGAGGCGCCGTGTCACACCACGACGGAGAACGCGCCGCACGAACCAGCACGCTGCACGACCAACACACACTTCGACCTATGCCCCCCCTTCAAGATGTTTATGAAAATTAAACGAGCCGAAGGCGAGCAGGAGGTTCCCTCGCGCCGGAGGCGCCGTGTCACACCACGAGGGACAACGCGCCGCATGAACCAGCACGCTGCACGACCAACACACACTTCGACCATTGCCCCCCTTCAAGATGTTTATGAAAATTAAACGAGCCGAAGGCGAGAAGGAGGTTCCCTCGCGCCGGAGGCGCCGTGTCACACCACGACGAACAACGCGCCGGACGAACCAGCACGCTGCACGACCAACACACACTTCGACCTATGCCCCCACTTCAAGATGTTTATGAAAATTAAACGAGCCGAAAGCGAGCAGGAGGTTCCCTCGCGCCGCAGGCGCCATGTCACACCACGACGGACAACGCGCCGCACGAACCGGTACGCTGCACGACCAGCACACACTTGGACCTATGCCCCCCCTTCAAGATGTTTACGAAAATTAAAAGAGCCGGAGGCGAGGAGGTTCCCTCGGGCCGGATGCGCCGTGTCACACCACGAGGGACAACGCACCGCACGAACCAGCACGCTGCACGACCAACACACACTTCGACCTATGCCCCCCCTTCAAGATGTTTATGAAAATTAAACGAGCCGTAGGCAAGTAGGAGATTCCCTCGCGCCGGAGGCGCCGTGTCACACCACAACGGACAACGCGCCGCGCGAACCAGCATGCTGCACGACCAACACACACTTCGACATATGCCCCCCTTCAAGATGTTTATGAAAATTAAACGAGCCGAAGGCGAGCAGGAGGTTCCCTCGCGCCGGAGGCGCCGTGTCACACCACCAGGGACAATGCGCCGCCCGAACCAGCACGCTGCACGACCAACACACACTTCGACCTATGCCCCCCTTCAAGATGTTTATGAAAATTAAACGAGCGGAAGGCGAGCAGGAGGTTCCCTCGCGCCGGAGGCGCCGTGTCACACCACGACGGACAATGCGCCGCACGAACCAACACGCTGCACGACCAACACACACTTCGACCTATGCCCCCCTTCAAGATGTTTATGAAAATTAAACGAGCCGAAGGTGAGCAGGAGGTTCCGTCGCGCTGGAGGCGCCGTGTCACACCACGAGGGACAACGCGCCGCCACGAACCAGCAGGCTGCACGACCAACACCCACTTCGACCTATGCCCCCCATTCAAGACATTTATGAAAATTAAACGAGCCGAAGGCGAGCACGAGGTTCCCTCGCGCCGGAGGTGCCGTGTCACACCACGACGGACAACGCGCCGCACGAACCAGCACGCTGCACGACCAACACACACTTCGACCTATGCCCCCCTTCAAGATGTTTATGAAAGTTAAACGAGCCGAAGGCGAGCAGGAGGTTCCCTCGCGCCGGAGGCGCCATGTCACACCACGACGAACAACGCGCCGGACGAACCAGCACGCTGCACGACCAACACACACTTCGACCTATGCCCCCCCTTCAAGATGTTTATGATAATTAAACGAGCCGAAAGCGAGCAGGAGGTTCCCTCGCGCCGGAGGCGCCGTGTCACACCACGACGGACACGCGCTGCACGAACCAGTACACTGCACGACCAACACACACTTCGACCAATGCCACCCCTTCAAGATGTTTACGAAAATTAAACGAGCCGGAGTCAAGGAGGTTCCCTCGCACCGGAGGCGCCGTGTAACACCACGAGGGACAACGCGCCGCACGAACCAGCACGCTGCACGACCAACACACACTTTGACCTATGCCCCCCTTCAAGATGTTTATGAAAATTAAACGAGTCCAAGGCGAGCAGGAGGTTCCCTCGTGCCGGAGCCGCCGTGTCACACCACGACGAACAACGCGCCGGACGAACTAGCACGCTGCACGACCAACACACACTTCGACCTATGCCCCCCCTTCAAGATGTTTACGAAAATTAAACGAGCCGAAGGCGAGCAGGAGGTTCCCTCGCGCCGGTGGCGCCGTGTCACACCACGAGGGACAACGCGCCGCACGAACCAGCACGCTTCACGACCAACACACACTTCGACCTATGCCCCCCCTTCAAGATGTTTATCAAAACTAAACGAGCCGAAGGCGAGCAGGAGGTTCCCTCGTGCCGGAGACGCCGGGTCACACCACGACGGACAACGCGCCGCACGAACCAACACGCTGCACGACCAACACACACTTCGACCTATGCCCCCCTTCAAGATGTTTATGAAAATTAAACGAGCCGAACGTGAGCAGGAGGTTCCCTCGCGCTGGATGCGCGGTGTCACACCACGAGGGACAATGCGCCGCACGAACCAGCACGTTGCACGACCAACACACACTTCGACCTATGCCCCCCATTCAAGATGTTTATGAAAATTAAACGAGCCGAAGGCGAGCACGAGGTTCCCTCGCGCCGGAGGCGCCGTGTCACACCACGACGGACAACGCGCCACACGAACCAGCACGCTGCACGACCAACACACACTTCGACCTATGCCCCCCCTTCAAGATGTTTATGAATATTAAACGAGCCGAAGGCGAGCAGGAGGATCCCTCGCGCTGGAGGCGCCGTGTCACACCACGAGGGACAACGCGCCGCATGAACCAGCACGCTGCACGACCAACACACACTTCGACCTATGCCCCCCTTCAAGATGTTTATGAAAATTAAACGAGCCGAAGGCGAGCAGGAGGTTCCCTCGCCGGAGGCGCCGTGTCACACCACGACGAACAACGCGCCGGACGAACCAGCACGCTGCACGACCAACACACACTTCGACCTATGCCCCCACTTCAAGATGTTTATGAAAATTAAACGAGCCGAAAGCAAGCAGGAGGTTCCCTCGCGCCGGAGGCGCCGTGTCACACCACGACGGACAACGCGCCGCACGAACCGGTACGCTGCACGACCAACACACACTTCGACCTATGCCCCCCCTTCAAGATGTTTACGAAAATTAAAAGAGCCGGAGGCGAGGAGGTTCCCTCGCGCCGGAGGCGTCGTGTCACACCACGAGGGACAACGCGCCGCACGAACCAGCACGCTGCACGACCAACACACACTTCGACCTATGCCCCCCTTCAAGATGTTTATGAAAATTAAACGAGTCGAAGGTGAGCAGGAGGTTCCCTCGCGCCGGAGCCGCCGTGTCACACCACGACGAACAATGCGCCGGACGAACCAGCACGCTGCATGACCAACACACACTTCGACCTATGCCCCCCTTCATGATGTTTATGAAAATTAAACGAGCCGAAGGCGAGCAGGAGGTTCCCTCGCGCCGGAGGCGCCATGTCACACCACGACGAACAACGCGCCGGACGAACCAGCACGCTGCACGACCAACACACACTTTGACCTATGCCCCCCTTCAAGATGTTTATGATAATTAAACGAGCCGAAAGCGAGCAGGAGGTTCCCTCGCGCCGGAGGCGCCGTGTCACACCACGACGGACACGCGCCGCACAAACCAGTACGCTGCACGACCAACACACACTTCGACCTATGCCCCCCTTCAAGATGTTTACGAAAATTAAACGAGTCGGAGTCGAGGAGGTTCCCTCGCGCCGGAGGCGCCGTGTCACACCACGAGGGAGAACGCGCCGCACGAACCAGCACGCTGCACGACCAACACACACTTTGACCTATGCCCCCCCTTCAAGATGTTTATGAAAATTAAACGAGTCGAAGGCGAGCAGGAGGTTCCCTCGTGCCGGAACCGCCGTGTCACACCACGATGAACAACGCGCCGGACGAACTAGCACGCTGCACGACCAACACCCACTTCGACCTATGCCCCCTTCAAGATGTTTATGAAAATTAAACGAGCCGAAGGCGAGCAGGAGGTTCCCTCGCGCCGGAGGCGCCGTGTCGCACCATGACGGACAACAGGCCGCACGAACCAGTACGCTGCATGACCAACACACACTTCGACCTATGCCCCCCCTTCAAGATGTTTACGAAAATTAAACGAGCCGAAGGCGAGCAGGAGGTTCCCTCGCGCCGGAGGCACCGTGTCACACCACGAGGGACAACGCGCCGCACGAACCAGCACGCTTCACGACCAACACACACTTCGACCTATGCCCCCCCTTCAAGATGTTTATCAAAATTAAACGAGCCGAAGGCGAGCAGGAGGTTCCCTCGTGCCGGAGGCGCCGGGTCACACCATGACGGACAACGCGCCGCACGAACCAACACGCTGCACGACCAACACACACTTCGACCTATGCCCCCCTTCAAGATGTTTATGAAAATTAAACGAGCCGAAGGTGAGCAGGAGGTTCCCTCGCGCTGGATGCGCCGTGTCACACCACGAGGGACAATGCGCCGCACGAACCAGCACGCTGCACGACCAACACACACTTCGACCTATGCCCCCCATTCAAGATGTTTATGAAAATTAAACGAGCCGAAGGCGAGCACGAGGTTCCCTCGCGCCGGAGGCGCCGTGTCACACCACAACGGACAACGCGCCGCACGAACCAGCACGCTGCACGACCAACACACACTTCGACCTATGCCCCCCCTTCAAGATGTTTATGAAAATTAAACGAGCCGAAGGCGAGCAGGAGGTTCCCTCGCGCCGGAGGCGCCGTGTCACACCATGAGGGACAAAGCGCCGCATGAACCAGCACGCTACCCGACCAACACACACTTCGACCTATGCCCCCCTTCAAGATGTTTATGAAAATTAAACGAGCCGAAGGCGAGCAGGAGGTTCCCTCGCGCCGGAGGCGCCGTGTCATACCACGACGAACAACGCGCCGGACGAACCAGCACGCTGCACGACCAACACACACTTCGACCTATGCCCCCACTTCAAGATGTTTATGAAAATTAAACGAGCCGAAAGCGAGCAGGAGGTTCCCTCGCGCCGGTGGCGCCGTGTCACACCACGAGGGACAACGCGCCGCACGAACCGGTACGCTGCACGACCAACACACACTTCGACCTATGCCCCCCCTTCAAGATGTTTATCAAAATTAAACGAGCCGAAGGCGAGCAGGAGGTTCCCTCGTGCCGGAGGCGCCGGGTCACACCACGACGGACAACGCGCCGCACGAACCAACACGCTGCACGACCAACACACACTTTGATCTATGCCCCCCTTCAAGATGTTTATGAAACTTAAACGAGCCGAAGGTGAGCAGGAGGTTCCCTCGCGCTGGATGCGCCGTGTCACACCACGAGGGACAATGCGCCGCACGAACCAGCACGCTGCACGACCAACACACACTTCGACCTATGCCCCCCCTTCAAGATGTTTATCAAAATTAAATGAGCCGAAGGCGAGCAGGAGGTTCCCTCGTGCCGGAGGCGCCGGGTCACACCATGACGGACAACGCGCCGCACGAACCAACACGCTGCACGACCAACACACACTTCGACCTATGCCCCCCTTCAAGATGTTTATGAAAATTAAACGAGCCGAAGGTGAGCAGGAGGTTCCCTCGCGCTGGATGCGCCGTGTCACACCACGAGGGACAATGCGCCGCACGAACCAGCACGCTGCACGACCAACACACACTTCGACCTATGCCCCCCATTCAAGATGTTTATGAAAATTAAACGAGCCGAAGGCGAGCACGAGGTTCCCTCGCGCCGGAGGCGCCGTGTCACACCACAACGGACAACGCGCCGCACGAACCAGCACGCTGCACGACCAACACACACTTCGACCTATGCCCCCCCTTCAAGATGTTTATGAAAATTAAACGAGCCGAAGGCGAGCAGGAGGTTCCCTCGCGCCGGAGGCGCCGTGTCACACCATGAGGGACAAAGCGCCGCATGAACCAGCACGCTGCCCGACCAACACACACTTCGACCTATGCCCCCCTTCAAGATGTTTATGAAAATTAAACGAGCCGAAGGCGAGCAGGAGGTTCCCTCGCGCCGGAGCCGCCGTGCCACACCACGAGGGACAACGCGCCGCACGAACCAGCACGCTTCACGACCAACACACACTTCGACCTATGCCCCCCCTTCAAGATGTTTATCAAAATTAAACGAGCCGAAGGCGAGCAGGAGGTTCCCTCGTGCCGGAGGCGCCGGGTCACACCATGACGGACAACGCGCCGCACGAACCAACACGCTGCACGACCAACACACACTTCGACCTATGCCCCCCTTCAAGATGTTTATGAAAATTAAACGAGCCGAAGGTGAGCAGGAGGTTCCCTCGCGCTGGATGCGCCGTGTCACACCACGAGGGACAATGCGCCGCACGAACCAGCACGCTGCACGACCAACACACACTTCGACCTATGCCCCCCATTCAAGATGTTTATGAAAATTAAACGAGCCGAAGGCGAGCACGAGGTTCCCTCGCGCCGGAGGCGCCGTGTCACACCACAACGGACAACGCGCCGCACGAACCAGCACGCTGCACGACCAACACACACTTCGACCTATGCCCCCCCTTCAAGATGTTTATGAAAATTAAACGAGCCGAAGGCGAGCAGGAGGTTCCCTCGCGCCGGAGGCGCCGTGTCACACCATGAGGGACAAAGCGCCGCATGAACCAGCACGCTACCCGACCAACACACACTTCGACCTATGCCCCCCTTCAAGATGTTTATGAAAATTAAACGAGCCGAAGGCGAGCAGGAGGTTCCCTCGCGCCGGAGGCGCCGTGTCATACCACGACGAACAACGCGCCGGACGAACCAGCACGCTGCACGACCAACACACACTTCGACCTATGCCCCCACTTCAAGATGTTTATGAAAATTAAACGAGCCGAAAGCGAGCAGGAGGTTCCCTCGCGCCGGTGGCGCCGTGTCACACCACGACGGACAACGCGCCGCACGAACCGGTACGCTGCACGACCAACACACACTTCGACCTATGCCCCCCCTTCAAGATGTTTATCAAAATTAAACGAGCCGAAGGCGAGCAGGAGGTTCCCTCGTGCCGGAGGCGCCGGGTCACACCACGACGGACAACGCGCCGCACGAACCAACACGCTGCACGACCAACACACACTTTGATCTATGCCCCCCTTCAAGATGTTTATGAAAATTAAACGAGCCGAAGGTGAGCAGGAGGTTCCCTCGCGCTGGATGCGCCGTGTCACACCACGAGGGACAATGCGCCGCACGAACCAGCACGCTGCACGACCAACACACACTTCGACCTATGCCCCCCCTTCAAGATGTTTATCAAAATTAAACGAGCCGAAGGCGAGCAGGAGGTTCCCTCGTGCCGGAGGCGCCGGGTCACACCATGACGGACAACGCGCCGCACGAACCAACACGCTGCACGACCAACACACACTTCGACCTATGCCCCCCTTCAAGATGTTTATGAAAATTAAACGAGCCGAAGGTGAGCAGGAGGTTCCCTCGCGCTGGATGCGCCGTGTCACACCACGAGGGACAATGCGCCGCACGAACCAGCACGCTGCACGACCAACACACACTTCGACCTATGCCCCCCATTCAAGATGTTTATGAAAATTAAACGAGCCGAAGGCGAGCACGAGGTTCCCTCGCGCCGGAGGCGCCGTGTCACACCACAACGGACAACGCGCCGCACGAACCAGCACGCTGCACGACCAACACACACTTCGACCTATGCCCCCCCTTCAAGATGTTTATGAAAATTAAACGAGCCGAAGGCGAGCAGGAGGTTCCCTCGCGCCGGAGGCGCCGTGTCACACCATGAGGGACAAAGCGCCGCATGAACCAGCACGCTACCCGACCAACACACACTTCGACCTATGCCCCCCTTCAAGATGTTTATGAAAATTAAACGAGCCGAAGGCGAGCAGGAGGTTCCCTCGCGCCGGAGGCGCCGTGTCATACCACGACGAACAACGCGCCGGACGAACCAGCACGCTGCACGACCAACACACACTTCGACCTATGCCCCCACTTCAAGATGTTTATGAAAATTAAACGAGCCGAAAGCGAGCAGGAGGTTCCCTCGCGCCGGTGGCGCCGTGTCACACCACGACGGACAACGCGCCGCACGAACCGGTACGCTGCACGACCAACACACACTTCGACCTATGCCCCCCCTTCAAGATGTTTATCAAAATTAAACGAGCCGAAGGCGAGCAGGAGGTTCCCTCGTGCCGGAGGCGCCGGGTCACACCACGACGGACAACGCGCCGCACGAACCAACACGCTGCACGACCAACACACACTTTGATCTATGCCCCCCTTCAAGATGTTTATGAAAATTAAACGAGCCGAAGGTGAGCAGGAGGTTCCCTCGCGCTGGATGCGCCGTGTCACACCACGAGGGACAATGCGCCGCACGAACCAGCACGCTGCACGACCAACACACACTTCGACCTATGCCCCCCCTTCAAGATGTTTATCAAAATTAAACGAGCCGAAGGCGAGCAGGAGGTTCCCTCGTGCCGGAGGCGCCGGGTCACACCATGACGGACAACGCGCCGCACGAACCAACACGCTGCACGACCAACACACACTTCGACCTATGCCCCCCTTCAAGATGTTTATGAAAATTAAACGAGCCGAAGGTGAGCAGGAGGTTCCCTCGCGCTGGATGCGCCGTGTCACACCACGAGGGACAATGCGCCGCACGAACCAGCACGCTGCACGACCAACACACACTTCGACCTATGCCCCCCATTCAAGATGTTTATGAAAATTAAACGAGCCGAAGGCGAGCACGAGGTTCCCTCGCGCCGGAGGCGCCGTGTCACACCACAACGGACAACGCGCCGCACGAACCAGCACGCTGCACGACCAACACACACTTCGACCTATGCCCCCCCTTCAAGATGTTTATGAAAATTAAACGAGCCGAAGGCGAGCAGGAGGTTCCCTCGCGCCGGAGGCGCCGTGTCACACCATGAGGGACAAAGCGCCGCATGAACCAGCACGCTACCCGACCAACACACACTTCGACCTATGCCCCCCTTCAAGATGTTTATGAAAATTAAACGAGCCGAAGGCGAGCAGGAGGTTCCCTCGCGCCGGAGGCGCCGTGTCACACCACGACGAACAACGCGCCGGACGAACCAGCACGCTGCACGACCAACACACACTTCGACCTATGCCCCCACTTCAAGATGTTTATGAAAATTAAACGAGCCGAAAGCGAGCAGGAGGTTCCCTCGCGCCGGTGGCGCCGTGTCACACCACGACGGACAACGCGCCGCACGAACCGGTACGCTGCACGACCAACACACACTTCGACCTATGCCCCCCCTTCAAGATGTTTATCAAAATTAAACGAGCCGAAGGCGAGCAGGAGGTTCCCTCGTGCCGGAGGCGCCGGGTCACACCACGACGGACAACGCGCCGCACGAACCAACACGCTGCACGACCAACACACACTTTGATCTATGCCCCCCTTCAAGATGTTTATGAAAATTAAACGAGCCGAAGGTGAGCAGGAGGTTCCCTCGCGCTGGATGCGCCGTGTCACACCACGAGGGACAATGCACCGCACGAACCAGCACGCTGCACGACCAACACACACTTCGACCTATGCCCCCCATTCAAGATGTTTATGAAAATTAAACGAGCCGAAGGCGAGCACGAGGTTCCCTCGCGCCGGAGGCGCCATGTCACACCACGACGGACAACGCGCCGCACGAACCAGCACGCTGCACGACCAACACACACTTCGACCTATGCCCCCCTTCAAGATGTTTATGAAAATTAAACGAGCCGAAGGTGAGCAGGAGGTTCCCTCGCGCCGGAGGCGCCGTGTCACACCACGAGGGACAACGCGCCGCATGAACCAGCACGCTGCACGACCAACACACACTTCGACCTATGCCCCCCTTCAAGATGTTTATGAAAATTAAACGAGCCGAAGGCGAGCAGGAGGTTCCCTCGCGCCGGAGGCGCCGTGTCACACCACGACGAACAACGCGCCGGACGAACCAGCACGCTGCACGACCAACACACACTTCGACCTATGCCCCCACTTCAAGATGTTTATGAAAATTAAACGAGCCGAAAGCGAGCAGGAGGTTCCCTCGCGCCGGTGGCGCCGTGTCACACCACGACGGACAACGCGCCGCACGAACCGGTACGCTGCACGACCAACACACACTTCGACCTATGCCCCCCCTTCAAGATGTTTATCAAAATTAAACGAGCCGAAGGCGAGCAGGAGGTTCCCTCGTGCCGGAGGCGCCGGGTCACACCACGACGGACAACGCGCCGCACGAACCAACACGCTGCACGACCAACACACACTTTGATCTATGCCCTCCTTCAAGATGTTTATGAAAATTAAACGAGCCGAAGGTGAGCAGGAGGTTCCCTCGCGCTGGATGCGCCGTGTCACACCACGAGGGACAATGCGCCGCACGAACCAGCACGCTGCACGACCAACACACACTTCGACCTATGCCCCCCATTCAAGATGTTTATGAAAATTAAACGAGCCGAAGGCGAGCACGAGGTTCCCTCGCGCCGGAGGCGCCATGTCACACCACGACGGACAACGCGCCGCACGAACCAGCACGCTGCACGACCAACACACACTTCGACCTATGCCCCCCCTTCAAGATGTTTATGAAAATTAAACGAGCCGAAGGCGAGCAGGAGGTTCCCTCGCGCCGGAGGCGCCATGTCACACCACGAGGGACAACGCGCCGCATGAACCAGCACGCTGCACGACCAACACACACTTCGACCTATGCCCCCCTTCAAGATGTTTATGAAAATTAAACGAGCCGAAGGCGAGCAGGAGGTTCCCTCGCGCCGGAGGCGCCGTGTCACACCACGACGAACAACGCGCCGGACGAACCAGCACGCTGCACGACCAACACACACTTCGACCTATGCCCCCACTTCAAGATGTTTATGAAAATTAAACGAGCCGAAAGCGAGCAGGAGGTTCCCTCGCGCCGGAGGCGCCGTGTCACACCACGAGGGACAACGCGCCGCATGAACCAGCACGCTGCACGACCAACACACACTTCGACCTATGCCCCCCTTCAAGATGTTTATGATAATTAAACGAGCCGAAGGCGAGCAGGAGGTTCCCTCGCGCCGGAGGCGCCGTGTCACACCACGAGGGACAACGCGCTGCATGAACCAGCACGCTGCACGACCAACACACACTTCGACCTATGCCCCCCTTCAAGATGTTTATGAAAATTAAACGAGCCGAAGGCGAGCAGGAGGTTCCCTCGCGCCGGAGGCGCCGTGTCACACCACGACGAACAACGCGCCGGACAAACCAGCACGCTGCACGACCAACACACACTTCGACCTATGCTCCCCCTTCAAGATGTTTATGAAAATTAAACGAGCCGAAAGCGAGCAGGAGGTTCCCTCACGCCGGTGGCGCCGTGTCACACCACGACGGACAACGCGCCGCACGAACCGGTACGCTGCACGACCAACACACACTTCGACCTATGCCCCCCCTTCAAGATGTTTACGAAAATTAAAAGAGCCGGAGGCGAGGAGGTTCCCTCGCGCCGGAGGCGTCGTGTCACACCACGAGGGACAACGCGCCGCACGAACCAGCACGCTGCACGACCAACACACACTTCGACCTATGCCCCCCCTTCAAGATGTTTATGAAAATTAAACGAGCCGAAGGCGAGCAGGAGGTTCCCTCGCGCCGGAGGCGCCATGTCACACCACGAGGGACAACGCGCCGCATGAACCAGCACGCTGCACGACCAACACACACTTCGACCTATGCCCCCCTTCAAGATGTTTATGAAAATTAAACGAGCCGAAGGCGAGCAGGAGGTTCCCTCGCGCCGGAGGCGCCGTGTCACACCACGACGAACAACGCGCCGGACGAACCAGCACGCTGCACGACCAACACACACTTCGACCTATGCCCCCACTTCAAGATGTTTATGAAAATTAAACGAGCCGAAAGCGAGCAGGAGGTTCCCTCGCGCCGGAGGCGCCGTGTCACACCACGAGGGACAACGCGCCGCATGAACCAGCACGCTGCACGACCAACACACACTTCGACCTATGCCCCCCTTCAAGATGTTTATGATAATTAAACGAGCCGAAGGCGAGCAGGAGGTTCCCTCGCGCCGGAGGCGCCGTGTCACACCACGAGGGACAACGCGCTGCATGAACCAGCACGCTGCACGACCAACACACACTTCGACCTATGCCCCCCTTCAAGATGTTTATGAAAATTAAACGAGCCGAAGGCGAGCAGGAGGTTCCCTCGCGCCGGAGGCGCCGTGTCACACCACGACGAACAACGCGCCGGACAAACCAGCACGCTGCACGACCAACACACACTTCGACCTATGCTCCCCCTTCAAGATGTTTATGAAAATTAAACGAGCCGAAAGCGAGCAGGAGGTTCCCTCACGCCGGTGGCGCCGTGTCACACCACGACGGACAACGCGCCGCACGAACCGGTACGCTGCACGACCAACACACACTTCGACCTATGCCCCCCCTTCAAGATGTTTACGAAAATTAAAAGAGCCGGAGGCGAGGAGGTTCCCTCGCGCCGGAGGCGTCGTGTCACACCACGAGGGACAACGCGCCGCACGAACCAGCACGCTGCACGACCAACACACACTTCGACCTATGCCCCCCTTCAAGATGTTTATGAAAATTAAACGAGTCGAAGGTGAGCAGGAGGTTCCCTCGCGTCGGAGCCGCCGTGTCACACCACGACGAACAACGCGCCGGACGAACCAGCACGGTGCATGACCAACACACACTTCGACCTATGCCCCCCTTCATGATGTTTATGAAAATTAAACGAGCCGAAGGCGAGCAGGAGGTTCCCTCGCGCCGGAGGCGCCATGTCACACCACGACGAACAACGCGCCGGACGAACCAGCACGCTGCACGACCAACACACACTTCGACCTATGCCCCCCCTTCAAGATGTTTATGATAATCAAACGAGCCGAAAGCGAGCAGGAGGTTCCCTCGCGCCGGAGGCGCCGTGTCACACCACGACGGACACGCGCCGCACGAACCAGTACGCTGCACGACCAACACACACTTCGACCTATGCCCCCCCTTCAAGATGTTTACGAAAATTAAACGAGCCGGAGTCAAGGAGGTTCCCTCGCGCCGGAGGCGCCGTGTCACACCACGAGGGACAACGCGCCGCACGAACCAGCACGCTGCACGACCAACACACACTTTGACCTATGCCCCCCCTTCAAGATGTTTATGAAAATTAAACGAGTCGAAGGCGAGCAGGAGGTTCCCTCGTGCCGGAGCCGCCGTGTCACACCACGACGAACAACGCGCCGGACGAACTAGCACGCTGCACGACCAACACACACTTCGACCTATGCCCCCTTCAAGATGTTTATGAAAATTAAACGAGCCGAAGGCGAGCAGGAGGTTCCCTCGCGCCGGAGGCGCCGTGTCGCACCACGACGGACAACAGGCCCCACGAACCAGTACGCTGCACGACCAACACACACTTCGACCTATGCCCCCCCTTCAAGATGTTTACGAAAATTAAACGAGCCGAAGGCGAGCAGGAGGTTCCCTCGCGCCGCAGGCGCCGTGTCACACCATGAGGGACAACGCGCCGCACGAACTAGCACGCTTCACGACCAACACACGCTTCGACCTATGCCCCCCCTTCAAGATGTTTATGAAAATTAAACGAGCCGAAGGCGAGCAGGAGGTTCCCTCGCGCTGGATGCGCCGTGTCACACCACGAGGGACAATGCGCCGCACGAACCAGCACGCTGCACGACCAACACACACTTCGACCTATGCCCCCCATTCAAGATGTTTATGAAAATTAAACGAGCAGAAGGCGAGCACGAGGTTCCCTCGCGCCGGAGGCGCCGTGTCACACCACGACGGACAATGCGCCGCACGACCCAGCACACTGCACGACCAACACACACTTCGACCTATGCCCCCCCTTCAATATGTTTATGAAAATTAAACGAGCCGAAGGCGAGCAGGAGGTTCCCTCGCGCCGGAGGCGCCGTGTCACACCACGAGGGACAACGCGCCGCACGAACCAGCACGCTGCACGACCAACACACACTTCGACCTATGCCCCCCTTCAAGATGTTTATGAAAATTAAACGAGCCGAAGGCGAGCAGGAGGTTCCCTCGCGCCGGAGGCGCCGTGTCACACCACGACGAACACGCGCCGGACGAACGAGCACGCTGCACGACCAACACACACTTCGACCTATGCCCCCACTTCAAGATGTTTATGAAAATTAAACGAGCCGAAAGCGAGCAGGAGGATCCCTCGCGCCGGTGGCGCCGTGTCACACCACGACGGACAACGCGCCGCACGAACCGGTATGCTGCACGACCAACACACACTTCGACCTATGCCCCCCCTTCAAGATGTTTACGAAAATTAAAAGAGCCGGAGGCGAGGAGGTTCCCTCGCGCCGGAGGCGTCGTGTCACACCACGAGGGACAACGCGCCGCACGAACCAGCACGCTGCACGACCAACACACACTTCGACCTATGCCCCCCTTCAAGATGTTTATGAAAATTAAACGAGTCGAAGGTGAGCAGGAGGTTCCCTCGCGCCGGAGCCGCCGTGTCACACCACGAGGAACAACGCGCCGGACGAACCAGCACGCTGCACGACCAACACACACTTCGACCTATGCCCCCCTTCATGATGTTTATGAAAATTAAACGAGCCGAAGGCGAGCAGGAGGTTCCCTCGCGCCGGAGGCGCCGTGTCACACCACGACGAACAACGGGCCGGACGAACCAGCACGCTGCACGACCAACACACACTTCGACCTATGCCCCCCCTTCAAGATGTTTATGAAAATTAAACGAGCCGAAAGCGAGCAGGAGGTTCCCTCACGCCGGAGGCGCCGTGTCGCACCACGACGGACAACACGCCGCACGAACCAGTACGCTGCACGACCAACACACACTTCGACCTATGCCCCCCCTTCAAGATGTTTACGAAAATTAAACGAGCCGGAGGCGAGGAGGTTCCCTCGCACCGGAGGCACCGTGTCACACCACGACGGACAACGCGCCGCGCGAACCAGCACGCTGCACGACCAACACACACTTCGACATATGCCCTCCTTCAAGATGTTTATGAAAATTAAACGAGCCGAAGGCGAGCAGGAGGTTCCGTCGCGCCGGAGGCGCCGTGTCACACCACGAGGGACAACGCGCCGCACGAACCAGCACGCTGCACGACCAACACACACTTCGACCTATGCCCCCCTTCAAGATGTTTATGATAATTAAACGAGCCGAAGGCGAGCAGGAGGTTCCCTCGCGCCGGAGGCGCCGTGTCACACCATGAGGGACAACGTGCCGCATGAACCAGCACGCTGCACGACCAACACGCTTCGACCTATGCCCGCCTTCGAGATGTTTATGAAAATTAAACGAGCCGAAGGCGAGCAGGAGGTTCCCTTGCGCCGGAGCCGCCGTGTCACACCACGACGAACAACGCGCCGGACGAACCAGCACGCTGCACGACCAACACACATTTCGACCTATGCCCCGCCTTCAAGATGTTTACGAAAATTAAATGAGCCGAAACCGAGCAGGAGGTTCCCTTGCGCTGGAGGCGCCGTGTCACACCACGACGGACAACGCGCCGCACGAACCGGTACGCTGCACGACCAACACACACTTCGACCTATGCCCCCCCTTCAAGATGTTTACGAAAATTAAACGAGCCAGAGGCGAGGAGGTTCCCTCGCGCCGGAGGCGCCGTGTCACACCACGAGGGACAACGCGCCGCACGAACCAGCACGCTGCACGACCAACACACACTTCGACCTATGCCCCCCCTTCAAGATGTTTATTAAAATTAAATGAGTCGAAGGTGAGCAGGAGGTTCCCTCGCGCCGGAGCCGCCGTGTCACACCACGACGAACAACGCGCCGGACGAACCAGCACGCTGCACGACCAACACACACTTCAACCTATGCCCCCCTTCAAGATGTTTATGAAACTTAAACGAGCCGAAGGCGAGCAGGAGGTTCCCTCGCGCCGGAGGCGCCGTGTCACACCACAACGAACAACGCGCCGGACGAACCAGCACGCTGGACGACCAACACACACTTCGACCTATGCCCCCCCTTCAAGATGTTTATGAAAATTAAACGAGCCGAAAGCGAGCAGGAGGTTCCCGCACGCCGGAGGCGCCGTGTCGCACCACGACGGACAACACGCCGCACGAACCAGTACGCTGCACGACCAACACACACTTCGACCTATGCGCCCCCTTCAAGATGTTTACGAAAATTAAACGAGCCGGAGGCGAGGAGGTTCCCTCGCGCCGGAGGCGCCGTGTCACACCACGAGGGACAACGTGCCGCACGAACCAGCACGCTGCACGGCCAACACACACTTTGACCTATGCACCCCTTCAAGATGTATGTGAAAATTAAATGAGCCGAAGGCAAGCAGGAGGTTCCCTTGCGCCGGAGGCACCGTGTCACACCATGACGGACAACGCGCCGCACGAACCAGCACACTGCACGACCAACACACACTTCGACCTATGCCCCTCCTTTAAGATGTTTATGAAAATTAAATGAGCCGAAAGCGAGCAGGAGATTCCCTCGCGCCGGACGCGCCGTGTCACACCACGGCGGACAACGCGCCGCGCGAACCAGCACGCTGCACGACCAACACACACTTCGACATATGCCCTCCTACAAGATGTTTATGAAAATTAAACGAGCCGAAGGCGAGCAGGAGGTTCCCTCGTGCCGAAGGCGCCGTGTCACACCACGAGGGACAACGCACCGCACGAACCAGCACGCTGCACGACCAACACACACTTCGACATATGCCCTCCTACAAGATGTTTATGAAAATTAAACGAGCCGAAGGCGAGCAGGAGGTTCCCTCGCGCCGGAGGCGCCGTGTCACACCACGAGGGACAACGCGCCGCACGAACCAGCACGCTGCACGACCAACACACACTTCGACCTATGCCCCCCTTCAAGATGTTTATGATAATTAAACGAGCCGAAGGCGAGCAGGAGGTTCCCTCGCGCCGGAGGCGCCGTGTCACACCACGAGGGACAACGCGCTGCATGAACCAGCACGCTGCACGACCAACACACACTTCGACCTATGCCCCCCTTCAAGATGTTTATGAAAATTAAACGAGCCGAAGGCGAGCAGGAGGTTCCCTCGCGCCGGAGGCGCCGTGTCACACCACGACGAACAACGCGCCGGACAAACCAGCACGCTGCACGACCAACACACACTTCGACCTATGCCCCACCTTCAAGATGTTTATGAAAATTAAACGAGCCGAAAGCGAGCAGGAGGTTCCCTCGCGCCGGAGGCGCCGTGTCACACCACGACGGACAACGCGCCGCACGAACCGGTACGCTGCACGACCAACACACACTTCGACCTATGCCCCCCCCCTTCAAGATGTTTACGAAAATTAAACGAGCCGGAGGCGAGGAGGTTCCCTCGCGCCGGAGGCGCCGTGTCTCACCACGAGGGACAACGCGCCGCACGAACCAGCAAGTTCCACGACCAACACACACTTCGACCTATGCCCCCCCCTTCAAGATGTTTACGAAAATTAAACGAGCCAGAGGCGAGGAGGTTCCCTCGTGCCGGAGGCGCCGTGTCGCACCACGAGGGACAACGCGCCGCACGAACCAGCACGCTGCACGACCAACACACACTTTGACCTATGCCCCCCCTTCAAGATGTTTATGAAAATTAAATGAGTCGAAGGTGAGCAGGAGGTTCCCTCGCGCCGTAGCCGCCGTGTCACACCACGACGAACAACGCGCCGGACGAACCAGCACGCTGCACGACCAACACACACTTCAACCTATGCCCCCTTCAAGATGTTTATGAAACTTAAACGAGCCGAAGGCGAGCAGGAGGTTCCCTCGCGCCGGAGGCGCCGTGTCACACCACAACGAACAACGCGCCGGACGAACCAGCACGCTGCACGACCAACACACACTTTGACCTATGCCCCCCTTCAAGATGTTTATGAAAATTAAACGAGCCGAAAGCGAGCAGGAGGTTCCCGCACGCCGGAGGCGCCGTGTCGCACCACGACGGACAACACGCGGCACGAACCAGTACGCTGCACGACCAACACACACTTCGACCTATGCGCCCCCTTCAAGATGTTTACGAAAATTAAACGAGCCGGAGGCGAGGAGGTTCCCTCGCGCCGGAGGCGCCGTGTCACACCACGAGGGACAACGCGCCGCACGAACCAGCACGCTGCACGACAAACACACACTTCGACCTATGCACCCCTTCAAGATGTTTGTGAAAATTAAATGAGCCGAAAGCAAGCAGGAGGTTCCCTTGCGCCGGAGGCGCCGTGTCACACCACGACGGACAACGCGCCGCACGAACCAACACACTGCACGACCAACACACACTTCGACCTATGCCCCCCCCTTTAAGATGTTTATGAAAATTAAATGAGCCGAAAGCGAGCAGGAGATTCCCTCGCGCCGGACGCGCTGTGTCACACCACGACGGACAACGCGCTGCGCGAACCAGCACGCTGCACGACCAACACACACTTCGACATATGCCCTCCTTCAAGATGTTTATGAAAATTAAACGAGCCGAAGGCGAGCAGGAGGTTCCCTCGCGCCGGAGGCGCCGTGTCACACCACAACGATCAACGCGCCGGACGAACCAGCACGCTGGACGACCAACACACACTTCGACCTATGCCCCCCCTTCAAGATGTTTATGAAAATTAAACGAGCCGAAAGCGAGCAGGAGGTTCCCGCACGCCGGAGGCGCCGTGTCGCACCACGACGGACAACACGCCGCACGAACCAGTACGCTGCACGACCAACACACACTTCGACCTATGCGCCCCCTTCAAGATGTTTACGAAAATTAAACGAGCCGGAGGCGAGGAGGTTCCCTCGCGCCGGAGGCGCCGTGTCACACCACGAGGGACAACGTGCCGCACGAACCAGCACGCTGCACGGCCAACACACACTTTGACCTATGCACCCCTTCAAGATGTATGTGAAAATTAAATGAGCCGAAGGCAAGCAGGAGGTTCCCTTGCGCCGGAGGCACCGTGTCACACCACGACGGACAACGCGCCGCACGAACCAACACACTGCACGACCAACACACACTTCGACCTATGCCCCCCCTTTAAGATGTTTATGAAAATTAAATGAGCCGAAAGCGAGCAGGAGATTCCCTCGCGCCGGACGCGCCGTGTCACACCACGGCGGACAACGCGCCGCGCGAACCAGCACGCTGCACGACCAACACACACTTCGACATATGCCCTCCTACAAGATGTTTATGAAAATTAAACGAGCCGAAGGCGAGCAGGAGGTTCCCTCGCGCCGGAGGCGCCGTGTCACACCACGAGGGACAACGCGCCGCACGAACCAGCACGCTGCACGACCAACACACACTTCGACCTATGCCCCCCTTCAAGATGTTTATGATAATTAAACGAGCCGAAGGCGAGCAGGAGGTTCCCTCGCGCCGGAGGCGCCGTGTCACACCACGAGGGACAACGCGCTGCATGAACCAGCACGCTGCACGACCAACACACACTTCGACCTATGCCCCCCTTCAAGATGTTTATGAAAATTAAACGAGCCGAAGGCGAGCAGGAGGTTCCCTCGCGCCGGAGGCGCCGTGTCACACCACGACGAACAACGCGCCGGACAAACCAGCACGCTGCACGACCAACACACACTTCGACCTATGCCCCACCTTCAAGATGTTTATGAAAATTAAACGAGCCGAAAGCGAGCAGGAGGTTCCCTCGCGCCGGAGGCGCCGTGTCACACCACGACGGACAACGCGCCGCACGAACCGGTACGCTGCACGACCAACACACACTTCGACCTATGCCCCCCTTCAAGATGTTTATGAAAATTAAACGAGCCGATGGCGAGCAGGAGGTTCCCTCGCGCCGGAGGCGCCGTGTCACACCACAACGATCAACGCGCCGGACGAACCAGCACGCTGGACGACCAACACACACTTCGACCTATGCCCCCCCTTCAAGATGTTTATGAAAATTAAACGAGCCGAAAGCGAGCAGGAGGTTCCCGCACGCCGGAGGCGCCGTGTCGCACCACGACGGACAACACGCCGCACGAACCAGTACGCTGCACGACCAACACACACTTCGACCTATGCGCCCCCTTCAAGATGTTTACGAAAATTAAACGAGCCGGAGGCGAGGAGGTTCCCTCGCGCCGGAGGCGCCGTGTCACACCACGAGGGACAACGTGCCGCACGAACCAGCACGCTGCACGGCCAACACACACTTTGACCTATGCACCCCTTCAAGATGTATGTGAAAATTAAATGAGCCGAAGGCAAGCAGGAGGTTCCCTTGCGCCGGAGGCACCGTGTCACACCACGACGGACAACGCGCCGCACGAACCAACACACTGCACGACCAACACACACTTCGACCTATGCCCCCCCTTTAAGATGTTTATGAAAATTAAATGAGCCGAAAGCGAGCAGGAGATTCCCTCGCGCCGGACGCGCCGTGTCACACCACGGCGGACAACGCGCCGCGCGAACCAGCACGCTGCACGACCAACACACACTTCGACATATGCCCTCCTACAAGATGTTTATGAAAATTAAACGAGCCGAAGGCGAGCAGGAGGTTCCCTCGCGCCGGAGGCGCCGTGTCACACCACGAGGGACAACGCGCCGCACGAACCAGCACGCTGCACGACCAACACACACTTCGACCTATGCCCCCCTTCAAGATGTTTATGATAATTAAACGAGCCGAAGGCGAGCAGGAGGTTCCCTCGCGCCGGAGGCGCCGTGTCACACCACGAGGGACAACGCGCTGCATGAACCAGCACGCTGCACGACCAACACACACTTCGACCTATGCCCCCCTTCAAGATGTTTATGAAAATTAAACGAGCCGAAGGCGAGCAGGAGGTTCCCTCGCGCCGGAGGCGCCGTGTCACACCACGACGAACAACGCGCCGGACAAACCAGCACGCTGCACGACCAACACACACTTCGACCTATGCCCCACCTTCAAGATGTTTATGAAAATTAAACGAGCCGAAAGCGAGCAGGAGGTTCCCTCGCGCCGGAGGCGCCGTGTCACACCACGACGGACAACGCGCCGCACGAACCGGTACGCTGCACGACCAACACACACTTCGACCTATGCCCCCCCCTTCAAGATGTTTACGAAAATTAAACGAGCCGGAGGCGAGGAGGTTCCCTCGCGCCGGAGGCGCCGTGTCTCACCACGAGGGACAACGCGCCGCACGAACCAGCAAGTTCCACGACCAACACACACTTCGACCTATGCCCCCCCTTCAAGATGTTTACGAAAATTAAACGAGCCAGAGGCGAGGAGGTTCCCTCGCGCCGGAGGCGCCGTGTCGCACCACGAGGGACAACGCGCCGCACGAACCAGCACGCTGCACGACCAACACACACTTTGACCTATGCCCCCCCTTCAAGATGTTTATGAAAATTAAATGAGTCGAAGGTGAGCAGGAGGTTCCCTCGCGCCGTAGCCGCCGTGTCACACCACGACGAACAACGCGCCGGACGAACCAGCACGCTGCACGACCAACACACACTTCAACCTATGCCCCCCTTCAAGATGTTTATGAAACTTAAACGAGCCGAAGGCGAGCAGGAGGTTCCCTCGCGCCGGAGGCGCCGTGTCACACCACAACGAACAACGCGCCGGACGAACCAGCACGCTGCACGACCAACACACACTTTGACCTATGCCCCCCTTCAAGATGTTTATGAAAATTAAACGAGCCGAAAGCGAGCAGGAGGTTCCTGCACGCCGGAGGCGCCGTGTCGCACCACGACGGACAACACGCCGCACGAACCAGTACGCTGCACGACCAACACACACTTCGACCTATGCGCCCCCTTCAAGATGTTTACGAAAATTAAACGAGCCGGAGGCGAGGAGGTTCCCTCGCGCCGGAGGCGCCGTGTCACACCACGAGGGACAACGCGCCGCACGAACCAGCACGCTGCACGACAAACACACACTTCGACCTATGCACCCCTTCAAGATGTTTGTGAAAATTAAATGAGCCGAAAGCAAGCAGGAGGTTCCCTTGCGCCGGAGGCGCCGTGTCACACCACGACGGACAACGCGCCGCACGAACCAACACACTGCACGACCAACACACACTTCGACCTATGCCCCCCCCTTTAAGATGTTTATGAAAATTAAATGAGCCGAAAGCGAGCAGGAGATTCCCTCGCGCCGGACGCGCTGTGTCACACCACGACGGACAACGCGCTGCGCGAACCAGCACGCTGCACGACCAACACACACTTCGACATATGCCCTCCTTCAAGATGTTTATGAAAATTAAACGAGCCGAAGGCGAGCAGGAGGTTCCCTCGCGCCGGAGGCGCCGTGTCACACCACGAGGGACAACGCGCCGCACGAACCAGCACGCTGCACGACCAACACACACTTCGACCTATGCCCCCCTTCAAGATGTTTATGATAATTAAACGAGCCGAAGGCGAGCAGGAGGTTCCCTCGCGCCGGAGGCGCCGTGTCACACCACGAGGGACAACGCGCTGCATGAACCAGCACGCTGCACGACCAACACACACTTCGACCTATGCCACCCTTCAAGATGTTTATGAAAATTAAACGAGCCGAAGGCGAGCAGGAGGTTCCCTCGCGCCGGAGGCGCCGTGTCACACCACGACGAACAACGCGCCGGACAAACGAGCACGCTGCACGACCAACACACACTTCGACCTATGCCCCCCCTTCAAGATGTTTATGAAAATTAAACGAGCCGAAAGCGAGCAGGAGGTTCCCTCGCGCCGGAGGCGCCGTGTCACACCACGACGGACAACGCGCCGCATGAACCAACACACTGCACGACCAACACACACTTCGACCTATGCCCCCCCCTTTAAGATGTTTATGAAAATTAAATGAGCCGAAAGCGAGCAGGAGATTCCCTCGCGCCGGACGCGCCGTGTCACACCACGACGGACAACGCGCTGCGCGAACCAGCACGCTGCACGACCAACACACACTTCGACATATGCCCTCCTTCAAGATGTTTATGAAAATTAAACGAGCCGAAGGCGAGCAGGAGGTTCCCTCGCGCCGGAGGCGCCGTGTCACACCACGAGGGACAACGCGCCGCACGAACCAGCACGCTGCACGACCAACACACACTTCGACCTATGCCCCCCTTCAAGATGTTTATGATAATTAAACGAGCCGAAGGCGAGCAGGAGGTTCCCTCGCGCCGGAGGCGCCGTGTCACACCACGAGGGACAACGCGCTGCATGAACCAGCACGCTGCACGACCAACACACACTTCGACCTATGCCCCCCTTCAAGATGTTTATGAAAATTAAACGAGCCGAAGGCGAGCAGGAGGTTCCCTCGCGCCGGAGGCGCCGTGTCACACCACGACGAACAACGCGCCGGACAAACGAGCACACTGCACGACCAACACACACTTCGACCTATGCCCCCCCTTCAAGATGTTTATGAAAATTAAACGAGCCGAAAGCGAGCAGGAGGTTCCCTCACGCCGGAGGCGCCGTGTCACACCACGACGGACAAGGCGCCGCACGAACCGGTACGCTGCACGACCAACACACACTTCGATCTATGCCCCCCCCTTCAAGATGTTTACGAAAATTAAACGAGCCGGAGGCGAGGAGGTTCCCTCGCGCCGGAGGCGCCGTGTCACACCACGAGGGACAACGCGCCGCACGAACCAGCACGCTGCACGACCAACACACACTTCGACCTATGCCCCCCCTTCAAGATGTTTATGAAAATTAAACGAGTCGAAGGTGAGCAGGAGGTTCCCTCGCGCCGGAGCCGCCGTGTCACACCACGGCGAACAACGCGCCGGACGAACCAGCACGCTGCACGACCAACACACACTTCGACCTATGCCCCCCTTCAAGATGTTTATGAAAATTAAACGAGCCGAAGGCGAGCAGGAGGTTCCCTCGCGCCGGAGGCGCCGTGTCACACCACGACGAACAACGCGTCGGACGAACCAGCACGCTGCACGACCAACACACACTTCGACCTATGCCCCCCTTCAAGATCTTTATGAAAATTAAATGAGCCGAAAGCGAGCAGGAGGTTCCCTCACGCCGGAGGCGCCGTGTCACACCACGACGGACAACACGCCGCACGAACCAGTACGCTGCACGACCAACACACACTTCGACCTATGCCCCCCCTTCAAGATGTTTACGAAAATTAAACGAGCCGAAGGCGAGGAGGTTCCCTCGCGCCGGAGGCGCCGTGTCACACCACGAGGGACAACGCGCCGCACGAACCAGCACGCTGCACGACCAACACACACTTTGACCTATGCCCCCCTTCAAGATGTTTGTGAAAATTAAATGAGCCGAAGGCAAGCAGGAGGTTCCCTTGCGCCGGAGGCGCCGTGTCACACCACGACGGACAACGCGCCGCACGAACCAACGCACTGCACGACCAACACACACTTCGACCTATGCCCCCCCCTTTAAGATGTTTATGAAAATTAAACGAGCCGAAAGCGAGCAGGAGATTACCTCGCGCTGGAGGCGCCGTGTCACACCACGATGGACAACGCGCCGCGCGAACCAGCACGCTGCACGACCAACACACACTTCGACATATGCCCTCCTTCAAGATGTTTATGAAAATTAAACGAGCCGAAGGCGAGCAGGAGGTTCCCTCGCGCCGGAGGCGCCGTGTCACACCACGAGGGACAACGCGCCGCACGAACCAGCACGCTGCACGACCAACACACACTTCGACCTATGCCCCCCTTCAAGATGTTTATGATAATTAAATGAGCCGAAGGCGAGCAGGAGGTTCCCTCGCGCCGGAGGCGCCGTGTCACACCACGAGGGACAACGCGCCGCACGAACCAGCACGTGCACGACCGACACACACTTCGACCTATGCCCCCCTTCAAGATGTTTATGATAATTAAACGAGCCGAAGGCGAGCAGGAGGTTCCTTCGCGCCGGAGGCGCCGTGTCACACCACGAGGGACAACGCGCCGCATGAACCAGTACGCTGCACGACCAACACACACTTCGACCTATGCCCCCCTTCAAGATGTTTATGAAAATTAAACAAGCCGAAGGCGAGCAGGAGGTTCCCTCGCGCCGGAGGCGCCGTCTCACACCATGACGAACAACGCGCCGGACGAACCAGCAAGCTGCACGACCAACACACACTTCGACATATGCCCCCCTTCAAGATGTTTATGAAAATTAAACGAGCCGAAAGCGAGCCGGAGGTTCCCTCGCGCCGGAGGCGTCGTGTCACACCACGACGGACAACGCGCCGCATGAACCAGCACGCTGCACGACCAACACACACTTCGTCCTATGCCCCCCCTTCAAGATGTTTATGAAACTTAAATGAGCCAAAGGCGAGCAGGAGGTTCCCTCGCGCCGGAGGCGCCGTGTCACACCACGACGGACAACGCGCTGCACGAACCAACACACTGCACGACCAACTCACACTTCGACCTATGCCCCTCATTCAAGATGTTTATGAAAATTAAACGAGCCGAAAGCAAGCAGGAGATTCCCTCGCGCCGGAGGCGCCGTGTCACACCACGACGGACAACGCACCGCGCGAACCAGCACCCTGCACGCCCAACACACACTTCGACCTATGCCCCCCTTCAAGATGTAACAAAAATTAAACGAGCCGGAGGCAAGGAGGTTCCCTCGCGCCGGAGGCGCCGTGTCACACCACGACGGACAACGCGCCGCATGGACCAGCACGCTGCACGACCAAGACACACATCGACCTATGCCCCCCTTCAAGATGTTTATGAAAATTAAACGAGCCGAAGGCGAGCAGGAGGTTCCCTCGCGCCGGAGGCGCCGTGTCACACCACGACGGACAACCCGCCGCATGAACCAGCACGCTGCACGACCAACACACACTTCGTCCTATGCCCCCCCTTCAAGATGTTTATGAAACTTAAATGAGCCAAAGGCGAGCAGGAGGTTCCCTCGCGCCGGAGGCGCCGTGTCACACCACGACGGACAACGCGCTGCACGAACCAACACACTGCACGACGAACTCACACTTCGACCTATGCCCCTCCTTCAAGATGTTTATGAAAATTAAACGAGCCGAAAGCAAGCAGGAGATTCCCTCGCGCCGGAGGCGCCGTGTCACACCACGACGGACAACGCACTGCGCGAACCAGCACCCTGCACGCCCAACACACACTTCGACCTATGCCCCCCTTCAAGATGTAACGAAAATTAAACGAGCCGGAGGCAAGGAGGTTCCCTCGCGCCGGAGGCGCCGTGTCACACCACGACGGACAACGCGCCGCATGGACCAGCACGCTGCACGACCAAGACACACATCGACCTATGCCCCCCTTCAAGATGTTTATGAAAATTAAACGAGCCGAAGGCGAGCAGGAGGTTCCCTCGCGCCGGAGGCGCCGTGTCACACCACGACGGACAACCCGCCGCATGAACCAGCACGCTGCACGACCAACACACACTTCGTCCTATGCCCCCCCTTCAAGATGTTTATGAAACTTAAATGAGCCAAAGGCGAGCAGGAGGTTCCCTCGCGCCGGAGGCGCCGTGTCACACCACGACGGACAACGCGCTGCACGAACCAACACACTGCACGACCAACTCACACTTCGACCTATGCCCCTCCTTCAAGATGTTTATGAAAATTAAACGAGCCGAAAGCAAGCAGGAGATTCCCTCGCGCCGGAGGCGCCGTGTCACACCACGACGGACAACGCACCGCGCGAACCAGCACCCTGCATGACCAACACACACTTAGACATATGCCCCCCTTAAGATGTTTATGAAAATTAAACGAGCCGAAGGCGAGCAGGAGGTTCCCTCGCGTCGGAGGCGCCGTGTCACACCACGAGGGACAACCCGCCGCACGAACCAGCACGCTGCACGACCAACGCACACTTCGACCTATGCCACCCTTCAAGATGTTTATGAAAATTAAACAAGCCGAAGGTGAGCAGGAGGTTCCCTCGCGCTGGAGGCGCCGTGTCACACCACGAGGGACAACGCGCCGCACGAACCAGCACGCTGCATGACCAACATACACTGCGACCTATGCCCCCGCCCCCTCAAGATGTTTATGAAAATTAAATGAGCCGAAGGCAAGCAGGAGGTTCCCTCGCGCCGTTCGCGCCGTGTCACACCACGACGGACAACCCGCGGCACGAACCAGCACGCTGCACGACCAACACACATTTCGACCTATGACCCCCTTCAAGATGTTTATGAAAATTAAACGAGCCGAAGGCGAGCAGGAGGTTCCCTCGCGCCGGAGGCGCCATGTCACACCACGAGGAACAACGCGCCGGACGAACCAGCACGCTGCACGACCAACACACACTTCGACCTATGCCCCCCTTCAAGATGTTTATGAAAATTAAACGAGCAGAAAGCGAGCAGGAGGTTCCCTCGCGCCGGAGGCGCCGTGTCGCACCATGACGAACAACGCGCTGCACGAACCAGTACACTGCACGACCAACACACACTTCGACCTATGCCCCCCTTCAAGATGTTTACGAAAATTAAACGAGCCGAAGGCGAGCAGGAGGTTCCCTCGCGCCGGAGGCGCCGTGTCACACCACGAGGGACAACGCACCGCACGAACCAGCATGCTGCACGACCAACACACACTTCGACCTATGCCCCCCTTCAAGATGTTTGTGAAATTAAACGAGCTGAAGGCGAGCAGGAGGTTCCCTCGCGCCGGAGGCGCCGTGTCACACCACGACGGACAACGCGCCGCACGAACCAACACACTGCACGACCAACACACACTTCGACCTATGCCCCCCCTTTAAGATGTTTATGAAAATTAAACGAGCCGAGGGCGAGCAGGAGATCCCCTCGCGCCGGAGGCGCCGTGTCACACCACGACGGACAACGCGCCGCATGAACCAGCACGCGGCACGACCAACACACACTTCGACATATGCCCTCCTTCAAGATGTTTATGAAAATTAAACGAGCCGAAGGCGAGCAGGAGGTTCCCTCGCGCCGGAGGCGCCGTGTCACACCACGAGGGACAACGCGCCGCACGAACCAGCACGCTGCACGACCAACACACACTTCGACCTATGCCCCCCTTCAAGATGTTTATGATAATTAAACGAGCCGAAGGCGAGCAGGAGGTTCCCTCGCGCCGGAGGCGCCGTGTCACACCACGAGGGACAACGCGCTGCATGAACCAGCACGCTGCACGACCAACACACACTTCGACCTATGCCCCCCTTCAAGATGTTTATGAAAATTAAACGAGCCGAAGGCGAGCAGGAGGTTCCCTCGCGCCGGAGGCGCCGTGTCACACCACGACGAACAACGCGCCGGACAAACGAGCACGCTGCACGACCAACACACACTTCGACCTATGCCCCCCCTTCAAGATGTTTATGAAAATTAAACGAGCCGAAAGCGAGCAGGAGGTTCCCTCGCGCCGGAGGCGCCGTGTCACACCACGACGGACAAGGCGCCGCACGAACCGGTACGCTGCACGACCAACACACACTTCGACCTATGCCCCCCCCCCTTCAAGATGTTTACGAAAATTAAACGAGCCGGAGGCGAGGAGGTTCCCTCGCGCCGGAGGCGCTGTGTCACACCACGAGGGACAACGCGCCGCACGAACCAGCACGCTGCACGACCAACACACACTTCGACCTATGCCCCCCCTTCAAGATGTTTATGAAAATTAAACGAGTCGAAGGTGAGCAGGAGGTTCCCTCGCGCCGGAGCCGCCGTGTCACACCACGGCGAACAACGCGCCGGACGAACCAGCACGCTGCACGACCAACACACACTTCGACCTATGCCCCCCTTCAAGATGTTTATGAAAATTAAACGAGCCGAAGGCGAGCAGGAGGTTCCCTCGCGCCGGAGGCGCCGTGTCACACCACGACGAACAACAGGTCGGACGAACCAGCACGCTGCACGACCAACACACACTTCGACCTATGCCCCCCTTCAAGATCTTTATGAAAATTAAATGAGCCGAAAGCGAGCAGGAGGTTCCCTCACGCCGGAGGCGCCGTGTCACACCACGACGGACAACACGCCGCACGAACCAGTACGCTGCACGACCAACACACACTTCGACCTATGCCCCCCCTTCAAGATGTTTACGAAAATTAAACGAGCCGAAGGCGAGGAGGTTCCCTCGCGCCGGAGGCGCCGTGTCACACCACGAGGGACAACGCGCCGCACGAACCAGCACGCTGCACGACCAACACACACTTTGACCTATGCCCCCCTTCAAGATGTTTGTGAAAATTAAACGAGCCGAAGGCAAGCAGGAGGTTCCCTTGCGCCGGAGGCGCCGTGTCACACCACGACGGACAACGCGCCGCACGAACCAACGCACTGCACGACCAACACACACTTCGACCTATGCCCCCCCTTTAAGATGTTTATGAAAATTAAACGAGCCGAAAGCGAGCAGGAGATTACCTCGCGCCGGAGGCGCCGTGTCACACCACGATGGACAACGCGCCGCGCGAACCAGCACGCTGCACGACCAACACACACTTCGACATATGCCCTCCTTCAAGATGTTTATGAAAATTAAACGAGCCGAAGGCGAGCAGGAGGTTCCCTCGCGCCGGAGGTGCCGTGTCACACCACGAGGGACAACGCGCCGCACGAACCAGCACGCTGCACGACCAACACACACTTCGACCTATGCCCCCCTTCAAGATGTTTATGATAATTAAATGAGCCGAAGGCGAGCAGGAGGTTCCCTCGCGCCGGAGGCGCCGTGTCACACCACGACGAACAACAGGTCGGACGAACCAGCACGCTGCACGACCAACACACACTTCGACCTATGCCCCCCTTCAAGATCTTTATGAAAATTAAATGAGCCGAAAGCGAGCAGGAGGTTCCCTCACGCCGGAGGCGCCGTGTCACACCACGACGGACAACACGCCGCACGAACCAGTACGCTGCACGACCAACACACACTTCGACCTATGCCCCCCCTTCAAGATGTTTACGAAAATTAAACGAGCCGAAGGCGAGGAGGTTCCCTCGCGCCGGAGGCGCCGTGTCACACCACGAGGGACAACGCGCCGCACGAACCAGCACGCTGCACGACCAACACACACTTTGACCTATGCCCCCCTTCAAGATGTTTGTGAAAATTAAACGAGCCGAAGGCAAGCAGGAGGTTCCCTTGCGCCGGAGGCGCCGTGTCACACCACGACGGACAACGCGCCGCACGAACCAACGCACTGCACGACCAACACACACTTCGACCTATGCCCCCCCTTTAAGATGTTTATGAAAATTAAACGAGCCGAAAGCGAGCAGGAGATTACCTCGCGCCGGAGGCACCGTGTCACACCACGATGGACAACGCGCCGCGCGAACCAGCACGCTGCACGACCAACACACACTTCGACATATGCCCTCCTTCAAGATGTTTATGAAAATTAAACGAGCCGAAGGCGAGCAGGAGGTTCCCTCGCGCCGGAGGTGCCGTGTCACACCACGAGGGACAACGCGCCGCACGAACCAGCACGCTGCACGACCAACACACACTTCGACCTATGCCCCCCTTCAAGATGTTTATGATAATTAAATGAGCCGAAGGCGAGCAGGAGGTTCCCTCGCGCCGGAGGCGCCGTGTCACACCACGAGGGACAACGCGCCGCACGAACCAGCACGCTGCACGACCAACACACACTTCGACCTATGCCCCCCTTCAAGATGTTTATGATAATTAAACGAGCCGAAGGCTCGCAGGAGGTTCCCTCGCGCCGGAGGCGCCGTGTGACACCACGAGGGACAACGCGCCGCATGAACCAGTACGCTGCACGACCAACACACACTTCGACCTATGCCCCCCTTCAAGATGTTTATGAAAATTAAACAAGCCGATGGCGAGCAGGAGGTTCCCTCGCGCCGGAGGCGCCGTGTCACACCATGACGAACAACGCGCCGGACGAACCAGCACACTGCACGACCAACACACACTTCGACATATGCCCCCCTTCAAGATGTTTATGAAAATTAAACGAGCCGAAAGCGAGCCGGAGGTTCCCTCGCGCCGGAGGCGTCGTGTCACACCACGACGGACAACGCGCCGCACGAACCGGTACGCTGCACGCCCAACACACACTTCGACCTATGCCCCCCCTTCAAGATGTAACGAAAATTAAACGAGCCGGAGGCAAGGAGGTTCCCTCGCGCCGGAGGCGCCGTGTCACACCACGACGGACAACGCGCCGCATGGACCAGCACGCTGCACGACCAAGACACACATCGACCTATGCCCCCCTTCAAGATGTTTATGAAAATTAAACGAGCCGAAGGCGAGCAGGAGGTTCCCTCGCGCCGGAGGCGCCGTGTCACACCACGACGGACAACCCGCCGCATGAACCAGCACGCTGCACGACCAACACACACTTCGTCCTATGCCCTCCCTTCAAGATGTTTATGAAACTTAAATGAGCCAAAGGCGAGCAGGAGGTTCCCTCGCGCCGGAGGCGCCGTGTCACACCACGACGGACAACGCGCTGCACGAACCAACACACTGCACGACCAACTCACACTTCGACCTATGCCCCTCCTTCAAGATGTTTATGAAAATTAAAGGAGCCGAAAGCGAGCAGGAGATTCCCTCGCGCCGGAGGCGCCGTGTCACACCACGACGGACAACGCACCGCGCGAACCAGCACCCTGCATGACCAACACACACTTAGACATATGCCCCCCTTAAGATGTTTATGAAAATTAAACGAGCCGAAGGCGAGCAGGAGGTTCCCTCGCGTCGGAGGCGCCGTGTCACACCACGAGGGACAACCCGCCGCACGAACCAGCACGCTGCACGACCAACGCACACATCGACCTATGCCACCCTTCAAGATGTTTATGAAAATTAAACAAGCCGAAGGTGAGCAGGAGGTTCCCTCGCGCTGGAGGCGCCGTGTCACACCACGAGGGACAACGCGCCGCACGAACCAGCACGCTGCACGACCAACACACACTTCGACCTATGCCCCCCTTCAAGATGTTTATGAAAATTAAACGAGCCGAAAGCGAGCAGGAGGTTCCCTCGCGCCGGAGGCGCCGTGTCACACCACGACGGACAAGGCGCCGCACGAACCGGTACGCTGCACGACCAACACACACTTCGACCTATGCCCCCCCCCTTCAAGATGTTTACGAAAATTAAACGAGCCGGAGGCGAGGAGGTTCCCTCGCGCCGGAGGCGCTGTGTCACACCACGAGGGACAACGCGCCGCACGAACCAGCACGCTGCACGACCAACACACACTTCGACCTATGCCCCCCCTTCAAGATGTTTATGAAAATTAAACGAGTCGAAGGTGAGCAGGAGGTTCCCTCGCGCCGGAGCCGCCGTGTCACACCACGGCGAACAACGCGCCGGACGAACCAGCACGCTGCACGACCAACACACACTTCGACCTATGCCTCCCTTCAAGATGTTTATGAAAATTAAACGAGCCGAAGGCGAGCAGGAGGTTCCCTCGCGCCGGAGGCGCCGTGTCACACCACGACGAACAACAGGTCGGACGAACCAGCACGCTGCACGACCAACACACACTTCGACCTATGCCCCCCTTCAAGATCTTTATGAAAATTAAATGAGCCGAAAGCGAGCAGGAGGTTCCCTCACGCCGGAGGCGCCATGTCACACCACGACGGACAACACGCCGCACGAACCAGTACGCTGCACGACCAACACACACTTCGACCTATGCCCCCCCTTCAAGATGTTTACGAAAATTAAACGAGCCGAAGGCGAGGAGGTTCCCTCGCGCCGGAGGCGCCGTGTCACACCACGAGGGACAACGCGCCGCACGAACCAGCACGCTGCACGACCAACACACACTTTGACCTATGCCCCCCTTCAAGATGTTTGTGAAAATTAAACGAGCCGAAGGCAAGCAGGAGGTTCCCTTGCGCCGGAGGCGCCGTGTCACACCACGACGGACAACGCGCCGCACGAACCAACGCACTGCACGACCAACACACACTTCGACCTATGCCCCCCCTTTAAGATGTTTATGAAAATTAAACGAGCCGAAAGCGAGCAGGAGATTACCTCGCGCCGGAGGCGCCGTGTCACACCACGATGGACAACGCGCCGCGCGAACCAGCACGCTGCACGACCAACACACACTTCGACATATGCCCTCCTTCAAGATGTTTATGAAAATTAAACGAGCCGAAGGCGAGCAGGAGGTTCCCTCGCGCCGGAGGTGCCGTGTCACACCACGAGGGACAACGCGCCGCACGAACCAGCACGCTGCACGACCAACACACACTTCGACCTATGCCCCCCTTCAAGATGTTTATGATAATTAAATGAGCCGAAGGCGAGCAGGAGGTTCCCTCGCGCCGGAGGCGCCGTGTCACACCACGAGGGACAACGCGCCGCACGAACCAGCACGCTGCACGACCAACACACACTTCGACCTATGCCCCCCTTCAAGATGTTTATGATAATTAAACGAGCCGAAGGCTCGCAGGAGGTTCCCTCGCGCCGGAGGCGCCGTGTGACACCACGAGGGACAACGCGCCGCATGAACCAGTACGCTGCACGACCAACACACACTTCGACCTATGCCCCCCTTCAAGATGTTTATGAAAATTAAACAAGCCGATGGCGAGCAGGAGGTTCCCTCGCGCCGGAGGCGCCGTGTCACACCATGACGAACAACGCGCCGGACGAACCAGCACACTGCACGACCAACACACACTTCGACATATGCCCCCCTTCAAGATGTTTATGAAAATTAAACGAGCCGAAAGCGAGCCGGAGGTTCCCTCGCGCCGGAGGCGTCGTGTCACACCACGACGGACAACGCGCCGCACGAACCGGTACGCTGCACGCCCAACACACACTTCGACCTATGCCCCCCCTTCAAGATGTAACGAAAATTAAACGAGCCGGAGGCAAGGAGGTTCCCTCGCGCCGGAGGCGCCGTGTCACACCACGACGGACAACGCGCCGCATGGACCAGCACGCTGCACGACCAAGACACACATCGACCTATGCCCCCCTTCAAGATGTTTATGAAAATTAAACGAGCCGAAGGCGAGCAGGAGGTTCCCTCGCGCCGGAGGCGCCGTGTCACACCACGACGGACAACCCGCCGCATGAACCAGCACGCTGCACGACCAACACACACTTCGTCCTATGCCCCCCCTTCAAGATGTTTATGAAACTTAAATGAGCCAAAGGCGAGCAGGAGGTTCCCTCGCGCCGGAGGCGCCGTGTCACACCACGACGGACAACGCGCTGCACGAACCAACACACTGCACGACCAACTCACACTTCGACCTATGCCCCTCCTTCAAGATGTTTATGAAAATTAAAGGAGCCGAAAGCGAGCAGGAGATTCCCTCGCGCCGGAGGCGCCGTGTCACACCACGACGGACAACGCACCGCGCGAACCAGCACCCTGCATGACCAACACACACTTAGACATATGCCCCCCTTAAGATGTTTATGAAAATTAAACGAGCCGAAGGCGAGCAGGAGGTTCCCTCGCGTCGGAGGCGCCGTGTCACACCACGAGGGACAACCCGCCGCACGAACCAGCACGCTGCACGACCAACGCACACATCGACCTATGCCACCCTTCAAGATGTTTATGAAAATTAAACAAGCCGAAGGTGAGCAGGAGGTTCCCTCGCGCTGGAGGCGCCGTGTCACACCACGAGGGAGAACGCGCCGCACGAACCAGCACGCTGCATGACCAACACACACTGCGACCTATGCCCCCGCCCCCTCAAGATGTTTATGAAAATTAAATGAGCCGAAGGCAAGCAGGAGGTTCCCTCGCGCCGTTCGCGCCGTGTCACACCACGACGGACAACCCGCGGCACGAACCAGCACGCTGCACGACCAACACACATTTCGACCTATGACCCCCTTCAAGATGTTTATGAAAATTAAACGAGCCGAAGGCGAGCAGGAGGTTCCCTCGCGCCGGAGGCGCCATGTCACACCACGACGAACAACGCGCCGGACGAACCAGCACGCTGCACGACCAACACACACTTCGACCTATGCCCCCCCTTCAAGATGTTTATGAAAATTAAACGAGCCGAAAGCGAGCAGGAGGTTCCCTCGCGCCGGAGGCGCCGTGTCGCACCATGACGAACAACGCGCTGCACGAACCAGTACACTGCACGATCAACACACACTTCGACCTATGCCCCCCTTCAAGATGTTTACGAAAATTAAACGAGCCGAAGGCGAGCAGGAGGTTCCCTCGCGCCGGAGGCGCCGTGTCACACCACGAGGGACAACGCACCGCACGAACCAGCATGCTGCACGACCAACACACACTTCGACCTATGCCCCCCTTCAAGATGTTTGTGAAAATTAAACAAGCCGAAGGCGAGCAGGAGGTTCCCTCGCGCCGGAGGCACCATGTCATACCACGAGGGACAACGCGCCGCACGAACCAGCACGCTGCACGACCAACACACACTTCGACCTATGCCCCCCTTCAAGATGTTTATGATAATTAAACGAGCCGAAGGCTCGCAGGAGGTTCCCTCGCGCCGGAGGCGCCGTGTGACACCACGAGGGACAACGCGCCGCATGAACCAGTACGCTGCACGACCAACACACACTTCGACCTATGCCCCCCTTCAAGATGTTTATGAAAATTAAACAAGCCGATGGCGAGCAGGAGGTTCCCCCGCGCCGGAGGCGCCGTGTCACACCATGACGAACAACGCGCCGGACGAACCAGCACACTGCACGACCAACACACACTTCGACATATGCCCCCCTTCAAGATGTTTATGAAAATTAAACGAGCCGAAAGCGAGCCGGAGGTTCCCTCGCGCCGGAGGCGTCGTGTCACACCACGACGGACAACGCGCCGCACGAACCGGTACGCTGCACGCCCAACACACACTTCGACCTATGCCCCCCTTCAAGATGTTTACGAAAATTAAACGAGCCGAAGGCGAGCAGGAGGTTCCCTCGCGCCGGAGGCGCCGTGTCACACCACGAGGGACAACGCACCGCACGAACCAGCATGCTGCACGACCAACACACACTTCGACCTATGCCCCCCTTCAAGATGTTTGTGAAAATTAAACAAGCCGAAGGCGAGCAGGAGGTTCCCTCGCGCCGGAGGCGCCGTGTCACACCACGAGGGACAACGCGCCGCACGAACCAGCACGCTGCACGACCAACACACACTTCGACCTATGCCCCCCTTCAAGATGTTTATGATAATTAAACGAGCCGAAGGCTCGCAGGAGGTTCCCTCGCGCCGGAGGCGCCGTGTGACACCACGAGGGACAACGCGCCGCATGAACCAGTACGCTGCACGACCAACACACACTTCGACCTATGCCCCCCTTCAAGATGTTTATGAAAATTAAACAAGCCGATGGCGAGCAGGAGGTTCCCTCGCGCCGGAGGCGCCGTGTCACACCATGACGAACAACGCGCCGGACGAACCAGCACACTGCACGACCAACACACACTTCGACATATGCCCCCCTTCAAGATGTTTATGAAAATTAAACGAGCCGAAAGCGAGCCGGAGGTTCCCTCGCGCCGGAGGCGTCGTGTCACACCACGACGGACAACGCGCCGCACGAACCGGTACGCTGCACGCCCAACACACACTTCGACCTATGCCCCCCCTTCAAGATGTAACGAAAATTAAACGAGCCGGAGGCAAGGAGGTTCCCTCGCGCCGGAGGCGCCGTGTCACACCACGACGGACAACGCGCCGCATGGACCAGCACGCTGCACGACCAAGACACACATCGACCTATGCCCCCCTTCAAGATGTTTATGAAAATTAAACGAGCCGAAGGCGAGCAGGAGGTTCCCTCGCGCCGGAGGCGCCGTGTCACACCACGACGGACAACCCGCCGCATGAACCAGCACGCTGCACGACCAACACACACTTCGTCCTATGCCCCCCCTTCAAGATGTTTATGAAACTTAAATGAGCCAAAGGCGAGCAGGAGGTTCCCTCGCGCCGGAGGCGCCGTGTCACACCACGACGGACAACGCGCTGCACGAACCAACACACTGCACGACCAACTCACACTTCGACCTATGCCCCTCCTTCAAGATGTTTATGAAAATTAAAGGAGCCGAAAGCGAACAGGAGATTCCCTCGCGCCGGAGGCGCCGTGTCACACCACGACGGACAACGCACCGCGCGAACCAGCACCCTGCATGACCAACACACACTTAGACATATGCCCCCCTTAAGATGTTTATGAAAATTAAACGAGCCGAAGGCGAGCAGGAGGTTCCCTCGCGTCGGAGGCGCCGTGTCACACCACGAGGGACAACCCGCCGCACGAACCAGCACGCTGCACGACCAACGCACACATCGACCTATGCCACCCTTCAAGATGTTTATGAAAATTAAACAAGCCGAAGGTGAGCAGGAGGTTCCCTCGCGCTGGAGGCGCCGTGTCACACCACGAGGGACAACGCGCCGCACGAACCAGCACGCTGCATGACCAACACACACTGCGACCTATGCCCCCGCCCCCTCAAGATGTTTATGAAAATTAAATGAGCCGAAGGCAAGCAGGAGGTTCCCTCGCGCCGTTCGCGCCGTGTCACACCACGACGGACAACCCGCGGCACGAACCAGCACGCTGCACGACCAACACACATTTCGACCTATGACCCCCTTCAAGATGTTTATGAAAATTAAACGAGCCGAAGGCGAGCAGGAGGTTCCCTCGCGCCGGAGGCGCCATGTCACACCACGACGAACAACGCGCCGGACGAACCAGCACGCTGCACGACCAACACACACTTCGACCTATGCCCCCCCTTCAAGATGTTTATGAAAATTAAACGAGCCGAAAGCGAGCAGGAGGTTCCCTCGCGCCGGAGGCGCCGTGTCGCACCATGACGAACAACGCGCTGCACGAACCAGTACACTGCACGATCAACACACACTTCGACCTATGCCCCCCTTCAAGATGTTTACGAAAATTAAACGAGCCGAAGGCGAGCAGGAGGTTCCCTCGCGCCGGAGGCGCCGTGTCACACCACGAGGGACAACGCACCGCACGAACCAGCATGCTGCACGACCAACACACACTTCGACCTATGCCCCCCTTCAAGATGTTTGTGAAATTAAACGAGCTGAAGGCGAGCAGGAGGTTCCCTCGCGCCGGAGGCGCCGTGTCACACCACGACGGACAACGCGCCGCACGAACCAACACACTGCACGACCAACACACACTTCGACCTATGCCCCCCCCCCTTTAAGATGTTTATGAAAATTAAACGAGCCGAAGGCGAGCAGGAGATTCCCTCGCGCCGGAGGCGCCGTGTCACACCACGACGGACAACGCGCCGCATGATCCAGCACGCGGCACGACCAACACACACTTCGACCTATGCCCCCCCCTTCAAGATGTTTATGAAAATTAAATGAGCCAAAGGCGAGCAGGAGGTTCCCTCGCGCCGGAGGCGCCGTGTCACACCACGACGGACAACGCGCTGCACGAACCAACACACTGCACGACCAACTCACACTTCGACCTATGCCCCTCCTTCAAGTTGTTTATGAAAATTAAACGAGCCGAAGGCGAGCAGGAGATTCCCTCGCGCCAGAGGCGCCGTGTCACACCACGACGGACAACGCGCCACGCGAACCAGCACGCTGCACGACCAACACACACTTCGACATATGCCCCCCTTCAAGATGTTTATGAAAATTAAATGAGCCGAAGGCGAGCAGGAGGTTCCCTCGCGCCGGAGGCGCCGTGTCACACCATGAGGGACAACGCGCCGCACGAACCAGCACGCTGCATGACCAACACACACTTCGACCTATGCCCCCCTTCAAGATGTTTATGAAAATTAAACGAGCCGAAGGTGAGTAGGAGGTTCCCTCGCGCTGGAGGCGCCGTGTCACACCTCGAGGGACAACGCGCTGCCCGAACCAGCACGCTGCACGACCAACACACACTTCGACCTATGCCCCCCCCTCAAGATGTTTATGAAAATTAAACAAGCCGAAGGCGAGCAGGAGGTTCCCTCGCGCCGGAGGCACCGTGTCACACCACGACGGACAACGCGCCGCATTAACCAGCACGCTGCACGACCAACACACACTTCGACCTATGCCCCCCTTCAAGATGTTTATGAAAATTAAACGATCGAAGGCGAGCAGGAGGTTCCCTCGCGCCGGAGGCGCCGTGTCACACCACGACGAACAAAGCGCCGGACGAACCAGCACGCTGCACCACCAAAACACACTTGGACCTATGCCCCCCCTTCAAGATGTTTATGAAAATTAAACGAGCCGAAAGCGAGCAGGAGGTTCCCTCGCGCCGGAGGCGCCGTGTCGCACCACGACGGACAATGCGCCGCACGAACCAGTACGCTGCACGACCAACACACACTTCGACCTATGCCCCCCCTTCAAGATGTTTACGAAAATTAAACGAGCCGAAGGCGAGCAGGACGTTCCCTCGCGCCGGAGGCGCCGTGTCACACCACGAGGGACAACGCGCCGCACGAACCAGCACGCTGCACGACCAACACACACTTCGACCTATGCTCCCCTTCAAGATGTTTGTGAAAATTAAACGAGCCAAAGGCGAGCAGGATGTTCCCTCGCGCCGGAGGCGCCGTGTCACACCACGACGGGCAACGCGCCGCACGAACCAACACGCTGCACGACCAACACACACTTCGACCTATGCCCCCCCCTTTAACATGTTTATGAAAATTAAACGAGCCGAAGGCGAGCAGGAGATTCCCTCGCGCCGGAGGCGCCGTGTCACACCACGACGGACAACGCGCCGCGCGAACCACCATGCTGCATGACCAACACACACTTCGACATATGCCCCCTTCAAGATGTTTATGAAAATTAAACGAGCCGAAGGCGAGCAGGAGGATCCCTCGCGCCGGAGGCGCCGTGTCACACCACGAGGGACAACGCGCCGCACGAACCAGCACGCTGCACGACCAACACACACTTCGACCTATGCCCCCCCCTTCAAGATGTTTATGAAAATTAAACGAGCCGAAGGTGAGTAGGAGGTTCCCTCGCGCTGGAGGCGCCGTGTCACACCACGAGGGACAACGCGCCGCACGAACCAGCACGCTGCACGACCAACACACACTTCGACCTATGCCCCCCCCTCAAGATGTTTATGAAAATTAAACGAGCCGAAGGCGAGCAGGAGGTTCCCTCGCGCCGGAGGCGCCGTGTCACACCACGACGGACAACGCGCCGCATGAACCAGCACGCTGCACGACCAACACACACTTCGACCTATGCCCCCCTTCAAGATGTTTATGAAAATTAAACGATCGAAGGCGAGCAGGAGGTTCCCTCGCCCCGGAGGCGCCGTGTCACACCACGACGAACAACGCGCCGGACGAACCAGCCCGCTGCACGACCAACACACACTTCGACCTATGCCCCCCTTCAAGATGTTTATGAAAATTAAACGAGCCGGAAGCGAGCAGGAGGTTCCCTCGCGCCGGAGGCGCCGTGTCGCACGACGACGGACAATGCGCCGCACGAACCAGTACGCTGCACGACCAACACACACTTCGACCTATGCCCCCCCTTCAAGATGTTTACGAAAATTAAACGAGCCGAAGGCGAGCAGGAGGTTCCCTCGCGCCGGAGGCGCCGTGTCACACCACGAGGGACAACGCGCCGCACGAACCAGCACGCTGCACGACCAGCACACACTTCGACCTATGCCCCTCCTTCAAGTTGTTTATGAAAATTAAACGAGCCGAAGGCGAGCAGGAGATTCCCTCGCGCCAGAGGCGCCGTGTCACACCACGACGGACAACGCGCCGCACGAACCAACACGCTGCACGACCAACACACACTTCGACCTATGCCCCCCCTTCAAGATGTTTATGAAAATTAAATGAGCCGAAGGCGAGCAGGAGGTTCCCTCGCGCCGGAGGCGCCGTGTCACACCACGAGGGACAACGCGCCGCACGAACCAGCACGCTGCATGACCAACACACACTTCGACCTATGCCCCCCTTCAAGATGTTTATGAAAATTAAACGAGCCGAAGGTGAGTAGGAGGTTCCCTCGCGCTGGAGGCGCCGTGTCACACCTCGAGGGACAACGCGCCGCCCGAACCAGCACGCTGCACGACCAACACACACTTCGACCTATGCCCCCCCCTCAAGATGTTTATGAAAATTAAACAAGCCGAAGGCGAGCAGGAGGTTCCCTCGCGCCGGAGGCACCGTGTCACACCACGACGGACAACGCGCCGCATTAACCAGCACGCTGCACGACCAACACACACTTCGACCTATGCCCCCCTTCAAGATGTTTATGAAAATTAAACGATCGAAGGCGAGCAGGAGGTTCCCTCGCGCCGGAGGCGCCGTGTCACACCACGACGAACAAAGCGCCGGACGAACCAGCACGCTGCACGACCAACACACACTTGGACCTATGCCCCCCCTTCAAGATGTTTATGAAAATTAAACGAGCCGAAAGCGAGCAGGAGGTTCCCTCGCGCCGGAGGCGCCGTGTCGCACCACGACGGACAATGCGCCGCACGAACCAGTACGCTGCACGACCAACACACACTTCGACCTATGCCCCCCCTTCAAGATGTTTACGAAAATTAAACGAGCCGAAGGCGAGCAGGACGTTCCCTCGCGCCGGAGGCGCCGTGTCACACCACGAGGGACAACGCGCCGCACGAACCAGCACGCTGCACGACCAACACACACTTCGACCTATGCTCCCCTTCAAGATGTTTGTGAAAATTAAACGAGCCAAAGGCGAGCAGGATGTTCCCTCGCGCCGGAGGCGCCGTGTCACACCACGACGGGCAACGCGCCGCACGAACCAACACGCTGCACGACCAACACACACTTCGACCTATGCCCCCCCCTTTAACATGTTTATGAAAATTAAACGAGCCGAAGGCGAGCAGGAGATTCCCTCGCGCCGGAGGCGCCGTGTCACACCACGACGGACAACGCGCCGCGCGAACCACCATGCTGCATGACCAACACACACTTCGACATATGCCCCCTTCAAGATGTTTATGAAAATTAAACGAGCCGAAGGCGAGCAGGAGGATCCCTCGCGCCGGAGGCGCCGTGTCACACCACGAGGGACAACGCGCCGCACGAACCAGCACGCTGCACGACCAACACACACTTCGACCTATGCCCCCCCCTTCAAGATGTTTATGAAAATTAAACGAGCCGAAGGTGAGTAGGAGGTTCCCTCGCGCTGGAGGCGCCGTGTCACACCACGAGGGACAACGCGCCGCACGAACCAGCACGCTGCACGACCAACACACACTTCGACCTATGCCCCCCCCTCAAGATGTTTATGAAAATTAAACGAGCCGAAGGCGAGCAGGAGGTTCCCTCGCGCCGGAGGCGCCGTGTCACACCACGACGGACAACGCGCCGCATGAACCAGCACGCTGCACGACCAACACACACTTCGACCTATGCCCCCCTTCAAGATGTTTATGAAAATTAAACGATCGAAGGCGAGCAGGAGGTTCCCTCGCCCCGGAGGCGCCGTGTCACACCACGACGAACAACGCGCCGGACGAACCAGCCCGCTGCACGACCAACACACACTTCGACCTATGCCCCCCTTCAAGATGTTTATGAAAATTAAACGAGCCGGAAGCGAGCAGGAGGTTCCCTCGCGCCGGAGGCGCCGTGTCGCACGACGACGGACAATGCGCCGCACGAACCAGTACGCTGCACGACCAACACACACTTCGACCTATGCCCCCCCTTCAAGATGTTTACGAAAATTAAACGAGCCGAAGGCGAGCAGGAGGTTCCCTCGCGCCGGAGGCGCCGTGTCACACCACGAGGGACAACGCGCCGCACGAACCAGCACGCTGCACGACCAACACACACTTCGACCTATGCTCCCCTTCAAGATGTTTGTGAAAATTAAACGAGCCAAAGGTGAGCAGGATGTTCCCTCGCGCCGGAGGCGTCGTGTCACACCACGACGGACAACGCGCCGCACGAACCAACACGCTGCACGACCAACACACACTTCGACCTATGCCCCCCCTTTAAGATGTTTATGAAAATTAAACGAGCCGAAGGCGAGCAGGAGATTCACTCGCGCCGGAGGCGCCGTGTCACACCACGACGGACAACGCGCCGCGCGAACCAGCATGCTGCACGACCAACACACACTTCGACATATGCCCCTTCAAGATGTTTATGAAAATTAAACGAGCCGAAGGCGAGCAGGAGGTTCCCTCGCGCCGGAGGCGCCGTGTCACACCACGAGGGACAACGCGCCGCACGAACCAGCACGCTGCACGACCAACACACACTTCGACCTATGCCCCCCCTTCAAGATGTTTATGAAAATTAAACGAGCCGAAGGCGAGCCGGAGGTTCCCTCGCGCCGGAGGCGCCGTGTCACACCACGACGGACAACGCGCCGCACGAACCAACACGCTGCACGACCAACACACACTTCGACCTATGCCCCCCCTTTAAGATGTTTATGAAAATTAAACGAGCCGAAGGCGAGCAGGAGGTTCCCTCGCACCAGAGGCGCCGTGTCACACCACGACGAACAACGCGCCGGACGAACCAGCACGCTGCACGACCAACACACACTTCGACCTATGCCCCCCCTTCCTGATGTTTAAGAAATTTAAACGAGCCGAAAGCGAGCAGGAGGTTCCCTCGCGCCGGAGGCGCCGTGTCGCACCACGACGGACAATGCGCCGCACGAACCAGCATGCTGCACGACCAACACACACTTCGACCTATGCCCCCCCTTCAAGATGTTTACGAAAATTAAACAAGCCGAAGGCGAGCAGGAGGTTCCCTCGCGCCGGAGGCGCCGTGTCACACCACGACGGACAACGCGCGGCACGAACCAACACGCTGCACGACCAACACACACTTCGACCTATGCCCACCTTTAAGATGTTTATGAAAATTAAACGAGCCGAAGGCGAGATGGAGATTCCCTCGCGCCGGAGGCGCCGTGTCACACCACGACGGACAACGCGCAGCGCGAACCAGCACGCTGCACGACCAACACACACTTCGACATATGCCCCCCTTCAAGATGTTTATGAAAATTAAACGAGCCGAAGGCGAGCAGGAAGTTCCCTCGTGCCGGAGGCGCCGTGTCACACCACGAGGGACAACGCGCCGCACGAACCAGCACGCTGCACGACCAACACACACTTCGACCTATGCCCCCCTTCAAGATGTTTATGATAATTAAACGAGCTGAAGGCGAGCCGGAGGTTCCCTCGCGCCGGAGGCGCCGTGTCACACCACGATGGACAACGCTCCGCACGAACAAGCACGCTGCACAACCAACACACACTTCGACCTATGCCCGCCTTCAAGATGTTTATCGAAATTAAACGAGCCGAAGGCGAGCAGGAGGTTCCCTTGCGCCGGAGGCGCCGTGTCACACCACGACGCACAACGCGCCGCACGAACCAGCACGCTGCACGACCAACACACACTTCGACCCTTCCCCCCTTCAAGATGTTTATGAAAATTAAACGAGCCGAAGGCGAGCTGGAGGTTCCCTCGCGCCGGAGGCGCCATGTCCCACCACGACGGACAACGCGCCGCACGAACCAGCACGCTGCACGACCAACACACACTTCGACCTATGCCCCCCCTTCAATATGTTTATGAAAATTAAACGAGCCGAAGGCGAGTAGGAGGTTCACTCGCGCCGGAGGCGCCGTGTCAGACCACGACGGACAACGCGCCACACGAACCAAGACGCTGCACGACCAACACACACTTTGACCTATGCCCCCCCCTTCAATATGTTTGTGAAAATTAAACGAGCCGAAAGCGAGCAGGAGGTTCCCTCACGCCAGAGGCGCCGTGTCACACCACGAGGGAGAACGCGCCGCACGAACCAGCACGCTGCACGACCAACACACACTTCGACCTATGCCCCCATTCAAGATGTTTGTGAAAATTAAACGAGCCGAAGGCGAGCAGCAGGTTCCCTCGCGCCGGAGGCGCCGTGTCACACCACGACGGACAACGCACCGCATGAACCAACACACTGCACGACCAACAAACACTTCGACCTATGCCCCCCTTTAAGATGTTTATGAAAATTAAACGAGCCGAAGGCGAGCAGGAGATTCCCTCGTGCCGGAGGCGCCGTGTCACACCACGACGGACAACGCGCCGCACGAACCAGCACGCTGCACGACCAACACACGCTTCGACCTATGCCCGCCTTCAAGATGTTTATGAAAATTAAACGAGCCGAAGGCGAGCAGGAGGTTCCCTCGCGCGGGAGGCGCCGTGGCACACCACGACGGACAAAGCGCCGCACGAACCAGCACGCTGCACGACCAACACACACTTCGACCTATGCCCCCCCTTCAAGATGTTTATGAAAATTAAATGAGCCGAAGGCGAGCAGGAGGTTCCCTCGCGCCGGAGGCGCCATGTTACACCACGGCGGACAACGCGCCGCACGAACCAGCACGCTGCACGACCAACACACACTTCGACCTATGCCCCCCCTTCAAGATATTTATGAAAATTAAACGAGCCGAAGGCGCGCAGGAGATTCACTCGCGCCGGAGGCGCCGTGTCAGACCACGACGGACAACGCGCCACACGAACCAAGACGCTGCACGACCAACACACACTTCGACCTATGCCCCCCCCTTCAAGATGTTTACGAAAATTAAACGAGCCGAAGGCGAGCAGGAGGTTCCCGAACGCCAGAGGCGCCGTGTCACACCACGAGGGACAACGTGCCGCACGAATCAGCACGCTGCACGACCAACACACACTTCGACCTATGCCCCCCTTCAAGATGTTTGTGAAAATTAAACGAGCCGAAGGCGAGCAGGAGGTTCCCTCGCGCCGGAGGCGCCGTGTCACACCACGACGGACAACGCGCCGCATGAACCAACACACTGCACGACCAACAAACACTTCGACCTATGCCCCCACCTTTAAGATGTTTATGAAAATTAAACGAGCCGAAGGCGAGCAGGAGATTCCCTCGCGCCGGAGGCGCCGTGTCACACCATGACGGACAACGCGCCGCGCGAACCAGCACGCTGCACGACAAACACACACTTCGACATATGCCCCCTTCAAGATGTTTATGAAAATTAAATGAGCCGCAGGCGAGCAGGAGGCTCCCTCGCGCCGGAGGCGTCGTGTCACACCACGAGGGACAACGCGCCGCACGAACCAGCACGCTGCACGACCAACACACACTTCGACCTATGCCTCCCCTTCAAGATGTTTATGAAAATTAAACGAGCCGAAGGCGAGCCGAAGGTTCCCTGGCGCCGGAGGCGCCGTGTCACACCACGACGGACAACGCTCTGCACGAACCAGCACGCTGCACAACCAACACACACTTCGACCTATGCCCCCCTTCAAGATGTTTATGAAAATTAAATGAGCCGAAAGCGAGCAGGAGATTCCCTCGCGCCGGTGGCGCCGTGTCACACCACGATGGACAACGCTCCGCACGAACCAGCACGCCGCACGACCAACACACACTTCGACCTATGCCCCCCCTTCAAGATGTTTATGAAAGTTAAACGAGCTGAAAGCGAGCAGGAGATTCCCTCGCGCCGGAGGCGCCGTGTCACACCACGATGGACAACGCTCCTCACGAACCAGCACGCTGCACGACCAACACACACTTCAACCTATGCCCCCCCTTCAAGATGTTTATGAAAATTAAACGAGCCGAAGGCGAGCAGGAGGTTCCCTCACGCCGGAGGCGCCGTGTCACACCACGAGGGACAACGCGCCGCACGAACCAGCACGCTGCACGACCAACACTCACTTCGACCTATGCCCCCCTTCAAGATGTTTATGAAAATTAAACGAGCCGAAGGCGAGCAGGAGGTTCCCTCGCGCCGGAGGCGCCGTGTCACACCACGACGGACAACGCACCGCACGAACCAGCACGCTGCACGACCAACACACACTTCGACCTATGCCCCCCTTCAAGATGTTTATGAAAATTAAACGAGCCGAAGGCGAGCAGGAGGTTCCCTCGCGCGGGAGGCGCCGTGGCACACCACGACGGACAAAGCGCCGCACGAACCAGCACGCTGCACGACCAACACACACTTCGACCTATGCCCCCCCTTCAAGATGTTTATGAAAATTAAACGAGCCGAAGGCGAGCAGGAGGTTCCCTCGCGCCGGAGGCGCCATGTTACACCACGGCGGACAACGCGCCGCACGAACCAGCACGCTGCACGACCAACACACACTTCGACCTATGCCCCCCTTCAAGATGTTTATGATAATTAAACGAGCTGAAGGCGAGCCGGAGGTTCCCTCGCGCCGGAGGCGCCGTGTCACACCACGATGGACAACGCTCCGCACGAACAAGCACGCTGCACAACCAACACACACTTCGACCTATGCCCGCCTTCAAGATGTTTATCGAAATTAAACGAGCCGAAGGCGAGCAGGAGGTTCCCTTGCGCCGGAGGCGCCGTGTCACACCACGACGCACAACGCGCCGCACGAACCAGCACGCTGCACGACCAACACACACTTCGACCCTTCCCCCCTTCAAGATGTTTATGAAAATTAAACGAGCCGAAGGCGAGCTGGAGGTTCCCTCGCGCCGGAGGCGCCATGTCCCACCACGACGGACAACGCGCCGCACGAACCAGCACGCTGCACGACCAACACACACTTCGACCTATGCCCCCCCTTCAATATGTTTATGAAAATTAAACGAGCCGAAGGCGAGTAGGAGGTTCACTCGCGCCGGAGGTGCCGTGTCAGACCACGACGGACAACGCGCCACACGAACCAAGACGCTGCACGACCAACACACACTTCGACCTATGCCCCCCCCTTCAATATGTTTGTGAAAATTAAACGAGCCGAAGGCGAGCAGGAGGTTCCCTCACGCCAGAGGCGCCGTGTCACACCATGAGGGAGAACGCGCCGCACGAACCAGCACGCTGCACGACCAAAACACACTTCGACCTATGCCCCCATTCAAGATGTTTGTGAAAATTAAACGAGCCGAAGGCGAGCAGCAGGTTCCCTCGCGCCGGAGGCGCCGTGTCACACCACGACGGACAACGCACCGCATGAACCAACACACTGCACGACCAACAAACACTTCGACCTATGCCCCCCTTTAAGATGTTTATGAAAATTAAACGAGCCGAAGGCGAGCAGGAGATTCCCTCGCGCCCGAGGCGCCGTGTCACACCACGACGGACAACGCGCCGCACGAACCAGCACGCTGCACGACCAACACACGCTTTGACCTATGCCCGCCTTCAAGATGTTTATGAGAATTAAACGAGCCGAAGGCGAGCAGGAGGTTCCCTCGCGCGGGAGGCGCCGTGGCACACCACGACGGACAAAGCGCCGCACGAACCAGCACGCTGCACGACCAACACACACTTCGACCTATGCCCCCCCTTCAAGATGTTTATGAAAATTAAACGAGCCAAAGGCGAGCAGGAGGTTCCCTCGCGCCGGAGGCGCCATGTTACACCACGGCGGACAACGCGCCGCACGAACCAGCACGCTGCACGACCAACACACACTTCGACCTATGCCCCCCCTTCAAGATATTTATGAAAATTAAACGAGCCGAAGGCGCGCAGGAGATTCACTCGCGCCGGTGGCGCCGTGTCAGACCACGACGGACAACGCGCCACACGAACCAAGACGCTGCACGACCAACACACACTTCGACCTATGCCCCCCCTTCAAGATGTTTACGAAAATTAAACGAGCCGAAGGCGAGCAGGAGGTTCCCGCACGCCAGAGGCGCCGTGTCACACCACGAGGGACAACGTGCCGCACGAATCAGCACGCTGCACGACCAACACACACTTCGACCTATGCCCCCCTTCAAGATGTTTGTGAAAATTAAACGAGCCGAAGGCGAGCAGGAGGTTCCCTCGCGCCGGAGGCGCCGTGTCACACCACGACGGACAACGCGCCGCATGAACCAACACACTGCACGACCAACAAACACTTCGACCTATGCCCCCACCTTTAAGATGTTTATGAAAATTAAACGAGCCGAAGGCGAGCAGGAGATTCCCTCGCGCCGGAGGCGCCGTGTCACACCACGACGGACAACGCGCCGCGCGAACCAGCACGCTGCACGACAAACACACACTTCGACATATGCCCCCTTCAAGATGTTTATGAAAATTAAATGAGCCGCAGGCGAGCAGGAGGCTCCCTCGCGCCGGAGGCGCCGTGTCACACCACGACGGACAACGCTCTGCACGAACCAGCACGCTGCACGACCAACACACACTTCGACCTATGCCCCCCTTCAAGATGTTTATGAAAATTAAACGAGCCGAAAGCGAGCAGGAGATTCCCTCGCGCCGGTGGCGCCGTGTCACACCACGATGGACAACGCTCCGCACGAACCAGCACGCCGCACGACCAACACACACTTCGACCTATGCCCCCCCTTCAAGATGTTTATGAAAGTTAAACGAGCTGAAAGCGAGCAGGAGATTCCCTCGCGCCGGAGGCGCCGTGTCACACCACGATGGACAACGCTCCTCACGAACCAGCACGCTGCACGACCAACACACACTTCAACCTATGCCCCCCCTTCAAGATGTTTATGAAAATTAAACGAGCCGAAGGCGAGCAGGAGGTTCCCTCACGCCGGAGGCGCCGTGTCACACCACGAGGGACAACGCGCCGCACGAACCAGCACGCTGCACCACCAACACTCACTTCGACCTATGCCCCCCTTCAAGATGTTTATGAAAATTAAACGAGCCGAAGGCGAGCAGGAGGTTCCCTCGCGCCGGAGGCGCCGTGTCACACCACGACGGACAACGCGCCGCACGAACCAGCACGCTGCACGACCAACACACACTTCGACCTATGCCCCCCCTTCAAGATGTTTATGAAAATTAAACGAGCCGAAGGCGAGCAGGAGGTTCCCTCGCGCGGGAGGCGCCGTGGCACACCACGACGGACAAAGCGCCGCACGAACCAGCACGCTGCACGACCAACACACACTTCGACCTATGCCCCCCCTTCAAGATGTTTATGAAAATTAAACGAGCCGAAGGCGAGCAGGAGGTTCCCTCGCGCCGGAGGCGCCATGTTACACCACGGCGGACAACGCGCCGCACGAACCAGCACGCTGCACGACCAACACACACTTCGACCTATGCCCCCCCTTCAAGATATTTATGAAAATTAAACGAGCCGAAGGCGCGCAGGAGATTCACTCGCGCCGGAGGCGCCGTGTCAGACCACGACGGACAACGCGCCACACGAACCAAGACGCTGCACGACCAACACACACTTCGACCTATGCCCCCCCCCTTCAAGATGTTTACGAAAATTAAACGAGCCGAAGGCGAGCAGGAGGTTCCCTCACGCCAGAGGCGCCGTGTCACACCACGAGGGACAACGCGCCGCACGAACCAGCACGCTGCACGACCAACACACACTTCGACCTATGCCCTCCTTCAAGATGTTTGTGAAAATTAAACGAGCCGAAGGCGAGCAGGAGGTTCCCTCGCGCCGGAGGCGCCGTGTCACACCACGACGGACAACGCGCCGCATGAACCAACACACTGCACAACCAAGAAACATTTCGACCTATGCCCCCCCTTTAAGATGTTTATGAAAATTAAACGAGCCGAAGGCGAGCAGGAGATTCCCTCGCGCCGGAGGCGCCGTGTCACACCACGACGGACAACGCGCCGCGCGAACCAGCACGCTGCACGACAAACACACACTTCGACATATGCCCCCCCTTCAATATGTTTATGAAAATTAAACGAGCCGAAGAAGAGCAGGAGGTTCACTCGCGCCGGAGGCGCCGTGTCAGACCACGACGGACAACGCGCCACACGAACCAAGACGCTGCACGACCAACACACACTTCGACCTATGCCCCCCCTTCAAGATGTTTACGAAAATTAAACGAGCCGAAGGCGAGCAGGAGGTTCCCGCACGCCAGAGGCGCCGTGTCACACCACGCGGGACAACGTGCCGCACGAATCAGCACGCTGCACGACCAACACACACTTCGACCTATGCCCCCCTTCAAGATGTTTGTGAAAATTAAACGAGCCGAAGGCGAGCAGGAGGTTCCCTCGCGCCGGAGGCGCCGTGTCACACCACGACGGACAACGCGCCGCATGAACCAACACACTGCACGACCAACAAACACTTCGACCTATGCCCCCACCTTTAAGATGTTTATGAAAATTAAACGAGCCGAAGGCGAGCAGGAGATTCCCTCGCGCCGGAGGCGCCGTGTCACACCACGACGGACAACGCGCCGCGCGAACCAGCACGCTGCACGACAAACACACACTTCGACATATGCCCCCTTCAAGATGTTTATGAAAATTAAATGAGCCGCAGGCGAGCAGGAGGCTCCCTCGCGCCGGAGGCGTCGTGTCACACCACGAGGGACAACGCGCCGCACGAACCAGCACGCTGCACGACCAACACACACTTCGACCTATGCCTCCCCTTCAAGATGTTTATGAAAATTAAACGAGCCGAAGGCGAGCCGAAGGTTCCCTGGCGCCGGAGGCGCCGTGTCACACCACGACGGACAACGCTCTGCACGAACCAGCACGCTGCACAACCAACACACACTTCGACCTATGCCCCCCTTCAAGATGTTTATGAAAATTAAACGAGCCGAAAGCGCGCAGGAGATTCCCTCGCGCCGGTGGCGCCGTGTCACACCACGATGGACAACGCTCCGCACGAACCAGCACGCCGCACGACCAACACACACTTCGACCTATGCCCCCCCTTCAAGATGTTTATGAAAGTTAAACGAGCTGAAAGCGAGCAGGAGATTCCCTCGCGCCGGAGGCGCCGTGTCACACCACGATGGACAACGCTCCTCACGAACCAGCACGCTGCACGACCAACACACACTTCAACCTATGCCCCCCCTTCAAGATGTTTATGAAAATTAAACGAGCCGAAGGCGAGCAGGAGGTTCCCTCACGCCGGAGGCGCCGTGTCACACCACGAGGGACAACGCGCCGCACGAACCAGCACGCTGCACGACCAACACTCACTTCGACCTATGCCCCCCTTCAAGATGTTTATGAAAATTAAACGAGCCGAAGGCGAGCAGGAGGTTCCCTCGCGCCGGAGGCGCCGTGTCACACCACGACGGACAACGCGCCGCACGAACCAGCACGCTGCACGACCAACACACACTTCGACCTATGCCCCCCCTTCAAGATGTTTATGAAAATTAAACGAGCCGAAGGCGAGCAGGAGGTTCCCTCGCGCGGGAGGCGCCGTGGCACACCACGACGGACAAAGCGCCGCACGAACCAGCACGCTGCACGACCAACACACACTTCGACCTATGCCCCCCCTTCAAGATGTTTATGAAAATTAAACGAGCCGAAGGCGAGCAGGAGGTTCCCTCGCGCCGGAGGCCCCATGTTACACCACGGCGGACAACGCGCCGCACGAACCAGCACGCTGCACGACCAACACACACTTCGACCTATGCCCCCCCTTCAAGATATTTATGAAAATTAAACGAGCCGAAGGCGCGCAGGAGATTCACTCGCGCCGGAGGCGCCGTGTCAGACCACGACGGACAACGCGCCACACGAACCAAGACGCTGCACGACCAACACACACTTCGACCTATGCCCCCCCCCTTCAAGATGTTTACGAAAATTAAACGAGCCGAAGGCGAGCAGGAGATTCCCTCACGCCAGAGGCGCCGTGTCACACCACGAGGGACAACGCGCCGCACGAACCAGCACGCTGCACGACCAACACACACTTCGACCTATGCCCTCCTTCAAGATGTTTGTGAAAATTAAACGAGCCGAAGGCGAGCAGGAGGTTCCCTCGCGCCGGAGGCGCCGTGTCACACCACGACGGACAACGCGCCGCATGAACCAACACACTGCACAACCAAGAAACATTTCGACCTATGCCCCCCCTTTAAGATGTTTATGAAAATTAAACGAGCCGAAGGCGAGCAGGAGATTCCCTCGCGCCGGAGGCGCCGTGTCACACCACGACGGACAACGCGCCGCGCGAACCAGTACGCTGCACGACAAACACACACTTCGACATATGCCCCCCCTTCAAGATGTTTATGAAAATTAAACGAGCCGAAGAAGAGCAGGAGGTTCACTCGCGCCGGAGGCGCCGTGTCAGACCACGACGGACAACGCGCCACACGAACCAAGACGCTGCACGACCAACACACACTTCGACCTATGCCCCCCCTTCAAGATGTTTACGAAAATTAAACGAGCCGAAGGCGAGCAGGAGGTTCCCGCACGCCAGAGGCGCCGTGTCACACCACGAGGGACAACGTGCCGCACGAATCAGCACGCTGCACGACCAACACACACTTCGACCTATGCCCCCCTTCAAGATGTTTGTGAAAATTAAACGAGCCGAAGGCGAGCAGGAGGTTCCCTCGCGCCGGAGGCGCCGTGTCACACCACGACGGACAACGCGCCGCATGAACCAACACACTGCACGACCAACAAACACTTCGACCTATGCCCCCACCTTTAAGATGTTTATGAAAATTAAACGAGCCGAAGGCGAGCAGGAGATTCCCTCGCGCCGGAGGCGCCGTGTCACACCACGACGGACAACGCGCCGCGCGAACCAGCACGCTGCACGATAAACACACACTTCGACATATGCCCCCTTCAAGATGTTTATGAAAATTAAATGAGCCGCAGGCGAGCAGGAGGCTCCCTCGCGCCGGAGGCGTCGTGTCACACCACGAGGGACAACGCGCCGCACGAACCAGCACGCTGCACGACCAACACACACTTCGACCTATGCCTCCCCTTCAAGATGTTTATGAAAATTAAACGAGCCGAAGGCGAGCCGAAGGTTCCCTGGCGCCGGAGGCGCCGTGTCTCACCACGACGGACAACGCTCTGCACGAACCAGCACGCTGCACAACCAACACACACTTCGACCTATGCCCCCCTTCAAGATGTTTATGAAAATTAAACGAGCCGAAAGCGAGCAGGAGATTCCCTCGCGCCGGTGGCGCCGTGTCACACCACGATGGACAACGCTCCGCACGAACCAGCACGCCGCACGACCAACACACACTTCGACCTATGCCCCCCCTTCAAGATGTTTATGAAAGTTAAACGAGCTGAAAGCGAGCAGGAGATTCCCTCGCGCCGGAGGCGCCGTGTCACACCACGATGGACAACGCTCCTCACGAACCAGCACGCTGCACGACCAACACACACTTCAACCTATGCCCCCCCTTCAAGATGTTTATGAAAATTAAACGAGCCGAAGGCGAGCAGGAGGTTCCCTCACGCCGGAGGCGCCGTGTCACACCACGAGGGACAACGCGCCGCACGAACCAGCACGCTGCACGACCAACACTCACTTCGACCTATGCCCCCCTTCAAGATGTTTATGAAAATTAAACGAGCCGAAGGCGAGCAGGAGGTTCCCTCGCGCCGGAGGCGCCGTGTCACACCACGACGGACAACGCGCCGCACGAACCAGCACGCTGCACGACCAACACACACTTCGACCTATGCCCCCCCTTCAAGATGTTTATGAAAATTAAACGAGCCGAAGGCGAGCAGGAGGTTCCCTCGCGCCGGAGGCGCCATGTCACACCACGACGGACAACGCGCCGCACGAACCAGCACGCTGCACGACCAACACACACTTCGACCTATGCCCCCCTTCAAGATGTTTATGAAAATTAATCGAGCCGAAGGCGAGCAGGAGGTTCAGTCGCGCCGGAGGCGCCGTGTCACACCACGACGGACAACGCGCCACACGAACCAAGACGCTGCACGACCAACACACACTTCGACCTATGCCCCCCTTACAAGAGGTTTACGAAAATTAAACGAGCCGAAGGCGAGCAGGAGGTTCCCTCGCGCCGGAGGCGCCGTGTCACACCACGAGGGACAACGCGCCACACGAACCAGCACGCTGCACGACCAACACACACTTCGACCTATGCCCCCCTTCAAGATGTTTGTGAAAATTAAACGAGCCGAAGGCGAGCAGGAGGTTCCCTCGCGCCGGAGGCGCCGTGTCACACCACGACGGACAACGCGCCGCACGAACCAACACACTGCACGACCAACACACACTTCGACCTATGCCCCCCCTTTAAGATGTTTATGAAAATTAAACGAGCCGAAGGCGAGCAGGAGATTCCCTCGCGCCAGAGGCGCCGTGTCACACCACGGCGGACAACGCGCCGCGCGAACCAGCACGCTGCACGACCAACACACACTTCAACATATGCCCCCCTTCAAGATGTTTATGAAAATTAAACGAGCCAAAGGCGAGCAGGAGGTTCCCTCGCGCCGGAGGCGCCGTGTCACACCACGAGGGACAACGCGCCGCACGAACCAGCACGCTGCACGACCAACACACACATCGACCTATGCCCCCCTTCAAGATGTTTATGAAAATTAAACGAGCCGAAGGCGAGCAGGAGGTTCCCTCGCGCCGGAGGCGCCGTGTCACACCACGACGGACAACGCGCCGCACGAACCAGCACGCTGCACGACCAACACACACTTTGACCTATGCCCCCCCTTCAAGATGTTTATGAAAATTAAACGAGCCGAAGGCAAGCAGGAGGTTCCCTCGCGCCGGAGGCGCCATGTGACACCACGACGGACAACGCGCCGCATGAACCAGTACGCTGCACGACCAACACACACTTCGACCTATGCCCCCCTTCAAGATGTTTATGAAAATTAAACGAGCCGAAGGCGAGCAGGAGGTTCACTTGCGCCGGAGGCGCCGTGTCACACCATGACGGACAACGCGCCACACGAACCAAGACGCTGCACGACCAACACACACTTCGACCTATGCCCCCCCCACAAGATGTTTACGAAAATTAAACGAGCCGAAGGCGAGCAGGAGGTTCCCTCGCGCCGGAGGCGCCGTGTCACACCACGAGGGACAACGCACCGCACGAACCAGCACGCTGCACGACCAAATCACACTTCGACCTATGCCCCCCTTCAAGATGTTTGTGAAAATTAAACGAGCCGAAGGCGAGCAGGAGGTTCCCTCGCGCCGGAGGCGCCGTGTCACACCACGACGGACAACGCGCCGCACGAACCAGCACGCTGCACGACCAACACACACTTCGACCTATGCCCCCCCTTCAAGATGTTTATGAAAATTAAACGAGCCGAAGGCGAGCAGGAGGTTCCCTCGCGCCGGAGGCGCCATGTCACACCACGACGGACAACGCGCCGCACGAACCAGCACGCTGCACGACCAACACACACTTCGACCTATGCCCCCCTTCAAGATGTTTATGAAAATTAAATGAGCCGAAGGCGAGCAGGAGGTTCACTCGCGCCGGAGGCGCCGTGTCACACCACGACGGACAACGCGCCACACGAACCAAGACGCTGCACGACCAACACACACTTCGACCTATGCCCCCCCTTCAAGATGTTTATGAAAATTAAACGAGCCGAAGGCGAGCAGGAGGTTCCCTCACGCCGGAGGCGCCGTGTCACACCACGAGGGACAACGCGCCGCACGAACCAGCACGCTGCACGACCAACACTCACTTCGACCTATGCCCCCCTTCAAGATGTTTATGAAAATTAAACGAGCCGAAGGCGAGCAGGAGGTTCCCTCGCGCCGGAGGCGCCGTGTCACACCACGACGGACAACGCGCCGCACGAACCAGCACGCTGCACGACCAACACACACTTCGACCTATGCCCCCCCTTCAAGATGTTTATGAAAATGAAACGAGCCGAAGGCGAGCAGGAGGTTCCCTCGCGCCGGAGGCGCCATGTCACACCACGACGGACAACGCGCCGCACGAACCAGCACGCTGCACGACCAACACACACTTCGACCTATGCCCCCCTTCAAGATGTTTATGAAAATTAATCGAGCCGAAGGCGAGCAGGAGGTTCAGTCGCGCCGGAGGCGCCGTGTCACACCACGACGGACAACGCGCCACACGAACCAAGACGCTGCACGACCAACACACACTTCGACCTATGCCCCCCTTACAAGAGGTTTACGAAAATTAAACGAGCCGAAGGCGAGCAGGAGGTTCCCTCGCGCCGGAGGCGCCGTGTCACACCACGAGGGACAACGCGCCACACGAACCAGCACGCTGCACGACCAACACACACTTCGACCTATGCCCCCCTTCAAGATGTTTGTGAAAATTAAACGAGCCGAAGGCGAGCAGGAGGTTCCCTCGCGCCGGAGGCGCCGTGTCACACCACGACGGACAACGCGCCGCACGAACCAACACACTGCACGACCAACACACACTTCGACCTATGCCCCCCCTTTAAGATGTTTATGAAAATTAAACGAGCCGAAGGCGAGCAGGAGATTCCCTCGCGCCAGAGGCGCCGTGTCACACCACGGCGGACAACGCGCCGCGCGAACCAGCACGCTGCACGACCAACACACACTTCAACATATGCCCCCCTTCAAGATGTTTATGAAAATTAAACGAGCCAAAGGCGAGCAGGAGGTTCCCTCGCGCCGGAGGCGCCGTGTCACACCACGAGGGACAACGCGCCGCACGAACCAGCACGCTGCACGACCAACACACACATCGACCTATGCCCCCCTTCAAGATGTTTATGAAAATTAAACGAGCCGAAGGCGAGCAGGAGGTTCCCTCGCGCCGGAGGCGCCGTGTCACACCACGACGGACAACGCGCCGCACGAACCAGCACGCTGCACGACCAACACACACTTTGACCTATGCCCCCCCTTCAAGATGTTTATGAAAATTAAATGAGCCGAAGGCGAGCAGGAGGTTCCCTCGCGCCGGAGGCGCCATGTCACACCACGACGGACAACGCGCCGCATGAACCAGTACGCTGCACGACCAACACACACTTCGACCTATGCCCCCCTTCAAGATGTTTATGAAAATTAAACGAGCCGAAGGCGAGCAGGAGGTTCACTTGCGCCGGAGGCGCCGTGTCACACCATGACGGACAACGCGCCACACGAACCAAGACGCTGCACGACCAACACACACTTCGACCTATGCCCCCCACAAGATGTTTACGAAAATTAAACGAGCCGAAGGCGAGCAGGAGGTTCCCTCGCGCCGGAGGCGCCGTGTCACACCACGAGGGACAACGCACCGCACGAACCAGCACGCTGCACGACCAAATCACACTTCGACCAATGCCCCCCTTCAAGATGTTTGTGAAAATTAAACGAGCCGAAGGCGAGCAGGAGGTTCCCTCGCGCTGGAGGCGCCGTGTCACACCACGACGGACAACGCGCCGTACGAACCAGCACGCTGCACGACCAACACACACTTCGACCTATGCCCCCCCTTCAAGATGTTTATGAAAATTAAACGAGCCGAAGGCGAGCAGGAGGTTCCCTCGCGCCGGAGGCGCCATGTCACACCACGACGGACAACGCGCCGCACGAACCAGCACGCTGCACGACCAACACACACTTCGACCTATGCCCCCCTTCAAGATGTTTATGAAAATTAAATGAGCCGAAGGCGAGCAGGAGGTTCACTCGCGCCGGAGGCGCCGTGTCACACCACGACGGACAACGCGCCACACGAACCAAGACGCTGCACGACCAACACACACTTCGACCTATGCCCCCCCTTCAAGATGTTTATGAAAATTAAACGAGCCGAAGGCGAGCAGGAGGTTCCCTCACGCCGGAGGCGCCGTGTCACACCACGAGGGACAACGCGCCGCACGAACCAGCACGCTGCACGACCAACACTCACTTCGACCTATGCCCCCCTTCAAGATGTTTATGAAAATTAAACGAGCCGAAGGCGAGCAGGAGGTTCCCTCGCGCCGGAGGCGCCGTGTCACACCACGACGGACAACGCGCCGCACGAACCAGCACGCTGCACGACCAACACACACTTCGACCTATGCCCCCCCTTCAAGATGTTTATGAAAATTAAACGAGCCGAAGGCGAGCAGGAGGTTCCCTCGCGCCGGAGGCGCCGTGTCACACCACGACGGACAACGCGCCGCACGAACCAGCACGCTGCACGACCAACACACACTTCGACCTATGCCCCCCTTCAAGATGTTTATGAAAATTAATCGAGCCGAAGGCGAGCAGGAGGTTCAGTCGCGCCGGAGGCGCCGTGTCACACCACGACGGACAACGCGCCACACGAACCAAGACGCTGCACGACCAACACACACTTCGACCTATGCCCCCCTTACAAGAGGTTTACGAAAATTAAACGAGCCGAAGGCGAGCAGGAGGTTCCCTCGCGCCGGAGGCGCCGTGTCACACCACGAGGGACAACGCGCCACACGAACCAGCACGCTGCACGACCAACACACACTTCGACCTATGCCCCCCTTCAAGATGTTTATGAAAATTAAACGAGCCGAAGGCGAGCAGGAGGTTCCCTCGCGCCGGAGGCGCCGTGTCACACCACGACGGACAACGCGCCGCACGAACCAACACACTGCACGACCAACACACACTTCGACCTATGCCCCCCCTTTAAGATGTTTATGAAAATTAAACGAGCCGAAGGCGAGCAGGAGATTCCCTCGCGCCAGAGGCGCCGTGTCACACCACGGCGGACAACGCGCCGCGCGAACCAGCACGCTGCACGACCAACACACACTTCAACATATGCCCCCCTTCAAGATGTTTATGAAAATTAAACGAGCCAAAGGCGAGCAGGTGGTTCCCTCGCGCCGGAGGCGCCGTGTCACACCACGAGGGACAACGCGCCGCACGAACCAGCACGCTGCACGACCAACACACACATCGACCTATGCCCCCCTTCAAGATGTTTATGAAAATTAAACGAGCCGAAGGCGAGCAGGAGGTTCCCTCGCGCCGGAGGCGCCGTGTCACACCACGACGGACAACGCGCCGCACGAACCAGCACGCTGCACGACCAACACACACTTTGACCTATGCCCCCCCTTCAAGATGTTTATGAAAATTAAACGAGCCGAAGGCGAGCAGGAGGTTCCCTCGCGCCGGAGGCGCCATGTCACACCACGACGGACAACGCGCCGCATGAACCAGTACGCTGCACGACCAACACACACTTCGACCTATGCCCCCCTTCAAGATGCTTATGAAAATTAAACGAGCCGAAGGCGAGCAGGAGGTTCACTTGCGCCGGAGGCGCCGTGTCACACCATGACGGACAACGCGCCACACGAACCAAGACGCTGCACGACCAACACACACTTCGACCTATGCCCCCCCACAAGATGTTTACGAAAATTAAACGAGCCGAAGGCGAGCAGGAGGTTCCCTCGCGCCGGAGGCGCCGTGTCACACCACGAGGGACAACGCACCGCACGAACCAGCACGCTGCACGACCAAATCACACTTCGACCTATGCCCCCCTTCAAGATGTTTGTGAAAATTAAACGAGCCGAAGGCGAGCAGGAGGTTCCCTCGCGCCGGAGGCGCCGTGTCACACCACGACGGACAACGCGCCGCACGAACCAGCACGCTGCACGACCAACACACACTTCGACCTATGCCCCCCCTTCAAGATGTTTATGAAAATTAAACGAGCCGAAGGCGAGCAGGAGGTTCACTCGCGCCGGAGGCGCCGTGTCACACCACGACGGACAACGCGCCACACGAACCAAGACGCTGCACGACCAACACACACTTCGACCTATGCCCCCCCTACAAGATGTTTACGAAAATTAAACGAGCCGAAGGCGAGCAGGAGGTTCCCTCGCGCCGGAGGCGCCGTGTCACACCACGAGGGACAACGCGCCGCACGAACCAGCACGCTGCACGACCAACACACACTTCGACCTATGCCCCCCTTCAAGATGTTTGTGAAAATTAAACGAGCCGAAGGCGAGCAGGAGGTTCCCTCGCGCCGGAGGCGCCGTGTCACACCACGACGGACAACGCGCCGCACGAACCAACACACCACACGACCAACACACACTTCGACCTATGCCCCCCCTTCAAGATGTTTATGAAAATTAAACGAGCCGAAGGCGAGCAGGAGATTCCCTCGCGCCAGAGGCGCCGTGTCACACCACGGCGGACAACGCGCCGCGCGAACCAGCACGCTGCACGACCAACACACACTTCGACATATGCCCCCCTTCAAGATGTTTATGATAATTAAACGAGCCGAAGGCGAGCAGGAGGTTCCCTCGCGCCGGAGGCACCGTGTCACACCACGAGGGACAACGCGCCGCACGAAGCAGCACGCTGCACGACCAACACACACTTCGACCTATGGCCCCCTTACAAGAGGTTTACGAAAATTAAACGAGCCGAAGGCGAGCAGGAGGTTCCCTCGCGCCGGAGGCGCCGTGTCACACCACGAGGGACAACGCGCCGCACGAACCAGCACGCTGCACGACCAACACACACTTCGACCTATGCCCCCCTTCAAGATGTTTGTGAAAATTAAACGAGCCGAAGGCGAGCAGGAGGTTCCCTCGCGCCGGAGGCGCCGTGTCACACCACGACGGACAACGCGCCGCACGAACCAACACACTGCACGACCAACACACACTGCACGACCAACACACACTTCGACCTATGCGCCCCCTTCAAGATGTTTATGAAAATTAAACGAGCCGAAGGCGAGCAGGAGGGTCCCTCGCGCCGGAGGCGCCATGTCACACCACGACGGACAACGCGCCGCACGAACCAGCACGCTGCACGACCAACACACACTTCGACCTATGCCCCCCTTCAAGATGTTTATGAAAATTAAACGAGCCGAAGGCGAGCAGGAGGTTCACTCGCGCCGGAGGCGCCGTGTCACACCACGACGGACAACGCGCCACACGAACCAAGACGCTGCACGACCAACACACACTTCGACCTATGCCCCCCTTACAAGAGGTTTACGAAAATTAAACGAGCCGAAGGCGAGCAGGAGGTTCCCTCGCGCTGGAGGCGCCGTGTCACACCACGAGGGACAACGCGCCGCACGAACCAGCACGCTGCACGACCAACACACACTTCGACCTATGCCCCCCTTCAAGATGTTTGTGAAAATTAACCGAGCCGAAGGCGAGCAGGAGGTTCCCTCGCGCCGGAGGCGCCGTGTCACACCACGACGGACAACGCGCCGCACGAGCCAACACACTGCACGACCAACACACACTTCGGCCTATGCCCCCCCTTTAAGATGTTTATGAAAATTAAACGAGCCGAAGGCGAGCAGGAGATTCCCTCGCGCCAGAGGCGCCGTGTCACACCACGGCGGACAACGTGCCGCGCGAACCAGCACGCTGCACGACCAACACACACTTCGACATATGCCCCCCTTCAAGATGTTTATGAAAATTAAACGAGCCGAAGGCGAGCAGGAGGTTCCCTCGCGCCGGAGGCGCCGTGTCACACCACGAGGGACAACGCGCCGCACGAACCAGCACGCTGCACGACCAACACACACATCGACCTATGCCCCCCTTCAAGATATTTATGAAAATTAAACGAGCCGAAGGCGAGCAGGAGGTTCCCTCGCGCCGGAGGCGCCGTGTCACACCACGACGGACAACGCGCCACACGAACCAGCACGCTGCACGACCAACACACACTTCGACCTATACCCCCCCTTCAAGATGTTTATGAAAGTTAAACGAGCCGAAGGCGAGCAGGAGGTTCCCTCGCGCCGGAGGCGCCATGTCACACCACGACGGACAACGCGCCGCACGAACCAGCACGCTGCACGACCAACACACACTTCGACCTATGCCCCCCTTCAAGATGTTTATGAAAATTAAACGAGCCGAAGGCGACCAGGAGGTTCACTCGCGCCGGAGGCGCCGTGTCACACCACGACGGACAACGCGCCACACGAACCAAGACGCTGCACGACCAACACACACTTCGACCTATGCCCCCCCTACAAGATGTTTACGAAAATTAAACGAGCCGAAGGCGAGCAGGAGGTTCCCTCGCGCCGGAGGCGCCGTGTCACACCACGAGGGACAACGCGCCGCACGAACCAGCACGCTGCACGACCAAATCACACTTCGACCTATGCCCCCCTTCAAGGTGTTTGTGAAAATTAAACGAGCCGAAGGCGAGCAGGAGGTTCCCTCGCGCCGGAGGCGCCGTGTCACACCACGACGGACAACGCACCGCACGAACCAGCACGCTGCACGACCAACACACACTTCGACCTATGCCCCCCCTTCAAGATGTTTATGAAAATTAAACGAGCCGAAGGCGAGCAGGAGGTTCCCTCGCGCCGGAGGCGCCATGTCACACCACGACGGACAACGCGCCGCACGAACCAGCACGCTGCACGACCAACACACACTTCGACCTATGCCCCCCCATCAAGATGTTTATGAAAGTTAAACGAGCCGAAGGCGAGCAGGAGGTTCCCTCGCGCCGGAGGCGCCATGTCACACCACGACGGACAACGCGCCGCACGAACCAGTACGCTGCACGACCAACACACACTTCGACCTATGCCCCCCTTCAAGATGTTTATGAAAATTAAACGAGCCGAAGGCGAGCAGGAGGTTCACTCGCGCCGGAGGCGCCGTGTCACACCATGACGGACAACGCGCCACACGAACCAAGACGCTGCACGACCAACACACACTTCGACCTATGACCCCCCACAAGATGTTTACGAAAATTAAACGAGCCGAAGGCGAGCAGGAGGTTCCCTCGCGCCGGAGGCGCCGTGTCACACCACGAGGGACAACGCGCCGCACGAACCAGCACGCTGCACGACCAAGTCACACTTCGACCTATGCCCCCCTTCAAGATGTTTGTGAAAATTAAACGAGCCGAAGGCGAGCAGGAGGTTCCCTCGCGCCGGAGGCGCCGTGTCACACCACGACGGACAACGCGCCGCACGAACCAGCACGCTGCACGACCAACACACACTTCGACCTATGCCCCCCCTTCAAGATGTTTATGAAAATTAAACGAGCCGAAGGCGAGCACGAGGTTCCCTCGCGCCGGAGGCGCCATGTCACACCACGACGGACAACGCGCCGCACGAACCAGCACGCTGCACGACCAACACACACTTCGACCTATGCCCCCCTTCAAGATGTTTATGAAAATTAAACGAGCCGAAGGCGAGCAGGAGGTTCACTCGCGCCGGAGGCGCCGTGTCACACCACGACGGACAACGCGCCACACGAACCAAGACGCTGCACGACCAACACACACTTCGACCTATGCCCCCCCTACAAGATGTTTACGAAAATTAAACGAGCCGAAGGCGAGCAGGAGGTTCCCTCGCGCCGGAGGCGCCGTGTCACACCACGAGGGACAACGCGCCGCACGAACCAGCACGCTGCACGACCAACACACACTTTGACCTATGCCCCCCTTCAAGATGTTTGTGAAAATTAAACGAGCCGAAGGCGAGCAGGAGGTTCCCTCGCGCCGGAGGCGCCGTGTCACACCACGACGGACAACGCGCCGCACGAACCAACACACCACACGACCAACACACACTTCGACCTATGCCCCCCCTTCAAGATGTTTATGAAAATTAAACGAGCCGAAGGCGAGCAGGAGATTCCCTCGCGCCAGAGGCGCCGTGTCACACCACGGCGGACAACGCGCCGCGCGAACCAGCACGCTGCACGACCAACACACACTTCGACATATGCCCCTCTTCAAGATGTTTATGATAATTAAACGAGCCGAAGGCGAGCAGGAGGTTCCCTCGCGCCGGAGGCACCGTGTCACACCACGAGGGACAACGCGCCGCACGAAGCAGCACGCTGCACGACCAACACACACTTCGACCTATGGCCCCCTTACAAGAGGTTTACGAAAATTAAACGAGCCGAAGGCGAGCAGGAGGTTCCCTCGCGCCGGAGGCGCCGTGTCACACCACGAGGGACAACGCGCCGCACGAACCAGCACGCTGCACGACCAACACATACTTCGACCTATGCCCCCCTTCAAGATGTTTGTGAAAATTAAACGAGCCGAAGGCGAGCAGGAGGTTCCCTCGCGCCGGAGGCGCCGTGTCACACCACGACGGACAACGCGCCGCACGAACCAACACACTGCACGACCAACACACACTTCGACCTATGCCCCCTCTTCAATGTTTATGAAAATTAAACGAGCCGAAGGCGGGCAGGAGATTCCCTCGCGCCGGAGGCGCCGTGTCACACCACGACGGACAACGCGCCGCGCGAACCAGCACGCTGCAAGACCAACACACACTTCGACATATGCCCCCCTTCAAGATGTTTATGAAAATTAAACGAGCCGAAGGCGAGCAGGAGGTTCCCTCGCGCCGGAGGCGCCGTGTCACACCACGAGGGACAACGCGCCGCACGAACCAGCACGCTGCACGACCAACACACACTTCGACCTATGCCCCCCTTTAAGATGTTTTTGATAATTAAACGAGCCGAAGGCGAGCCGGAGGTTCCCTCGCGCCGGAGGCGCCGTGTCACACCACGGCGGACAAGGCTCCGCACGAACCAGCACGCTGCACAACCAACAGACACTTCGACCTATGCCCCCCTTCAAGATGTTTGTGAAAATTAAACGAGCCGAAGGCGAGCAAGAGGTTCCCTCGCGCCGGAGGCGCCATGTCACACCATGACGGACAACGCGCCGCACGAACCAACACGCTGCACGACCAACACACACTTCGACCTATGCCCCCCTTCAAGATGTTTATGAAAATTAAACGAGCCGAAGGCGAGCAGGAGGTTCACTCGCGCCGGAGGCGCCGTGTCACACCACGACGGACAACGCGCCACACGAACCAAGACACTGCACGACCAAGACACAGTTTGACCTATGCCCCCCTACAAGATGTTTACAAAAATTAAACGAGCCGAAGGCGAGCAGGAGGTTCCCTTGCGCCGGAGGCGCCGTGTCACACCACGAGGGACAACGCGCCGCACGAACCAGCACGCGGCACGACCAACACACACTTCCACCTATGCCCCCCTTCAAGATGTTTGTGAAAATTAAACGAGCCGAAGGCGAGCAGGAGGTTCCCTCGCGCCGGAGGCGCCGTGTCACACCACGACGGACAACGCGCCGCACGAACCAACACACTGCACGACCAACACACACTTCGACCTATGCCCCCCCTTCAAGATGTTTATGAAAATTAAACGAGCCGAAGGCGGGCAGGAGATTCCCTCACGCCGGAGGCGCCGTGTCACACCACGACGGACAACGCGCCGCGCGAACCAGCACGCTGCACGACCAACACACACTTCGACATATGCCCCCCTTCAAGATTTTTATGAAAATTAAACGAGCCGAAGGCGAGCAGGAGGTTCCCTCGCGCCGGAGGCACCGTGTCACACCACGAGGGACAACGCGCCGCACGAAGCAGCACGCTGCACGACCAACACACACTTCGACCTATGCCCCCCCTTCAAGATGTTTGTGAAAATTAAACGAGCCGAAGGCGAGCAGGAGGTTCCCTCGCGCCGGAGGCGCCGTGTCACACCACGACGGACAACGCGCCGCACGAACCAACACACTGCACGACCAACACACACTTCGACCTATGCCCCCCCTTCAAGATGTTTATGAAAATTAAACGAGCCGAAGGCGGGCAGGAGATTCCCTCGCGCCGGAGGCGCCGTGTCACACCACGAGGGACAACGCGCCGCACGAACCAGCACGCTGCACGACCAACACACACTTCGACCTATGCCCCCCTTTAAGATGTTTATGATAATTAAACGAGCCGAAGGCGAGCCGGAGGTTCCCTCGCGCCGGAGGCGCCGTGTCACACCACGACGGACAAGGCTCCGCACGAACCAGCACGCTGCACAACCAACACACACTTCGACCTATGCCCCCCTTCAAGATGTTTGTGAAAATTAAACGAGCCGAAGGCGAGCTAGAGGTTCCCTCGCGCCGGAGGCGCCATGTCACACCACGACGGACAACGCGCCGCACGAACCAACACGCTGCACGACCAACACACACTTCGACCTATGCCCCCCTTCAAGATGTTTATGAAAATTAAACGAGCCGAAGGCGAGCAGGAGGTTCACTCGCGCCGGAGGCGCCGTGTCACACCACGACGGACAACGCGCCACACGAACCAAGACGCTGCACGACCAAGACACAGTTTGACCTATGCCCCCCTACACGATGTTTACGAAAATTAAACGAGCCGAAGGCGAGCAGGAGGTTCCCTCGCGCCGGAGGCGCCGTGTCACACCACGAGGGACAACGCGCCGCACGAACCAGCACGCGGCACGACCAACACACACTTCGACCTATGCCCCCCTTCAAGATGTTTGTGAAAATTAAACGAGCCGAAGGCGAGCAGGAGGTTCCCTCGCGCCGGAGGCGCCGTGTCACACCACGACGGACAACGCGCCGCACGAACCAACACACCACACGACCAACACACACTTCGACCTATGCCCCCCCTTCAAGATGTTTATGAAAATTAAACGAGCCGAAGGCGAGCAGGCGATTCCCTCGCGCCAGAGGCGCCGTGTCACACCACGGCGGACAACGCGCCGCGCGAACCAGCACGCTGCACGACCAACACACACTTCGACATATGCCCCCCTTCAAGATGTTTATGAAAATTAAACGAGCCGAAGGCGAGCAGGAGGTTCCCTCGCGCCGGAGGCACCGTGTCACACCACGAGGGACAACGCGCCGCACGAAGCAGCACGGTGCACGACCAACACACACTTCGACCTATGCCCCCCCTTCAAGATGTTTGTGAAAATTAAACGAGCCGAAGGCGAGCAGGAGGTTCCCTCGCGCCGGAGGCGCCGTGTCACACCACGACGGACAACGCGCCGCACGAACCAACACACTGCACGACCAACACACACTTCGACCTATGCCCCCCCTTCAAGATGTTTATGAAAATTAAACGAGCCGAAGGCGGGCAGGAGATTCCCTCACGCCGGAGGCGCCGTGTCACACCACGATGGACAACGCGCCGCGCGAACCAGCACGCTGCACGACCAACACACACTTCGACATATGCCCCCCTTCAAGATGTTTATGAAAATTAAACGAGCCGAAGGCGAGCAGGAGGTTCCCTCGCGCCGGAGGCACCGTGTCACACCACGAGGGACAACGCGCCGCACGAAGCAGCACGCTGCACGACCAACACACACTTCGACCTATGCCCCCCCTTCAAGATGTTTGTGAAAATTAAACGAGCCGAAGGCGAGCAGGAGGTTCCCTCGCGCCGGAGGCGCCGTGTCACACCACGACGGACAACGCGCCGCACGAACCAACACACTGCACGACCAACACACACTTCGACCTATGCCCCCCCTTCAAGATGTTTATGAAAATTAAACGAGCCGAAGGCGGGCAGGAGATTCCCTCGCGCCGGAGGCGCCGTGTCACACCACGAGGGACAACGCGCCGCACGAACCAGCACGCTGCACGACCAACACACACTTCGACCTATGCCCCCCTTTAAGATGTTTATGATAATTAAACGAGCCGAAGGCGAGCCGGAGGTTCCCTCGCGCCGGAGGCGCCGTGTCACACCACGACGGACAAGGCTCCGCACGAACCAGCACGCTGCACAACCAACACACACTTCGACCTATGCCCCCCTTCAAGATGTTTGTGAAAATTAAACGAGCCGAAGGCGAGCAAGAGGTTCCCTCGCGCCGGAGGCGCCATGTCACACCACGACGGACAACGCGCCGCACGAACCAACACGCTGCACGACCAACACACACTTCGACCTATGCCCCCCTTCAAGATGTTTATGAAAATTAAACGAGCCGAAGGCGAGCAGGAGGTTCACTCGCGCCGGAGGCGCCGTGTCACACCACGACGGACAACGCGCCACACGAACCAAGACGCTGCACGACCAAGACACAGTTTGACCTATGCCCCCCTACACGATGTTTACGAAAATTAAACGAGCCGAAGGCGAGCAGGAGGTTCCCTCGCGCCGGAGGCGCCGTGTCACACCACGAGGGACAACGCGCCGCACGAACCAGCACGCGGCACGACCAACACACACTTCGACCTATGCCCCCCTTCAAGATGTTTGTGAAAATTAAACGAGCCGAAGGCGAGCAGGAGGTTCCCTCGCGCCGGAGGCGCCGTGTCACACCACGACGGACAACGCGCCGCACGAACCAACACACCACACGACCAACACACACTTCGACCTATGCCCCCCCTTCAAGATGTTTATGAAAATTAAACGAGCCGAAGGCGAGCAGGAGATTCCCTCGCGCCAGAGGCGCCGTGTCACACCACGGCGGACAACGCGCCGCGCGAACCAGCACGCTGCACGACCAACACACACTTCGACATATGCCCCCCTTCAAGATGTTTATGAAAATTAAACGAGCCGAAGGCGAGCAGGAGGTTCCCTCGCGCCGGAGGCACCGTGTCACACCACGAGGGACAACGCGCCGCACGAAGCAGCACGCTGCACGACCAACACACACTTCGACCTATGCCCCCCCTTCAAGATGTTTGTGAAAATTAAACGAGCCGAAGGCGAGCAGGAGGTTCCCTCGCGCCGGAGGCGCCGTGTCACACCACGACGGACAACGCGCCGCACGAACCAACACACTGCACGACCAACACACACTTCGACCTATGCCCCCCCTTCAAGATGTTTATGAAAATTAAACGAGCCGAAGGCGGGCAGGAGATTCCCTCACGCCGGAGGCGCCGTGTCACACCACGATGGACAACGCGCCGCGCGAACCAGCACGCTGCACGACCAACACACACTTCGACATATGCCCCCCTTCAAGATGTTTATGAAAATTAAACGAGCCGAAGGCGAGTAGGAGGTTCCCTCGCGCCGGAGGCACCGTGTCACACCACGAGGGACAACGCGCCGCACGAAGCAGCACGCTGCACGACCAACACACACTTCGACCTATGCCCCCCCTTCAAGATGTTTGTGAAAATTAAACGAGCCGAAGGCGAGCAGGAGGTTCCCTCGCGCCGGAGGCGCCGTGTCACACCACGACGGACAACGCGCCGCACGAACCAACACACTGCACGACCAACACACACTTCGACCTATGCCCCCCCTTCAAGATGTTTATGAAAATTAAACGAGCCGAAGGCGGGCAGGAGATTCCCTCGCGCCGGAGGCGCCGTGTCACACCACGAGGGACAACGCGCCGCACGAACCAGCACGCTGCACGACCAACACACACTTCGACCTATGCCCCCCTTTAAGATGTTTATGATAATTAAACGAGCCGAAGGCGAGCCGGAGGTTCCCTCGCGCCGGAGGCGCCGTGTCACACCACGACGGACAAGGCTCCGCACGAACCAGCACGCTGCACAACCAACACACACTTCGACCTATGCCCCCCTTCAAGATGTTTGTGAAAATTAAACGAGCCGAAGGCGAGCAAGAGGTTCCCTCGCGCCGGAGGCGCCATGTCACACCACGACGGACAACGCGCCGCACGAACCAACACGCTGCACGACCAACACACACTTCGACCTATGCCCCCCTTCAAGATGTTTATGAAAATTAAACGAGCCGAAGGCGAGCAGGAGGTTCACTCGCGCCGGAGGCGCCGTGTCACACCACGACGGACAACGCGCCACACGAACCAAGACGCTGCACGACCAAGACACAGTTTGACCTATGCCCCCCTACACGATGTTTACGAAAATTAAACGAGCCGAAGGCGAGCAGGAGGTTCCCTCGCGCCGGAGGCGCCGTGTCACACCACGAGGGACAACGCGCCGCACGAACCAGCACGCGGCACGACCAACACACACTTCGACCTATGCCCCCCTTCAAGATGTTTGTGAAAATTAAACGAGCCGAAGGCGAGCAGGAGGTTCCCTCGCGCCGGAGGCGCCGTGTCACACCACGACGGACAACGCGCCGCACGAACCAACACACCACACGACCAACACACACTTCGACCTATGCCCCCCCTTCAAGATGTTTATGAAAATTAAACGAGCCGAAGGCGAGCAGGAGATTCCCTCGCGCCAGAGGCGCCGTGTCACACCACGGCGGACAACGCGCCGCGCGAACCAGCACGCTGCACGACCAACACACACTTCGACATATGCCCCCCTTCAAGATGTTTATGAAAATTAAACGAGCCGAAGGCGAGCAGGAGGTTCCCTCGCGCCGGAGGCACCGTGTCACACCACGAGGGACAACGCGCCGCACGAAGCAGCACGCTGCACGACCAACACACACTTCGACCTATGCCCCCCCTTCAAGATGTTTATGAAAATTAAACGAGCCGAAGGCGAGCAGGAGGTTCCCTCGCGCCGGAGGCGCCATGTCACACCACGACGGACAACGCGCCGCACGAACCAGCACGCTGCACGACCAACACACACTTCGACCTATGCCCCCCTTCAAGATGTTTATGAAAATTAAACGAGCCGAAGGCGAGCAGGAGGTTCACTCGCGCCGGAGGCGCCGTGTCACACCACGACGGACAACGCGCCACACGAACCAAGACGCTGCACGACCAACACACACTTCGACCTATGCCCCCCCTACAAGATGTTTACGAAAATTAAACGAGCCGAAGGCGAGCAGGAGGTTCCCTCGCGCCGGAGGCGCCGTGTCACACCACGAGGGACAACGCGCCGCACGAACCAGCACGCTGCACGACCAACACACACTTCGACCTATGCCCCCCTTCAAGATGTTTGTGAAAATTAAACGAGCCGAAGGCGAGCAGGAGGTTCCCTCGCGCCGGAGGCGCCGTGTCACACCACGACGGACAACGCGCCGCACGAACCAACACACCACACGACCAACACACACTTCGACCTATGCCCCCCCTTCAAGATGTTTATGAAAATTAAACGAGCCGAAGGCGAGCAGGAGATTCCCTCGCGCCAGAGGCGCCGTGTCACACCACGGCGGACAACGCGCCGCGCGAACCAGCACGCTGCAAGACCAACACACACTTCGACATATTCCCCCCTTCAAGATGTTTATGAAAATTAAACGAGCCGAAGGCGAGCAGGAGGTTCCCTCGCGCCGGAGGCGCCGTGTCACACCACGACGGACAACGCGCCGCACGAACCACCACACTGCACGACCAACACACACTTCGACCTATGCCCCCCCTTTAAGATGTTTATGAAAATTAAACGAGCCGAAGGCGAGCAGGAGATTCCCTCGCGCCGGAGGCGCCGTGTCACACCCCGACGGACAACGCACCGCGCGAACCAGCACGCTGCACGACCAACACACACTTCGACATATGCCCCCCTTCAAGATGTTTATGAAAATTAAACGAGCCGAAGGCGAGCAGGAGGTTCCCTCGCGCCGGAGGCGCCGTGTCACACCACGAGGGACAACGCGCCGCACGAACCAGCACGCTGCACGAGCAACACACACTTCGACCTATGCCCCCCTTTAAGATGTTTATGATAATTAAACAAGCCGAAGGCGAGCCGGAGGTTCCCTCGCGCCGGAGGCGCCGTGTCACACCACGACGGACAAGGCTCCGCACGAACCAGCACGCTGCACAACCAACACACACTTCGACCTATGCCCCCCTTCAAGAGGTTTGTGAAAATTAAACGAGCCGAAGGCGAGCAGGAGGTTCCCTCGCGCCGGAGGCGCCGTGTCACACCACGACGGACAACGCGCCGCACGAACCAGCACGCTGCACGACCAACACAAACTTCGACCTATGCCCCCCCTTCAAGATGTTTATGAAAATTAAACGAGCCGAAGGCGAGCAAGAGGTTCCCTCGCGCCGGAGGCGCCATGTCACACCACGACGGACAACGCGCCGCACGAACCAACACGCTGCACGACGAACACACACTTCGACCTATGCCCCCCTTCAAGATGTTTATGAAAATTAAACGAGCCGAAGGCGAGCAGGAGGTTCACTCGCGCCGGAGGCGCCGTGTCACACCACGATGGACAACGCGCCACACGAACCAAGACGCTGCACGACCAACACACAGTTTGACCTATGCCCCCCTACAAGATGTTTACGAAAATTAAACGAGCCGAAGGCGAGCAGGAGGTTCCCTCGCGCCGGAGGCGCCGTGTCACACCACGAGGGACAACGCGCCGCACGAACCAGCACGCTGCACGACCAACACACACTTCGACCTATGCCCCCCTTCAAGATGTTTGTGAAAATTAAACGAGCCGAAGGCGAGCAGGAGGTTCCCTCGCGCCGGAGGCGCCGTGTCACACCACGACGGACAACGCGCCGCACGAACCAACACACCACACGACCAACACACACTTCGACCTATGCCCCCCCTTCAAGATGTTTATGAAAATTAAACGAGCCGAAGGCGAGCAGGAGATTCCCTCGCGCCAGAGGCGCCGTGTCACACCACGGCGGACAACGCGCCGCGCGAACCAGCACGCTGCACGACCAACACACACTTCGACATATGCCCCCCTTCAAGATGTTTATGAAAATTAAACTAGCCGAAGGCGAGCAGGAGGTTCCCTCGCGCCGGAGGCACCGTGTCACACCACGAGGGACAACGCGCCGCACGAAGCAGCACGCTGCACGACCAACACACACTTCGACCTATGCCCCCCTTCAAGATGTTTGTGAAAATTAAACGAGCCGAAGGCGAGCAGGAGGTTCCCTCGCGCCGGAGGCGCCGTGTCACACCACGACGGACAACACGCCGCACGAACCAACACACTGCACGACCAACACACACTTCGACCTATGCCCACCCTTTAAGATGTTTATGAAAATTAAACGAGCCGAAGGCGAGCAGGAGATTCCCTCGCGCCGGAGGCGCCGTGTCACACCACGACGGACAACGCGCCGCGCGAACCAGCACGCTGCACGACCAACACACACTTCGACATATGCCCCCCTTCAAGATGTTTATGAAAATTAAACGAGCCGAAGGCGAGCAGGAGGTTCCCTCGCGCCGGAGGCGCCGTGTCACACCACGAGGGACAACGCGCCGCACGAACCAGCACGCTGCACGACCAACACACACTTCGACCTATGCCCCCCTTTAAGATGTTTATGATAATTAAACGAGCCAAAGGCGAGCCGGAGGTTCCCTCGCGCCGGAGGCGCCGTGTCATACCACGACGGACAAGGCTCCGCACAAACCAGCACGCTGCACAACCAACACACACTTCGACCTATGCCCCCCTTCAAGATGTTTATGAAAATTAAACGAGCCGAAGGCGAGCAGGAGGTTCACTCGCGCCGGAGGCGCCGTGTCACACCACGATGGACAACGCGCCACACGAACCAAGACGCTGCACGACCAACACACAGTTTGACCTATGCCCCCCTACAAGATGTTTACGAAAATTAAACGAGCCGAAGGCGAGCAGGAGGTTCCCTCGCGCCGGAGGCGCCGTGTCACACCACGAGGGACAACGCGCCGCACGAACCAGCACGCTGCACGACCAACACACACTTCGACCTATGCCCCCCTTCAAGATGTTTGTGAAAATTAAACGAGCCGAAGGCGAGCAGGAGGTTCCCTCGCGCCGGAGGCGCCGTGTCACACCACGACGGACAACGCGCCGCACGAACCAACACACCACACGACCAACACACACTTCGACCTATGCCCCCCCTTCAAGATGTTTATGAAAATTAAACGAGCCGAAGGCGAGCAGGAGATTCCCTCGCGCCAGAGGCGCCGTGTCACACCACGGCGGACAACGCGCCGCGCGAACCAGCACGCTGCACGACCAACACACACTTCGACATATGCCCCCCTTCAAGATGTTTATGAAAATTAAACTAGCCGAAGGCGAGCAGGAGGTTCCCTCGCGCCGGAGGCACCGTGTCACACCACGAGGGACAACGCGCCGCACGAAGCAGCACGCTGCACGACCAACACACACTTCGACCTATGCCCCCCTTCAAGATGTTTGTGAAAATTAAACGAGCCGAAGGCGAGCAGGAGGTTCCCTCGCGCCGGAGGCGCCGTGTCACACCACGACGGACAACGCGCCGCACGAACCAACACACTGCACGACCAACACACACTTCGACCTATGCCCACCCTTTAAGATGTTTATGAAAATTAAACGAGCCGAAGGCGAGCAGGAGATTCCCTCGCGCCGGAGGCGCCGTGTCACACCACGACGGACAACGCGCCGCGCGAACCAGCACGCTGCACGACCAACACACACTTCGACATATGCCCCCCTTCAAGATGTTTATGAAAATTAAACGAGCCGAAGGCGAGCAGGAGGTTCCCTCGCGCCGGAGGCGCCGTGAACCAGCACGCTGCACGACCAACACACACTTCGACCTATGCCCCCCTTTAAGATGTTTATGATAATTAAACGAGCCAAAGGCGAGCCGGAGGTTCCCTCGCGCCGGAGGCGCCGTGTCATACCACGACGGACAAGGCTCCGCACGAACCAGCACGCTGCACAACCAACACACACTTCGACCTATGCCCCCCTTCAAGATGTTTATGAAAATTAAACGAGCCGAAAGAGAGCAGGAGGTTCCCTCACGCCGGAGGCGCCGTGTCACACCACGAGGGACAACGCGCCGCCCGAACCAGCACGCTGCACGACCAACACACACTTCGACCTATGCCCCCCTTCAAGATGTTTATGAAAATTAAACGAGCCGAAGGCGAGCAGGAGGTTCCCTCGCGCCGGAGGCGCCGTGTCACACCACGATGGACAACGCGCCGTACGAACCAGAACGCTGCAAGACCAACACACACTTCGACCTATGCCCCCCCTTCAATATGTTTATGAAAATTAAACGAGCCGATGGCGTGCAGGAGGTTCCCTCGCGCTGGAGGCGCCATGTCACACCACGAGGGACAACGCGCCGCATGAACCAGCACGCTGCATGACCAACACACACTTCGACCTATGCCCCCCTTTAAGATGTTTGTGAAAATTAAACGAGCCGAAGGCGAGCAGGAGGTTTCCTCGCGCCGGAGGCACCGTGTCACACCACGACGGACAACGCGCCGCACGAACCAACACACTGCATGACCAACCTACACTTCGACCTATGCCCCCCCTTTAAGATGTTTATGAAAATTAAACGAGCCGAAGGCGAGCAGCAGGTTCACTCGCGCCGGAGGCGCCGTGTCACACCACGACGGACAACGCGCCACACAAACCAAGACGCTGCACGACCAACACACACTTCGACCTATGCCCCCCTACAAGATGTTTACGAAAATTAAACGAGCCGAAGGCGAGCAGGAGGTTCCCTCGGGCCGGAGGCGCCGTGTCACACCACGAGGGACAACGCGCCGCACGAACCAGCACGCTGCACGACCAACACACACTTCGACCTATGCCCCCCTTCAAGATGTTTGTGAAAATTAAACGAGCCGAAGGCGAGCAGGAGGTTCCCTCACGCCGGAGGCGCCGTGTCACACCACGACGGACAACGCGCCGCACGAACCAACACACTGCACGACCAACACACACTTCGACCTATGCCCCCCCTTTAAGATGTTTATGAAAATTAAACGAGCCGAAGGCGAGCAGGAGATTCCCTCGCGCCAGAGGCGCCGTGTCACACCACGGCGGACAACGCGCCGCGCGAACCAGCACGCTGCACGACGAACACACACTTCGACATATGCCCCCCTTCAAGATGTTTATGAAAATTAAACGAGCCGAAGGCGAGCAGGAGGTTCCCTCGCGCCGGAGGCGCCGTGTCACACCACGAGGGACAACGCGCCGCACGAAGCAGCACGCTGCACGACCAACACACACTTCGACCTATGCCCCCTTTAAGATGTTTATGATAATTAAACGAGCCGAAGGCGAGCCGGAGGTTCCCTTGCGCCGGAGGCGCCGTGTCACACCACGACGGACAACGCTCCGCACGAACCAGCACGCTGCACGACCAACACACACTTCGACCTATGCCCCCCTTCAAGATGTTTATGAAAATTAAACGAGCCGAAGGCGAGCAGGACGTTCCCTCGCACCGGAGGCACCATGTCACACCACGAGGGACAACGCGCCGCCCGAACCAGCACGCTGCACGACCAACACACACTTCGACCTATGCCCCCCTTTAAGATGTTTATGAAAATTAAACGAGCCGAAGGCGAGCAGGAGATTCCCTCGCGCCGGAGGCGTCGTGTCACACCACGACGGACAACGCGCCGCACGAACCAACACACTGCACGACCAACACACACTTCGACCTATGCCCCCCTTTAAGATGTTTATGATAATTAAACGAGCCGAAGGCGAGCAGGAGATTCCCTCGCGCCAGAGGCGCCGTGTCACACCACGGCGGACAACGCGCCGCGCGAACCAGCACGCTGCACGACCAACACACACTTCGACATATGCCCCCCTTCAAGATGTTTATGAAAATTAAACGAGCCGAAGGCGAGCAGGAGGTTCCCTCGCGCTGGAGGCGCCGTGTCACACCACGAGGGACAACGCGCCGCACGAAGCAGCACGCTGCACGACCAACACACACTTCGACCTATGCCCCCTTTAAGATGTTTATGATAATTAAACGAGCCGAAGGCGAGCCGGAGGTTCCCTTGCGCCGGAGGCGCCGTGTCACACCACGACGGACAACGCTCCGCACGAACCAGCACGCTGCACGACCAACACACACTTCGACCTATGCCCCCCTTCAAGATGTTTATGAAAATTAAACGAGCCGAAGGAGAGCAGGAGGTTCCCTCACGCCGGAGGCGCCGTGTCACACCACGAGGGACAACGCGCCGCACGAACCAGCACGCTGCACGACCAACACACACTTCGACCTATTCCCCCCTTCAAGATGTTTATGAAAATTAAACGAGCCGAAGGCGAGCAGGACGTTCCCTCGCACCGGAGGCACCATGTCACACAACGAGGGACAACGCGCCGCACAAACCAGCACGCTGCACGACCAACACACACTTCGACCTATGCCCCCCTTCAAGATGTTTGTGAAAATTAAACGAGCCGAAGGCGAGCAGGAGGTTCCCTCGCGCCGGAGGCGCCGTGTCACACCACGACGGACAACGCGCCGCACGAACCAACACACTGCACGACCAACACACACTTCGACCTATGCCCCCCCTTTAAGATGTTTATGAAAATTAAACGAGCCGAAGGCGAGCAGGAGATTCCCTCGCGCCGGAGGCGTCGTGTCACACCACGACGGACAACGCGCGCACGAACCAACACACTGCACGACCAACACACACTTCGACCTATGCCCCCCTTTAAGATGTTTATGATAATTAAACGAGCCGAAGGCGAGCAGGAGATTCCCTCGCGCCAGAGGCGCCGTGTCACACCACGGCGGACAACGCGCCGCGCGAACCAGCACGCTGCACGACCAACACACACTTCGACATATGCCCCCCTTCAAGATGTTTATGAAAATTAAACGAGCCGAAGGCGAGCAGGAGGTTCCCTCGCGCCGGAGGCGCCGTGTCACACCACGAGGGACAACGCGCCGCACGAAGCAGCACGCTGCACGACCAACACACACTTCGACCTATGCCCCCTTTAAGATGTTTATGATAATTAAACGAGCCGAAGGCGAGCCGGAGGTTCCCTTTCGCCGGAGGCGCCGTGTCACACCACGACGGACAACGCTCCGCACGAACCAGCACGCTGCACGACCAACACACACTTCGACCTATGCCCCCCTTCAAGATGTTTATGAAAATTAAACGAGCCGAAGGAGAGCAGGAGGTTCCCTCACGCCGGAGGCGCCGTGTCACACCACGAGGGACAACGCGCCGCACGAACCAGCACGCTGCACGACCAACACACACTTCGACCTATTGCCCCCCTTCAAGATGTTTATGAAAATTAAACGAGCCGAAGGCGAGCAGGACGTTCCCTCGCACCGGAGGCACCATGTCACACCACGAGGGACAACGCGCCGCACAAACCAGCACGCTGCACGACCAAGACACACTTCGACCTATGCCCCCCTTCAAGATGTTTGTGAAAATTAAACGAGCCGAAGGCGAGCAGGAGGTTCCCTCGCGCCGGAGGCGCCGTGTCACACCACGACGGACAACGCGCCGCACGAACCAACACACTGCACAACCAACACACACTTCGACCTATGCCCCCCCTTTAAGATGTTTATGAAAATTAAACGAGCCGAAGGCGAGCAGGAGATTCCCTCGCGCCGGAGGCGTCGTGTCACACCACGACGGACAACGCGCCGCACGAACCAACACACACTTCGACCTATGCCCCCCTTTAAGATGTTTATGATAATTAAACGAGCCGAAGGCGAGCAGGAGATTCCCTCGCGCCAGAGGCGCCGTGTCACACCACGGCGGACAACGCGCCGCGCGAACCAGCACGCTGCACGACCAACACACACTTCGACATATGCCCCCCTTCAAGATGTTTATGAAAATTAAACGAGCCGAAGGCGAGCAGGAGGTTCCCTCGCGCCGGAGGCGCCGTGTCACACCACGAGGGACAACGCGCCGCACGAAGCAGCACGCTGCACGACCAACACACACTTCGACCTATGCCCCCTTTAGGATGTTTATGATAATTAAACGAGCCGAAGGCGAGCCGGAGGTTCCCTTGCGCCGGAGGCGCCGTGTCACACCACGACGGACAACGCTCCGCACGAACCAGCACGCTGCACGACCAACACACATTTCGACCTATGCCCCCCTTCAAGATGTTTATGAAAATTAAACAAGCCGAAGGAGAGCAGGAGGTTCCCTCACGCCGGAGTCGCCGTGTCACACCACGAGGGACAACGCGCCGCACGAACCAGCACGCTGCACGACCAACACACACTTCGACCTATTGCCCCCCTTCAAGATGTTTATGAAAATTAAACGAGCCGAAGGCGAGCAGGAGGTTCCCTCGCACCGGAGGCACCATGTCACACCACGAGGGACAACGCGCCGCACGAACCAGCACGCTGCACGACCAACACACACTTCGACCTATGCCCCCCTTCAAGATGTTTGTGAAAATTAAACGAGCCGAAGGCGAGCAGGAGGTTCCCTCGCGCCGGAGGCGCCGTGTCACACCACGACGGACAACGCGCCGCACGAACCAACACACTGCACGACCAACACACACTTCGACCTATGCCCCCCCTTTAAGATGTTTATGAAAATTAAACGAGCTGAAGGCGAGCAGGAGGTTCCCTCGCGCCGGAGGCGCCGTGTCACACCACGATGGACAACGCTCCGCACGAACCAGCACGCTGCACAACCAACACACACTTCGACCTATGCCCCCCTTCAAGATGTTTATGAAAATTAAACGAGCCGAAGGAGAGCAGGAGGTTCCCTCACGCCGGAGGCGCCGTGTCACACCACGAGGGACAACGCGCCACCCGAACCAGCACGCTGCACGACCAACACACACTTCGACCTATGCCCCCCTTCAAGATGTTTATGAAAATCAAACGAGCCGAAGGCGAGAAGGAGGTTCCCTCGCGCCGGAGGCGCCGTGTCACACCAAGACGGACAATGCGCCGCACGAACCAGAACGCTGCACGACCAACACACACTTCGACCTATGCCCCCCTTCAATATGTTTATGAAAATTAAACGAGCCGATGGCGTGCAGGAGGTTCCCTCGCGCTGTAGGCGCCATGTCACACCACGAGGGACAACGCGCCGCACGAACCAGCACGCTGCATGACCAACACACACTTCGACCTATGCCCCCCTTCAAGATGTTTGTGAAAATTAAACGAGCCGATGGCGAGCAGGAGGTTCCCTCGCGCCGGAGGCGCCGTGTCACACCACGACGGACAACGCGCCGCACGAACCAACACACTGCATGACCAACCTACACTTCGACCTATGCCCCCCCTTTAAGATGTTTATGAAAATTAAACAAGCCGAAGGCGAGCAGGAGATTTCCTCGCGCCGGAGGTGCCGTGTCACACCACGACGGACAACACGTCGCGCGAACCAGCACGCTGCACGACCAACACACACTTCGACATATGCCCCCCTTCAAGATGTTTATGAAAATTAAACGAGCCGAAGGCGAGCAGTAGGTTCCCTCGCGCCGGAGGCGCCGTGTCACACCACGAGGGACAACGCGCCGCACGAACCAGCACGCTGCACGACCAACACACACTTCGACCTATGCCCCCCTTCAAGATGTTTATGATAATTAAACGAGCCGAAGGCGAGCTGGAGGTTCCCTCGCGCCGGAGGCGCCGTGTCACACAACGACGGACAACGCTTCGCACGAACCAGCACGCTGCACGACCAACACACACTTCGACCTATGCCCCCCTTCAAGATGTTTGTGAAAATTAAACGAGCCGAAGGCGAGCAGGAGGTTCCCTCGCGCCGGAGGCGCCGTGTCACACCACGACGGACAACGCGCCGCACGAACCAACACACTGCACGACCAACACAGACTTCGACCTATGCCCCCCCTTTAAGATGTTTATGAAAATTAAACGAGCCGAAGGCGAGCAGGAGATTCCCTAGCGCCAGAGGCGCCGTGTCACACCACGGCGGACAACGCGCCGCGCGAACCAGCACGCTGCACGACCAACACATACTTCGACTTATGCCCCCCTTCAAGATGTTTATGAAAATTAAACGAGCCGAAGGCGAGCAGGAGGTTCCCTCGCGCCGGAGGCGCCGTGTCACACCACGAGGGACAACGCGCCGCACGAACCAGCACGCTGCACGACCAACACACACATCGACCTATGCCCCTCTTCAAGATGTTTATGAAAATTAAACGAGCCGAAGGCGAGCAGGAGGTTCCCTCGCGCCGGAGGCGCCGTGTCACACCACGACGGACAACGGGGCGCACGAACCAGCACGCTGCACGACCAACACACACTTCGACCTATGCCCTCCTTCAAGATGTTTATGAAAATTAAACGAGCCGAAGGCGAGCAGGAGGTTCCCTCGCGCCAGAGGCGCCATGTCACACCACGACGGACAATGCGCCGCACGAACCAGCACGCTGCACGACCAACACACACTTCGACCTATGCCCCCCTTCAAGATGTTTATGAAAATTAAACGAGCCGAAGGCGAGCAGGAGGTTCACTCGCGCCGGAGGCGCCGTGTCACACCACGACGGACAACGCGCCACACGAACCAAGACGCTGCACGACCAACACACACTTCGACCTATGCCCCCCCCCCTACAAGATGTTGACGAAAATTAAACGAGCCGAAGGCGAGCAGGAGGTTCCCTCGCGCCGGAGGCGCCGTGTCACACCACGAGGGACAACGCGCCGCACGAACCAGCACGCTGCACGACCAACACACACTTCGACCTATGCCCCCCTTCAAGATGTTTGTGAAAATTAAACGAGCCGAAGGCGAGCAGGAGGTTCCCTCGCGCCGGAGGCGCCATGTCACACCACGACGGACAACGCGCCGCACGAACCAACACACCGCCCGACCAACACACACTTCGACCTATGCCCCCCCTTTGAGATGTTTATGAAAATTAAACGAGCCGAAGGCGAGCAGGAGATTCCCTCGCGCCAGAGGCGCCGTGTCACACCACGGCGGACAACGCGCCGCGCGAACCAGCACGCTGCACGACCAACACACACTTCGACATATGCCCCCCTTCAAGATGTTTATGAAAATTAAACGAGCCGAAGGCGAGTAGGAGGTTCCCTCGCGCCGGAGGCACCGTGTCACACCACGAGGGACAACGGGCCGCACGAAGCAGCACGCTGCACGACCAACACACACTTCGACCTATGCCCCCCTTCAAGATGTTTATGAAAATTAAACGAGCCGAAGGCGAGAAGGGGGTTCCCTCGCGCCGGAGGCGCCGTGTCACACCACGACGGACAATGCGCCGCACGAACCAGAACGCTGCACGACCAACACACACTTCGACCTATGCCCCCCTTCAATATGTTTATGAAAATTAAACGAGCCGATGGCGTGCAGGAGGTTCCCTCGCGCTGGAGGCGCCATGTCACACCACGAGGGACAACGCGCCGCACGAACCAGCACGCTACATGACCAACACACACTTCGACCTATGCCCCCCTTCAAGATGTTTGTGAAAATTAGACGAGCCGATGGCGAGCAGGAGGTTCCCTCGCGCCGGAGGCGCCGTGTCACACCACGACGGACAACGCGCCGCACGAACCAACACACTGCATGACCAACCTACACTTCGACCTATGCCCCCCCTTTAAGATGTTTATGAAAATTAAACAAGCCGAAGGCGAGCAGGAGATTTCCTCGCGCCGGAGGTGCCGTGTCACACCACGACGGACAACACATCGCGCGAACCAGCACGCTGCACGACCAACACACACTTCGACATATGCCCCCCTTCAAGATGTTTATGAAAATTAAACGAGCCGAAGGCGAGCAGTAGGTTCCCTCGCGCCGGAGGCGCCGTGTCACACCACGAGGGACAACGCGCCGCCCGAACCAGCACGCTGCACGACCAACACACACTTCGACCTATGCCCCCCTTCAAGATGTTTATGATAATTAAACGAGCCGAAGGCGAGCCGGAGGTTCCCTCGCGCCGAAGGCGCCGTGTCACACCACGACGGACAACGCGCCGCACGAACCAACACACTGCACGACCAACACAGACTTCGACCTATGCCCCCCCTTTAAGATGTTTATGAAAATTAAACGAGCCGAAGGCGAGCAGGAGATTCCCTCGCGCCAGAGGCGCCGTGTCACACCACGGCGGACAACGCGCCGCGCGAACCAGCACGCTGCACGACCAACACATACTTCGACTTATGCCCCCCTTCAAGATGTTTATGAAAATTAAACGAGCCGAAGGCGAGCAGGAGGTTCCCTCGCGCCGGTGGCGCCGTGTCACACCACGAGGGACAACGCGCCGCACGAACCAGCACGCTGCACGACCAACACACACATCGACCTATGCCCCTCTTCAAGATGTTTATGAAAATTAAACGAGCCGAAGGCGAGCAGGAGGTTCCCTCGCGCCGGAGGCGCCGTGTCACACCACGACGGACAACGGGGCGCACGAACCAGCACGCTGCACGACCAACACACACTTCGACCTATGCCCTCCTTCAAGATGTTTATGAAAATTAAACGAGCCGAAGGCGAGCAGGAGGTTCCCTCGCGCCAGAGGCGCCATGTCACACCACGACGGACAATGCGCCGCACGAACCAGCACGCTGCACGACCAACACACACTTCGACCTATGCCCCCCTTCAAGATGTTTATGAAAATTAAACGAGCCGAAGGCGAGCAGGAGGTTCACTCGCGCCGGAGGCGCCGTGTCACACCACGACGGACAACGCGCCACACGAACCAAGACGCTGCACGACCAACACACACTTCGACCTATGCCCCCCCCCCTACAAGATGTTGACGAAAATTAAACGAGCCGAAGGCGAGCAGGAGGTTCCCTCGCGCCGGAGGCGCCGTGTCACACCACGAGGGACAACGCGCCGCACGAACCAGCACGCTGCACGACCAACACACACTTCGACCTATGCCCCCCTTCAAGATGTTTGTGAAAATTAAACGAGCCGAAGGCGAGCAGGAGGTTCCCTCGCGCCGGAGGCGCCATGTCACACCACGACGGACAACGCGCCGCACGAACCAACACACCGCCCGACCAACACACACTTCGACCTATGCCCCCCCTTTGAGATGTTTATGAAAATTAAACGACCCGAAGGCGAGCAGGAGATTCCCTCGCGCCAGAGGCGCCGTGTCACACCACGGCGGACAACGCGCCGCGCGAACCAGCACGCTGCACGACCAACACACACTTCGACATATGCCCCCCTTCAAGATGTTTATGAAAATTAAACGAGCCGAAGGCGAGTAGGAGGTTCCCTCGCGCCGGAGGCACCGTGTCACACCACGAGGGACAACGGGCCGCACGAAGCAGCACGCTGCACGACCAACACACACTTCGACCTATGCCCCCCTTCAAGATGTTTATGAAAATTAAACGAGCCGAAGGCGAGAAGGGGGTTCCCTCGCGCCGGAGGCGCCGTGTCACACCACGACGGACAATGCGCCGCACGAACCAGAACGCTGCACGACCAACACACACTTCGACCTATGCCCCCCTTCAATATGTTTATGAAAATTAAACGAGCCGATGGCGTGCAGGAGGTTCCCTCGCGCTGGAGGCGCCATGTCACACCACGAGGGACAACGCGCCGCACGAACCAGCACGCTACATGACCAACACACACTTCGACCTATGCCCCCCTTCAAGATGTTTGTGAAAATTAGACGAGCCGATGGCGAGCAGGAGGTTCCCTCGCGCCGGAGGCGCCGTGTCACACCACGACGGACAACGCGCCGCACGAACCAACACACTGCATGACCAACCTACACTTCGACCTATGCCCCCCCTTTAAGATGTTTATGAAAATTAAACAAGCCGAAGGCGAGCAGGAGATTTCCTCGCGCCGGAGGTGCCGTGTCACACCACGACGGACAACACATCGCGCGAACCAGCACGCTGCACGACCAACACACACTTCGACATATGCCCCCCTTCAAGATGTTTATGAAAATTAAACGAGCCGAAGGCGAGCAGTAGGTTCCCTCGCGCCGGAGGCGCCGTGTCACACCACGACGGACAACGCGCCACACGAACCAAGACGCTGCACGACCAACACACACTTCGACCTATGCCCCCCCCCTACAAGATGTTGACGAAAATTAAACGAGCCGAAGGCGAGCAGGAGGTTCCCTCGCGCCGGAGGCGCCGTGTCACACCACGAGGGACAACGCGCCGCACGAACCAGCACGCTGCACGACCAACACACACTTCGACCTATGCCCCCCTTCAAGATGTTTGTGAAAATTAAACGAGCCGAAGGCGAGCAGGAGGTTCCCTCGCGCCGGAGGCGCCATGTCACACCACGACGGACAACGCGCCGCACGAACCAACACACCGCCCGACCAACACACACTTCGACCTATGCCCCCCCTTTGAGATGTTTATGAAAATTAAACGAGCCGAAGGCGAGCAGGAGATTCCCTCGCGCCAGAGGCGCCGTGTCACACCACGGCGGACAACGCGCCGCGCGAACCAGCACGCTGCACGACCAACACACACTTCGACATATGCCCCCCTTCAAGATGTTTATGAAAATTAAACGAGCCGAAGGCGAGTAGGAGGTTCCCTCGCGCCGGAGGCACCGTGTCACACCACGAGGGACAACGGGCCGCACGAAGCAGCACGCTGCACGACCAACACACACTTCGACCTATGCCCCCCTTCAAGATGTTTATGAAAATTAAACGAGCCGAAGGCGAGAAGGGGGTTCCCTCGCGCCGGAGGCGCCGTGTCACACCACGACGGACAATGCGCCGCACGAACCAGAACGCTGCACGACCAACACACACTTCGACCTATGCCCCCCTTCAATATGTTTATGAAAATTAAACGAGCCGATGGCGTGCAGGAGGTTCCCTCGCGCTGGAGGCGCCATGTCACACCACGAGGGACAACGCGCCGCACGAACCAGCACGCTACATGACCAACACACACTTCGACCTATGCCCCCCTTCAAGATGTTTGTGAAAATTAGACGAGCCGATGGCGAGCAGGAGGTTCCCTCGCGCCGGAGGCGCCGTGTCACACCACGACGGACAACGCGCCGCACGAACCAACACACTGCATGACCAACCTACACTTCGACCTATGCCCCCCCTTTAAGATGTTTATGAAAATTAAACAAGCCGAAGGCGAGCAGGAGATTTCCTCGCGCCGGAGGTGCCGTGTCACACCACGACGGACAACACATCGCGCGAACCAGCACGCTGCACGACCAACACACACTTCGACATATGCCCCCCTTCAAGATGTTTATGAAAATTAAACGAGCCGAAGGCGAGCAGTAGGTTCCCTCGCGCCGGAGGCGCCGTGTCACACCACGAGGGACAACGCGCCGCCCGAACCAGCACGCTGCACGACCAACACACACTTCGACCTATGCCCCCCTTCAAGATGTTTATGATAATTAAACGAGCCGAAGGCGAGCCGGAGGTTCCCTCGCGCCGAAGGCGCCGTGTCACACCACGACGGACAACGCTCCGCACGAACCAGCACGCTGCACGACCAACACACCCTTCGACCTATGCCCCCCTTCAAGATGTTTGTGAAAATTAAACGAGCCGAAGGCGAGCAGGAGGTTCCCTCGCGCCGGAGGCGCCGTGTCACACCACGACGGACAAGGCTCCGCACGAACCAGCACACTGCACGACCAACACACACTTCGACCTATGCCCCCCTTCAAGATGTTTATGAAAATTAAACGAGCCGAAGGCGAGCAGGAGATTCCCTCGCGCCAGAGGCGCCGTGTCACACCACGGCGGACAACGCGCCGCGCGAACCAGCACGCTGCACGACCAACACACACTTCGACATATGCCCCCCTTCAAGATGTTTATGAAAATTAAACGAGCCGAAGGCGAGCAGGAGGTTCCCTCGCGCCGGAGGCGCCGTGTCACACCACGAGGGACAACGCGCCGCACGAACCAGCACGCTGCACGACCAACACACACATCGACCTATGCCCCCCATCAAGATGTTTATGAAAATTAAACGAGCCAAAGGCGAGCAGGAGGTTCCCTCGCGCCGGAGGCGCCGTGTCACACCACGACGGACAACGCGCCGCACGAACCAGCACGCTGCACGACCAACACACACTTCGACCTATGCCCTCCTTCAAGATGTTTATGAAAATTAAACGAGCCGAAGGCGAGCAGGAGGTTCCCTCGCGCCGGAGGCGCCATGTCACACCACGACGGACAACGCGCCGCACGAACCAGCACGCTGCACGACCAACACACACTTCGACCTATGCCCCCCTTCAAGATGTTTATGAAAATTAAACGAGCCGAAGGCGAGCAGGAGGTTCACTCGCGCCGGAGGCGCCGTGTCACACCACGACGGACAACGCGCCACACGAACCAGCACGCTGCACGACCAACACACACATCGACCTATGCCCCCCTTCAAGATGTTTATGAAAATTAAACGAGCCAAAGGCGAGCAGGAGGTTCCCTCGCGCCGGAGGCGCCGTGTCACACCACGACGGACAACGCGCCGCACGAACCAGCACGCTGCACGACCAACACACACTTCGACCTATGCCCTCCTTCAAGATGTTTATGAAAATTAAACGAGCCGAAGGCGAGCAGGAGGTTCCCTCGCGCCGGAGGCGCCATGTGACACCACGACGGACAACGCGCCGCACGAACCAGCACGCTGCACGACCAACACACACTTCGACCTATGCCCCCCTTCAAGATGTTTATGAAAATTAAACGAGCCGAAGGCGAGCAGGAGGTTCACTCGCGCCGGAGGCGCCGTGTCACACCACGACGGACAACGCGCCACACGAACCAGCACGCTGCACGACCAACACACACTTCGACCTATGCCCCCCTTCAAGATGTTTATGAAAATTAAACGAGCCGAAGGAGAGCAGGAGGTTCCCTCACGCCGGAGGCGCCGTGTCACACCACGAGGGACAACGCGCCGCACGAACCAGCACGCTGCACGACCAACACACACTTTGACCTATTGCCCCCCTTCAAGATGTTTATGAAAATTAAACGAGCCGAAGGCGAGCAGGAGGTTCCCTCGCCCCGGAGGCACCATGTCACACGACGAGGGACAACGCGCCGCACGAACCAGCACGCTGCACGACCAACACACACTTCGACATATGCCCCCCTTCAAGATGTTTGTGAAAATTAAACGAGCCGAAGGTGAGTAGGAGGTTCCCTCGCGACGGAGGCGCCGTGTCACACCACGACGGACAACGCGCCGCACGAACCAACACACTGCACGACCAACACACACTTCGACCTATGCCCCCCCTTTAAGATGTTTATGAAAATTAAACGAGCCGAAGGCGAGCAGGAGATTCCCTCGCGCCGGAGGCGCCGTGTCACACCACGACGGACAACGCGCCGCGCGAACCAGCACGCTGCACGACCAACACACACTTTGACCTATGCCCCCCTTCAAGATGTTTGTGAAAATTAAACGAGCCGAAGGCGAGCAGGAGGTTCCCTCGCGCCGGAGGCGCCGTGTCACACCACGAGGGACAACGCGCCGCACGAACCAGCACGCTGCACGACCAACACACACTTGGACCTATGCCCCCCTTCAAGATGTTTGCGAAAATTAAACGAGCCGAAGGCGAGCAGGAGGTTCCCTCGCGCCGGAGGCGCCGTGTCACACCACGACGGACAACGCGCCGCACGAACCAGCACGCTGCACAACCAACACACACTTCGACCTATGCCCCCCTTCAAGATGTTTACGACAATTAAACGAGCCGAAGGAGAGCAGGAGGTTCCCTCACGCCGGAGGCGCCGTGTCACACCACGAGGGACAACGCGCCGCCCGAACCAGCACGCTGCACGACCAACACACACTTCGACCTATGCCCCCTTCAAGATGTTTGTGAAAATTAAACGAGCCGAAGGCGAGCAGGAGGTTCCCTCGCGCCGGAGGCGCCGTGTCACACCACGACGGACAACGCGCCGCACGAACCAGAACGCTGCACGACCAACACACACTTCGACCTATGCCCCCCCCTTCAATATGTTTATGAAAATTAAACGAGCCGATGGCGTGCAGGAGGTTCCCTCGCGCTGGAGGCGCCATGTCACACCACGAGGGACAACGCGCCGCACGAACCAGCACGCTGCATGACCAACACACACTTCGACTTATGCACCCCTTCAAGATGTTTGTGAAAGTTAAACGAGCCGAAGGCGAGCAGGAGGTTCCCTCGCGCCGGAGGCGCCGTGTCACACCACGACGGACAACGCGCCGCACGAACCAACACACTGCATGACCAACCTACACTTCGACCTATGCCCCCCCTTTAAGATGTTTATGAAAATTAAACGAGCCGAAGGCGAGCAGGAGATTTCCTCGCGCCGGAGGTGCCGTGTCACACCACGACGGACAACGCGCCGCGCGAACCAGCACGCTGCACGACCAACACACACTTCGACATATGCCCCCCTTCAAGATGTTTATGAAAATTAAACGAGCCGAAGGCGAGCAGGAGGTTCCCTCGCGCCGGAGGCGCCGTGTCACACCACGAGGGACAACGCGCCGCACGAACCAGCACGCTCAACGACCAACCCACACTTCGACCTATGCCCCCCTTCAAGATGTTTATGATAATTAAACGAGCCGAAGGCGAGCCGGAGGTTCCCTCGCGCCGGAGGGGCCGTGTCACACCACGACGGACAACGCTCCGCACGAACCAGCACGCTGCACAACCAACACACACTTCGACCTATGCCCCCCTTCAAGATGTTTATGAAAATTAAACGAGCCGAAGGCGAGCAGGAGGTTCCCTCGCGCCGGAGGCGCCGTGTCACACCACGACGGACAACGCGCCGCACGAACCAGCACGCTGCACGACCAACACACACTTCGACCTATGCCCCCCCTTCAAGATGTTTATGACAATTAAACGAGCCGAAGGCTAGCAGGAGGTTCCCTCGCGCGGGAGGCGCCATGTCACACCACGACGGACAATGCGCCGCACGAACCAACACGCTGCACGACCAACCCACACTTCGACCTATGCCCCCCTTCAAGATGTTTATGAAAATTAAACGAGCCGAAGGCGAGCAGGAGGTTCACTCGCGCCGGAGGCGCCGTGTCACACCACGACGGACAACGCGCCACACGAACCAAGACGCTGCACGACCAACACACACTTCGACCTATGCCCCCCCTTCAAGATGTTTACGAAAATTAAACGAGCCGAAGGCGAGCAGGAGGTTCCCTCGCGCCGGAGGCGCCGTGTCACACCACGAGGGACAACGCGCCGCACGAACCAGCACGCTGCACGACCAACACACACTTCGACCTATGCCCCCCCTTCAATATGTTTATGAAAATTAAACGAGCCGATGGCGTGCAGGAGGTTCCCTCGCGCTGGAGGCGCCATGTCACACCACGAGGGACAACGCGCCGCACGAACCAGCACGCTGCATGACCAACACACACTTCGACCTTTGCCCCCCTTCAAGATGTTTGTGAAAGTTAAACGAGCCGAAGGCGAGCAGGAGGTTCCCTCGCGCCGGAGGCGCCGTGTCACACCACGACGGACAACGCGCCGCACGAACCAACACACTGCATGACCAACCTACACTTCGACCTATGCCCCCCCTTTAAGATGTTTATGAAAATTAAACGAGCCGAAGGCGAGCAGGAGATTTCCTCGCGCCGGAGGTGCCGTGTCACACCACGACGGACAACGCGCCGCGCGAACCAGCACGCTGCACGACCAACACACACTTCGACATATGCCCCCCTTCAAGATGTTTATGAAAATTAAACGAGCCGAAGGCGAGCAGGAGGTTCCCTCGCGCCGGAGGCGCCGTGTCACACCACGAGGGACAACGCGCCGCACGAACCAGCACGCTCAACGACCAACCCACACTTCGACCTATGCCCCCCTTCAAGATGTTTATGATAATTAAACGAGCCGAAGGCGAGCCGGAGGTTCCCTCGCGCCGGAGGGGCCGTGTCACACCACGACGGACAACGCTCCGCACGAACCAGCACGCTGCACAACCAACACACACTTCGACCTATGCCCCCCTTCAAGATGTTTATGAAAATTAAACGAGCCGAAGGCGAGCAGGAGGTTCCCTCGCGCCGGAGGCGCCGTGTCACACCACGACGGACAACGCGCCGCACGAACCAGCACGCTGCACGACCAACACACACTTCGACCTATGCCCCCCCCCTTCAAGATGTTTATGACAATTAAACGAGCCGAAGGCTAGCAGGAGGTTCCCTCGCGCGGGAGGCGCCATGTCACACCACGACGGACAACGCGCCGCACGAACCAACACGCTGCACGACCAACCCACACTTCGACCTATGCCCCCTTCAAGATGTTTATGAAAATTAAACGAGCCGAAGGCGAGCAGGAGGTTCACTCGCGCCGGAGGCGCCGTGTCACACCACGACGGACAACGCGCCACACGAACCAAGACGCTGCACGACCAACACACACTTCGACCTATGCCCCCCCTTCAAGATGTTTACGAAAATTAAACGAGCCGAAGGCGAGCAGGAGGTTCCCTCGCGCCGGAGGCGCCGTGTCACACCACGAGGGACAACGCGCCGCACGAACCAGCACGCTGCACGACCAACACACACTTCGACCTATGCCCCCCCTTCAATATGTTTATGAAAATTAAACGAGCCGATGGCGTGCAGGAGGTTCCCTCGCGCTGGAGGCGCCATGTCACACCACGAGGGACAACGCGCCGCACGAACCAGCACGCTGCATGACCAACACACACTTCGACCTTTGCCCCCCTTCAAGATGTTTGTGAAAGTTAAACGAGCCGAAGGCGAGCAGGAGGTTCCCTCGCGCCGGAGGCGCCGTGTCACACCACGACGGACAACGCGCCGCACGAACCAACACACTGCATGACCAACCTACACTTCGACCTATGCCCCCCCTTTAAGATGTTTATGAAAATTAAACGAGCCGAAGGCGAGCAAGAGATTTCCTCGCGCCGGAGGTGCCGTGTCACACCACGACGGACAACGCGCCGCGCGAACCAGCACGCTGCACGACCAACACACACTTCGACATATGCCCCCCTTCAAGATGTTTATGAAAATTAAACGAGCCGAAGGCGAGCAGGAGGTTCCCTCGCGCCGGAGGCGCCGTGTCACACCACGAGGGACAACGCGCCGCACGAACCAGCACGCTCAACGACCAACCCACACTTCGACCTATGCCCCCCTTCAAGATGTTTATGATAATTAAACGAGCCGAAGGCGAGCCGGAGGTTCCCTCGCGCCGGAGGGGCCGTGTCACACCACGACGGACAACGCTCCGCACGAACCAGCACGCTGCACAACCAACACACACTTCGACCTATGCCCCCCTTCAAGATGTTTATGAAAATTAAACGAGCCGAAGGCGAGCAGGAGGTTCCCTCGCGCCGGAGGCGCCGTGTCACACCACGACGGACAACGCGCCGCACGAACCAGCACGCTGCACGACCAACACACACTTCGACCTATGCCCCCCCCCTTCAAGATGTTTATGACAATTAAACGAGCCGAAGGCTAGCAGGAGGTTCCCTCGCGCGGGAGGCGCCATGTCACACCACGACGGACAACGCGCCGCACGAACCAACACGCTGCACGACCAACCCACACTTCGACCTATGCCCCCCTTCAAGATGTTTATGAAAATTAAACGAGCCGAAGGCGAGCAGGAGGTTCACTCGCGCCGGAGGCGCCGTGTCACACCACGACGGACAACGCGCCACACGAACCAAGACGCTGCACGACCAACACACACTTCGACCTATGCCCCCCCTTCAAGATGTTTACGAAAATTAAACGAGCCGAAGGCGAGCAGGAGGTTCCCTCGCGCCGGAGGCGCCGTGTCACACCACGAGGGACAACGCGCCGCACGAACCAGCACGCTGCACGACCAACACACACTTCGACCTATGCCCCCCCTTCAATATGTTTATGAAAATTAAACGAGCCGATGGCGTGCAGGAGGTTCCCTCGCGCTGGAGGCGCAATGTCACACCACGAGGGACAACGCGCCGCACGAACCAGCACGCTGCATGACCAACACACACTTCGACCTATGCCCCCCTTCAAGATGTTTGTGAAAGTTAAACGAGCCGAAGGCGAGCAGGAGGTTCCCTCGCGCCGGAGGCGCCGTGTCACACCACGACGGACAACGCGCCGCACGAACCAACACACTGCATGACCAACCTACACTTCGACCTATTCCCCCCCTTTAAGATGTTTATGAAAATTAAACGAGCCGAAGGCGAGCAGGAGATTTCCTCGCGCCGGAGGTGCCGTGTCACACCACGACGGACAACGCGCCGCGCGAACCAGCACGCTGCACGACCAACACACACTTCGACATATGCCCCCCTTCAAGATGTTTATGAAAATTAAACGAGCCGAAGGCGAGCAGGAGGTTCCCTCGCGCCGGAGGCGCCGTGTCACACCACGAGGGACAACGCGCCGCACGAACCAGCACGCTCAACGACCAACCCACACTTCGACCTATGCCCCCCTTCAAGATGTTTATGATAATTAAACGAGCCGAAGGCGAGCCGGAGGTTCCCTCGCGCCGGAGGGGCCGTGTCACACCACGACGGACAACGCTCCGCACGAACCAGCACGCTGCACAACCAACACACACTTCGACCTATGCCCCCCTTCAAGATGTTTATGAAAATTAAACGAGCCGAAGGCGAGCAGGAGGTTCCCTCGCGCCGGAGGCGCCGTGTCACACCACGACGGACAACGCGCCGCACGAACCAGCACGCTGCACGACCAACACACACTTCGACCTATGCCCCCCCCTTCAAGATGTTTATGACAATTAAACGAGCCGAAGGCTAGCAGGAGGTTCCCTCGCGCGGGAGGCGCCATGTCACACCACGACGGACAACGCGCCGCACGAACCAACACGCTGCACGACCAACCCACACTTCGACCTATGCCCCCCTTCAAGATGTTTATGAAAATTAAACGAGCCGAAGGCGAGCAGGAGGTTCACTCGCGCCGGAGGCGCCGTGTCACACCACGACGGACAACGCGCCACACGAACCAAGACGCTGCACGACCAACACACACTTCGACCTATGCCCCCCCTTCAAGATGTTTACGAAAATTAAACGAGCCGAAGGCGAGCAGGAGGTTCCCTCGCGCCGGAGGCGCCGTGTCACACCACGAGGGACAACGCGCCGCACGAACCAGCACGCTGCACGACCAACACACACTTCGACCTATGCCCCCCCTTCAATATGTTTATGAAAATTAAACGAGCCGATGGCGTGCAGGAGGTTCCCTCGCGCTGGAGGCGCCATGTCACACCACGAGGGACAACGCGCCGCACGAACCAGCACGCTGCATGACCAACACACACTTCGACCTTTGCCCCCCTTCAAGATGTTTGTGAAAGTTAAACGAGCCGAAGGCGAGCAGGAGGTTCCCTCGCGCCGGAGGCGCCGTGTCACACCACGACGGACAACGCGCCGCACGAACCAACACACTGCATGACCAACCTACACTTCGACCTATGCCCCCCCTTTAAGATGTTTATGAAAATTAAACGAGCCGAAGGCGAGCAAGAGATTTCCTCGCGCCGGAGGTGCCGTGTCACACCACGACGGACAACGCGCCGCGCGAACCAGCACGCTGCACGACCAACACACACTTCGACATATGCCCCCCTTCAAGATGTTTATGAAAATTAAACGAGCCGAAGGCGAGCAGGAGGTTCCCTCGCGCCGGAGGCGCCGTGTCACACCACGAGGGACAACGCGCCGCACGAACCAGCACGCTCAACGACCAACCCACACTTCGACCTATGCCCCCCTTCAAGATGTTTATGATAATTAAACGAGCCGAAGGCGAGCCGGAGGTTCCCTCGCGCCGGAGGGGCCGTGTCACACCACGACGGACAACGCTCCGCACGAACCAGCACGCTGCACAACCAACACACACTTCGACCTATGCCCCCCTTCAAGATGTTTATGAAAATTAAACGAGCCGAAGGCGAGCAGGAGGTTCCCTCGCGCCGGAGGCGCCGTGTCACACCACGACGGACAACGCGCCGCACGAACCAGCACGCTGCACGACCAACACACACTTCGACCTATGCCCCCCCCCTTCAAGATGTTTATGACAATTAAACGAGCCGAAGGCTAGCAGGAGGTTCCCTCGCGCGGGAGGCGCCATGTCACACCACGACGGACAACGCGCCGCACGAACCAACACGCTGCACGACCAACCCACACTTCGACCTATGCCCCCCTTCAAGATGTTTATGAAAATTAAACGAGCCGAAGGCGAGCAGGAGGTTCACTCGCGCCGGAGGCGCCGTGTCACACCACGACGGACAACGCGCCACACGAACCAAGACGCTGCACGACCAACACACACTTCGACCTATGCCCCCCCTTCAAGATGTTTACGAAAATTAAACGAGCCGAAGGCGAGCAGGAGGTTCCCTCGCGCCGGAGGCGCCGTGTCACACCACGAGGGACAACGCGCCGCACGAACCAGCACGCTGCACGACCAACACACACTTCGACCTATGCCCCCCCTTCAATATGTTTATGAAAATTAAACGAGCCGATGGCGTGCAGGAGGTTCCCTCGCGCTGGAGGCGCAATGTCACACCACGAGGGACAACGCGCCGCACGAACCAGCACGCTGCATGACCAACACACACTTCGACCTATGCCCCCCTTCAAGATGTTTGTGAAAGTTAAACGAGCCGAAGGCGAGCAGGAGGTTCCCTCGCGCCGGAGGCGCCGTGTCACACCACGACGGACAACGCGCCGCACGAACCAACACACTGCATGACCAACCTACACTTCGACCTATTCCCCCCCTTTAAGATGTTTATGAAAATTAAACGAGCCGAAGGCGAGCAGGAGATTTCCTCGCGCCGGAGGTGCCGTGTCACACCACGACGGACAACGCGCCGCGCGAACCAGCACGCTGCACGACCAACACACACTTCGACATATGCCCCCCTTCAAGATGTTTATGAAAATTAAACGAGCCGAAGGCGAGCAGGAGGTTCCCTCGCGCCGGAGGCGCCGTGTCACACCACGAGGGACAACGCGCCGCACGAACCAGCACGCTCAACGACCAACCCACACTTCGACCTATGCCCCCCTTCAAGATGTTTATGATAATTAAACGAGCCGAAGGCGAGCCGGAGGTTCCCTCGCGCCGGAGGGGCCGTGTCACACCACGACGGACAACGCTCCGCACGAACCAGCACGCTGCACAACCAACACACACTTCGACCTATGCCCCCCTTCAAGATGTTTATGAAAATTAAACGAGCCGAAGGCGAGCAGGAGGTTCCCTCGCGCCGGAGGCGCCGTGTCACACCACGACGGACAACGCGCCGCACGAACCAGCACACTGCACGACCAACACACACTTCGACCTATGCCCCCCCTTCAAGATGTTTATGACAATTAAACGAGCCGAAGGCTAGCAGGAGGTTCCCTCGCGCGGGAGGCGCCATGTCACACCACGACGGACAACGCGCCGCACGAACCAACACGCTGCACGACCAACCCACACTTCGACCTATGCCCCCCTTCAAGATGTTTATGAAAATTAAACGAGCCGAAGGCGAGCAGGAGGTTCACTCGCGCCGGAGGCGCCGTGTCACACCACGACGGACAACGCGCCACACGAACCAAGACGCTGCACGACCAACACACACTTCGACCTATGCCCCCCCTTCAAGATGTTTACGAAAATTAAACGAGCCGAAGGCGAGCAGGAGGTTCCCTCGCGCCGGAGGCTCCGTGTCACACCACGAGGGACAACGCGCCGCACGAACCAGCACGCTGCACGACCAACACACACTTCGACCTATGCCCCCCTTCAAGATGTTTGCGAAAATTAAACGAGCCGAAGGCGAGCCGGAGGTTCCCTCGCGCCGGAGGCGCCGTGTCACACCACGACGGACAACGCGCCGCACGAACCAACACACTGCACGACTAACACACACTTCGACCTATGCCCCCCCTTCAAGATGTTTATGACAATTAAACGAGCCGAAGGCTAGCAGGAGGTTCCCTCGCGCGGGAGGCGCCATGTCACACCACGACGGACAACGCGCCGCACGAACCAACACGCTGCACGACCAACCCACACTTCGACCTATGCCCCCCTTCAAGATGTTTATGAAAATTAAAGGAGCCGAAGGCGAGCAGGAGGTTCACTCGCGCCGGAGGCGCCGTGTCACACCACGACGGACAACGCGCCACACGAACCAAGACGCTGCACGACCAACACACACTTCGACCTATGCCCCCCCTTCAAGATGTTTACGAAAATTAAACGAGCCGAAGGCGAGCAGGAGGTTCCCTCGCGCCGGAGGCGCCGTGTCACACCACGAGGGACAACGCGCCGCACGAACCAGCACGCTGCACGACCAACACACACTTCGACCTATGCCCCCCTTCAAGATGTTTGTGAAAGTTAAACGAGCCGAAGGCGAGCAGGAGGTTCCCTCGCGCCGGAGGCGCCGTGTCACACCACGACGGACAACGCGCCGCACGAACCAACACACTGCATGACCAACCTACACTTCGACCTATGCCCCCCTTTAAGATGTTTATGAAAATTAAACGAGCCGAAGGCGAGCAGGAGATTCCCTGTCGCCAGAGGCGCCGTGTCACACCACGACGGACAACGCGCCGCGCGAACCAGCACGCTGCACGACCAACACACACTTCGACATATGCCCCCCTTCAAGATGTTTATGAAAATTAAACGAGCCGAAGGCGAGCCGCAGGTTCCCTCGCACCGGAGGCGCCGTGTCACACCACGACGGACAACGCTCCGCACGAACCAGCACGCTGCACAACCAACACACACTTCGACCTATGACACCCTTCAAGATGTTTATGAAAATTAAACGAGCCGAAGGAGAGCAGGAGGTTCCCTCACGCCGGAGGCGCCGTGTCACACCACGAGGGACAACGCGCCGCACGAACCAGCACGCTGCACGACCAACACACACTTCGACCTATGCCCCCATTCAAGATGTTTATGAAAATTAAACGAGCCGAAGTCGAGCAGGAGGTTCCCTCGCGCCGGATGCGCCGTGTCATACCACAACGGACAACGAGCCGCACGAACCAGAACGCTGCACGACCAACACACACTTCGACCTATGCCGCCCCTTCAAGATGTTTATGAAAATTAAACAAGTCGAAGGCGAGCAGGAGGTTCCCTCGCGCCGGAGGCACCATGTGATACCACGAGGGACAACGCGCCGCACGAACCAGCACGCTGCACCACCAACACACACTTCGACCTATGCCCCCCTTCAAGATGTTTGTGAAAATTAAACGAGCCGAAGGCGAGCAGGAGGTTCGCTCGCGCCGGAGGCGCCGTGTCACACCACGACGGACAACGCGCCGCACGAACCAACACACTGCACGACCAACACACACTTCGACCTATGCCCCCCCTTTAAGATGTTTATGAAAATTAAACGAGCCGAAGGCGAGAAGGAGATTCCGTCGCGCCGGAGGCGCCGTGTCACACCACGAGGGACAACGCGCCGCACGAACCAGCACGCTGCACGACCAACACACACTTCGACCTATGCCCCCTTCAAGATGTTTGTGAAAATTAAACGAGCCGAAGGCGAGCAGGAGGTTCCCTCGCGCCGGAGGCGCCGTGTCACACCACGAGGGACAACGCGCCGCACGAACCAGCACGCTGCACGACCAACACACACTTCGACCTATGCCCCCCTTCAAGATGTTTATGATAATTAAACGAGCCGAAGGCGAGCCGGAGGTTCCCTCGTGCCGGAGGCGCCGTGTCACACCACGACGGACAACGCGCCACACGAACCAAGACGCTGCACGACCAACACACACTTCGACCTATGCCCCCCCTTCAAGATGTTTACGAAAATTAAACGAGCCGAAGGCGAGCAGGAGGTTCCCTCGCGCCGGAGGCGCCGTGTCACACCACGAGGGACAACGCGCCGCACGAACCAGCACGCTGCACGACCAACACACACTTCGACCTATGCCCCCCTTCAAGATGTTTACGAAAATTAAACGAGCCGAAGGCGAGCAGGAGGTTCCCTCGCGCCGGAGGCGCCGTGTCACACCACGAGGGACAACGCGCCGCACGAACCAGCACGCTGCACGACCAACACACACTTCGACCTATGCCCCCCTTCAAGATGTTTGTGAAAGTTAAACGAGCCGAAGGCGAGCAGGAGGTTCCCTCGCGCCGGAGGCGCCGTGTCACACCACGACGGACAACGCGCCGCACGAACCAACACACTGCATGACCAACCTACACTTCGACCTATGCCCCCCTTTAAGATGTTTATGAAAATTAAACGAGCCGAAGGCGAGCAGGAGATTCCCTGTCGCCAGAGGCGCCGTGTCACACCACGACGGACAACGCGCCGCGCGAACCAGCACGCTGCACGACCAACACACACTTCGACATATGCCCCCCTTCAAGATGTTTATGAAAATTAAACGAGCCGAAGGCGAGCCGCAGGTTCCCTCGCACCGGAGGCGCCGTGTCACACCACGACGGACAACGCTCCGCACGAACCAGCACGCTGCACAACCAACACACACTTCGACCTATGACCCCCTTCAAGATGTTTATGAAAATTAAACGAGCCGAAGGAGAGCAGGAGGTTCCCTCACGCCGGAGGCGCCGTGTCACACCACGAGGGACAACGCGCCGCACGAACCAGCACGCTGCACGACCAACACACACTTCGACCTATGCCCCCATTCAAGATGTTTATGAAAATTAAACGAGCCGAAGTCGAGCAGGAGGTTCCCTCGCGCCGGAGGCGCCGTGTCATACCACAACGGACAACGAGCCGCACGAACCAGAACGCTGCACGACCAACACACACTTCGACCTATGCCGCCCCTTCAAGATGTTTATGAAAATTAAACAAGTCGAAGGCGAGCAGGAGGTTCCCTCGCGCCGGAGGCACCATGTGATACCACGAGGGACAACGCGCCGCACGAACCAGCACGCTGCACCAACAACACACACTTCGACCTATGCCCCCCTTCAAGATGTTTGTGAAAATTAAACGAGCCGAAGGCGAGCAGGAGGTTCGCTCGCGCCGGAGGCGCCGTGTCACACCACGACGGACAACGCGCCGCACGAACCAACACACTGCACGACCAACACACACTTCGACCTATGCCCCCCCTTTAAGATGTTTATGAAAATTAAACGAGCCGAAGGCGAGAAGGAGATTCCGTCGCGCCGGAGGCGCCGTGTCACACCACGAGGGACAACGCGCCGCACGAACCAGCACGCTGCACGACCAACACACACTTCGACCTATGCCCCCTTCAAGATGTTTGTGAAAATTAAACGAGCCGAAGGCGAGCAGGAGGTTCCCTCGCGCCGGAGGCGCCGTGTCACACCACGAGGGACAACGCGCCGCACGAACCAGCACGCTGCACGACCAACACACACTTCGACCTATGCCCCCCTTCAAGATGTTTATGATAATTAAACGAGCCGAAGGCGAGCCGGAGGTTCCCTCGTGCCGGAGGCGCCGTGTCACACCACGACGGACAACGCTCCGCACGAACCAGCACGCTGCACGACCAACACACACTTCGACCTATGCCCCCCTTCAAGATGTTTATGAAAATTAAACGAGCCGAAGGAGAGTAGGAGGTTGCCTCACACCGGAGGCGCCGTGTCACACCACGAGGGACAACGCGCCGCACGAACCAGCACGCTGCACGACCAACACACACTTCGACCTATGCCCCCCATCAAGATGTTTATGAAAATTAAACGAGCCGAAGGCGAGCAGGAGGTTCCCTCGCGCCGGAGGCGCCGTGTCACACCACGACGGACAACGAGCCGCACGAACCAGAACGCTGCACGACCAACACACACTTCGACCTATGCCCCCCCTTCAAGATGTTTATGAAAATTAAACAAGCCAAAGGCGAGCAGGAGGTTCCCTCGCGCCGGAGGCACCATGTCATACCACGAGGGACAACGCGCTGCACGAACCAGCACGCTGCACCACCAACACACACTTCGACCTATGCCCCCTTCAAGATGTTTGTGAAAATTAAACGAGCCGAAGGCGAGCAGGAGGTTCCCTCGCGCCGGAGGCGCCGTGTCACACCACGACGGACAACGCGCCGCACGAACCAACACACTGCATGACCAACCTACACTTCGACCTATGCCCCCCCTTTAAGATGTTTATGAAAATTAAACGAGCCGAAGGCGAGCAGGAGATTTCCTCGCGCCGGAGGTGCCGTGTCACACCACGACGGACAACGCGCCGCGCGAACCAGCACGCTGCACGACCAACACACACTTCGACATATGCCCCCCTTCAAGATGTTTATGAAAATTAAACGAGCCGAAGGCGAGCAGGAGGTTCCCTCGCGCCGGAGGCGCCGTGTCACACCACGAGGGACAACGCGCCGCACGAACCAGCACGCTCAACGACCAACCCACACTTCGACCTATGCCCCCCTTCAAGATGTTTATGATAATTAAACGAGTCGAAGGCGAGCCGGAGGTTCCCTCGCGCCGGAGGGGCCGTGTCACACCACGACGGACAACGCTCCGCACGAACCAGCACGCTGCACAACCAACACACACTTCGACCTATGCCCCCCTTCAAGATGTTTATGAAAATTAAACGAGCCGAAGGCGAGCAGGAGGTTCCCTCGCGCCGGAGGCGCCGTGTCACACCACGACGGACAACGCGCCGCACGAACCAGCACGCTGCACGACCAACACACACTTCGACCTATGCCCCCCCTTCAAGATGTTTATGACAATTAAACGAGCCGAAGGCTAGCAGGAGGTTCCCTCGCGCGGGAGGCGCCATGTCACACCACGACGGACAACGCGCCGCACGAACCAACACGCTGCACGACCAACCCACACTTCGACCTATGCCCCCCTTCAAGATGTTTATGAAAATTAAACGAGCCGAAGGCGAGCAGGAGGTTCACTCGCGCCGGAGGCGCCGTGTCACACCACGACGGACAACGCGCCACACGAACCAAGACGCTGCACGACCAACACACACTTCGACCTATGCCCCCCCTTCAAGATGTTTACGAAAATTAAACGAGCCGAAGGCGAGCAGGAGGTTCCCTCGCGCCGGAGGCGCCGTGTCACACCACGAGGGACAACGCGCCGCACGAACCAGCACGCTGCACGACCAACACACACTTCGACCGATGCCCCCCTTCAAGATGTTTGCGAAAATTAAACGAGCCGAAGGCGAGCAGGAGGTTCCCTCGCGCCGGAGGCGCCGTGTCACACCACGACGGACAACGCGCCGCACGAACCAACACACTGCACGACCAACACACACTTCGACCTATGCCCCACCCCCTTTAAGATGTTTATGAAAATTAAACGAGCCGAAGGCGAGCAGGAGATTCCCTGTCGCCAGAGGCGCCGTGTCACACCACGACGGACAACGCGCCGCGCGAACCAGCACGCTGCACGACCAACACACACTTCGACATATGCCCCCCTTCAAGATGTTTATGAAAATTAAACGAGCCGAAGGCGAGCCGCAGGTTCCCTCGCACCGGAGGCACCGTGTCACACCACGACGGACAACGCTCCGCACGAACCAGCACGCTGCACAACCAACACACACTTCGACCTATGCCCCCCTTCAAGATGTTTATGAAAATTAAACGAGCCGAAGGAGAGCAGGAGGTTCCCTCACGCCGGAGGCGCCGTGTCACACCACGAGGGACAACGCGCCGCACGAACCAGCACGCTGCACGACCAACACACACTTCGACCTATGCCCCCCTTCAAGATGTTTATGAAAATTAAACGAGCCGAAGGCGAGCAGGAGGTTCCCTCGCGCCGGAGGCGCCGTGTCATACCACAACGGACAACGAGCCGCACGAACCAGAACGCTGCACGACCAACACACACTTCGACCTATGCCGCCCCTTCAAGATGTTTATGAAAATTAAACAAGTCGAAGGCGAGCAGGAGGTTCCCTCGCGCCGGAGGCACCATGTCATACCACGAGGGACAACGCGCCGCACGAACCAGCACGCTGCACCACCAACACACACTTCGACCTATGCCACCCTTCAAGATGTTTGTGAAAATTAAACGAGCCGAAGGCGAGCAGGAGGTTCCCTCGCGCCGGAGGCGCCGTGTCACACCACGACGGACAACGCGCCGCACGAACCAACACATTGGACGACCAACACACACTTCGACCTATGCCCCCCCTTTAAGATGTTTATGAAAATTAAACGAGCCGAAGGCGAGAAGGAGATTCCGTCGCGCCGGAGGCGCCGTGTCACACCACGAGGGACAACGCGCCGCACGAACCAGCACGCTGCACGACCAACACACACTTCGACCTATGCCCCCCTTCAAGATGTTTGTGAAAATTAAACGAGCCGAAGGCGAGCAGGAGGTTCCCTCGCGCCGGAGGCGCCGTGTCACACCACGACGGGCAACGCGCCGCACGAACCAACACACTGCATGACCAACCTACACTTCGAGCTATGCCCCCCCTTTAAGATGTTTATGAAAATTAAACGAGCCGAAGGCGAGCAGGAGATTTCCTCGCGCCGGAGGTGCCGTGTCACACCACGACGGACAACGCGCCGCGCGAACCAGCACGCTGCACGACCAACGCACACTTCGACATATGCCCCCGTTCAAGATGTTTATGAAAATTAAACGAGCCGAAGGCAAGCAGGAGGTTCCCTCGCGCCGGAGGCGCCGTGTCACACCACGAGGGACAACGCGCCGCACGAACCAGCACGCTGCACGACCAACACACACTTCGACCTATGCCCCCTTCAAGATGTTTGTGAAAATTAAACGAGCCGAAGGCGAGCAGGAGGTTCCCTTGCGCCGGAGGCGCCGTGTCACACCACGAGGGACAACGCGCCGCACGAACCAGCACGCTGCACGACCAACACACACTTCGACCTATGCCCACCTTCAAGATGTTTATGATAATTAAACGAGCCGAAGGCGAGCCAGAGGTTCCCTCGCGCCGGAGGCGCTGTGTCACACCACGATGGACAACGCGCCGCACGAACCAACACACTGCACGACCAACACACACTTCGACCTATGCCCCCCCTTTAAGATGTTTATGAAAATTAAACGAGCCGAAGGCGAGCAGGAGATTCCCTCGCGCCGGAGGCGCCATGTCACACCACGAGGGACAACGCGCCGCACGAACCAGCACGCTGCACGACCAACACACACTTCGACCTATGCCCCCCTTCAAGATGTTTGTGAAAATTAAACGAGCCGAAGGCGAGTAGGAGGTTCCCTCACGCCGGAGGCGCCGTGCCACACCACGACGGACAATGCGCCGCACGAACCAACACACTGCATGACCAACCTACACTTCGACCTATGCCCCCCCTTTAAGATGTTTATGAAAATTAAACGAGCCGAAGGCGAGCAGGAGATTTCCTCGCGCCGGAGGTGCCGTGTCACACCACGACGGACAACGCGCCGCGCGAACCAGCACGCTGCACGACCAACACACACTTCGACATATGCCCCCGTTCAAGATGTTTATGAAAATTAAGAGAGCCGAAGGCAAGCAGGAGGTTCCCTCGCGCCGGAGGCGCCGTGTCACACCACGAGGGACAACGCGCCGCACGAACCAGCACGCTGCACGACCAACACACACTTCGACCTATGCCCCCTTCAAGATGTTTGTGAAAATTAAACGAGCCGAAGGCGAGCAGGAGGTTCCCTCGCGCCGGAGGCGCCGTGTCACACCACGAGGGACAAGCGCCGCATGAACCAGCACGCTGCACGACCAACACACACTTCGACCCATGCCCCCCTTCAAGATGTTTATGATAATTAAACGAGCCGAAGGCGAGCCGGAGGTTCCCTCGTCCCGGAGGCGCCGTGTCACACCACGACGGACAACGCTCCGCACGAACCAGCACGCTGCACCACCAACACACACTTCGACCTATGCCCCCCTTCAAGATGTTTATGAAAATTAAACGAGCCGAAGGAGAGCAGGAGGTTCCCTCACGCCGGAGGCGCCGTGTCACACCACGAGGGACAACGCGCCGCACGAACCAGCACGCTGCACGACCAACACACACTTCGACCTATGCCCCCCTTCAAGATGTTTATGAAAATTAAACGAGCCGAAGGAGAGCAGGAGGTTCCCTCACGCCGGAGGCGCCGTGTCGCACCACGAGGGACAACGCGCCGCACGAACCAGCACGCTGCACGACCAACACACACTTCGACCTATGCCCCCCATCAAGATGTTTATGAAAATTAAACGAGCCGAAGGCGAGCAGGAGGTTCCCTCGCGCCGGAGGCGCCGTGTCACACCACGACGGACAACGAGCCGCACGAACCAGAACGCTGCACGACCAACACACACTTCGACCTATGCCCCCCCTTCAAGATGTTTATGAAAATTAAACAAGCCAAAGGCGAGCAGGAGGTTCCCTCCCGCCGGAGGCACCATGTCATACCACGAGGGACAACGCGCCGCACGAACCAGCACGCTGCACCACCAACACACACTTCGACCTATGCCCCCTTCAAGATGTTTGTGAAAATTAAACGAGCCGAAGGCGAGCAGGAGGTTCCCTCGCGCCGGAGGCGCCGTGTCACACCACGACGGACAACGCGCCGCACGAACCAACACACTGCACGACCAACACACACTTCGACCTATGCCCCCCCCTTTAAGATGTTTATGAAAATTAAACGAGCCGAAGGCGAGCAGGAGATTCCCTCGCGCCGGAGGCGCCATTTCACACCACGAGGGACAACGCGCCGCACGAACCAGCACGCTGCACGACCAACACACACTTCGACCTATGCCCCCCTTCAAGATGTTTGTGAAAATTAAACGAGCCGAAGGCGAGCAGGAGGTTCCCTCGCGCCGGACGCGCCGTGCCACACCACGACGGACAACGCGACGCACGAACCAACACACTGCATGACCAACCTACACTTCGACCTATGCCCCCCCTTTAAGATGTTTATGAAAATTAAACGAGCCGAAGGCGAGCAGGAGATTTCCTCGCGCCGGAGGCGCCGTGTCACACCACGACGGACAACGCGCCTCGCGAACCAGCACGCTGCACGACCAACACACAATTCGACATATGCCCCCCTTCAAGATGTTTATGAAAATTAAACGAGCCGAAGGTGAGCAGGAGGTTCCCTCGCGCCGGAGGCGCCGTGTCACACCACGAGGGACAACGCGCCGCACGAACCAGCACGCTGCACGACCAACACACACTTCGACCTATACCCCCTTCAAGATGTTTATGATAATTAAACGAGCCGAAGGCGAGCCGGAGGTTCCCTCGCGCCGGAGGTGCCGTGTCACACCACGACGGACAACGCTCCGCACGAACCAGCACGCTGCACAACCAACACACACTTCGACCTATGCCCCCCTTCAAGATGTTTATGAAAATTAAACGAGCCGAAGGCGAGCAGGAGGTTCCCTCGCGCCGGAGGCGCCGTGTCACACCACGACGGACAACGCGCCGCACGAACTAGCATGCTGCACGACCAACACACACTTCGACCTATGCCCCCCCTTCAAGATGTTTATGAAAATTAAACGAGCCGAAGGTGAGCAGGAGGTTCCCTCGCGCCGGAGGCGCCGTGTCACACCACGAGGGACAACGCGCCGCACGAACCAGCACGCTGCACGACCAACACACACTTCGACCTATACCCCCTTCAAGATGTTTACGAAAATTAAACGAGCCGGAGGCGAGCAGGAGATTCCCTCGCGCCGGAGGCGCCGTGTCACACCACGAGGGACAACGCGCCGCACGAACCAGCACGCTGCACGACCAACACACACTTCGACATATGCCCCCCTTCAAGATGTTTATGAAAATTAAACGAGCCGAAGGTGAGCAGGAGGTTCCCTCGCGCCGGAGGCGCCGTGTCACACCACGAGGGACAACGCGCCGCACGAACCAGCACGCTGCACGACCAACACACACTTCGACCTATACCCCCTTCAAGATGTTTATGATAATTAAACGAGCCGAAGGCGAGCCGGAGGTTCCCTCGCGCCGGAGGTGCCGTGTCACACCACGAGGGACAACGCTCCGCACGAACCAGCACGCTGCACAACCAACACACACTTCGACCTATGCCCCCCTTCAAGATGTTTATGAAAATTAAAAGAGCCGAAGGCGAGCAGGAGGTTCCCTCGCGCCGGAGGCGCCGTGTCACACCACGACGGACAACGCGCCGCACGAACCAGCACGCTGCACGACCAACACACACTTCGACATATGCCCCCCTTCAAGATGTTTATGAAAATTAAACGAGCCGAAGGTGAGCAGGAGGTTCCCTCGCGCCGGAGGCGCCGTGTCACACCATGAGGGACAACGCGCCGCACGAACCAGCACGCTGCACGACCAACACACACTTCGACCTATACCCCCTTCAAGATGTTTATGATAATTAAACGAGCCAAAGGCGAGCCGGAGGTTCCCTCGCGCCGGAGGTGCCGTGTCACACCACGACGGACAACGCTCCGCACGAACCAGCACGCTGCACAACCAACACACACTTCGACCTATGCCCCCCTTCAAGATGTTTATGAAAATTAAACGAGCCGAAGGCGAGCAGGAGGTTCCCTCGCGCCGGAGGCGCCGTGTCACACCACGACGGACAACGCGCCGCACGAACCAGCATGCTGCACGACCAACACACACTTCGACCTATGCCCCCCCTTCAAGATGTTTATGAAAATTAAATGAGCCGAAGGCGAGCAGGAGGTTCCCTCGCGCCGGAGGCGCCATGTCACACCACGACGGATAACGCGCCGCACGAACCAGCACGCTGCACGACCAACACACACTTCCACCTATGCCCCCCTTCAAGATGTTTATGAAAATTAAACGAGCCGAAGGCGAGCAGGAGGTTCACTCGCGCCGGAGGCGCCGTGTCACAACACGACGGACAACGCGCCACACGAACCAAGACGCTGCACGACCAACACACACTTCGACCTATGCCCCCCTTCAAGATGTTTACGAAAATTAAACGAGCCGGAGGCGAGCAGGAGATTCCCTCGCGCCGGAGGCGCCGTGTCACACCACGAGGGACAACGCGCCGCACGAACCAGCACGCTGCACGACCAACACACACTTCGACCTATGCCCCCCTTCAAGATGTTTGTGAAAATTAAACGAGCCGAAGGCGAGCAGGAGGTTCCCTCGCGCCGGAGGCGCCGTGCCACACCACGACGGACAATGCGCCGCACGAACCAACACACTGCATGACCAACCTACACTTCGACCTATGCCCCCCTTCAAGATGTTTACGAAAATTAAACGAGCCGGAGGCGAGCAGGAGATTCCCTCGCGCCGGAGGCGCCGTGTCACACCACGAGGGACAACGCGCCGCACGAACCAGCACGCTGCACGACCAACACACACTTCGACCTATGCCCCCCTTCAAGATGTTTGTGAAAATTAAACGAGCCGAAGGCGAGCAGGAGGTTCCCTCGCGCCGGAGGTGCCGTGCCACACCACGACGGACAATGCGCCGCACGAACCAACACACTGCATGACCAACCTACACTTCGACCTATGCCCCCCCTTTAAGATGTTTATGAAAATTAAACGAGCCGAAGGCGAGCAGGAGATTTCCTCGCGCCGGAGGTGCCGTGTCACACCACGACGGACAACGCGCCGCGCGAACCAGCACGCTGCACGACCAACACACACTTCGACATATGCCCCCGTTCAAGATGTTTATGAAAATTAAACGATCCGAAGGCAAGCAGGAGGTTCCCTCGCGCCGGAGGCGCCGTGTCACACCACGAGGGACAACGCGCCGCACGAACCAGCACGCTGCACGACCAACACACACTTCGACCTATGCCCCCAAGATGTTTGTGAAAATTAAACGAGCCGAAGGCGAGCAGGAGGTTCCCTCGCGCCGGAGGCGCCGTGTCACACCACGAGGGACAACGCGCCGCACGAACCAGCACGCTGCACGACCAACACACACTTCGACCCATGCCCCCCTTCAAGATGTTTATGATAATTAAACGAGCCGAAGGCGAGCCGGAGATTCCCTCGTGCCAGAGGCGCCGTGTCACACCACGACGGACAACGCTCCGCACGAACCAGCACGCTGCACCACCAACACACACTTCGACCTATGCCCCCCTTCAAGATGTTTATGAAAATTAAACGAGCCGAAGGAGAGCAGGAGGTTCCCTCACGCCGGAGGCGCCGTGTCACACCACGAGGGACAACGCGCCGCACGAACCAGCACGCTGCACGACCAACACACACTTCGACCTATGCCCCCCATCAAGATGTTTATGAAAATTAAACGAGCCGAAGGCGAGCAGGAGGTTCCCTCGCGCCGGAGGCGCCGTGTCACACCACGACGGACAACGAGCCGCACGAACCAGAACGCTGCACGACCAACACACACTTCGACCTATGCCCCCCCTACAAGATGTTTATGAAAATTAAACGAGCCGAAGGCGAGCAGGAGGTTCCTTCGCGCCGGAGGCGCCATGTCACACCACGACGGATAACGCGCCGCACGAACCAGCACGCTGCACGACCAACACACACTTCCACCTATGCCCCCCTTCAAGATGTTTATGAAAATTAAACGAGCCGAAGGCGAGCAGGAGGTTCACTCGCGCCGGAGGCGCCGTGTCACAACACGACGGACAACGCGCCACACGAACCAAGACGCTGCACGACCAACACACACTTCGACCTATGCCCCCCTTCAAGATGTTTACGAAAATTAAACGAGCCGGAGGCGAGCAGGAGATTCCCTCGCGCCGGAGGCGCCGTGTCACACCACGAGGGACAACGCGCCGCACGAAGCAGCACGCTGCACGACCAACACACACTTCGACCTATGCCCCCCTTCAAGATGTTTGTGAAAATTAAACGAGCCGAAGGCGAGCAGGAGGTTCCCTCGCGCCGGAGGCGCCGTGCCACACCACGACGGACAATGCGCCGCACGAACCAACACACTGCATGACCAACCTACACTTCGACCTATGCCCCCCCTTTAAGATGTTTATGAAAATTAAACGAGCCGAAGGCGAGCAGGAGATTTCCTCGCGCCGGAGGTGCCGTGTCACACCACGACGGACAACGCGCAGCGCGAACCAGCACGCTGCACGACCAACACACACTTCGACATATGCCCCCGTTCAAGATGTTTAATAAAATTAAACGAGCCGAAGGCAAGCAGGAGGTTCCCTCGCGCTGGAGGCGCCGTGTCACACCACGAGGGACAACGCGCCGGACGAACCAGCACGCTGCACGACCAACACACACTTCGACCTATGCCCCCTTCAAGATGTTTGTGAAAATTAAACGAGCCGAAGGCGAGCAGGAGGTTCCCTCGCGCCGGAGGCGCCGTGTCACACCACGAGGGACAACGCGCCGCACGAACCAGCACGCTGCACGACCAACACACACTTCGACCCATGCCCCCCTTCAAGATGTTTATGATAATTAAACGAGCCGAAGGCGAGCCGGAGGTTCCCTCGTGCCGGAGGCGCCGTGTCACACCACGACGGACAACGCTCCGCACGAACCAGCACGCTGCACCACCAACACACACTTCGACCTATGCCGCCCTTCAAGATGTTTATGAAAATTAAACGAGCCGAAGGAGAGCAGGAGGTTCCCTCACGCCGGAGGCGCCGTGTCACACCACGAGGGACCACGCGCCGCACGAACCAGCACGCTGCACGACCAACACACACTTCGACCTATGCCCCCCATCAAGATGTTTATGAAAATTAAACGAGCCGAAGGCGAGCAGGAGGTTCCCTCGCGCCGGAGGCGCCGTGTCACACCACGACGGACAACGAGCCGCACGAACCAGAACGCTGCACGACCAACACACACTTCGACCTATGCCCCCCCTTCAAGATGTTTATGAAAATTAAACGAGCCGAAGGCGAGCAGGAGGTTCCCTCGCGCCGGAGGCGCCATGCCACACCACGACGGATAACGCGCCGCACGAACCAGCACGCTGCACGACCAACACACACTTCCACCTATTCCCCCCTTCAAGATGTTTATGAAAATTAAACGAGCCGAAGGCGAGCAGGAGGTTCACTCGCGCCGGAGGCGCCGTGTCACAACACGACGGACAACGCGCCACACGAACCAAGACGCTGCACGACCAACACACACTTCGACCTATGCCCCCCTTCAAGATGTTTACGAAAATTAAACGAGCCGGAGGCGAGCAGGAGATTCCCTCGCGCCGGAGGCGCCGTGTCACACCACGAGGGAAAACGCGCCGCACGAACCAGCACGCTGCACGACCAACACACACTTCGACCTATGCCCCCCTTCAAGATGTTTGTGAAAATTAAACGAGCCGAAGGCGAGCAGGAGGTTCCCTCGCGCCGGAGGCGCCGTGCCACACCACGACGGACAATGCGCCGCACGAACCAACACACTGCATGACCAACCTACACTTCGACCTATGCCCCCCCTTTAAGATGTTTATGAAAATTAAACGAGCCGAAGGCGAGCAGGAGATTTCCTCGCGCCGGAGGTGCCGTGTCACACCACGACGGACAACGCGCCGCGCGAACCAGCACGCTGCACGACCAACACACACTTCGACATATGCCCCCGTTCAAGATGTTTGTGAAAATTAAACGAGCCGAAGGCGAGCAGGAGGTTCCCTCGCGCCGGAGGCGCCGTGTCACACCACGAGGGACAACGCGCCGCACGAACCAGCACGCTGCACGTCCAACACACACTTCGACCCATGCCCCCCTTCAAGATGTTTATGATAATTAAACGAGCCGAAGGCGAGCCGGAGGTTCCCTCGTGCCGGAGGCGCCGTGTCACACCACGACGGACAACGCTCCGCACGAACCAGCACGCTGCACCACCAACACACACTTCGACCTATGCCCCCCTTCAAGATGTTTATGAAAATTAAACGAGCCGAAGGAGAGCAGGAGGTTCCCTCACGCCGGAGGCGCCGTGTCACACCACGAGGGACAACGCGCCGCACGAACCAGCACGCTGCACGACCAACACACACTTCGACCTATGCCCCCCATCAAGATGTTTATGAAAATTAAACGAGCCGAAGGCGAGCAGGAGGTTCCCTCGCGCCGGAGGCGCCGTGTCACACCACGACGGACAACGAGCCGCACGAACCAGAACGCTGCACGACCAACACACACTTCGACCTATGCCCCCCCTTCAAGATGTTTATGAAAATTAAACAAGCCAAAGGCGAGCAGGAGGTTCCCTCCCGCCGGAGGCACCATGTCATACCACGAGGGACAACGCGCCGCACGAACCAGCACGCTGCACCACCAACACACACTTCGACCTATGCCCCCTTCAAGATGTTTGTGAAAATTAAACGAGCCGAAGGCGAGCAGGAGGTTCCCTCGCGCCGGAGGCGCCGTGTCACACCACGACGGACAACGCGCCGCACGAACCAACACACTGCACGACCAACACACACTTCGACCTATGCCCCCCCCCTTTAAGATGTTTATGAAAATTAAACGAGCCGAAGGCGAGCAGGAGATTCCCTCGCGCCGGAGGCGCTGTGTCACACCACGACGGACAACGAGCCGCACGAACCAGAACGCTGCACGACCAACACACACTTCGACCTATGCCCCCCTTCAAGATGTTTATGAAAATTAAACAATCCGAAGGCGAGCAGGAGGTTCCCTCGCGCCGGAGGCACCATGTCATACCACGAGGGAAAACGCGCCGCACGAACCAGCACGCTGCACGACCAACACACACTTCGACCTATGCCCCCCCTTCAAGATGTTTATGAAAATTAAACAAGCCAAAGGCGAGCAGGAGGTTCCCTCCCGCCGGAGGCACCATGTCATACCACGAGGGACAACGCGCCGCACGAACCAGCACGCTGCACGACCAACACACACTTCGACCTATGCCCCCCTTCAAGATGTTTATGAAAATTAAACGAGCCGAATGCGAGCAGGAAGTTCCCTCGCGCCGGAGGCGCCGTGTCACACCACGACGGACAACGAGCCGCACGAACCAGAACGCTGCACGACCAACACACACTTCGACCTATGCCCCCCTTCAAGATGTTTATGAAAATTAAACAATCCGAAGGCGAGCAGGAGGTTCCCTCGCGCCGGAGGCACCATGTCATACCACGAGGGAAAACGCGCCGCACGAACCAGCACGCTGCACGACCAACACACACTTCGACCTATGCCCCCCGTCAAGATGTTTATGAAAATTAAACGAGCCGAAGGCGAGCAGGAGGTTCCCTCGCGCCGGAGGCGCCGTGTCACACCACGAGGGACAACGCGCCGCACGAACCAGCACGCTGCACGACCAACACACACTTCGACCTATGACCCCCTTTAAGATGTTTATGATAATTAAACGAGCCGAAGGCGAGCCGGAGGTTCCCTCGCGCCGGAGGCGCCGTGTCACACCACGACGGACAACGCTCCGCACGAACCATCACGCTGCACAACCAACACACACTTCGACCTATGCCCCCCTTCAAGATGTTTATGAAAATTAAACGAGCCGAAGGCGAGCAGGAGATTCCCTCGCGCCGGAGGCGCCGTGTCACACCACGAGGGACAACGCGCCGCACGAACCAGCACGCTGCACGACCAACACACACTTCGACCTATGCCCCCCTCAAGATGTTTGTGAAAATTAAACGAGCCGAAGGCGAGCAGGAGGTTCCCTCGCGCCGGAGGCGCCGTGTCACACCACGACGGACAACGCGCCGCACGAACCAACACACTGCATGACCAACCTACACTTCGACCTATGCCCCACCTTTAAGATGTTTATGAAAATTAAACGAGCCGAAGGCGAGCAGGAGATTTCCTCGCGCTGGAGGCGCCGTGTCACACCACGACGGACAACGCGCCACGCGTACCAGCACGCTGCACGACAACACAATCTTCGACATATGCCCCCCATCAAGATGTTTATGAAAATTAAACGAGCCGAAGGCGAGCAGGAGGTTCCCTCGCGCCGGAGGCGCCGTATCACACCACGAGGGACAACGCGCCGCACGTACCAGCACGCTGTACGACCAACACACACTTCGACCTATGCCCCCCTTCAAGATGTTTATGATAATTAAACGAGCCGAAGGCGAGCCGGAGGTTCCCTCGCGCCGGAGGCACCGTGTCACACCACGACGGACAACGCTCCGAACGAACCAGCACGCTGCACAACCAACACACACTTCGACCTATGCCCCCCTTCAAGATGTTTATGAAAATTAAACGAGCCGAAGGCGAGCAGGAGGTTCCCTCGCGCCGGAGGCGCCGTGTCACACCACGAGGGACAACGCGCCGCACGAACCAGCACGCTGCACGACCAACACACACTTCGACCTATGACCCCCTTTAAGATGTTAATGATAATTAAACGAGCCGAAGGCGAGCCGGAGGTTCCCTCGCGCCGGAGGCGCCGTGTCACACCACGACGGACAACGCTCCGCACGAACCATCACGCTGCACAACCAACACACACTTCGACCTATGCCCCCCTTCAAGATGTTTATGAAAATTAAACGAGCAGAAGGCGAGCAGGAGATTCCCTCGCGCCGGAGGCGCCGTGTCACACCACGAGGGACAACGCGCCGCACGAACCAGCACGCTGCACGACCAACACACACTTCGACCTATGCCCCCCCTCAAGATGTTTGTGAAAATTAAACGAGCCGAAGGCGAGCAGGAGGTTCCCTCGCGCCGGAGGCGCCGTGTCACACCACGACGGACAACGCACCGCACGAACCAACACACTGCATGACCAACCTACACTTCGACCTATGCCCCACCTTTAAGATGTTTATGAAAATTAAACGAGCCGAATGCGAGCAGGAGATTTCCTCGCGCTGGAGGCGCCGTGTCACACCACGACGGACAACGCGCCACGCGTACCAGCACGCTGCACGACCAACACACACTTCGACATATGCCCCCCATCAAGATGTTTATGAAAATTAAACGAGCCGAAGGCGAGCAGGAGGTTCCCTCGCGCCGGAGGCGCCGTGTCACACCACGACGGACAACGCGCCGCACGAACCAGCACGCTGCACGACCAACACACACTTCGACCTATGCCCCCCCTTCAAGATGTTTATGAAAATTAAACGAGCCGAAGGCGAGCAGGAGGTTCCCTCGCGCCGGAGGCGCCGTGTCACACCACGACGGACAACGCGCCGCACGAACCAGCATGCTGCACGACCTACACACACTTCGACCTATGCCCCCCCTTCAAGATGTTTATGAAAATTAAACGAGCCGAAGGCGAGCAGGAGGTTCCCTCGCGCCGGAGGCGCCGTGTCACACCACGAGGGACAACGCGCCGCACGAACCAGCACGCTGCACGACCAACACACACTTCGACCTATGACCCCCTTTAAGATGTTAATGATAATTAAACGAGCCGAAGGCGAGCCGGAGGTTCCCTCGCGCCGGAGGCGCCGTGTCACACCACGACGGACAACGCTCCGCACGAACCATCACGCTGCACAACCAACACACACTTCGACCTATGCCCCCCTTCAAGATGTTTATGAAAATTAAACGAGCCGAAGGCGAGCAGGAGATTTCCTCGCGCTGGAGGCGCCGTGTCACACCACGACGGACAACGCGCCACGCGTACCAGCACGCTGCACGACCAACACACACTTCGACATATGCCCCCCATCAAGATGTTTATGAAAATTAAACGAGCCGAAGGCGAGCAGGAGGTTCCCTCGCGCCGGAGGCGCCGTGTCACACCACGACGGACAACGCGCCGCACGAACCAGCATGCTGCACGACCTACACACACTTCGACCTATGCCCCCCCTTCAAGATGTTTATGAAAATTAAACGAGCCGAAGGCGAGCAGGAGGTTCCCTCGCGCCGGAGGCGCCATGTCACACCACGACGGACAACGCGCCGCACGAACCAGCACGCTGCACGACCAACACACACTTCGACCTATGCCCCCCTTCAAGATGTTTATGAAAATTAAACGAGCCGAAGGCGAGCAGGAGGTTCACTCGCGCCGGAGGCGCCGTGTCACACCACGACGGACAACGCTCCGCACGAACCAGCACGCTGCACAACCAACACACACTTCGACCTATGCCCCCCTTCAAGATGTTTATGAAAATTAAACGAGCCGAAGGCGAGCAGGAGATTCCCTCGCGCCGGAGGCGCCGTGTCACACCACGAGGGACAACGCGCCGCACGAACCAGCACGCTGCACGACCAACACACACTTCGACCTATGCCCCCCTTCAAGATGTTTGTGAAAATTAAACGAGCCGAAGGCGAGCAGGAGGTTCCCTCGCGCCGGAGGCGCCGTGTCACACCACGACGGACAACGCGCCGCACGAACCAACACACTGCATGACCAACCTACACTTCGACCTATGCACCACCATTAAGATGTTTAAGAAAATTAAACGAGCCGAAGGCGAGCAGGAGATTTCCTCGCGCCGGAGGCGCCGTGTCACACCACGACGGACAACGCGCCGCGCGTACCAGCACGCTGCACGACCAACACACACTTCGACATATGCCCCCCATCAAGATGTTTATGAAAATTAAACGAGCCGAAGGCGAGCAGGAGGTTCCCTCGCGCCGGAGGCGCCGTGTCACACCACGACGGACAACGCGCCGCGCGTACCAGCACGCTGCACGACCAACACACACTTCGACATATGCCCCCCATCAAGATGTTTATGAAAATTAAACGAGCCGAAGGCGAGCAGGATGTTCCCTCGCGCCGGAGGCGCCGTGTCACACCACGACGGACAACGCGCCGCACGAACCAACACACTGCATGACCAACCTACACTTCGACCTATGCCCCACCTTTAAGATGTTTAAGAAAATTAAACGAGCCGAAGGCGAGCAGGAGATTTCCTCGCGCCGGAGGCGCCGTGTCACACCACGACGGACAACGCGCCGCGCGTACCAGCACGCTGCACGACCAACACACACTTCGACATATGCCCCCCATCAAGATGTTTATGAAAATTAAACGAGCCGAAGGCGAGCAGGATGTTCCCTCGCGCCGGAGGCGCCGTGTCACACCACGACGGACAACGCGCCGCACGAACCAGCACGCTGCACGACCAACACACACTTCGACCTATGCCCCCCCTTCAAGATGTTTGTGAAAATTAAAAGAGCCGAAGGCGAGCAGGAGATTCCCTCGCGCCGGAGGCGCCGTGTCACACCACGAGGGACAACGCGCCGCACGAACCAGCACGCTGCACGACCAACACACACTTCGACCTATGCCCCCCTTCAAGATGTTTGTGAAAATTAAACGAGCCGAAGGCGAGCAGGAGGTTCCCTCGCGCCGGAGGCGCCGTGTCACACCACGACGGACAACGCGCCGCACGAACCAACACACTGCATGACCAACCTACACTTCGACCTATGCCCCACCTTTAAGATGTTTAAGAAAATTAAACGAGCCGAAGGCGAGCAGGAGATTTCCTCGCGCCGGAGGCGCTGTGTCACACCACGACGGACAACGCGCCGCGCGTACCAGCACGCTGCACGACCAACACACACTTCGACATATGCCCCCCATCAAGATGTTTATGAAAATTAAACGAGCCGAAGGCGAGCAGGATGTTCCCTCGCGCCGGAGGCGCCGTGTCACACCACGACGGACAACGCGCCACCCGAACCAGCACGCTGTACGACCAACACACACTTCGACCTATGCCCCCCTTCAAGATGTTTATGATAATTAAACGAGCCGAAGGCGAGCCGGAGGTTCCCTCGCGCCGGAGGCGCCGTGTCACACCACGACGGACAACGCTCCGAACGAACCAGCACGCTGCACAACCAACACACACTTCGACCTATGCCCCCCTTCAAAATGTTTATGAAAATTAAACGAGCCGAAGGCGAGCAGGAGGTTCCCTCGCGCCGGAGGCGCCGTGTCACACCACGACGGACAACGCGCCGCACGAACCAGCATGCTGCACGACCTACACACACTTCGACCTATGCCCCCCCTTCAAGATGTTTGTGAAAATTAAAAGAGCCGAAGGCGAGCAGGAGGTTCCCTCGCGCCGGAGTCGCCGTGTCACACCACGAGGGACAACGCGCCGCACGAACCAGCACGCTGCACGACCAACACACACTTCGACCTATGCCCCCCTTCAAGATGTTTGTGAAAATTAAACGAGCCGAAGGCGAGCAGGAGGTTCCCTCGCGCCGGAGGCGCCGTGTCACACCACGACGGACAACGCGCCGCACGAACCAACACACTGCATGACCAACCTACACTTCGACCTATGCCCCACCTTTAAGATGTTTAAGAAAATTAAACGAGCCGAAGGCGAGCAGGAGATTTCCTCGCGCCGGAGGCGCCGTGTCACACCACGACGGACAACGCGCCGCGCGTACCAGCACGCTGCACGACCAACACACACTTCGACATATGCCCCCCATCAAGATGTTTATGAAAATTAAACGAGCCGAAGGCGAGCAGGATGTTCCCTCGCGCCGGAGGCGCCGTGTCACACCACGACGGACAACGCGCCGCCCGAACCAGCACGCTGTACGACCAACACACACTTCGACCTATGCCCCCCTTCAAGATGTTTATGATAATTAAACGAGCCGAAGGCGAGCCGGTGGTTCCCTCGCGCCGGAGGCGCCGTGTCACACCACGACGGACAACGCTCCGAACGAACCAGCACGCTGCACAACCAACACACACTTCGACCTATGCCCCCCTTCAAAATGTTTATGAAAATTAAACGAGCCGAAGGCGAGCAGGAGGTTCCCTCGCGCTGGAGGCGCCGTGTCACACCACGACGGACAACGCGCCGCACGAACCAGCATGCTGCACGACCTACACACACTTCGACCTATGCCCCCCCTTCAAGATGTTTATGAAAATTAAACGAGCCGAAGGCGAGCAGGAGGTTCCCTCGCGCCGGAGGCGCCATGTCACACCACGACGGACAACGCGCCGCACGAACCAGCACGCTGCACGACCAACACACACTTCGACCTATGCCCCCCTTCAAGATGTTTATGAAAATTAAACGAGCCGAAGGCGAGCAGGAGGTTCACTCGCGCCTGAGTCGCCGTGTCACACCACGACGGACAACGCTCCGCACGAACCAGCACGCTGCACAACCAACACACACTTCGACCTATGCCCCCCTTCAAGATGTTTATGAAAATTAAACGAGCCGAAGGCGAGCAGGAGATTCCCTCGCGCCGGAGGCGCCGTGTCACACCACGAGGGACAACGCGCCGCACGAACCAGCACGCTGCACGACCAACACACACTTCGACCTATGCCCCCCTTCAAGATGTTTGTGAAAATTAAACAAGCCGAAGGCGAGCAGGAGGTTCCCTCGCGCCGGAGGCGCCGTGTCACACCACGACGGACAACGCGCCGCACGAACCAACACACTGCATGACCAACCTACACTTCGACCTATGCCCCCCCTTTAAGATGTTTATGAAAATTAAACGAGCCGAAGGCGAGCAGGAGATTTGCTCGCGCCGGAGGCGCCGTGTCACACCACGACGGACAACGCGCCGCACGAACCAGCAGGCTGCACGACCAACACACACTTCGACATATGCCCCCCATCAAGATGTTTATGAAAATTAAACGAGCCGAAGGCGAGCAGGAGGTTCCCTCGCGCCGGAGGCGCCATGTCACACCACGACGGACAACGCGCCGCACGAACCAGCACGCTGCACGACCAACACACACTTCGACCTATGCCCCCTTCAAGATGTTTATGAAAATTAAACGAGCCGAAGGCGAGCAGGAGGTTCCCTCGCGCCGGAGGCGCCGTGTCACACCACGACGGACAACGCGCCGCACGAACCAGCATGCTGCACGACCTACACACACTTCGACCTATGCCCCCCCTTCAAGATGTTTATGAAAATTAAACGAGCCGAAGGCGAGCAGGAGGTTCCCTCGCGCCGGAGGCGCCATGTCACACCACGACGGACAACGCGCCGCACGAACCAGCACGCTGCACGACCAACACACACTTCGACCTATGCCCCCCTTCAAGATGTTTATGAAAATTAAACGAGCCGAAGGCGAGCAGGAGGTTCACTCGCGCCTGAGTCGCCGTGTCACACCACGACGGACAACGCTCCGCACGAACCAGCACGCTGCACAACCAACACACACTTCGACCTATGCCCCCCTTCAAGATGTTTATGAAAATTAAACGAGCCGAAGGCGAGCAGGAGATTCCCTCGCGCCGGAGGCGCCGTGTCACACCACGAGGGACAACGCGCCGCACGAACCAGCACGCTGCACGACCAACACACACTTCGACCTATGCCCCCCTTCAAGATGTTTGTGAAAATTAAACAAGCCGAAGGCGAGCAGGAGGTTCCCTCGCGCCGGAGGCGCCGTGTCACACCACGACGGACAACGCGCCGCACGAACCAACACACTGCATGACCAACCTACACTTCGACCTATGCCCCCCCTTTAAGATGTTTATGAAAATTAAACGAGCCGAAGGCGAGCAGGAGATTTCCTCGCGCCGGAGGCGCCGTGTCACACCACGACGGACAACGCGCCGCACGAACCAGCAGGCTGCACGACCAACACACACTTCGACATATGCCCCCCATCAAGATGTTTATGAAAATTAAACGAGCCGAAGGCGAGCAGGAGGTTCCCTCGCGCCGGAGGCGCCATGTCACACCACGACGGACAACGCGCCGCACGAACCAGCACGCTGCACGACCAACACACACTTCGACCTATGCCCCCCTTCAAGATGTTTATGAAAATTAAACGAGCCGAAGGCGAGCAGGAGGTTCACTCGCGCCGGAGGCGCCGTGTCACACCACGACGGACAACGCGCCACACGAACCAAGACGCTGCACGACCAACACACACTTCGACCTATGCCCCCCCTTCAAGATGTTTACGAAAATTAAACGAGCCGAAGGCGAGCAGGAGGTTCCCTCGCGACGGAGGCGCCGTGTCGCACCACGAGGGACAACGCGCCGGACGAACCGGCACGCTGCACGACGAACACACACTTCGACCTATGCCCCCTTCAAGATGTTTGTGAAAATTAAACGAGCCGAAGGCGAGCAGGAGGTTCCCTCGCGCCGGAGGCGCCGTGTCACACCACGAGGGACAACGCGCCGCACGAACCATCACGCTGCACGACCAACACACACTTCGACCTATGCCCCCCTTCAAGATGTTTATGATAATTAAACGAGCCGAAGGCGAGCCGGAGGTTCCCTCGTGCCGGAGGGGCCGTGTCACACCACGACGGACAACGCTCCGCACGAACCAGCACGCTGCACAACCAACACACACTTCGACCTATGCCCCCCTTCAAGATGTTTATGAAAATTAAACGAGCCGAAGGAGAGCAGGAGGTTCCCTCACGCCGGAGGCGCCGTGTCACACCACGAGGGACAACGCGCCGCACGAACCAGCATGCTGCACGACCAACACACACTTCGACCTATGCCCCCCTTCAAGATGTTTACGAAAATTAAATGAGCCGAAGGTGAGCAGGAGGTTCCCTCGCGCCGGAGGCGCCGTGTCCCACCACGACGGACAACGAGCCGCACGAACCCGAACGCTGCACAACCAACACACACTTCGACCTATGCCCCCCCCCTTCAAGATGTTTATGAAAATTAAACAAGCCGAAGGCGAGCAGGAGGTTCCCTCGCGCCGGAGGCACCATGTCATACCACGAGGGACAACGCGCCGCACGAACCTGCACGCTGCACGACCAACACACACTTCGACCTATGCCCCCCTTCAAGATGTTTGTGAAAATTAAACGAGCCGAAGGCGAGCAGGAGGTTCCCTCGCGCCGGAGGCGCCGTGTCACACCACGACGGACAACGCGCCGCACGAACCAACACACTGCACGACCAACACACAGTTCGACCTATGCCCCCCCCTTTAAGATGTTTATGAAAATTAAACGAGCCGAAGGCGAGCAGGAGGTTCCCTCGCGCCGGAGGCGCCGTGTCACACCACGACGGACAACGCGCCGCGCGAACCAGCACGCTGCACGACCAACACACACTTCAACATATGCCCCCCTTCAAGATGTTTATGAAAATTAAACGAGCCGAAGGCGAGAAGGAGGTTCACTCATGCCGGAGGCGCCGTGTAACACCACGACGGACAACGCGCCACACGAACCAAGACGCTGCACGACCAACACACACTTCGACCTATGCCCCCCCTTTAAGATGTTTATGAAAATTAAACGAGCCGAAGGCGAGCAGGAGACTCCCTCGTGCCGGAGGCGCCGTGTCACACCACAACGGACAACGCGCCGCGCGAACCAGCACGCTGCACGACCAACACACACTTCGACCTATGCCCCCCTTCAAGATGTTTATGAAAATTAAACGAGTCGAAGGAGAGCAGGAGGTTCCCTCACGCCGGAGGCGCCGTGTCACACCACGAGGGACAACGCGCCGCACGAACCAGCATGCTGCACGACCAACACACACTTCGACCTATGCCTCCCTTCAAGATGTTTACGAAAATTAAATGAGCCGAAGGTGAGCAGGAGGTTCCCTCGCCCCGGAGGCGCCGTGTCCCACCACGACGGACAACGAGCCGCACGAACCCGAACGCTGCACGACCAACACACACTTCGACCTATGCCCCCCCTTCAAGATGTTTATGAAAATTAAACAAGCCGAAGGCGAGCAGGAGGTTCCCTCGCGCCGGAGGCACCATGTCATACCACGAGGGACAACGCGCCGCACGAACCAGCACGCTGCACGACCAACACACACTTCGACCTATGCCCCCCTTCAAGATGTTTGTGAAAATTAAACGAGCCGAAGGCGAGCAGGAGGTTCCCTCGCGCCGGAGGCGCCGTGTCACACCACGACGGACAACGCGCCGTACGAACCAACACACTGCACGACCAACACACAGTTCGACCTATGCCCCCCCCTTTAAGATGTTTATGAAAATTAAACGAGCCGAAGGCGAGCAGGAGGTTCCCTCGCGCCGGAGGCGCCGTGTCACACCACGACGGACAACGCGCCGCGCGAACCAGCACGCTGCACGACCAACACACACTTCAACATATGCCCCCCTTCAAGATGTTTATGAAAATTAAACGAGCCGAAGGCGAGAAGGAGGTTCACTCATGCCGGAGGCGCCGTGTAACACCACGACGGACAACGCGCCACACGAACCAAGACGCTGCACGACCAACACACACTTCGACCTATGCCCCCCCTTTAAGATGTTTATGAAAATTAAACGAGCCGAAGGCGAGCAGGAGACTCCCTCGTGCCGGAGGCGCCGTGTCACACCACAACGGACAACGCGCCGCGCGAACCAGCACGCTGCACGACCAACACACACTTCGACCTATGCCCCCCTTCAAGATGTTTATGAAAATTAAACGAGTCGAAGGAGAGCAGGAGGTTCCCTCACGCCGGAGGCGCCATGTCACACCACGAGGGACAACGCGCCGCACGAACCAGCACGTTTCACGACCAACACACACTTCGACCTATGCCCCCCCTTCAAGATGTTTTTGAAAATTAAACGAGCCGAAGGCGAGCAGTAGGTTCCCTCGCGCCGGAGGCGCCGTGTCACACCACGAGGGACAACGCGCCGCACGAACCAGCACGCTGCACGACCAACACACACTTCGACCTATGCCCCCCCTTCAAGATGTTTATGAAAATTAAACGAGCCGAAGGCGAGCAGGAGGTTCACTCGCGCCAGAGGCGCCGTGTCACACCACGACGGACTACGCGCCACACGAACCAAGACGCTGCACGACCAACACACACTTCGACCTATGCCCCCCTTCAAGATGTTTACGAAAATTAAACGAGCCGAAGGCGAGCAGGAGGTTCCCTCGCGCCGGAGGCGCCGTGTCACACCACGAGGGACAATGCGCCGCACGAACCAGCACGCTGCACGACGAACACACACTTCGACCTATGCCCCCTTCAAGATGTTTGTGAAAATTAAACGAGCTGAAGGCGAGCAGGAGGTTCCCTCGCGCCGGAGGCGCCGTGTCACACCACGAGGGAGAACGCGCCGCACGAACCATCACGCTGCACGACCAACACACACTTCGACCTATGCCCCCCTTCAAGATGTTTATGATAATTAAACGAGCCGAAGGCGAGCCGGAGGTTCCCTCGTGCCGGAGGGGCCGTGTCACACCACGACGGACAACGCTCCGCACGAACCAGCACGCTGCACAACCAACACACACTTCGACCTATGCCCCCCTTCAAGATGTTTATGAAAATTAAACAAGCCGAAGGAGAGCAGGAGGTTCCCTCACGCCGGAGGCGCCGTGTCACACCACGAGGGACAACGCGCCGCACGAACCAGCATGCTGCACGACCAACACACACTTCGACCTATGCCCCCCTTCAAGATGTTTATGAAAATTAAACGAGCCGAAGGCGAGCAGGAGGTTCCCTCGCGCCGGAGGCGCCGTGTCACACCACGAGGGGCAACGCGCCGCACGAACCAGCACGCTGCACGACCAACACACACTTCGACCTATGCCCCCCTTCAAGATGTTTGTGAAAATTAAACGAGCCGAAGGCGAGCAGGAGGTTCCCTCGCGCCGGAGGCTCCGTGTCACACCACGATGGACAACGCGCCGCACGAACCAACACACTGCACGACCAACACACAGTTCGACCTATGCCCCCCCTTTAAGATGTTTATGAAAATTAAATGAGCCGAAGGCGAGCAGGAGGTTCCCTCGCGCCGGAGGCGCCGTGTCACACCACGACGGACAACGCGCTGCGCGAACCAGCACGCTGCACGACCAACACACACTTCGACATATGCCCCCCTTCAAGATGTTTATGAAAATTAAACGAGCCGAAGGCGAGCAGGAGGTTCACTCACGCCGGAGGCGCCGTGTAACACCACGACGGACAACGCGCCACACGAACCAAGACGCTGCACGACCAACACACACTTCGACCTATGCCCCCCCTTTAAGATGTTTATGAAAATTAAACGAGCCGAAGGCGAGCAGGAGATTCCCTCGCGCCGGAGGCGCCGTGTCACACCACGACGGACAACGCGCCGCGCGAACCAGCACGCTGCACGACCAACACACACTTCGACCTATGCCCCCCTTCAAGATGTTTATGAAAATTAAACGAGCCGAAGGAGAGCAGGAGGTTCCCTCACGCCGGAGGCGCCGTGTCACACCACGAGGGACAACGCGCCGCACGAACCAGCACGCTGCACGACCAACACACACTTCGACCTATGCCCCCCCTTCAAGATGTTTATGAAAATTAAACGAGCCGAAGGCGAGCAGGAGGTTCCCTCGCGCCGGAGGCGCCGTGTCACAGCACGACGGACAACGAGCCGCACGAACCAGAACGCTGCATGACCAACACACACTTCGACCTATGCCCCCCCTTCAAGATGTTTATGAAAATTAAACAAGCCGAAGGCGAGCAGGAGGTTCCCTCGCGCCGGAGGCACCATGTCACACCACGACGGACAACGCTCCGCACGAACCAGCACGCTGCACGACCAACACACACTTCGACCTATGCCCCCCCTTCAAGATGTTTATGAAAATTAAACGAGCCGAAGGCGAGCAGGAGGTTCCCTCGCGCCGGAGGCGCCGTGTCACACCACGACGGACAACGAGCCGCACGAACCAGAACGCTGCACGACCAACACACACTTCGACCTATGCCCCCCTTCAAGATGTTTATGAAAATTAAACGAGCCGAAGGCGAGCAGGAGGTTCCCTCGCGCCGGAGGCGCCGTGTCACACCACGACGGACAACGAGCCGCACGAACCAGAATGCTGCACGACCAACACACACTTCGACCTATGCCCCCCTTCAAGATGTTTATGAAAATTAAACGAGCCGAAGGTGAGCAGGAGGTTCCCTCGCGCCGGAGGCGCCGTGTCACACCACGACGGACAACGAGCCGCACGAACCCGAACGCTGCACGACCAACACACACTTCGACCTATGCCCCCCCTTCAAGATGTTTATGAAAATTAAACAAGCCGAAGGCGAGCAGGAGGTTCCCTCGCGCCGGAGGCACCATGTCATACCACGAGGGACAACGCGCCGCACGAACCAGCACGCTGCACGACCAACACACACTTCGACCTATGCCCCCCTTCAAGATGTTTGTGAAAATTAAACGAGCCGAAGGCGAGCAGGAGGTTCCCTCGCGCCGGAGGCGCCGTGTCACACCACGACGGACAACGCGCCGCACGAACCAACACACTGCACGACCAACACACAGTTCGACCTATGCCCCCCCCCTTTAAGATGTTTATGAAAATTAAACGAGCCGAAGGCGAGCAGGAGGTTCCCTCGCGCCGGAGGCGCCGTGTCACACCACGACGGACAACGCGCCGCGCGAACCAGCACGCTGCACGACCAACACACACTTCGACATATGCCCCCTTTAAGATGTTTATGATAATTAAACGAGCCGAAGGCGAGCCGCAGGTTCCCTCACGCCGGAGGCGCCGTGTCACACCACGACGGACAACGCTCCGCACGAACCAGCACGCTGCACAACCAACACACACTTCGAACTATGCCCCCCTTCAAGATGTTTATGAAAATTAAACGAGCCGAAGGAGAGCAGGAGGTTCCCTCACGCCGGAGGCGCCGTGTCACACCACGAGGGACAACGCGCCGCACGAACCAGCACGCTGCACGACCAACACACACTTCGACCTAAGCCCCCCCTTTAAGATGTTTATGAAAAGTAAACGAGCCGAAGGCGAGCAGGAGGTTCCCTCGCGCCGAAGGCGCCGTGTCACACCACGACAGACAACGAGCCGCACGAACCAGAACGCTGCACGACCAACACACACTTCGACCTGTGCCCCCCCTTTAAGATGTTTACGAAAATTAAACGAGCCGAAGGCGAGCAGGAGATTCCCTCGCGCTGGAGGCGCCGTGTCAAACCACGACGGACAACGCGCCGCGCGAACCAGCACGCTGCACGACCAACACACACTTCGACCTATGCCCCCCTTCAAGATGTTTCTGAAAATTGAACGAGCCGAAGGCGAGCAGGAGGTTCCCTCGCGCCGGAGGCGCCGTGTCACACCACGACGGACAGCGCGCCGCACGAACCAACACACTGCACGACCAACACACACTTCGACCTATGCCCCCCCCCTTTAAGATGTTTATGAAAATTAAACGAGCCGAAGGCGAGCAGGAGATTCCCTCGCGCCGGAGGCGCCGTGTCACACCACGACGGACAACGCGCCGCACGAACCAACACACTGCACGACCAACACACACTTCGACCTATGCCCCCCCCTTTAAGATGTTTATGAAAGTTAAACAAGCCGAAGGCGAGCAGGAGGTTCCCTCGCGCCGGAGGCACCATGTCACACCACGACGGACAACGCTCCGCACGAACCAGCACGCTGCACGACCAACACACACTTCGACCTATGCCCCCCCTTCAAGATGTTTATCAAAATTAAACGAGCCGAAGGCGAGCAGGAGGTTCCCTCGCGCCGGAGGCGCCGTGTCACACCACGACGGACAACGGGCCGCACGAACCAGAACGCTGCACGACCAACACACACTTCGACCTATGCCCCCCTTCAAGATGTTTATGAAAATTAAACGAGCCGAAGGTGAGCAGGAGGTTCCCTCGCGCCGGAGGCGCCGTGTCACACCACGACGGACAACGAGCCGCACGAACCCGAACGCTACACGACCAACACACACTTCGACCTATGCCCCCCCCCTTCAAGATGTTTATGAAAATTAAACAAGCCGAAGGCGAGCAGGAGGTTCCCTCGCGCCGGAGGCACCATGTCATACCACGAGGGACAACGCGCCGCACGAACCAGCACGCTGCACGACCAACACACACTTCGACCTATGCCCCCCTTCAAGATGTTTGTGAAAATTAAACGAGCCGAAGGCGAGCAGGAGGTTCCCTCGCGCCGGAGGCGCCGTGTCACACCACGACGGACAACGCGCCGCACGAACCAACACACTGCACGACCAACACACAGTTCGACCTATGCCCCCCCTTTAAGATGTTTATGAAAATTAAACGAGCCGAAGGCGAGCAGGAGGTTCCCTCGCGCCGGAGGCGCCGTGTCACACCACGACGGACAACGCGCCGCGCGAACCAGCACGCTGCACGACCAACACACACTTCGACATATGCCCCCTTTAAGATGTTTATGATAATTAAACGAGCCGAAGGCGAGCCGGAGGTTCCCTCACGCCGGAGGCGCCGTGTCACACCACGACGGACAACGCTCCGCACGAACCAGCACGCTGCACAACCAACACACACTTCGAACTATGCCCCCCTTCAAGATGTTTATGAAAATTAAACGAGCCGAAGGAGAGCAGGAGGTTCCCTCACGCCGGAGGCGCCGTGTCACACCACGAGGGACAACGCGCCGCACGAACCAGCACGCTGCACGACCAACACACACTTCGACCTATGCCCCCCCTTTAAGATGTTTATGAAAATTAAACGAGCCGAAGGCGAGCAGGAGGTTCCCTCGCGCCGGAGGCGCCGTGTCACACCACGACAGACAACGAGCCGCACGAACCAGAACGCTGCACGACCAACACACACTTCGACCTATGCCCCCCTTCAAGATGTTTGTGAAAATTAAACGAGCCGAAGGCGAGCAGGAGGTTCCCTCGCGCCGGAGGCGCCGTGTCACACCACGACGGACAACGCGCCGCACGAACCAACACACTGCACGACCAACACACACTTCGACCTATGCCCCCCCCTTTAAGATGTTTATGAAAATTAAACGAGCCGAAGGCGAGCAGGAGATTCCCTCGCGCCGGAGGCGCCGTGTCACACCACGACGGACAACGCGCCGCGCGAACCAGCACGCTGGACGACCAACACACACTTCGACATATGCCCCCCTTCAAGATGTTTATGAAAATTAAACGAGCCGAAGGCGAGCAGGAGGTTCACTCGCGCCGGAGGCGCCGTGTAACACCACGACGGACAACGCGCCACACGAACCAAGACGCTGCACGACCAACACACACTTCGACCTATGCCCCCCCTTTAAGATGTTTACGAAAATTAAACGAGCCGAAGGCGAGCAGGAGATTCCCTCGCGCTGGAGGCGCCGTGTCAAACCACGACGGACAACGCGCCGCGCGAACCAGCACGCTGCACGACCAACACACACTTCGACCTATGCCCCCCTTCAAGATGTTTCTGAAAATTGAATGAGCCGAAGGCGAGCAGGAGGTTCCCTCGCGCCGGAGGCGCCGTGTCACACCACGACGGACAGCGCGCCGCACGAACCAACACACTGCACGACCAACACACACTTCGACCTATGCCCCCCCCTTTAAGATGTTTATGAAAATTAAACGAGCCGAAGGTGAGCAGGAGATTCCCTCGCGCCAGAGGCGCCGTGTCACACCACGGCGGACAACGCGCCGCGCGAACCAGCATGCTGCACGACCAACACACACTTCGACATATGCCCCCCTTCAAGATGTTTATGAAAATTAAATGAGCCGAAAGCGAGCAGGAGGTTCCCTCGCGCCGGAGGCGCCGTGTCACACCACGAGGGACAACGCGCCGCACGAACCAGCACGCTGCACGACCAACACACACTTCGACATATGCCCCCTTTAAGATGTTTATGATAATTAAACGAGCCGAAGGCGAGCCGGAGGTTCCCTCACGCCGGAGGCGCCGTGTCACACCTCGACGGACAACGCGCCGCGCGAACCAGCACGCCGCACGACCAACACACACTTCGACCTATGCCCCCCTTCAAGATGTTTATGAAAATTAAACGAGCCGAAGGAGAGCAGGAGGTTCCCTCGCGCCGGAGGCGCCGTGTCACACCACGAGGGACAACGCGCCGCACGAACCAGCACGCTGCACGACCAACACACACTTCGACCTATGCCCCCCCTTCAAGATGTTTATGAAAATTAAACGAGCCGAAGGCGAGCAGGAGGTTCCCTCGCGCCGGAGGCGCCGTGTCACACCACGACGGACAACGAGCCGCACGAACCAGAACGCTGCATGACCAACACACACTTCGACCTATGCCCCCCCTTCAAGATGTTTATGAAAATTAAACAAGCCGAAGGCGAGCAGGAGGTTCCCTCGCGCCGGAGGCACCATGTCACACCACGACGGACAACGCTCCGCACGAACCAGCACGCTGCACGACCAACACACACTTCGACCTATGCCCCCCCTTCAAGATGTTTATGAAAATTAAACGAGACGAAGGCGAGCAGGAGGTTCCCTCGTGCCGGAGGCGCCGTGTCACACCACGACGGACAACGAGCCGCACGAACCAGAACGCTGCACGACCAACACACACTTCGACCTATGCCCCCCTTCAAGATGTTTGTGAAAATTAAACGAGCCGAAGGCGAGCAGGAGGTTCCCTCGCACCGGAGGCGCCGTGTCACACCAAGACGGACAACGCGCCGCACGAACCAACACACTGCACGACCAACACACACTTCGACCTATGCCCCCCCCTTTAAGATGTTTATGAAAATTAAACAAGCCGAAAGCGAGCAGGAGGTTCCCTCGCGCCGGAGGCACCATGTCACACCACGACGGACAACGCTCCGCACGAACCAGCACGCTGCACGACCAACACACACTTCGACCTATGCCCCCCCTTCAAGATGTTTATGAAAATTAAACGAGCCGAAGGCGAGCAGGAGGTTCCCTCGCGCCGGAGGCGCCGTGTCACACCACGACGGACAACGGGCCGCACGAACCAGAACGCTGCACGACCAACACACACTTTGACCTATGCCCCCCTTCAAGATGTTTATGAAAATTAAACGAGCCGAAGGCGAGCAGGAGGTTCCCTCGCGCCGGAGGCGCCGTGACACACCACGACGGACAACGAGCCGCACGAACCAGAATGCTGCACGAGCAACACACACTTCGACCTATGCCCCCCTTCAAGATGTTTATGAAAATTAAACGAGCCGAAGGTGAGCAGGAGGTTCCCTCGCGCCGGAGGCGCCGTGTCACACCACGACGGACAACGAGCCGCACGAACCCGAACGCTACACGACCAACACACACTTCGACCTATGCCCCCCCCCTTCAAGATGTTTATGAAAATTAAACAAGCCGAAGGCGAGCAGGAGGTTCCCTCGCGCCGGAGGCACCATGTCATACCACGAGGGACAACGCGCCGCACGAACCAGCACGCTGCACGACCAACACACACTTCGACCTATGCCCCCCTTCAAGATGTTTGTGAAAATTAAACGAGCCGAAGGCGAGCAGGAGGTTCCCTCGCGCCGGAGGCGCCGTGTCACACCACGACGGACAACGCGCCGCACGAACCAACACACTGCACGACCAACACACAGTTCGACCTATGCCCCCCCCTTTAAGATGTTTATGAAAATTAAACGAGCCGAAGGCGAGCAGGAGGTTCCCTCGCGCCGGAGGCGCCGTGTCACACCACGACGGACAACGCGCCGCGCGAACCAGCACGCTGCACGACCAACACACACTTCGACATATGCCCCCTTTAAGATGTTTATGATAATTAAACGAGCCGAAGGCGAGCCGGAGGTTCCCTCACGCCGGAGGCGCCGTGTCACACCACGACGGACAACGCTCCGCACGAACCAGCACGCTGCCCAACCAACACACACTTCGAACTATGCCCCCCTTCAAGATGTTTATGAAAATTAAACGAGCCGAAGGAGAGCAGGAGGTTCCCTCACGCCGGAGGCGCCGTGTCACACCACGAGGGACAACGCGCCGCACGAACCAGCACGCTGCACGACCAACACACACTTCGACCTATGCCCCCCCTTTAAGATGTTTATGAAAATTAAACGAGCCGAAGGCGAGCAGGAGGTTCCCTCGCGCCAGAGGCGCCGTGTCACACCACGACAGACAACGAGCCGCACGAACCAGAACGCTGCACGACCAACACACACTTCGACCTATGCCCCCCTTCAAGATGTTTATGAAAATTAAACAAGCCGAAGGCGAGCAGGAGGTTCCCTCGCGCCGGAGGCACCATGTCACACCACGAGGGACAACGCGCCGCACGAACCAGCACGCTGCACGACCAACACACACTTCGACCTATGCCCCCCTTCAAGATGTTTGTGAAAATTAAACGAGCCGAAGGCGAGCAGGAGGTTCCCTCGCGCCGGAGGCACCATGTCACACCACGAGGGACAACGCGCCGCACGAACCAGCACGCTGCACGACCAACACACACTTCGACATATGCCCCCCTTCAAGATGTTTATGAAAATTAAACGAGCCGAAGGCGAGCAGGAGGTTCACTCGCGCCGGAGGCGCCGTGTAACACCACGACGGACAACGCGCCACACGAACCAAGACGCTGCACGACCAACACACACTTCGACCTATGCCCCCCCTTTAAGATGTTTACGAAAATTAAACGAGCCGAAGAAGAGCAGGAGATTCCCTCACGCCGGAGGCGCCGTGTCAAACCACGACGGACAACGCGCCGCGCGAACCAGCACGCTGCACGACCAACACACACTTCGACCTATGCCCCCCTTCAAGATGTTTCTGAAAATTGAACGAGCCGAAGGCGAGCAGGAGGTTCCCTCGCGCCGGAGGCGCCGTGTCACACCACGACGGACAGCGCGCCGCACGAACCAACACACTGCACGACCAACACACACTTCGACCTATGCCCCCCCCTTTAAGATGTTTATGAAAATTAAACGAGCCGAAGGTGAGCAGGAGATTCCCTCGCGCCAGAGGCGCCGTGTCACACCACGGCGGACAACGCGCCGCGCGAACCAGCACGCTGCACGACCAACACACACTTCGACATATGCCCCCCTTCAAGATGTTTATGAAAATTAAACGAGCCGAAAGCGAGCAGGAGGTTCCCTCGCGCCAGAGGCGCCGTGTCACACCACGAGGGACAACGCGCCGCACGAACCAGCACGCTGCACGACCAACACACACTTCGACATATGCCCCCTTTAAGATGTTTATGATAATTAAACGAGCCGAAGGCGAGCCGGAGGTTCCCTCACGCCGGAGGCGCCGTGTCACACCACGAAGGACAACGCGCCGCGCGAACCAGCACGCTGCACGACCAACACACACTTCGACCTATGCGCCCCTTCAAGATGTTTATGAAAATTAAACGAGCCGAAGGAGAGCAGGAGGTTCCCTTACGCCGGAGGCGCCGTGTCACACCACGAGGGACAACGCGCCGCACGAACCAGCACGCTGCACGACCAACACACACTTCGACCTATGCCCCCCCTTCAAGATGTTTATGAAAATTAAACGAGCCGAAGGCGAGCAGGAGGTTCCCTCGCGCCGGAGGCGCCGTGTCACACCACGACGGACAACGAGCCGCACGAACCAGAACGCTGCATGACCAACACACACTTCGACCTATGCCCCCCCTTCAAGATGTTTATGAAAATTAAACAAGCCGAAGGCGAGCAGGAGGTTCCCTCGCGCCGGAGGCACCATGTCACACCACGACGGACAACGCTCCGCACGAACCAGCACGCTGCACGACCAACACACACTTCGACCTATGCCCCCCCTTCAAGATGTTTATGAAAATTAAACGAGCCGAAGGCGAGCAGGAGGTTCCCTCGTGCCGGAGGCGCCGTGTCACACCACGACGGACAACGAGCCGCACGAACCAGAACGCTGCACGACCAACACACACTTCGACCTATACCCCCCTTCAAGATGTTTATGAAAATTAAACGAGCCGAAGGCGAGCAGGAGGTTCCCTCGCGCCGGAGGCACCGTGTCACACCACGACGGACAACGAGCCGCACGAACCAGAATGCTGCACGACCAACACACACTTCGACCTATGCCCCCCTTCAAGATGTTTATGAAAATTAAACAAGCCGAAGGCGAGCAGGAGGTTCCATCGCGCCGGAGGCACCATGTCATACCACGAGGGACAACGCGCCGCACGAACCAGCACGCTGCACGACCAACACACACTTCGACCTATGCCCCCCTTCAAGATGTTTGTGAAAATTAAACGAGCCGAAGGCGAGCAGGAGGTTCCCTCGCGCCGGAGGCGCCGTGTCACACCACGACGGACAACGCGCCGCACGAACCAACACACTGCACGACCAACACACACTTCGACATATGCCCCCCTTCAAGATGTTTATGAAAATTAAACGAGCCGAAAGCGAGCAGGAGGTTCCCTCGTGCCAGAGGCGCCGTGTCACACCACGAGGGACAACGCGCCGCACGAACCAGCACGCTGCACGACCAACACACACTTCGACATATGCCCCCTTTAAGATGTTTATGATAATTAAACGAGCCGAAGGCGAGCCGGAGGTTCCCTCACGCCGGAGGCGCCGTGTCACACCACGACGGACAACGCGCCGCGCGAACCAGCACGCTGCACGACCAACACACACTTCGACCTATGCGCCCCTTCAAGATGTTTATGAAAATTAAACGAGCCGAAGGAGAGCAGGAGGTTCCCTTACGCCGGAGGCGCCGTGTCACACCACGAGGGACAACGCGCCGCACGAACCAGCACGCTGCACGACCAACACACACTTCGACCTATGCCCCCCCTTCAAGATGTTTATGAAAATTAAACGAGCCGAAGGCGAGCAGGAGGTTCCCTCGCGCCGGAGGCGCCGTGTCACACCACGACGGACAACGAGCCGCACGAACCAGAACGCTGCATGACCAACACACACTTCGACCTATGCCCCCCCTTCAAGATGTTTATGAAAATTAAACAAGCCGAAGGCGAGCAGGAGGTTCCCTCGCGCCGGAGGCACCATGTCACACCACGACGGACAACGCTCCGCACGAACCAGCACGCTGCACGACCAACACACACTTCGACCTATGCCCCCCCTTCAAGATGTTTATGAAAATTAAACGAGCCGAAGGCGAGCAGGAGGTTCCCTCGTGCCGGAGGCGCCGTGTCACACCACGACGGACAACGAGCCGCACGAACCAGAACGCTGCACGACCAACACACACTTCGACCTATACCCCCCTTCAAGATGTTTATGAAAATTAAACGAGCCGAAGGCGAGCAGGAGGTTCCCTCGCGCCGGAGGCACCGTGTCACACCACGACGGACAACGAGCCGCACGAACCAGAATGCTGCACGACCAACACACACTTCGACCTATGCCCCCCTTCAAGATGTTTATGAAAATTAAACAAGCCGAAGGCGAGCAGGAGGTTCCATCGCGCCGGAGGCACCATGTCATACCACGAGGGACAACGCGCCGCACGAACCAGCACGCTGCACGACCAACACACACTTCGACCTATGCCCCCCTTCAAGATGTTTGTGAAAATTAAACGAGCCGAAGGCGAGCAGGAGGTTCCCTCGCGCCGGAGGCGCCGTGTCACACCACGACGGACAACGCGCCGCACGAACCAACACACTGCACGACCAACACACACTTCGACCTATGCCCCCCCCCTTTAAGATGTTTATGAAAATTAAACGAGCCGAAGGCGAGCAGGAGATTCCCTCGCGCCGGAGGCGCCGTGTCACACCAGGACGGACAACGCGCCACACGAACCAAGACGCTGCACGACCAACACACACTTCGACCTATGCCCCCCCCTTTAAGATGTTTACGAAAATTAAACGAGCCGAAGGCGAGCAGGAGATTCCCTCGTGCCGGAGGCGCCGTGTCAAACCACGACGGACAACGCGCCGCGCGAACCAGCACGCTGCACGACCAACACACACTTCGACATATGCCCCCCTTCAAGATGTTTATGAAAATTAAACGAGCCGAAGGCGAGCAGGAGGTTCCCTCGCGCCAGAGGCGCCGTGTCACACCACGAGGGACAACGCGCCGCACGAACCAGCACGCTGCACGACCAACACACACTTCGACATATGCCCCCTTTAAGATGTTTATGATAATTAAACGAGCCGAAGGCGAGCCGGAGGTTCCCTCATGCCGGAGGCGCTGTGTCACACCACGACGGACAACGCTCCGCACGAACCAGCACGCTGCACAACCAACACACACTTCGAACTATGCCCCCCTTCAAGATGTTTATGAAAATTAAACAAGCCGAAGGCGAGCAGGAGGTTCCCTCGCGCCGGAGGCACCATGTCACACCACGAGGGACAACGCGCCGCACGAACCGGCACGCTGCAAGACCAACACACACTTCTACCTATGCCCCCCTTCAAGATGTTTGTGAAAATTAAACGAGCCGAAGGCGAGCAGGAGGTTCCCTCGCGCCGGAGGCGCCGTGTCACACCACGACGGACAACGCGCCGCACGAACCAACACACTGCACGACCAACACACACTTCGACCTATGCCCCCCCCCTTTAAGATGTTTATGAAAATTAAACGAGCCGAAGGCGAGCAGGAGATTCCCTCGCGCCGGAGGCGCCGTGTCACACCACGACGGACAACGCGCCGCGCGAACCAGCACGCTGCACGACCAACACACACTTCGACATATGCCCCCCTTCAAGATGTTTATGAAAATTAAACGAGCCGAAGGCGAGCAGGAGGTTCACTCGCGCCGGAGGCGCCGTGTAACACCACGACGGACAACGCGCCACACGAACCAAGACGCTGCACGACCAACACACACTTCGACCTATGCCCCCCCTTTAAGATGTTTACGAAAATTAAACGAGCCGAAGGCGAGCAGAAGATTCCCTCGCGCCGGAGGCGCCGTGGGAAACCACGACGGACAACGCGCCGCGCGAACCAGCACGCTGCACGACCAACACACACTTCGACCTATGCCCCCCTTCAAGATGTTTCTGAAAATTGAACGAGCCGAAGGCGAGCAGGAGGTTCCCTCGCGCCGGAGGCGCCGTGTCACACCACGACGGACAGCGCGCCGCACGAACCAACACACTGCACGACAAACACACACTTCGACCTATGCCCCCCCTTTAAGATGTTTATGAAAATTAAACGAGCCGAAGGTGAGCAGGAGATTCCCTCGCGCCAGAGGCGCCGTGTCACACCACGGCGGACAACGCGCCGCGCGAACCAGCACGCTGCACGACCAACACACACTTCGACATATGCCCCCCTTCAAGATGTTTATGAAAATTAAACGAGCCGAAGGCGAGCAGGAGGTTCCCTCGCGCCGGAGGCGCCGTGTCACACCACGAGGGACAACGCGCCGCACGAACCAGCACGCTGCACGACCAACACACACTTCGACATATGCCCCCTTTAAGATGTTTATGATAATTAAACGAGCCGAAGGCGAGCCGGAGGTTCCCTCACGCCGGAGGCGCCGTGTCACACCACGACGGACAACGCTCCGCACGAACCAGCACGCTGCACAACCAACACACACTTCGACCTATGCCCCCCTTCAAGATGTTTATGAAAATTAAACGAGCCGAAGGAGAGCAGGAGGTTCCCTCACGCCGGAGGCGCCGTGTCACACCACGAGGGACAACGCGCCGCACGAACCAGCACGCTGCACGACCAACACACACTTCGACCTATGCCCCCCCTTTAAGATGTTTATGAAAATTAAACGAGCCGAAGGCGAGCAGGAGGTTCCCTCGCGCCGGAGGCGCCGTGTCACACCACGACGGACAACGAGCCGCACGAACCAGAACGCTGCACGACCAACACACACTTCGACCTATGCCCCCCTTCAAGATGTTTATGAAAATTAAACAAGCCGAAGGCGAGCAGGAGGTTCCCTCGCGCCGGAGGCACCATGTCACACCACGAGGGACAACGCGCCGCACGAACCAGCACGCTGCACGACCAACACACACTTCGACCTATGCCCCCCTTCAAGATGTTTGTGAAAATTAAACGAGCCGAAGGCGAGCAGGAGGTTCCCTCGCGCCGGAGGCGCCGTGTCACACCACGACGGACAACGCGCCGCACGAACCAACACACTGCACGACCAACACACACTTCGACCTATGCCCCCCCCCTTTAAGATGTTTATGAAAATTAAACGAGCCGAAGGCGAGCAGGAGATTCCCTCGCGCCGGAGGCGCCGTGTCACACCACGACGGACAACGCGTCGCGGGAACCAGCACGCTGCACGACCAACACACACTTCGACATATGCCCCCCTTCAAGATGTTTATGAAAATTAAACGAGCCGAAGGCGAGCAGGAGGTTCCCTCGCGCCGGAGGCGCCGTGTCACACCACGAGGGACAACGCGCCGCACGAACCAGCACGCTGCACGACCAACACACACTTCGACCTATGCCCCCCTTTAAGATGTTTATGATAATTAAACGAGCCGAATGCGAGCCGGAGGTTCCCTCGCGTCGGAGGCGCCGTGTCACACCACGACGGACAACGCTCCGCACGAACTAGCATGCTGCACAACCAACACACACTTCGACCTATGCCCCCCTTCAAGATGTTTATGAAAATTAAACGAGCCGAAGGAGAGCAGGAGGTTCCCTCACGCCGGAGGCGCCGTGTCACACCACGAGGGACAACGCGCCGCCCGAACCAGCACGCTGCACGACCAACACACACTTCAACCTATGCCCCCCCTTCAAGATGTTTATGAAAATTAAACGAGCCGAAGGCGAGCAGGAGGTTCCCTCGCGCCGGAGGCGCCGTGTCACACCACGACGGACAATGCGCCGCACGAACCAGAACGCTGCACGACCAACACACACTTCGACCTATGCCCCCCTTCAATATAGTTATGAAAATTAAACGAGCCGAAGGCGTGCAGGAGGTTCCCTCGCGCCAGAGGCGCCATGTCACACCACGAGGGACAACGCGCCGCACGAACCAGCACGCTGCACGACCAACACACACTTCGACCTATGCCCCCCTTCAAGATGTTTGTGAAAATTAAACGAGCCGAAGGCGAGCAGGAGGTTCCCTCGCGCCGGAGGCGCCGTGTCACACCACGACGGACAATGCGCCGCACGAACCAACACACTGCATGACCAACCTACACTTCGTCCTATGCCCCCCCTTTAAGATGTTTATGAAAATTAAACGAGCCGAAGGCGAGCAGGAGATTCCCTCGCGCCGGAGGCGCCGTGTCACACCACGACGGACAACGCGCCGCGCGAACTAGCACGCTGCACGACCAACACATACTTCGACATATGGCCCCCTTCAAGATGTTTATGAAAATTAAACGAGCCGAAGGCGAGCAGGAGGTTCCCTCGCGCCGGAGGCGCCGTGTCACACCACGAGGGACAACGCGCCGCACGAACCAGCACGCTGCATGACCAACACACACTTCGACCTATGCCCCCCTTCAAGATGTTTATGATAATTAAACGAGCCGAAGGCGAGCCGGAGGTTCCCTCGCGCCGGAGGCGCCGTGTCACACCACGACGGACAACGCTCCGCACTAACCAGCACGCTGCACAACCAACACACACTTCGACCTATGCCCCCCCTTCAAGATGTTTATGAAAATTAAACGAGCCGAAGGCGAGCAGGAGGTTCCCTCGCGCCGGAGGCGCCGTGTCACACCACGACGGACAATGCGCCGCACGAACCAGAACGCTGCACGACCAACACACACTTCGACCTATGCCCCCCCTTCAATATAGTTATGAAAATTAAACGAGTCGAAGGCGTGCAGGAGGTTCCCTCGCGCCGGAGGCGCCATGTCACACCACGAGGGACAACGCGCCGCACGAACCAGCACGCTGCACGACCAACACACACTTCGACCTATGCCCCCCTTCAAGATGTTTGTGAAAATTAAACGAGCCGAAGGCGAGCAGGAGGTTCCCTCGCGCCGGAGGCGCCGTGTCACACCACGACGGACAACGCGCCGCACGAACCAACACACTGCATGACCAACCTACACTTCGACCTATGCCCCCCCTTTAAGATGTTTATGAAAATTAAACGAACCGAAGGCGAGCAGGAGATTTCCTCGCGCCGGAGGCGCCGTGTCACACCACGACGGACAACGCACCGCGCGAACCAGCACGCTGCACGACCAACACACACTTCGACATATGCCCCCATTCAAGATGTTTATGAAAATTAAACGAGCCGAAGGCGAGCAGGAGGTTCCCTCGCGCCGGAGGCGCCGTGTCACACCACGAGGGACAACGCGCCGCCCGAACCAGCACGCTGCATGACCAACACACACTTCGACCTATGCCCCCCTTCAAGATGTTTATGATAATTAAACGAGCCGAAGGCGAGCCGGAGGTTCCCTCGCGCCGGAGGCGCCGTGTCACACCACGACGGACAACGCTCCGCACTAACCAGCACGCTGCACAACCAACACACACTTCGACCTATGCCCCCCTTCAAGATGTTTATGAAAATTAAACGCGCCGAAAGTGAGCAGGAGGTTCCCTCACGCCGGAGGCGCCGTGTCACACCACGAGGGACAATGCGCCGCACGAACCAGAACGCTGCACGACCAACACACACTTCGACCTATGCCCCCCTTCAAGATGTTTATGAAAATTAAACGAGCCGAAGGCGAGCAGGAGGTTCCCTCGCGCCGGAGGTGCCGTGTCACACCACGAGGGACAACGCGCCGCACGAACCAGCACGCTGCACGACCAACCCACATTTCGACCTATGCCCCCCTTCAAGATGTTTATGATAATTAAACGAGCCGAAGGCGAGCCGGAGGTTCCCTCGCGCCGGAGGCGCCGTGTCACACCACGACGGACAACGCTCCGCACGAACCAGCACGCTCCACAACCAACACACACTTCGACCTATGCCCCCCTTCAAGATGTTTATGAAAATTAAACGCGCCGAAGGCGAGCAGGAGGTTCCCTCACGCCGGAGGCACCGTGTCACACCACGAGGGACAACGCGCCGCACGAACCAGCACGCTGCACGACCAACACACACTTCGACCTATGCCCCCCTTCAAGATGTTTGTGAAAATTATACGAGCCGAACGCGAGCAGGAGGTTCCCTCGCGCCGGAGGCGCCGTGTCACACCACGACGGACAACGCGCCGCACGAACCAACACACTGCATGACCAACCTACACTTCGACCTATGCCCCCCCCCCTTTAAGATGTTTGTGAAAATTAAACGAGCCGAAGGCGAGCAGGAGATTCTCTCGCGCCGGAGGAGCTGTGTCACACCACGACGGACAACGCGCCGCGCGAACCAGCACGCTGCACGAACAACACTCACTTCGACTTATGCCCCCCTTCAAGATGTTTATGAAAATTAAACGAGCCGAAGGCGAGCAGGAGGTTCCCTCGCGCCGGAGGCGCCGTGTCACACCATGAGGGACAACGCGCCGCACGAACCAGCACGCTGCACGACCAACACACACTTCGACCTATGCCCCCCTTCAAGATGTTTATGTTAATTAAACGAGCCGAAGGCGAGCCGGAGGTTCCCTCGCGCCGGAGGCACCGTGTCACACCACGACGGACAACGCTCCGCACGAACCAGCACCCTGCACAACCAACACACACTTCGACCTATGCCCCCCTTCAAGATGTTTATGAAAATTAAACGCGCCGAAGGCGAGCAGGAGGTTCCCTCACGCCGGAGGCACCGTGTCACACCACGAGGGACAACGCGCCGCACGAACCAGCACGCTGCACGACCAACACACACTTCGACCTATGCCCCCCCTTCAAGATGTTTATGAAAATTAAACGAGCCGAAGGCGAGCAGGAGGTTCCCTCGCGCCGGAGGCGCCGTGTCACACCACGACGGACAACGCGCCGCACGAACCAGCACGGTGCATGACCAACACACACTTCGACCTATGCCCCCCCTTCAAGATGTTTATGAAAATTAAACGAGCCGAAGGCGAGCAGGAGGTTCCCTCGCGCCGGAGGCGCCCTGTCACACCACGACGGACAACGCGCTGCACGAACCAGCACGCTGCACGACCAACACACACTTCGACCCAAGCCCCCCTTCAAGATGTTTATGAAAATTAAACGAGCCGAAGGCGAGCAGGAGGTTCACTCGCGCCGGAGGGGCCGTGTCACACCACGACGGACAACGCGCCACACGAACCAAGACGCTGCACGACCAGCACGCACTTTGACCTATGCCCCCTTCAAGATGTTTATGAAAATTAAACGAGCCGAAGGTGAGCAGGAGATTCCCTCGCGCCGGAGGCGCCGTGTCACACCTCGAGGGACAACGTGCCGCACGAACCAGCACATTGCACGACCAACACACACTTCGACCTATGCTCCCCCTACAAGATGTTTATAAAAATTAAACGAGCCGAAGGCGAGCAGGAGGTTCCCTCACGGCGGAGGTGGCGTGTCACACCACGACGGACAACGCGCCGCACGAACCAGCACGCTGCACACACTTCGACCTATGCCCCCCTTCAAGATGTTTATTAATATTAAACGAGCCGAAGGTGAGCAGGAGGTTCCCTCGCGCCGAAGGCGCCGTGTCACACCACGAGGGACAACACGCCGCACGAACCAGCACGCTGCACGACCAACACACACTTCGACCTATGCCCCCCCTTCAAGATGTTTATGAAAATTAAACGAGCCAAAGGCGAGCAGGAGGTTCACTCGCGCCGGAGGGGCCGTGTCACACCACGACGGACAACGCGCCACACGAACCAAGACGCTGCACGACCAGTACACACTTCGACCTATGCCCCCTTCAAGATGTTTATGAAAATTAAACGAGCCGAAGGCGAGCAGGAGGTTCCCTCGCGCCGGAGGCATCATGTCACACCACGAGGGACAACGCGCCGCACGAACCAGCACGCTGCACGACCAACACACATTTCGACCTATGCCCCCCTTCAAGATGTTTGTGAAAATTAAACGAGCCGAACGCGAGCAGGAGGTTCCCTCGCGCCGGAGGCGCCGTGTCACACCACGACGGACAACGCGCCGCACGAACCAACACACTGCATGACCAACCTACACTTCGACCTATGCCCCCCCCTTTAAGATGTTTATGAAAATTAAACGAGCCGAAGGCGAGCAGGAGATTCTCTCGCGCCGGAGGAGCCGTGTCACACCACGACGGACAACGCGCCGCGCGAACCAGCACGCTGCACGACCAACACACACTTCGACTTATGCCCCCCTTCAAGATGTTTATGAAAATTAAACGAGCCGAAGGCGAGCAGGAGGTTCCCTCACGCCGGAGGCACCGTGTCACACCACGAGGGACAACGCGCCGCACGAACCAGCACGCTGCACGACCAACACACACTTCGACCTATGCCCCCCCTTCAAGATGTTTATGAAAATTAAACGAGCCGAAGGCGAGCAGGAGGTTCCCTCGCGCCGGAGGCGCCGTGTCACACCACGACGGACAACGCGCCGCACGAACCAGCACGGTGCATGACCAACACACACTTCGACCTATGCCCCCCCTTCAAGATGTTTATGAAAATTAAACGAGCCGAAGGCGAGCAGGAGGTTCCCTCGCGCCGGAGGCGCCCTGTCACACCACGACGGACAACGCGCTGCACGAACCAGCACGCTGCACGACCAACACACACTTCGACCTATGCCCCCCCTTCAAGATGTTTATGAAAATTAAACGAGCCAAAGGCGAGCAGGAGGTTCACTCGCGCCGGAGGGGCCGTGTCACACCACGACGGACAACGCGCCACACGAACCAAGACGCTGCACGACCAGTACACACTTCGACCTATGCCCCCTTCAAGATGTTTATGAAAATTAAACGAGCCGAAGGCGAGCAGGAGGTTCCCTCGCGCCGGAGGCATCATGTCACACCACGAGGGACAACGCGCCGCACGAACCAGCACGCTGCACGACCAACACACATTTCGACCTATGCCCCCCTTCAAGATGTTTGTGAAAATTAAACGAGCCGAACGCGAGCAGGAGGTTCCCTCGCGCCGGAGGCGCCGTGTCACACCACGACGGACAACGCGCCGCACGAACCAACACACTGCATGACCAACCTACACTTCGACCTATGCCCCCCCCTTTAAGATGTTTATGAAAATTAAACGAGCCGAAGGCGAGCAGGAGATTCTCTCGCGCCGGAGGAGCCGTGTCACACCACGACGGACAACGCGCCGCGCGAACCAGCACGCTGCACGACCAACACACACTTCGACTTATGCCCCCCTTCAAGATGTTTATGAAAATTAAACGAGCCGAAGGCGAGCAGGAGGTTCCCTCACGCCGGAGGCACCGTGTCACACCACGAGGGACAACGCGCCGCACGAACCAGCACGCTGCACGACCAACACACACTTCGACCTATGCCCCCCCTTCAAGATGTTTATGAAAATTAAACGAGCCAAAGGCGAGCAGGAGGTTCACTCGCGCCGGAGGGGCCGTGTCACACCACGACGGACAACGCGCCACACGAACCAAGACGCTGCACGACCAGTACACACTTCGACCTATGCCCCCTTCAAGATGTTTATGAAAATTAAACGAGCCGAAGGCGAGCAGGAGGTTCCCTCGCGCCGGAGGCATCATGTCACACCACGAGGGACAACGCGCCGCACGAACCAGCACGCTGCACGACCAACACACATTTCGACCTATGCCCCCCTTCAAGATGTTTGTGAAAATTAAACGAGCCGAACGCGAGCAGGAGGTTCCCTCGCGCCGGAGGCGCCGTGTCACACCACGACGGACAACGCGCCGCACGAACCAACACACTGCATGACCAACCTACACTTCGACCTATGCCCCCCCCTTTAAGATGTTTATGAAAATTAAACGAGCCGAAGGCGAGCAGGAGATTCTCTCGCGCCGGAGGAGCCGTGTCACACCACGACGGACAACGCGCCGCGCGAACCAGCACGCTGCACGACCAACACACACTTCGACTTATGCCCCCCTTCAAGATGTTTATGAAAATTAAACGAGCCGAAGGCGAGCAGGAGGTTCCCTCACGCCGGAGGCGCCGTGTCACACCACGAGGGACAACGCGCCGCACGAACCAGCACGCTGCACGACCAACACACACTTCGACCTATGCCCCCCCTTCAAGATGTTTATGAAAATTAAACGAGCCGAAGGCGAGCAGGAGGTTCCCTCGCGCCGGAGGCGCCGTGTCACACCACGACGGACAACGCGCCGCACGAAACAGCACGGTGCATGACCAACACACACTTCGACCTATGCCCCCCCTTCAAGATGTTTATGAAAATTAAACGAGCCGAAGGCGAGCAGGAGGTTCCCTCGCGCCGGAGGCGCCCTGTCACACCACGACGGACAACGCGCTGCACGAACCAGCACGCTGCACGACCAACACACACTTCGACCTATGCCCCCCCTTCAAGATGTTTATGAAAATTAAACGAGCCAAAGGCGAGCAGGAGGTTCACTCGCGCCGGAGGGGCCGTGTCACACCACGACGGACAACGCGCCACACGAACCAAGACGCTGCACGACCAGTACACACTTCGACCTATGCCCCCTTCAAGATGTTTATGAAAATTAAACGAGCCGAAGGCGAGCAGGAGGTTCCCTCGCGCCGGAGGCATCATGTCACACCACGAGGGACAACGCGCCGCACGAACCAGCACGCTGCACGACCAACACACATTTCGACCTATGCCCCCCTTCAAGATGTTTGTGAAAATTAAACGAGCCGAACGCGAGCAGGAGGTTCCCTCGCGCCGGAGGCGCCGTGTCACACCACGACGGACAACGCGCCGCACGAACCAACACACTGCATGACCAACCTACACTTCGACCTATGCCCCCCCTTTAAGATGTTTATGAAAATTAAACGAGCCGAAGGCGAGCAGGAGATTCTCTCGCGCCGGAGGAGCCGTGTCACACCACGACGGACAACGCGCCGCGCGAACCAGCACGCTGCACGACCAACACACACTTCGACTTATGCCCCCCTTCAAGATGTTTATGAAAATTAAACGAGCCGAAGGCGAGCAGGAGGTTCCCTCACGCCGGAGGCACCGTGTCACACCACGAGGGACAACGCGCCGCACGAACCAGCACGCTGCACGACCAACACACACTTCGACCTATGCCCCCCCTTCAAGATGTTTATGAAAATTAAACGAGCCGAAGGCGAGCAGGAGGTTCCCTCGCGCCGGAGGCGCCGTGTCACACCACGACGGACAACGCGCCGCACGAACCAGCACGGTGCATGACCAACACACACTTCGACCTATGCCCCCCCTTCAAGATGTTTATGAAAATTAAACGAGCCGAAGGCGAGCAGGAGGTTCCCTCGCGCCGGAGGCGCCCTGTCACACCACGACGGACAACGCGCTGCACGAACCAGCACGCTGCACGACCAACACACACTTCGACCCAAGCCCCCCTTCAAGATGTTTATGAAAATTAAACGAGCCGAAGGCGAGCAGGAGGTTCACTCGCGCCGGAGGGGCCGTGTCACACCACGACGGACAACGCGCCACACGAACCAAGACGCTGCACGACCAGCACGCACTTTGACCTATGCCCCCTTCAAGATGTTTATGAAAATTAAACGAGCCGAAGGTGAGCAGGAGATTCCCTCGCGCCGGAGGCGCCGTGTCACACCTCGAGGGACAACGTGCCGCACGAACCAACACATTGCACGACCAACACACACTTCGACCTATGCTCCCCCTACAAGATGTTTATAAAAATTAAACGAGCCGAAGGCGAGCAGGAGGTTCCCTCACGGCGGAGGTGGCGTGTCACACCACGACGGACAACGCGCCGCACGAACCAGCACGCTGCACACACTTCGACCTATGCCCCCCTTCAAGATGTTTATTAATATTAAACGAGCCGAAGGTGAGCAGGAGGTTCCCTCGCGCCGAAGGCGCCGTGTCACACCACGAGGGACAACACGCCGCACGAACCAGCACGCTGCACGACCAACACACACTTCGACCTATGCCCCCCCTTCAAGATGTTTATGAAAATTAAACGAGCCAAAGGCGAGCAGGAGGTTCACTCGCGCCGGAGGGGCCGTGTCACACCACGACGGACAACGCGCCACACGAACCAAGACGCTGCACGACCAGTACACACTTCGACCTATGCCCCCTTCAAGATGTTTATGAAAATTAAACGAGCCGAAGGCGAGCAGGAGGTTCCCTCGCGCCGGAGGCATCATGTCACACCACGAGGGACAACGCGCCGCACGAACCAGCACGCTGCACGACCAACACACATTTCGACCTATGCCCCCCTTCAAGATGTTTGTGAAAATTAAACGAGCCGAACGCGAGCAGGAGGTTCCCTCGCGCCGGAGGCGCCGTGTCACACCACGACGGACAACGCGCCGCACGAACCAACACACTGCATGACCAACCTACACTTCGACCTATGCCCCCCCCTTTAAGATGTTTATGAAAATTAAACGAGCCGAAGGCGAGCAGGAGATTCTCTCGCGCCGGAGGAGCCGTGTCACACCACGACGGACAACGCGCCGCGCGAACCAGCACGCTGCACGACCAACACACACTTCGACTTATGCCCCCCTTCAAGATGTTTATGAAAATTAAACGAGCCGAAGGCGAGCAGGAGGTTCCCTCGCGCCGGAGGCGCCGTGTCACACCATGAGGGACAACGCGCCGCACGAACCAGCACGCTGCACGACCAACACACACTTCGACCTATGCCCCCCTTCAAGATGTTTATGTTAATTAAACGAGCCGAAGGCGAGCCGGAGGTTCCCTCGCGCCGGAGGCACCGTGTCACACCACGACGGACAACGCTCCGCACGAACCAGCACGCTGCACAACCAACACACACTTCGACCTATGCCCCCCTTCAAGATGTTTATGAAAATTAAACGCGCCGAAGGCGAGCAGGAGGTTCCCTCACGCCGGAGGCACCGTGTCACACCACGAGGGACAACGCGCCGCACGAACCAGCACGCTGCACGACCAACACACACTTCGACCTATGCCCCCCCTTCAAGATGTTTATGAAAATTAAACGAGCCGAAGGCGAGCAGGAGGTTCCCTCGCGCAGGAGGCGCCGTGTCACACCACGACGGACAACGCGCCGCACGAACCAGCACGGTGCATGACCAACACACACTTCGACCTATGCCCCCCTTCAAGATGTTTATGAAAATTAAACGAGCCGAAGGCGAGCAGGAGGTTCCCACGCGCCGGAGGCGCCCTGTCACACCACGACGGACAACGCGCCGCACGAACCAGCACGCAGCACGACCAACACACACTTCGACCTAAGCCCCCCCTTCAAGATGTTTATGAAAATTAAACGAGCCGAAGGCGAGCAGGAGGTTCACTCGCGCCGGAGGGGCCGTGTCACACCACGACGGACAACGCGCCACACGAACCAAGACGCTGCACGACCAGCACACACTTTGACCTATGCCCCCTTCAAGATGTTTATGAAAATTAAACGAGCCGAAGGTGAGCAGGAGATTCCCTCGCGCCGGAGGCGCCGTGTCACACCTCGAGGGACAACGTGCCGCACGAACCAGCACATTGCACGACCAACACACACTTCGACCTATGCTCCCCCTACAAGATGTTTATAAAAATTAAATGAGCCGAAGGCGAGCAGGAGGTTCCCTCACGCCGGAGGTGGCGTGTCACACCACGACGGACAACGCGCCGCACGAACCAGCACGCTGCACACACTTCGACCTATGCCCCCCTTCAAGATGTTTATTAATATTAAACGAGCCGAAGGTGAGCAGGAGGTTCCCTCGCGCCGAAGGCGCCGTGTCACACCACGAGGGACAACACGCCGCACGAACCAGCACGCTGCACGACCAACACACACTTCGACCTATGCCCCCCCTTCAAGATGTTTATGAAAATTAAACGAGCCAAAGGCGAGCAGGAGGTTCCCTCGCGCCCGAGGCGCCATGTCACACCACGAGGGACAACGCGCCGCACGAACCAGCACGCTGCACGACCAACACACACTTCGACCTATGCCCCCCTTCAAGATGTTTGTGAAAATTAAACGAGCCGAACGCGAGCAGGAGGTTCCCTCGCGCCGGAGGCGCCGTGTCACACCACGACGGACAACCCGCCGCACGAACCAACACACTGCATGACCAACCTACACTTCGACCTATGCCCCCCCTTTAAGATGTTTATGAAAATTAAACGAGCCGAAGGCGAGCAGGAGATTCCCTCGCGCCGGAGGCGCCGTGTCACACCACGACGGACAACGCGCCGCGCGAACTAGCACGCTGCACGACCAACACATACTTCGACTTATGGCCCCCTTCAAGATGTTGATGAAAATTAAATGAGCCGAAGGCGAGCAGGAGGTTCCCTCGCGCCGGAGGCGCCGTGTCACACCACGAGGGACAACGCGCCGCACGAACCAGCACGCTGCAAGACCAACACACACTTCGACCTATGCCCCCCTTCAAGATGTTTATGATAATTAAACGAGCCGAAGGCGACCGGAGGTTCCCTCGCGCCGGAGGCGCCGTGTCACACCACGACGGACAACGCTCCGCACGAACCAGCACGCTGCACAACCAACACACACTTCGACCTATGCCCCCCTTCAAGATGTTTATGAAAATTAAACGCGCCGAAGGCGAGCAGGAGGTTCCCTCACGCCGGAGGCGCCGTGTCACACCACGAGGGACAACGCGCCGCACGAACCAGCACGCTGCACTACCAACACACACTTCGACCTATGCCCCCCATTCAAGATGTTTATGAAAATTAAACGCGCCGAAGGCGAGCAGGAGGTTCCCTCACGCCGGAGGCGCCGTGTCACACCACGACGGACAACGCGCCGCACGAACCAGCACGGTGCACGACCAACACACACTTCGACCTATGCCCCCCCTTCAAGATGTTTATGAAAATTAAACGAGCCGTAGGCGAGCAGGAGGTTCCCTCGCGCCGGAGGCGCCATGTCACACCACGACGGACAACGCGCCGCACGAACCAGCACGCTGCACGACCAACACACACTTCGACCTAAGCCCCCCCTTCAAGATGTTTATGAAAATTAAACGAGCCGAAGGCGAGCAGGAGGTTCACTCGCGCCGGAGGGGCCGTGTCACACCACGACGGACAACGTGCCACACGAACCAAGACGCTGCAGGACCAGCACACACTTCAACCTATGCCCCCTTCAAGATGTTTATGAAAATTAAACGAGCCGAAGGCGAGCAGGAGGTTCCCTCGCACCGGAGGCGCCATGTCACACCACGAGGGACAACGCGCCGCACGAACCAGCACGCTGCACGACCAACACACACTTCGACCTATGCCCCCCTTCAAGATGTTTGTGAAAATTAAACGAGACGAACGCGAGCAGGAGGTTCCCTCACGCCGGAGGCGCCGTATCACACCACGACGGACAACGCGCCACACGAACCAACACACTGCATGACCAACCTACACTTCGACCTATGCCCCCCCTTTAAGATGTTTATGAAAATTAAACAAGCCGAAGGCGAGCAGGAGATTCTCTCGCGCCGGAGGAGCCGTGTCACACCACGACGGACAACGCGCCGCGCGAACCAGCACGATGCACGACCAACACACACTTCGACTTATGCCCCCCTTCAGGATGTTTATGAAAATTAAACGAGCCGAAGGCGAGCAGGAGGTTCCCTCGCGCCGGAGGCGCCGTGTCACACCATGAGGGACAACGCGCCGCACGAACCAGCACGCTGCACGACCAACACACACTTCGACCTATGCCCCCCTTCAAGATGTTTATGTTAATTAAACGAGCCGAAAGCGAGCCGGAGGTTCCCTCGCGCCGGAGGCACCGTGTCACACCACGACGGACAACGCTCCGCACGAACCAGCACGCTGCACAACCAACACACACTTCGACCTATGCTCCCCTTCAAGATGTTTATGAAAATTAAACGCGCCGAAGGCGAGCAGGAGGTTCCCTCACGCCGGAGGCACCGTGTCACACCACGAGGGACAACGCGCCGCACGAACCAGCACGCTGCACGACCAACACACACTTCGACCTATGCCCCCCCTTCAAGATGTTTATGAAAATTAAACGAGCCGAAGGCGAGCAGGAGGTTCCCTCGCGACGGAGGCGCCGTGTCACACCACGACGGACAACGCGCCGCACGAACCAGCACGGTGCATGACCAACACACACTTCGACCTATGCCCCCCCTTCAAGATGTTTATGAAAATTAAACGAGCCGAAGGCGAGCAGGAGGTTCCCTCGCGCCGGAGGCGCCCTGTCACACCACGACGGACAACGCGCCGCACGAACCAGCACGCTGCACGACCAACACACACTTCGACCTAAGCCCCCCCTTCAAGATGTTTATGAAAATTAAACGAGCCGAAGGCGAGCAGGAGGTTCACTCGCGCCGGAGGGGCCGTGTCACACCACGACGGACAACGCGCCACACGAACCAAGACGCTGCACGACCAGCACACACTTTGACCTATGCCCCCTTCAAGATGTTAATGAAAATTAAACGAGCCGAAGGTGAGCAGGAGATTCCCTCGCGCCGGAGGCGCCGTGTCACACCTCGAGGGACAACGTGCCGCACGAACCAGCACATTGCACGACCAACACACACTTCGACCTATGCTCCCCCTACAAGATGTTTATAAAAATTAAACGAGCCGAAGGCGAGCAGGAGGTTCCCTCACGCCGGAGGTGGCGTGTCACACCATGACGGACAACGCGCCGCACGAACCAGCACGCTGCACACACTTCGACCTATGCCCCCCTTCAAGATGTTTATTAATATTAAACGAGCCGAAGGTGAGCAGGAGGTTCCCTCGCGCCGAAGGCGCCGTGTCACACCACGAGGGACAACACGCCGCACGAACCAGCACGCTGCACGACCAACACACACTTCGACCTATGCCCCCCCTTCAAGATGTTTATGAAAATTAAACGAGCCAAAGGCGAGCAGGAGGTTCCCTCGCGCCCGAGGCGCCATGTCACACCACGAGGGACAACGCGCCGCACGAACCAGCACGCTGCACGACCAACACACACTTCGACCTATGCCCCCCTTCAAGATGTTTGTGAAAATTAAACGAGCCGAACGCGAGCAGGAGGTTCCCTCGCGCCGGAGGCGCCGTGTCACACCACGACGGACAACCCGCCGCACGAACCAACACACTGCATGACCAACCTACACTTCGACCTATGCCCCCCCCTTTAAGATGTTTATGAAAATTAAACGAGCCGAAGGCGAGCAGGAGATTCCCTCGCGCCGGAGGCGCCGTGTCACACCACGACGGACAACGCGCCGCGCGAACTAGCACGCTGCACGACCAACACATACTTCGACTTATGGCCCCCTTCAAGATGTTGATGAAAATTAAATGAGCCGAAGGCGAGCAGGAGGTTCCCTCGCGCCGGAGGCGCCGTGTCACACCACGAGGGACAACGCGCCGCACGAACCAGCACGCTGCACGACCAACACACACTTCGACCTATGCCCCCCTTCAAGATGTTTATGATAATTAAACGAGCCGAAGGGGAGCAGGAGGTTCCCTCACGCCGGAGGCGCCGTGTCACACCACGACGGACAACGCGCCGCACGAACCAGCACGCTGCACGACCAACACACACTTCGACCTAAGCCCCCCCTTCAAGATGTTTATGAAAATTAAACGAGCCGAAGGCGAGCAGGAGGTTCACTCGCGCCGGAGGGGCCGTGTCACACTACGACGGACAACGCGCCACACGAACCAAGATGCTGCACGACCAGCACACACTTCGACCTATGCCCCCTTCAAGATGTTTATGAAAATTAAACGAGCCGAAGGTGAGCAGGAGATTCCCTCGCGCCGGAGGCGCCGTGTCACACCACGAGGGACAACGCGCCGCACGAACCAGCACGTTGCACGACCAAGACACACTTCGACCTATGCTCCCCCTTCAAGATGTTTATGAAAATTAAACGAGCCGAAGGCGAGCAGGAGGTTCCCTCGCACCGGAGGCGCCATGTCACACCACGAGGGACAACGCGCCGCACGAACCAGCACGCTGTACGACCAACACACACTTCGACCTATGCCCCCCTTCAAGATGTTTGTGAAAATTAAACGAGACGAATGCGAGCAGGAGGTTCCCTCGCGCCGGAGGCGCCGTGTCACACCACGACGGACAACGCGCCGCACGAACCAACACACTACATGACCAACCTACACTTCGACCTATGCCCCCCCTTTAAGATGTTTATGAAAATTAAACGAGCCGAAGGCGAGCAGGAGATTCCCTCGCGCCGGAGGAGCCGTGTCACACCACGACGGACAACGCGCCGCGCGAACCAGCACGCTGCACGACCAACACACACTTCGACTTATGCCCCCCTTCAAGATGTTTATGAAAATTAAACGAGCCGAAGGCGAGCAGGAGGTTCCCTCGCGCCGGAGGCGCCGTGTCACACCACGAGGGACAACGCGCCGCACGAACCAGCACGCTGCACGACCAACACACACTTCGACCTATGCCCCCCTTCAAGATGTTTATGTTAATTAAACGAGCCGAAGGCGAGCCGGAGGTTCCCTCGCGCCGGAGGCGCCGTGTCACACCACGACGGACAACGCTCCACACGAACCAGCACGCTGCACAACCAACACACACTTCGACCTATGCCCCCCTTCAAGATGTTTATGAAAATTAAACGCGCCGAAGGCGAGCAGGAGGTTCCCTCACGCCGGAGGCACCGTGTCACACCACGAGGGACAACGCGCCGCACGAACCAGCATGCTGCACGACCAACACACACTTCGACCTATGCCCCCCCTTCAAGATGTTTATGAAAATTAAACGAGCCGAAGGCGAGCAGGAGGTTCCCTCACGCCGGAGGCGCCGTGTCACACCACGACGGACAACGCGCCGCACGAACCAGCACGCTGCACGACCTACACACACTTCGACCTAAGCCCCCCCTTCAAGATGTTTATGAAAATTAAACGAGCCGAAGGCGAGCAGGAGGTTCACTCGCGCCGGAGGGGCCGTGTCACACCACGACGGACAACGCGCCACACGAACCAAGACGCTGCACGACCAGCACACACTTTGACCTATGCCCCCTTCAAGATGTTTATGAAAATTAAACGAGCCGAAGGCGAGCAGGAGGTTCCCTCGCACCGGAGGCGCCATGTCACACCACGAGGGACAACGCGCCGCACGAACCAGCACGCTGTACGACCAACACACACTTCGACCTATGCCCCCCTTCAAGATGTTTGTGAAAATTAAACGAGACGAATGCGAGCAGGAGGTTCCCTCGCGCCGGAGGCGCCGTGTCACACCACGACGGACAACGCGCCGCACGAACCAACACACTACATGACCAACCTACACTTCGACCTATGCCCCCCCTTTAAGATGTTTATGAAAATTAAACGAGCCGAAGGCGAGCAGGAGATTCCCTCGCGCCGGAGGAGCCGTGTCACACCACGACGGACAACGCGCCGCGCGAACCAGCACGCTGCACGACCAACACACACTTCGACTTATGCCCCCCTTCAAGATGTTTATGAAAATTAAACGAGCCGAAGGCGAGCAGGAGGTTTCCTCGCGCCGGAGGCGCCGTGTCACACCACGAGGGACAACGCGCCGCACGAACCAGCACGCTGCACGACCAACACACACTTCGACCTATGCCCCCCTTCAAGATGTTTATGTTAATTAAACGAGCCGAAGGCGAGCCGGAGGTTCCCTCGCGCCGGAGGCTCCGTGTCACACCACGACGGACAACGCTCCACACGAACCAGCACGCTGCACAACCAACACACACTTCGACCTATGCCCCCCTTCAAGATGTTTATGAAAATTAAACGCGCCGAAGGCGAGCAGGAGGTTCCCTCACGCCGGAGGCACCGTGTCACACCACGAGGGACAACGCGCCGCACGAACCAGCATGCTGCACGACCAACACACACTTCGACCTATGCCCCCCCTTCAAGATGTTTATGAAAATTAAACGAGCCGAAGGCGAGCAGGAGGTTCCCTCACGCCGGAGGCGCCGTGTCACACCACGACGGACAACGCGCCGCACGAACCAGCACGCTGCACGACCAACACACACTTCGACCTAAGCCCCCCCTTCAAGATGTTTATGAAAATTAAACGAGCCGAAGGCGAGCAGGAGGTTCACTCGCGCCGGAGGGGCCGTGTCACACCACGACGGACAACGCGCCACAGGAACCAAGACGCTGCACGACCAGCACACACTTTGACCTATGCCCCCTTCAAGATGTTTATGAAAATTAAACGAGCCGAAGGTGAGCAGGAGATTCCCTCGCGCCGGAGGCGCCGTGTCACACCTCGAGGGACAACGTGCCGCACGAACCAGCACATTGCACGACCAACACACACTTCGACCTATGCTCCCCCTACAAGATGTTTATAAAAATTAAACGAGCCGAAGGCGAGCAGGAGGTTCCCTCACGCCGGAGGTGGCGTGTCACACCATGACGGACAACGCGCCGCACGAACCAGCACGCTGCACACACTTCGACCTATGCCCCCCTTCAAGATGTTTATTAATATTAAACGAGCCGAAGGTGAGCAGGAGGTTCCCTCGCGCCGAAGGCGCCGTGTCACACCACGAGGGACAACACGCCGCACGAACCAGCACGCTGCACGACCAACACACACTTCGACCTATGCCCCCCCTTCAAGATGTTTATGAAAATTAAACGAGCCAAAGGCGAGCATGAGGTTCCCTCGCGCCCGAGGCGCCATGTCACACCACGAGGGACAACGCGCCGCACGAACCAGCACGCTGCACGACCAACACACACTTCGACCTATGACCCCCTTCAAGATGTTTGTGAAAATTAAACGAGCCGAGCGCGAGCAGGAGGTTCCCTCGCGCCGGAGGCGCCGTGTCACACCACGACGGACAACCCGCCGCACGAACCAACACACTGCATGACCAACCTACACTTCGACCTATGCCCCCCCTTTAAGATGTTTATGAAAATTAAACGAGCCGAAGGCGAGCAGGAGATTCCCTCGCGCCGGCGGCGCCGTGTCACACCACGACGGACAACGCGCCGCACGAACTAGCACGCTGCACGACCAACACATACTTCGACTTATGGCCCCCTTCAAGATGTTGATGAAAATTAAATGAGCCGAAGGCGAGCAGGAGGTTCCCTCGTGCCGGAGGCGCCGTGTCACACCACGAGGGACAACGCGCCGCACGAACCAGCACGCTGCACGACCAACACACACTTCGACCTATGCCCCCCTTCAAGATGTTTATGATAATTAAACGAGCCGAAGGCGAGCAGGAGGTTCCCTCACGCCGGAGGCGCCGTGTCACACCACGACGGACAACGCGCCGCACGAACCAGCACGCTGCACGACCAACACACACTTCGACCTAAGCCCCCCCTTCAAGATGTTTATGAAAATTAAACGAGCAGAAGGCGAGCAGGAGGTTCACTCGCGCCGGAGGGGCCGTGTCACACTACGACGGACAACGCGCCACACGAACCAAGATGCTGCACGACCAGCACACACTTCGACCTATGCCCCCTTCAAGATGTTTATGAAAATTAAACGAGCCGAAGGTGAGCAGGAGATTCCCTCGCGCTGGAGGCGCCGTGTCACACCACGAGGGACAACGCGCCGCACGAACCAGCACGTTGCACGACCAAGACACACTTCGACCTATGCTCCCCCTTCAAGATGTTTATGAAAATTAAACGAGCCGAAGGCGAGCAGGAGGTTCCCTCGCACCGGAGGCGCCATGTCACACCACGAGGGACAACGCGCCGCACGAACCAGCACGCTGTATGACCAACACACACTTCGACCTATGCCCCCCTTCAAGATGTTTGTGAAAATTAAACGAGACGAATGCGAGCAGGAGGTTCCCTCGCGCCGGAGGCGCCGTGTCACACCACGACGGACAACGCGCCGCACGAACCAACACACTACATGACCAACCTACACTTCGACCTATGCCCCCCCTTTAAGATGTTTATGAAAATTAAACGAGCCGAAGGCGAGCAGGAGATTCCCTCGCGCCGGAGGAGCCGTGTCACACCACGACGGACAACGCGCCGCGCGAACCAGCACGCTGCACGACCAACACACACTTCGACTTATGCCCCCCTTCAAGATGTTTATGAAAATTAAACGAGCCGAAGGCGAGCAGGAGGTTCCCTCGCGCCGGAGGCGCCGTGTCACACCACGAGGGACAACGCGCCGCACGAACCAGCACGCTGCACGACCAACACACACTTCGACCTATGCCCCCCTTCAAGATGTTTATGTTAATTAAACGAGCCGAAGGCGAGCCGGAGGTTCCCTCGCGCCGGAGGCGCCGTGTCACACCACGACGGACAACGCTCCACACGAACCAGCACGCTGCACAACCAACACACACTTCGACCTATGCCCCCCTTCAAGATGTTTATGAAAATTAAACGCGCCGAAGGCGAGCAGGAGGTTCCCTCACGCCGGAGGCACCGTGTCACACCACGAGGGACAACGCGCCGCACGAACCAGCATGCTGCACGACGAACACACACTTCGACCTATGCCCCCCCTTCAAGATGTTTATGAAAATTAAACGAGCCGAAGGCGAGCAGGAGGTTCCCTCGCGCCGGAGGCTCCGTGTCACACCACGACGGACAACGCGCCGCACGAACCAGCACGCTGCACGACCAACACACACTTCGACCTAAGCCCCCCCTTCAAGATGTTTATGAAAATTAAACGAGCCGAAGGCGAGCAGGAGGTTCACTCGCGCCGGAGGGGCCGTGTCACACTACGACGGACAACGCGCCACACGAACCAAGATGCTGCACGACCAGCACACACTTCGACCTATGCCCCCTTCAAGATGTTTATGAAAATTAAACGAGCCGAAGGTGAGCAGGAGATTCCCTCGCGCCGGAGGCGCCGTGTCACACCACGAGGGACAACGCGCCGCACGAACCAGCACGTTGCACGACCAAGACACACTTCGACCTATGCTCCCCCTTCAAGATGTTTATAAAAATTAAATGAGCCGAAGGCGAGCAGGAGGTTCCCTCACGCCGGAGGTGGCGTGTCACACCACGACGGACAACGCGCCGCACGAACCAGCACGCTGCACACACTTCGACCTATGCCCCCCTTCAAGATGTTTATGAATATTAAACGAGCCGAAGGTGACCAGGAGGTTCCCTCGCGCCGGAGGCGCCGTGTCACACCACGAGGGACAACGCGCCGCACGAACCAGCACGCTGCACGACCAACACACACTTCGACCTATGCCCCCCCTTCAAGATGTTTATGAAAATTAAACAAGCCGAAGGCGAGCAGGAGGTTCCCTCGCGCCCGAGGCGCCATGTCACACCACGAGGGGCAACGCGCCGCACGAACCAGCACGCTGCACGACCAACACACACTTCGACCTATGCCCCCCTTCAAGATGTTTGTGAAAATTAAACGAGCCGAACGTGAGCAGGAGGTTCCCTCGCGCTGGAGGCGCCGTGTCACACCACGACGGACAACCCGCCGCACGAACCAACACACTGCATGACCAACCTACACTTCGACCTATGCCCCCCCTTTAAGATGTTTATGAAAATTAAACGAGCCGAAGGCGAGCAGGAGATTCCCTCGCGCCGGAGGCGCCGTGTCACACCACGACGGACAACGCGCCGCGCGAACCAGCACGCTGCACGACCAACACACACTTCGACATATGGCCCCCTTCAAGATGTTTATGAAAATTAAACGAGCCGAAGGCGAGCAGGAGGTTCCCTTGCGCCGGAGGCGCCGTGTCACACCACGAGGGACAACGCGCCGCACGAACCAGCACGCTGCACGACCAACACACACTTCGACCTATGCCCCCCTTCAAGATGTTTATGATAATTAAACGAGCCGAAGGCGAGCCGGAGGTTCCCTCGCGCCGGAGGCGCCGTGTCACACCACGACGGACAACGCTCCGCACGAACCAGCACGCTGCACAACCAACACACACTTCGACCTATGCCCCCCTTCAAGATGTTTATGAAAATTAAACGCGCCGAAGGCGAGCAGGAGGTTCCCTCACGCCGGAGGCGCCGTGTCACACCGCGAGGGACAACGCGCCGCACGAACCAGCACGCTGCACGACCAACACACACTTCGACCTATGCCCCCCTTCAAGATGTTTATGAAAATTGAACGCGCCGAAGGCGAGCAGGAGGTTCCCTCGCGCCGGAGGCGCCATGTCACACCACGACGGACAACGCGCCGCACGAACCAGCACGCTGCACGACCAACACACACTTCGACCTAAGCCCCCCTTCAAGATGTTTATGAAAATTAAACGAGCCGAAGGCGAGCAGGAGGTTCCCTCGCGCCGGAGGCGCCATGTCACACCACGACGGACAACGCGCCGCACGAACCAGCACGCTGCACGACCAACACACACTTCGACCTAAGCCCCCCCTTCAAGATGTTTATGAAAATTAAACGTGCCGAAGGCGAGCAGGAGGTTCACTCGCGCCGGAGGGGCCGTGTCACACCACGACGGACAACGCGCCACACGAACCAAGACGCTGCACGACCAGCACACACTTCGACCTATGCCCCCTTCAAGATGTTTATGAAAATTAAACGAGCCGAAGGTGAGCAGGAGATTCCCTCGAGCCGGAGGCGCCGTGTCACACCACGAGGGACAACGCGCCGCACGAACCAGCACGCTGACGACCAACACACACTTCGACCTGTGCTCCCCCTTCAAGATGTTTATAAAAATTAGACGAGCCGAAGGCGAGCAGGAGGTTCCCTCACGCCGGAGGTGGCGTGTCACACCACGACGGACAACGCGCCGCACGAACCAGCACGCTGCACACACTTCGACCTATGCCCCCCTTCAAGATGTTTATGAATATTAAACGAACCGAAGGTGAGCAGGAGGTTCCCTCGCGCCGGAGGCGCCGTGTCACACCACGAGGGACAACGCGCCGCACGAACCAGCACGCTGCACGACCAACACACACTTCGACCTATGCCCCCCCTTCAAGATGTTTATGAAAATTAAACGACCCGAAGGCGAGCAGGAGGTTCCCTCGCGCCGGAGGCGCCGTGTCACAGCACGACGGAGAACGCGCCGCACGAACCAGAACGCTGCACGACCAACACACACTTCGACCTATGCCCCCCCTTCAATATGTTTATGAAAATTAAACGAGCCGAAGGCGAGCAGAAGGTTCCCTCGCGCCGGAGGCGCCATGTCACACCACGAGGGACAACGCACCGCACGAACCAGCACGCTGCACGACCAACACACACTTCGACCTATGCCCTCCTTCAAGATGTTTGTGAAAATTAAATGAGCCGAAGGCGAGCAGGAGGTTCCCTCGCGCCGGAGGCGCCATGTCACACCACGACGGACAACGCGCCGCACGAACCAGCACGCTGCACGACCAACACACACTTCGACCTAAGCCCCCCCTTCAAGATGTTTATGAAAATTAAACGAGCCGAAGGCGAGCAGGAGGTTCACTCGCGCTGGAGGGGCCGTGTCACACCACGACGGACAACGCGCCACACGAACCAAGACACTGCACGACCAACACACACTTCGACCTATGCCCCCTTCAAGATGTTTCTAAAATTAAACGAGCCGAAGGTGAGCAGGAGATTCCCTCGCGCCCGAGGCGCCGTGTCACACCACGAGGGACAACGCGCCGCACGAACCAGCACGCTGCACGACCAACACACACTTCGACCTATGCTCCCCCTTCAAGATGTTTATAAAAATTAAACGAGCCGAAGGCAAGCAGGAGGTTCCCTCACGCCGGAGGTGGTGTGTCACACCACGACGGACAACGCGCCGCACGAACCAGCACGCTGCACACATTTCGACCTATGCCCCACTTCAAGATGTTTATGAATATTCAACGAGCCGAAGGTGAGCAGGAGGTTCCCTCGCGCCGGAGGCGCCGTGTCACACCACGAGGGACAACGCGCCGCACGAACCAGCACGTTGCACGACCAACACACACTTCGACCTAGGCCCCCCCTTCAAGATGTTTATGAAAATTAAACGAGCCGAAGGCGAGCAGGAGGTTCCCTCGCGCCGGAGGCGCCATGTCACACCACGAGGGACAACGCGCCGCACGAACCAGCACGCTGCACGACCAACACACACTTCGACCTATGCCCCCCTTCAAGATGTTTCTGAAAATTAAACGAGCCGAAGGCGAGCAGGAGGTTCCCTCGCGCCGGAGGCGCCATGTCACACCACGACGGACAACGCGCCGCACGAACCAGCACGCTGCACGAGCAAAACACACTTCGACCTAAGCCCCCCCTTCAAGATGTTTATGAAAATTAAACGAGCCGAAGGCGAGCAGGAGGATCACTCGCGCCGGAGGGGCCGTGTCACACCACGACGGACAACGCGCCACACGAACCAAGACGCTGGACGACCAACACACACTTCGACCTATGCCCCCTTCAAGATGTTTATGAAAATTAAACGAGCCGAAGGTGAGCAGGAGATTCCCTCGCGCCGGAGGCGCCGTGTCACACCACGAGGGACAACGCGCCGCACGAACCAGCACGCTGCACGACCAAGACACACTTCGACCTATGCTCCCCCTTCAAGATGTTTATGAAAATTAAACGAGCCGAAGGCGAGCAGGAGGTTCCCTCGCACCGGAGGCGCCATGTCACACCACGAGGGACAACGCGCCGCACGAACCAGCACGCTGTATGACCAACACACACTTCGACCTATGCCCCCCTTCAAGATGTTTGTGAAAATTAAACGAGACGAATGCGAGCAGGAGGTTCCCTCGCGCCGGAGGCGCCGTGTCACACCACGACGGACAACGCGCCGCACGAACCAACACACTACATGACCAACCTACACTTCGACCTATGCCCCCCCTTTAAGATGTTTATGAAAATTAAACGAGCCGAAGGCGAGCAGGAGATTCCCTCGCGCCGGAGGAGCCGTGTCACACCACGACGGACAACGCGCCGCGCGAACCAGCACGCTGCACGACCAACACACACTTCGACTTATGCCCCCCTTCAAGATGTTTATGAAAATTAAACGAGCCGAAGGCGAGCAGGAGGTTCCCTCGCGCCGGAGGCGCCGTGTCACACCACGAGGGACAACGCGCCGCACGAACCAGCACGCTGCACGACCAACACACACTTCGACCTATGCCCCCCTTCAAGATGTTTATGTTAATTAAACGAGCCGAAGGCGAGCCGGAGGTTCCCTCGCGCCGGAGGCGCCGTGTCACACCACGACGGACAACGCTCCACACGAACCAGCACGCTGCACAACCAACACACACTTCGACCTATGCCCCCCTTCAAGATGTTTATGAAAATTAAACGCGCCGAAGGCGAGCAGGAGGTTCCCTCACGCCGGAGGCACCGTGTCACACCACGAGGGACAACGCGCCGCACGAACCAGCATGCTGCACGACGAACACACACTTCGACCTATGCCCCCCCTTCAAGATGTTTATGAAAATTAAACGAGCCGAAGGCGAGCAGGAGGTTCCCTCGCGCCGGAGGCTCCGTGTCACACCACGACGGACAACGCGCCGCACGAACCAGCACGCTGCACGACCAACACACACTTCGACCTAAGCCCCCCCTTCAAGATGTTTATGAAAATTAAACGAGCCGAAGGCGAGCAGGAGGTTCACTCGCGCCGGAGGGGCCGTGTCACACTACGACGGACAACGCGCCACACGAACCAAGATGCTGCACGACCAGCACACACTTCGACCTATGCCCCCTTCAAGATGTTTATGAAAATTAAACGAGCCGAAGGTGAGCAGGAGATTCCCTCGCGCCGGAGGCGCCGTGTCACACCACGAGGGACAACGCGCCGCACGAACCAGCACGTTGCACGACCAAGACACACTTCGACCTATGCTCCCCCTTCAAGATGTTTATAAAAATTAAATGAGCCGAAGGCGAGCAGGAGGTTCCCTCACGCCGGAGGTGGCGTGTCACACCACGACGGACAACGCGCCGCACGAACCAGCACGCTGCACACACTTCGACCTATGCCCCCCTTCAAGATGTTTATGAATATTAAACGAGCCGAAGGTGACCAGGAGGTTCCCTCGCGCCGGAGGCGCCGTGTCACACCACGAGGGACAACGCGCCGCACGAACCAGCACGCTGCACGACCAACACACACTTCGACCTATGCCCCCCCTTCAAGATGTTTATGAAAATTAAACAAGCCGAAGGCGAGCAGGAGGTTCCCTCGCGCCCGAGGCGCCATGTCACACCACGAGGGGCAACGCGCCGCACGAACCAGCACGCTGCACGACCAACACACACTTCGACCTATGCCCCCCTTCAAGATGTTTGTGAAAATTAAACGAGCCGAACGTGAGCAGGAGGTTCCCTCGCGCTGGAGGCGCCGTGTCACACCACGACGGACAACCCGCCGCACGAACCAACACACTGCATGACCAACCTACACTTCGACCTATGCCCCCCCTTTAAGATGTTTATGAAAATTAAACGAGCCGAAGGCGAGCAGGAGATTCCCTCGCGCCGGAGGCGCCGTGTCACACCACGACGGACAACGCGCCGCGCGAACCAGCACGCTGCACGACCAACACACACTTCGACATATGGCCCCCTTCAAGATGTTTATGAAAATTAAACGAGCCGAAGGCGAGCAGGAGGTTCCCTTGCGCCGGAGGCGCCGTGTCACACCACGAGGGACAACGCGCCGCACGAACCAGCACGCTGCACGACCAACACACACTTCGACCTATGCCCCCCTTCAAGATGTTTATGATAATTAAACGAGCCGAAGGCGAGCCGGAGGTTCCCTCGCGCCGGAGGCGCCGTGTCACACCACGACGGACAACGCTCCGCACGAACCAGCACGCTGCACAACCAACACACACTTCGACCTATGCCCCCCTTCAAGATGTTTATGAAAATTAAACGCGCCGAAGGCGAGCAGGAGGTTCCCTCACGCCGGAGGCGCCGTGTCACACCGCGAGGGACAACGCGCCGCACGAACCAGCACGCTGCACGACCAACACACACTTCGACCTATGCCCCCCTTCAAGATGTTTATGAAAATTGAACGCGCCGAAGGCGAGCAGGAGGTTCCCTCGCGCCGGAGGCGCCATGTCACACCACGACGGACAACGCGCCGCACGAACCAGCACGCTGCACGACCAACACACACTTCGACCTAAGCCCCCCTTCAAGATGTTTATGAAAATTAAACGAGCCGAAGGCGAGCAGGAGGTTCCCTCGCGCCGGAGGCGCCATGTCACACCACGACGGACAACGCGCCGCACGAACCAGCACGCTGCACGACCAACACACACTTCGACCTAAGCCCCCCCTTCAAGATGTTTATGAAAATTAAACGTGCCGAAGGCGAGCAGGAGGTTCACTCGCGCCGGAGGGGCCGTGTCACACCACGACGGACAACGCGCCACACGAACCAAGACGCTGCACGACCAGCACACACTTCGACCTATGCCCCCTTCAAGATGTTTATGAAAATTAAACGAGCCGAAGGTGAGCAGGAGATTCCCTCGAGCCGGAGGCGCCGTGTCACACCACGAGGGACAACGCGCCGCACGAACCAGCACGCTGACGACCAACACACACTTCGACCTGTGCTCCCCCTTCAAGATGTTTATAAAAATTAGACGAGCCGAAGGCGAGCAGGAGGTTCCCTCACGCCGGAGGTGGCGTGTCACACCACGACGGACAACGCGCCGCACGAACCAGCACGCTGCACACACTTCGACCTATGCCCCCCTTCAAGATGTTTATGAATATTAAACGAACCGAAGGTGAGCAGGAGGTTCCCTCGCGCCGGAGGCGCCGTGTCACACCACGAGGGACAACGCGCCGCACGAACCAGCACGCTGCACGACCAACACACACTTCGACCTATGCCCCCCCTTCAAGATGTTTATGAAAATTAAACGACCCGAAGGCGAGCAGGAGGTTCCCTCGCGCCGGAGGCGCCGTGTCACAGCACGACGGAGAACGCGCCGCACGAACCAGAACGCTGCACGACCAACACACACTTCGACCTATGCCCCCCCTTCAATATGTTTATGAAAATTAAACGAGCCGAAGGCGAGCAGAAGGTTCCCTCGCGCCGGAGGCGCCATGTCACACCACGAGGGACAACGCGTTGCACGAACCAGCACGCTGCACGACCAACACACACTTTGACCTATGCCCCCCTTCAAGATGTTTATGAAAATTAAACGAGCCGAAGGTGAGCAGGAGGTTCCCTCGCGCCGGAGGCGCCATGTCACACCACCAGGGACAACGCGCCGCACGAACCAGCACGCTGCCCGACGAACACACACTTCGACCTATGCCCCACCTTCAAGATGTTTATGAAAATCAAACGAGCCAAAGGCGAGCAGGAGGTTCCCTTGCGCCGGAGGCGCCGTGTCACACCACGACGGACAACGCGCCGCACGAAACAGCACGCTGCACGACCAACACACACTTCGACCTATGCCCCCCCTTCAAGATGTTTATGGAAATTAAACGAGCCAAAGGCGAGCAGGAGGTTCCCTCGTGCCAGAGGCGCCATGTCACACCACGACGGACAGCGCGCCGCACGAACCAGCAAGCTGCACGACCAACACACACTTCGACCTATGCCCCCCCTTCAAGATGTTTATGAAAATTAAACGAGCCGAAGGCGAGCAGGAGGTTCCCTCGCACTAGAGGCGTCGTGTCACACCACGACGGACGACGCGCCGCCCGAACCAGCACGCTGCACGACCAACACACACTTCGACCTATGCCCCCCTTCAAGATGTTTATAAAAATTAAACGAGCTAAAGGCGAACAGGAGGTTCCCTCGTGCCGGAGGCGTCGTGTCACACCACGACGGACAACGCGCCGCACGAACCAACACGCCGCACGACTAACACACACTTCGACCTATGCGCGCCTTCAAGATGTTTATGAAAATTAAACATGTCGAAGGTGAGCAGGAGGTTCCCTCGCGCCGGAGGCGCCGTGTCACACCACGAGGGACAACGCGCCGCACGAACCAGCACGCTGCACGACCAACACACACTTCGACCTATACCCCCCCTTCAAGATGTTTATGAAAATTAAACGAGCCGAAGGCGAGCAGGAGGTTCCCCCGCGCCGGTGGCGCCGTGTCACACCACGACGGGCAACGCGTCGAACGAACCTGCACTCTGCACGACCAACACAGACTTCGACCTATGCCCCCTTCAAGATGTTTATCAAAATTAAACGAGCCGAAGGCGAGCTGGAGGTTCCCTCGCGCCGGAGGCGCCGTGTCACACCACGACGGACAACGCGCCGCACGAACCAGCACGCTGCACGACCAACACACACTTCGACCTATGCCCCCCCTTCAAGATGTTTATGAAAATTAAAGGAGCCGAAGGCGAGCAGGAGGTTCCCTCGCGCTGGAGGCACCGTGTCACACCACGACGGACAACGCGCCGCACGAACCAACACGCTGCACGACCAACAAACACTTCGACCCATGCCCCCCTTCGAGATGTTTATGAAAATTAAACGAGCCGAAGGCGAGTAGGAAGTTCCCTCGTGGCGGAGGTGCCGTGTCGCACCACGACAGACAACGCGCCGCACGAACCAGCACGTTGCACGACCAGCACAAACTTCGACATATGCCCCCCCTTCAAAATGTTTATGAAAATTAAACGAGCCGAAGGCGAGCAGGAGGTTCCCTCGCGCCGGAGGCGCCGTGTCACACCACGAGGGACAACGCGCCGCACGAACCAGCACGCTGCACGACCAACACACACTTCGACCTATGCCCCCCCTTCAAGATGTTTATGAAAATTAAACGAGCGAAAGGCGAGCAGGAGGTTCCCTCGCACCGGAGGCGCCATGTCACACCACGACGAACAACGCGCCGGACGAACCAGCACGCTGCACGACCAACACACACTTCGACCTATGCCCCCCCTCCTTCAAGATGTTTATGAAAATTAAACGAGCCGAAGGCGACCAGGAGGTTCCCTCGCGCCGGAGGCGCCGTGTCACACCACGACGGACAACGCGCCGCACGAACCAGCACGCTGCATGACCAACACACACTTCGACCTATGCCCCCCTTCAAGATGTTTACGAAAATTAAATGAGCCGCACGCGCGCAGGAGGTTCCCTCGCCCCGGAGGCGCCGTGTCACACCACGACGGACAACGCGCCGCACGAACCAGCACGCTGCACGACCAACACACACTTCGACCTATGCCCCTCCTTCAAGATGTTTGTGAAAATTAAAGGAGCCAAAGGCGAGCAGGAGGTTCCCTCACGCCGGAGGCGCCGTGTCACACCACGACGGACAACGCGTCGCCCGAACCAACCCGCTCCACGACCAACAAACACATCGACCTGTGCCCCCCTTAAGATGTTTATGAAAATTAAACGAGCCGTAGGCGAGCAGGAGGTTCCCTCATACCGGAGGTGCCGTGTCACACCACGACGGACAACGCGCCGCACGAACTAGCACGTTGCACGACCAACACACACTTCGACATATGACCCCCCCTTCAAGATGTTTATGAGAATGAAACGAGCCGAAGGCGAGCAGGAGGTTCCCTCGCGCCGGAGGCGCCGTGTCACACCACGACGGACAACGCGCCGCACGAACCAGCACGCTGCACGACCAACACACACTTCGACCTATGCCCCCCTTCAAGATGTTTATGAAAATTAAACGAGCCGAAGGCGAGCAAGATGTTCCCTCGCGCCGGAGGCGCCGTGTCACACCACGACGAACAACGCGCCGGAGGAACCAGCACGCTGCACGACCAACACACACTTCGACCTATTCCCCCCTTCAAGATGTTTATGAAACTTAAACGAGCCGAAGGCGAGCAGGAGGTTCCCCCACGCCGGAGGCGCCGTGTCACACCACGAAGGACAACGCGTCGCACGAACCAGCACGCTGCACGACCAACACACACTTCGACCTATGCCCCCTTCAAGATGTTTATGAAAATTAAACGAGCCGAAGGCGGGCTGGAGGTTCCCTCGCGCCGGAGGCCCCGTGTCACAGCACGACGTACAACGCGCCGCACGAACCAGCACGCTGCACGACCAACACACACTTCGACCTATGCCCCCCCTTCAAGATGTTTATGAAAATTAAAGGAGCCGAAGGCGAGTAGGAGGTTCCCTCGCGCAGGAAGTGCCGTGTCACCCCACGAAGGACAACGCGCCGCACGAACCAGCACGCTGGACGACCAACACACACTTCGACCTATGCCCCCCCCCTTCAGGATGGTTATGAAAATTAAACGAGCCGAAGGCGAGCAGGAGGTTCCCTCGCGCCGGAGGCGCCGTGTCACACCACGACGGACAACGCGCTGCACGAACCAACACGCTGCACGACCAACAAACACTTCGACCTATGCCCCCCTTCAAGATGTTTATGAAAATTAAACGAGCCGAAGGCGAGTAGGAGGTTCCCTCATGCCAGAGGTGCCGTGTCACATCACGACAGACAACGCGCCGCACGAACCAACACGTTGCACGACCAACACAAACTTCGACATATGCCCCCCTTCAAAATGTTTATGAAAATTAAACGAGCCGAAGGCGAGCAGGAGGTTCCCTCGCGCCGGAGGCGCCGTGTCACACCACGAGGGACAACGCGCCGCACGAACCAGCACGCTGCACGACCAACACACACTTCGACCTATGCCCCCCCTTCAAGATGTTTATGAAAATTAAACGAGCGAAAGGCGAGCAGGAGGTTCCCTCGCGCCGGAGGCGCCATGTCACACCACGACGAACAACGCGCCGGACGAACCAGCACGCTGCACGACCAACACACACTTCGACCTATGCCCCCTTCAAGATGTTTATGAAAATTAAACGAGACGAAGGCGGGCTGGAGGTTCCCTCGCGCCGGAGGCCCCGTGTCACAGCACGACGTACAACGCGCCGCACGAACCAGCACGCTGCACGACCAACACACACTTCGACCTATGCCCCCCCTTCAAGATGTTTATGAAAATTAAAGGAGCCGAAGGCGAGCAGGAGGTTCCCTCGCGCAGGAAGCGCCGTGTCACCCCACGAAGGACAACGCGCCGCACGAACCAGCACGCTGCGCGACCAACACACACTTCGACCTGTGCCCCCCCCCTTCAGGATGGTTATGAAAATTAAACGAGCCGAAGGCGAGCAGGAGGTTCCCTCGCGCCGGAGGCGCCGTGTCACACCACGACGGACAACGCGCTGCACGAACCAACACGCTGCACGACCAACAAACACTTCGACCTATGCCCCCCTTCAAGATGTTTATGAAAATTAAACGAGCCGAAGGCGAGTAGGAGGTTCCCTCATGCCGGAGGTGCCGTGTCACATCACGACAGACAACGGGCCGCACGAACCAACACGTTGCACGACCAACACAAACTTCGACATATGCCCCCCTTCAAGATGTTTACGAAAATTAAATGAGCCGCACGCGCGCAGGAGGTTCCCTCGCCCCGGAGGCGCCGTGTCACACCACGACGGACAACGCGCCGCACGAACCAGCACGCTGCACGACCAACACACACTTCGACCTATGCCCCCCTTCAAAATGTTTATGAAAATTAAACGAGCCGAAGGCGAGCAGGAGGTTCCCTCGCGCCGGAGGCGCCGTGTCACACCACGAGGGACAACGCGCCGCACGAACCAGCACGCTGCACGACCAACACACACTTCGACCTATGCCCCCCCTTCAAGATGTTTATGAAAATTAAACGAGCGAAAGGCGAGCAGGAGGTTCCCTCGCGCCGGAGGCGCCATGTCACACCACGACGAACAACGCGCCGGACGAACCAGCACGCTGCACGACCAACACACACTTCGACCTATGCCCCCTTCAAGATGTTTATGAAAATTAAACGAGACGAAGGCGGGCTGGAGGTTCCCTCGCGCTGGAGGCCCCGTGTCACAGCACGACGTACAACGCGCCGCACGAACCAGCACGCTGCACGACCAACACACACTTCGACCTATGCCCCCCCTTCAAGATGTTTATGAAAATTAAAGGAGCCGAAGGCGAGCAGGAGGTTCCCTCGCGCAGGAAGCGCCGTGTCACCCCACGAAGGACAACGCGCCGCACGAACCAGCACGCTGCGCGACCAACACACACTTCGACCTGTGCCCCCCCCTTCAGGATGGTTATGAAAATTAAACGAGCCGAAGGCGAGCAGGAGGTTCCCTCGCGCCGGAGGCGCCGTGTCACACCACGACGGACAACGCGCTGCACGAACCAACACGCTGCACGACCAACAAACACTTCGACCTATGCCCCCCTTCAAGATGTTTATGAAAATTAAACGAGCCGAAGGCGAGTAGGAGGTTCCCTCATGCCGGAGGTGCCGTGTCACATCACGACAGACAACGGGCCGCACGAACCAACACGTTGCACGACCAACACAAACTTCGACATATGCCCCCCTTCAAGATGTTTACGAAAATTAAATGAGCCGCACGCGCGCAGGAGGTTCCCTCGCCCCGGAGGCGCCGTGTCACACCACGACGGACAACGCGCCGCACGAACCAGCACGCTGCACGACCAACACACACTTCGACCTATGCCCCTCCTTCAAGATGTTTGTGAAAATTAAAGGAGCCAAAGGCGAGCAGGAGGTTCCCTCGCGCCGGAGGCGCCGTGTCACACCACGACGGACAACGCGTCGCCCGAACCAACCCGCTCCACGACCAACAAACACATCGACCTATGCCCCCCTTAAGATGTTTATGAAAATTAAACGAGCCGTAGGCGAGCAGGAGGTTCCCTCATACCGGAGGTGCCGTGTCACACCACGACGGACAACGCGCCGCACGAACTAGCACGTTGCACGACCAACACACACTTCGACCTATGCCCCCTTCAAGATGTTTATGAAAATTAAACGAGCCGAAGGCGGGCTGGAGGTTCCCTCGCGCCGGAGGCCCCGTGTCACAGCACGACGTACAACGCGCCGCACGAACCAGCACGCTGCACGACCAACACACACTTCGACCTATGCCCCCCCTTCATGATGTTTATGAAAATTAAAGGAGCCGAAGGCGAGCAGGAGGTTCCCTCGCGCAGGAAGCGCCGTGTCACCCCACGAAGGACAACGCGCCGCACGAACCAGCACGCTGCGCGACCAACACACACTTCGACCTGTGCCCCCCCCCTTCAGGATGGTTATGAAAATTAAACGAGCCGAAGGCGAGCAGGAGGTTCCCTCGCGCCGGAGGCGCCGTGTCACACCACGACGGACAACGCGCTGCACGAACCAACACGCTGCACGACCAACAAACACTTCGACCTATGCCCCCCTTCAAGATGTTTATGAAAATTAAACGAGCCGAAGGCGAGTAGGAGGTTCCCTCATGCCAGAGGTACCGTGTCACATCACGACAGACAACGCGCCGCACGAACCAACACGTTGCACGACCAACACAAACTTCGACATATGCCCCCCTTCAAAATGTTTATGAAAATTAAACGAGCCGAAGGCGAGCAGGAGGTTCCCTCGCGCCGGAGGCGCCGTGTCACACCACGAGGCACAACGCGCCGCACGAACCAGCACGCTGCACGACCAACACACACTTCGACCTATGCCCCCCCTTCAAGATGTTTATGAAAATTAAACGAGCGAAAGGCGAGCAGGAGGTTCCCTCGCGCCGGAGGCGCCATGTCACACCACGACGAACAACGCGCCGGACGAACCAGCACGCTGCACGACCAACACACACTTCGACCTATGCCCCCTTCAAGATGTTTACGAAAATTAAAGGAGCCGAAGGCGGGCTGGAGGTTCCCTCGCGCCGGAGGCCCCGTGTCACAGCACGACGTACAACGCGCCGCACGAACCAGCACGCTGCACGACCAACACACACTTCGACCTATGCCCCCCCTTCAAGATGTTTATGAAAATTAAAGGAGCCGAAGGCGAGCAGGAGGTTCCCTCGCGCAGGAAGCGCCGTGTCACCCCACGAAGGACAACGCGCCGCACGAACCAGCACGCTGCGCGACCAACACACACTTCGACCTGTGCCCCCCCCCTTCAGGATGGTTATGAAAATTAAACGAGCCGAAGGCGAGCAGGAGGTTCCCTCGCGCCGGAGGCGCCGTGTCACACCACGACGGACAACGCGCTGCACGAACCAACACGCTGCACGACCAACAAACACTTCGACCTATGCCCCCCTTCAAGATGTTTATGAAAATTAAACGAGCCGAAGGCGAGTAGGAGGTTCCCTCATGCCGGAGGTGCCGTGTCACATCACGACAGACAACGGGCCGCACGAACCAACACGTTGCACGACCAACACAAACTTCGACATATGCCCCCCTTCAAAATGTTTATGAAAATTAAACGAGCCGAAGGCGAGCAGGAGGTTCCCTCGCGCCGGAGGCGCCGTGTCACACCACGAGGGACAACGCGCCGCACGAACCAGCACGCTGCACGACCAACACACACTTCGACCTATGCCCCCCCTTCAAGATGTTTAGGAAAATTAAACGAGCGAAAGGCGAGCAGGAGGTTCCCTCGCGCCGGAGGCGCCATGTCACACCACGACGAACAACGCGTCGGACGAACCAGCACGCTGCACGACCAACACACACTTCGACCTATGCCCCCCCTCCTTCAAGATGTTTATGAAAATTAAACGAGCCGAAGGGGAGCAGGAGGTTCCCTCGCGCCGGAGGCGCCGTGTCACACCACGACGGACAACGCGCCGCACGAACCAGCACGCTGCATGACCAACACACACTTCGACCTATGCCCCCCCGTCAAGATGTTTACGAAAATTAAATGAGCCGCACGCGAGCAGGAGGTTCCCTCGCCCCGGAGGGGCCGTGTCACACCACGACGGACAACGCGCCGCACGAACCAGCACGCTGCACGACCAACACACACTTCGACCTATGCCCCCCTTCAAGATGTTTACGAAAATTAAACGAGCCGAAGGCGAGTAGGAGGTTCCCTCGTGCCGGAGGCGCCGTGTCACACCACGACGGACAACGCGCCGCACGAACCAACACGCTGCACGACCAACAAACACTTCGACCTATGCCCCCCTTCAAGATGTTTACGAAAATTAAACGAGCCGAAGGCGAGTAGGAGGTTCCCTCGTGCCGGAGGTGCCGTGTCACACCATGACAGACAACGCGCCGCACGAACCAGCACGCTGCGCGACCAACACACACTTCGACCTATGCCCCCCCCTTCAGGATGTTTATGAAAATTAAACGAGCCGAAGGCGAGCAGGAGGTTCCCTCGCGCCGGAGGCGCCGTGTCACACCACGACGGACAACGCGCTGCACGAACCAACACGCTGCACGACCAACAAACACTTCGACCTATGCCCCCCTTCAAGATGTTTATGAAAATTAAACGAGCCGAAGGCGAGTAGGAGGTTCCCTCATGCCGGAGGTGCCGTGTCACATCACGACAGACAACGCGCCGAACGAACCAACACGTTGCACGACCAACACAAACTTCGACATATGCCCCCCCTTCAAGATGTTTATGAAAATTAAACGAGCCGTAGGCGAGCAGGAGGTTCCCTCATACCGGAGGTGCCGTGTCACACCACGACGGACAACGCGCCGCACGAACTAGCACGTTGCACGACCAACACACACTTCGACATATGACCCCCCCTTCAAGATGTTTATGAGAATTAAACGAGCCGAAGGCGAGCAGGAGATTCCCTCGCGCCGGAGGCGCCGTGTCACACCACGACGGACAACGCGCCGCACGAACCAGCACGCTGCACGACCAACACACACTTCGACCTATGCCCCCCTTCAAGATGTTTATGAAAATTAAACGAGCCGAAGGCGAGCAAGATGTTCCCTCGCGCCGGAGGCGCCGTGTCACACCACGACGAACAACGCGCCGGAAGAACCAGCACGCTGCACGACCAACACACACTTCGACCTATTCCCCCCTTCAAGATGTTTATGAAACCTAAACGAGCCGAAGGCGAGCAGGAGGTTCCCCCACGCCGGAGGCGCCGTGTCACACCACAAAGGACAACGCGCCGCACGAACCAACACGCTGCACGACCAACAAACACTTCGACCTATGCCCCCCTTCAAGATGTTTACGAAAATTAAACGAGCCGAAGGCGAGTAGGAGGTTCCCTCGTGCCGGAGGCGCCGTGTCACACCACGACGGACAACGCGCCGCACGAACCAACACGCTGCACGACCAACAAACACTTCGACCTATGCCCCCCTTCAAGATGTTTACGAAAATTAAACGAGCCGAAGGCGAGTAGGAGGTTCCCTCGTGCCGGAGGTGCCGTGTCACACCATGACAGACAACGCGCCGCACGAACCAGCACGCTGCGCGACCAACACACACTTCGACCTATGCCCCCCCCTTCAGGATGTTTATGAAAATTAAACGAGCCGAAGGCGAGCAGGAGGTTCCCTCGCGCCGGAGGCGCCGTGTCACACCACGACGGACAACGCGCTGCACGAACCAACACGCTGCACGACCAACAAACACTTCGACCTATGCCCCCCTTCAAGATGTTTATGAAAATTAAACGAGCCGAAGGCGAGTAGGAGGTTCCCTCATGCCGGAGGTGCCGTGTCACATCACGACAGACAACGCGCCGAACGAACCAACACGTTGCACGACCAACACAAACTTCGACATATGCCCCCCCTTCAAAATGTTTATGAAAATTAAACGAGCCGAAGGCGAGCAGGAGGTTCCCTCGCGCCGGAGGCGCCGTGTCACACCACGAGGGACAACGCGCCGCACGAACCAGCACGCTGCACGACCAACACACACTTCGACCTATGCCCCCCCTTCAAGATGTTTATGAAAATTAAACGAGCCAAAGGCGAGTAGGAGGTTCCCTCGCGCCGGAGGCGCCGTGTCACACCACGACGAACAACGCGCCGGACGAACCAGCATGCTGCACGACCAACACACACTTCGACCTATGCCCCCTTCAAGATGTTTATGAAAATTAAACGAGCCGAAGGCGAGCTGGAGGTTCCCTCGCGCCGGAGGCCCCGTGTCACACCACGACGGACAACGCGCCGCACGAACCAGCACGCTGCACGACCAACACACACTTCGACCTATGCCCCCCCTTCAAGATGTTTAGTAAAATTGAATGAGCCGAAGGCGAGCAGGAGGTTCCCTCGCGCAGGAGGCGCCGTGTCACACCACGACGGACAACGCGCCGCACGAACCAGCACGCTGCGCGACCAACACACACTTCGACCTATGCCCCCCCTTCAGGATGTTTATAAATATTAAACGAGCCGAAGGCGAGTAGGAGGTTCCCTCGCGCCGGAGGCGCCGTGTCACACCACGACGGACAACGCGCCGCACGAACCAACACGCTGCACGACCAACAAACACTTCGACCTATGCCCCCCTTCAAGATGTTTACGAAAATTAAACGAGCCGAAGGCGAGTAGGAGGTTCCCTCGTGCCGAAGGTGCCGTGTCACACCATGACAGACAACGCACCGCACGAACCAGCACGTTGCACGACCAACACAAACTTCGACATATGCCCCCCCCCCTTCAAAATGTTTATGAAAATTAAACGAGCCGAAGGCGAGCAGGAGGTTCCCTCGCGCCGGAGGCGCCGTGTCACACCACGAGGGACAACGCGCCGCACGAACCAGCACGCTGCACGACCAACACACACTTCGACCTATGCCCCCCCTTCAAGATGTTTATGAAAATTAAACGAGCCAAAGGCGAGCAGGAGGTTCCCTCGTGCCGGAGGCGCCATGTCACACCACGACGAACAACGCGCCGGACGAACCAGCACGCTGCACGACCAACACACACTTCGACCTATGCCCCCCCTTCAAGATGTTTATGAAAATTAAACGAGCCGAAGGCGAGCAGGAGGTTCCCTCGCGCCGGAGGCGCCGTGTCACACCACGACGGACAACGCGCCGCACAAACCAGCACGCTGCACGACCAACACACACTTCGACCTATGCCCCCCTTCAAGATGTTTACGAAAATTAAATGAGCCGCACGCGAGCAGGAGGTTCCCTCGCGCCGGAGGCGCCGTGTCACACCACGACAGACAACGCGCCGCACGAACCAGCACGCTGCACGACCAACGAACACTTTGACCTATGCCCCCCTTCAAGATGTTTATGAAAATTAAACGAGCCGTAGGCGAGCAGGAGGTTCCCTCGTGCCGGAGGTGCCGTGTCACACCACGACGGACAACGCGCCGCACAAACCAGCACGTTGCACGACCAACACACACTTCGACATATGCCCCCCCCTTCAAGATGTTTATGACAATTAAACGAGCCGAAGGCGAGCAGGAGGTTCCCTCGCGCCTAAGGCTCCGTGTCACACCACGAGGGACAACGCGCCGCACGAACCAGCACGCTGCACGACCAACACACACTTCGACCTATGCCCCCCTTCAACATGTTTATGAAAATTAAACGAGCCGAAGGAGAGCAAGATGTTCCCTCGCGCCGGAAGCGCCGTGTCACACCACGACGAACAACGCGCCGGAGGAACCAGCACGCTGCACGACCAACACACACTTCGACCTATTCCCCCCTTCAAGATGTTTATGAAAATTAAACGAGCCGAAGGCGAGCAGGAGGCGCCGTGTCACACCACGACGGACAACGCGTCGCACGAACCAGCACGCTGCACGACCAACACGCACTTCGACCTGTGCCCCCTTCAAGATGTTTATGAAAATTAAACGAGCCAAAGGTGAGCAGGAGGTTCCCTCGCGTAGGAGGCACCGTGTCACACCACGACGGACAACGTGCCGCACGAACCAGCACGCTGCACGACCAACACACACTTCGACCTATTTCCCCCCTTCAAGATGTTTATGAAAATTAAACGAGCCGAAGGCGAGCAGGAGGTTCCCTCGCGCAGGAGTCGCCGTGTCACACCACGACGGACAACGCGCCGCACGAACCAGCACGCTGCGCGACCAACACACACTTCGACCTATGCCCCCCTTCAGGATGTTTATGAAAATTAAACGAGCCGAAGGCGAGCTAGAGGTTCCCTTGCGCTGGAGGCGCCGTGTCACACCACGACGGACAACGCGCCGCACGAACCAACACGCTGCACGACCAACAAACACTTCGACCTATGCCCCCGTTCAAGATGTTTACGAAAATTAAACGAGCCGAAGGCGAGTAGGAGGTTCCCTCGTGCCGGAGGTGCCGTGTCACACCACGACAGACAACGCGCCGCACGAACCAGCACGTTGCACGACCAACACAAACTTCGACATATGCCGCCCCCCTTCAAAATGTTTATGAAAATTAAACGAGCCGAAGGCGAGCAGGAGGTTCCCTCGCGCCGGAGGCGCCGTGTCACACCACGAGGGACAACGCGCCGCACGAACCAGCACGCTGCACGACCAACACACACTTCGACCTATGCCCCCCCCCCTTCAAGATGTTTATGAAAATTAAACGAGCCAAAGGCGAGCAGGAGGTTCCCTCGCGCCGGAGGCGCACTGTCACACCACGACGAACAACGCGCCGGACGAACCAGCACGCTGCACGACCAACACACACTTCGACCTATGCCTCCCCCTTCAAGATGTTTATGAAAATTAAACGAGCCGAAGGCGAGCAGGAGGTTCCCTCGCGCCGGAGGCGCCGTGTCACACCACGACGGAGAACGCGCCGCACGAACCAGCACGCTGCACGACCAACACACACTTCGACCTATGCCCCTCTTCAAGATGTTTATGAAAATTAAACGAGCCGAAGGCGAGCAGGAGGTTCCCTCGCGCCGGAGGCGCCGTGTCACACCACGACGGACAACGCGCCGCCCGAACCAACATGCTGCACGACCAACAAACACTTCGACCTATGCCCCCCTTCAAGATGTTTATGAAAATTAAATGAGCCGTAGGCGAGCAGGAGGTTCCCTCGTGCCGGAGGTGCCGTGTCACACCACGACGGACAACGCGCCGCACGAACTAGCACGTTGCACGACCAACACACACTTCGACATATGCCCCCCCTTCAAGATGTTTATGAGAATTAAACGAGCCGAAGGCGAGCAGGAGGTTCCCTCGCGCCGGAGGCGCCGTGTGACACCACGAGGGACAACGCGCCGCACGAACCAGCACGCTGCACGACCAACACACACTTCGACCTATGCCCCCCTTCAAGATGTTTATGAAAATTAAACGAGCCGAAGGCGAGCTAGTTGTTCCTTCGCGCCGGAGGCGCCGTGTCACACCACGACGAACAACGCGCCGGAGGAACCAGCACGCTGCACGACCAACACACACTTCGACCTATTCCCCCCTTCAAGATGTTTATGAAAATTAAACGAGCCGAAGGCGAGCAGGAGGTTCCCCCGCGCCGGAGGCGCCGTGTCACACCACGACGGACAACGCGTCGCACGAAGCAGCACGTTGCACGACCAACACAAACTTCGACCTATGCCCCCTTCAAGATGTTAATGAAAATTAAACGAGCCGAAGGCGAGCTGGATGTTCCCTCGCGCCGGAGGCCCCGTGTCACACCACGACGTACAACGCGCCGCACGAACCAGCACGCTGCACGACCAACACACACTTCGACCTATGCCCCCCCTTCAAGATGTTTATGAAAATTAGAGGAGCCGAAGGCGAGCAGGAGGTTCCCTCGCGTAGGAGGCGCCGTGTCACACCACGACGGACAACGCGCCGCACGAACCAGCACGCTGCGCGACCAACACACACTTCGACCTATGCCCCCCCCTTAAGGATGTTTATGAAAATTAAACGAGCCGAAGGCGAGCAGGAGGTTCCCTCGCGCCGGAGGCGCCGTGTCACACCACGACGGACAACGCGCCGCACGAACCAACACGTTGCACGACCAACAAACACTTCGACCTATGCCCCCCTTCAAGATGTTTATGAAAATTAAACGAGCCGAAGGCGAGTAGGAGGTTCCCTCGTGCCGGAGGTGCCGTGTCACACCACGACAGACAACGCGCCGCACGAACCAGCACGTTGCACGACCAACACAAACTTCGACATATGCCCCCCCTTCAAAATGTTTATGAAAATTAAACGAGCCGAAGGCGAGCAGGAGGTTCCCTCGCGCCGGAGGCGCCGTGTCACACCACGAGGGACAACGCGCCGCACGAACCAGCACGCTGCACGACCAACACACACCTCGACCTATGCCCCCCTTCAAGATGTTTATGAAAATTAAACGAGCCGAAGGCGAGCAGGAGGTTCCCTCGCGCCGGAGGCGCCGTGTCCCACCACGACGGACAACGCGCCGCACGAACCAGCACGCTGCACGACCAACACACACTTCGACCTATGCCCCCCTTCAAGATGTTTTCGAAAATTAAATGAGCCGCACGCTAGCAGGAAGTTCCCTCGCGCCGGAGGCGCCGTGTCACACCACAACGGACAACGCGCCGCATGAACCAGCACGCTGCACGACCAACACACACTTCGACCTATGCCCCCCCTTCAAGATGTTTGTGAAAATTAAACGAGCCGAAGGCGAGCAGGAGGTTCCCTCGCGCCGGAAGCGCCGTGTCACACCATGACGAACAACGCGCCGCCCGAACCAACACGCTGCACGACCAACAAACACTTCGACCTATGCCCCCCTTCAAGATGTTTATGAAAATTAAACGAGCCGTAGGCGAGCAGGAGGTTCCCTCGTGCCGGAGGTGCCATGTCACACCACGACGGACAACGCGCCGCACGAACCAGCACGTTGCACGACCAACACACACTTCGAAATATGCCCCCCTTCAAGATGTTTATGAGAATTAAACGAGCCGAAGGCGAGTAGGAGGTTCCCTCGCACTGGAGGCGCCGTGTCACACCACGAGGGACAATGCACCGCACGAACCAGCACGCTGCACGACCAACACACACTTCGACCTATGCCCCCCTTCAAGATGTTTATGAAAATTAAACGAGCTGAAGGCGAGCAAGATGTTCCCTCGCGCCGGAGGCGCCGTGTCACACCACGACGAACAACGCGCCGGAGGAACCAGCACGCTGCACGACCAACACACACTTCGACCTATTCCCCCCTTCAAGATGTTTATGAAAATTAAACGAGACGAAGGCGAGCAGGAGGTTCCCTCGCACCGGAGGCGCCGTGTCATACCACGAGGGACAACGCGCCGCACGAACCAGCACGCTGCACGACCAACACACACTTCGACCTATGCCCCCCTTCAAGATGTTTATGAAAATTAAACGAGCCGAAGGCGAGCTAGATGTTCCCTCGCGCCGGAGGCGCCGTGGCACACCGCGACGAACAACGCGCCGGAGGAACCAGCACGCTTCACGACCAACACACACTTCGACCTATTCCCCCCTTCAAGATGTTTATGAAAATTAAACGAGCCGAAGGCGAGCAGGAGGTTCCCCCGCGCCGGAGGCGCCGTGTCACACCACGACGGACAACGCGTCGCACGAACTAGCACGCTGCACGACCAACACAAACTTCGACCTATGCCCCCTTCAAGATGTTTATAAAAATTAAACGAGCCGAAGGTGAGCTGGAGGTTCCCTCGCGCCGGAGGCCCCGTGTCACACCACGACGTACAACGCGCCGCACGAACCCGCACGCTGCACGACCAACACACACTTCGACCTATGCCCCCCTTCAAGATGTTTATGAAAATTAAAGGAGCCGAAGGCGAGCAGGAGGTTCCCTCGCGCAGGAGGCGCCGTGTCACACCACGACGGACAACGCGCCGCACGAACCAGCACGCTGCGCGACCAACACACACTTCGACCTATGCCCCCCCCCCTTTCAGGATGTTTTTGAAAATTAAACGAGCCGAAGCCGAGCAGGAGGTTCCCTCGCGCCGGAGGCGCCGTGTCACACCACGATGGACAACGCGCCGCACAAACCAACACGCTGCACGACCAACAAACACTTCGACCTATGCCCCCCTTCAAGATGTTTATGAAAATTAAATGAGCCGAAGGCGAGTAGGAGGTTCCCTCGTGCCGTGTCACACCACGACAGACAACGCGCCGCACGAACCAGCACGTTGCACGACCAACACAAACTTTGACATATGCCCCCCCATCAAAATGTTTATGAAAATTAAACGAGCCGAAGGCGAGCAGGAGGTTCCCTCGCGCCGGAGGCGCCGTGTCACACCACGACGGACAATGCGCCGCACGAACCAGCACGCTGCACGACCAACACACACTTCGACCTATGCCCCCCTTCAAGATGTTTACGAAAATTAAATGAGCCGCACGCGAGCAGGAGGTTCCCTCGCGCCGGAGGCGCCGTGTCACACCACGACGGACAACGCGCCGCACGAACCAGCACGCTGCACGACCAACACACACTTCGACCTATGCCCCCCCTTCAAGATGTTTGTGAAAATTAAACGAGCCAAAGGCGAGCAGGAGGTTCCCTCGCGCCGGAGGCGCCGTGTCACACCACGACGAACAACGCGCCGCCCGAACCAACACGCTGCACGACCAACAAACACTTCGACCTATGCCCCCCTTCAAGATGTTTATGAAAATTAAATGAGCCGAAGGCGAGTAGGAGGTTCCCTCGTGCCGGAGGTGCCATGTCACACCACGACAGACAACGCGCCGCACGAACCAGCACGTTGCACGACCAACACAAACTTTGACATATGCCCCCCCTTCAAAATGTTTATGAAAATTAAACGAGCCAAAGGCGAGCAGGAGGTTCCCTCGCGCCGGAGGCGCCGTGTCACACCACGAGCGACAACACGCCGCACGAACCAGCACGCTGCACGACCAACACACTCCTCGACCTATGCCCCCCTTCAAGATGTTTATGAAAATTAAACGAGCTGAAGGCGAGCAGGAGGTTCCCTCGCGCCGGAGGCGCCGTGTCACACCACGACGGACAATGCGCCGCACGAACCAGCACCCTGCACGACCAACACACACTTCGACCTATGCCCCCCCTTCAAGATGTTTACGAAAATTAAATGAGCCGCACGCGAGCAGGAGGTTCTCTCGCGCCGGAGGCGCCGTGTCACACCACGACGGACAACGCGCCGCACGAACCAGCACGCTGCATGACCAACACACACTTCGACCTATGCCCCCCCTTCAAGATGTTTGTGAAAATTAAACGAGCCGAAGGCGAGCAGGAGGTTCCCTCGCGCCGGAAGCGCCGTGTCACACCATGACGAACAACGCGCCGCCCGAACCAACACGCTGCACGACCAACAAACACTTCGACCTATGCCCCCCTTCAAGATGTTTATGAAAATTAAACGAGCCGTAGGCGAGCAGGAGGTTCCCACGTGCCGGAGGTGCCGTGTCACACCACGACGGACAACGCGCCGCACGAACCAGCACGTTGCACGACCAGCACACACTTCGAAATATGCCCCCCCTTCAAGATGTTTATGAGAATTAAACGAGCCGAAGGCGAGCAGGAGGTTCCCTCGCGCTGGAGGCGCCGTGTCACACCACGAGGGACAATGCACCGCACGAACCAGCACGCTGCACGACCAACACACACTTCGACCTATGCCCCCCTTCAAGATGTTTATGAAAATTAAACGATCTGAAGGCGAGCAAGATGTTCCCTCGCGCCGGAGGCGCCGTGTCACACCACGACGAACAACGCGCCGGAGGAACCAGCACGCTGCACGACCAACACACACTTCGACCTATTCCCCCCTTCAAGATGTTTATGAGAATTAAACGAGCCGAAGGCGAGCAGGAGGTTCCCTCGCGCCGGAGGCGCCGTGTCATACCACGAGGGACAACGCGCCGCACGAACCAGCACGCTGCACGACCAACACACACTTCGACCTATGCCCCCCTTCAAGATGTTTATGAAAATTAAACGAGCCGAAGGCGAGCTAGATGTTCCCTCGCGCCGGAGGCGCCGTGTCACACCACGACGAACAACGCGCCGGAGGAACCAGCACGCTTCACGACCAACACACACTTCGACCTATTCCCCCCTTCAAGATGTTTATGAAAATTAAACGAGCCGAAGGCGAGCAGGAGGTTCCCCCGCGCCGGAGGCGCCGTGTCACACCACGATGGACAACGCGTCGCACGAACCAGCACGCTGCACGACCAACACAAACTTCGACCTATGCCCCCTTCAAGATGTTTATGAAAATTAAACGAGCCGAAGGCGAGCTGGAGGTTCCCTCGCGCCGGAGGCCCCGTGTCACACCACGACGTACAACGCGCCGCACGAACCCGCACGCTGCACGACCAACACACACTTCGACCTATGGCCCCCCTTCAAGATGTTTATGAAAATTAAAGGAGCCGAAGGCGAGCAGGAGGTTCCCTCGCGCAGGAGGCGCCGTGTCACACCACGACGGACAACGCGCCGCACGAACCAGCACGCTGCGCGACGAACACACACTTCGACCTATGCCCCCCCCCCCTTCAGGATGTTTTTGAAAATTAAACGAGCCGAAGGCGAGCAGGATGTTCCCTCGCGCCGGAGGCGCCGTGTCACACCACGACGGACAACGCGCCGCACGAACCAACACGCTGCACGACCAACAAACACTTCGACCTATGCCCCCCTTCAAGATGTTTATGAAAATTAAACGAGCCGAAGGCGAGTAGGAGGTTCCCTCGTGCCGGAGGTGCCGTGTCACACCACGACAGACAACGCGCCGCACGAACCAGCACGTTGCACGACCAACACAAACTTTGACATATGCCCCCCCTTCAAAATGTTTATGAAAATTAAACGAGCCGAAGGCGAGCAGGAGGTTCACTCGCGCCGGAGGCGCCGTGTCACACCACGACGGACAACGCTCCGCACGAACCAGCACGCTGCACAACCAACACACACTTCGACCTATGCCCCCCTTCAAGATGTTTATGAAAATTAAATGAGCCGAAGGCGAGTAGGAGGTTCCCTCGTGCCGGAGGTGCCATGTCACACCACGACAGACAACGCGCCGCACGAACCAGCACGTTGCACGACCAACACAAACTTTGACATATGCCCCCCCTTCAAAATGTTTATGAAAATTAAACGAGCCAAAGGCGAGCAGGAGGTTCCCTCGCGCCGGAGGCGCCGTGTCACACCACGAGCGACAACGCGCCGCACGAACCAGCACGCTGCACGACCAACACACTCCTCGACCTATGCCCCCCTTCAAGATGTTTATGAAAATTAAACGAGCTGAAGGCGAGCAGGAGGTTCCCTCGCGCCGGAGGCGCCGTGTCACACCACGACGGACAATGCGCCGCACGAACCAGCACCCTGCACGACCAACACACACTTCGACCTATGCCCCCCCTTCAAGATGTTTACGAAAATTAAATGAGCCGCACGCGAGCAGGAGGTTCTCTCGCGCCGGAGGCGCCGTGTCACACCACGACGGACAACGCGCCGCACGAACCAGCACGCTGCATGACCAACACACACTTCGACCTATGCCCCCCCTTCAAGATGTTTGTGAAAATTAAACGAGCCGAAGGCGAGCAGGAGGTTCCCTCGCGCCGGAAGCGCCGTGTCACACCATGACGAACAACGCGCCGCCCGAACCAACACGCTGCACGACCAACAAACACTTCGACCTATGCCCCCCTTCAAGATGTTTATGAAAATTAAACGAGCCGTAGGCGAGCAGGAGGTTCCCACGTGCCGGAGGTGCCGTGTCACACCACGACGGACAACGCGCCGCACGAACCAGCACGTTGCACGACCAGCACACACTTCGAAGTATGCCCCCCCTTCAAGATGTTTATGAGAATTAAACGAGCCGAAGGCGAGCAGGAGGTTCCCTCGCGCTGGAGGCGCCGTGTCACACCACGAGGGACAATGCACCGCACGAACCAGCACGCTGCACGACCAACACACACTTCGACCTATGCCCCCCTTCAAGATGTTTATGAAAATTAAACGATCTGAAGGCGAGCAAGATGTTCCCTCGCGCCGGAGGCGCCGTGTCACACCACGACGAACAACGCGCCGGAGGAACCAGCACGCTGCACGACCAACACACACTTCGACCTATTCCCCCCTTCAAGATGTTTATGAGAATTAAACGAGCCGAAGGCGAGCAGGAGGTTCCCTCGCGCCGGAGGCGCCGTGTCATACCACGAGGGACAACGCGCCGCACGAACCAGCACGCTGCACGACCAACACACACTTCGACCTATGCCCCCCTTCAAGATGTTTGTGAAAATTAAACGAGCCGAAGGCGAGCTAGATGTTCCCTCGCGCCGGAGGCGCCGTGTCACACCACGACGAACAACGCGCCGGAGGAACCAGCACGCTTCACGACCAACACACACTTCGACCTATTCCCCCCTTCAAGATGTTTATGAAAATTAAACGAGCCGAAGGCGAGCAGGAGGTTCCCCCGCGCCGGAGGCGCCGTGTCACACCACGATGGACAACGCGTCGCACGAACCAGCACGCTGCACGACCAACACAAACTTCGACCTATGCCCCCTTCAAGATGTTTATGAAAATTAAACGAGCCGAAGGCGAGCTGGAGGTTCCCTCGCGCCGGAGGCCCCGTGTCACACCACGACGTACAACGCGCCGCACGAACCCGCACGCTGCACGACCAACACACACTTCGACCTATGCCCCCCCTTCAAGATGTTTATGAAAATTAAAGGAGCCGAAGGCGAGCAGGAGGTTCCCTCGCGCAGGAGGCGCCGTGTCACACCACGACGGACAATGCGCCGCACGAACCAGCACGCTGCGCGACGAACACACACTTCGACCTATGCCCCCCCCCCCCTTCAGGATGTTTTTGAAAATTAAACGAGCCGAAGGCGAGCAGGATGTTCCCTCGCGCCGGAGGCGCCGTGTCACACCACGACGGACAACGCGCCGCACGAACCAACACGCTGCACGACCAACAAACACTTCGACCTATGCCCCCCTTCAAGATGTTTATGAAAATTAAACGAGCCGAAGGCGAGTAGGAGGTTCCCTCGTGCCGGAGGTGCCGTGTCACACCACGACAGACAACGCGCCGCACGAACCAGCACGTTGCACGACCAACACAAACTTTGACATATGCCCCCCCTTCAAAATGTTTATGAAAATTAAACGAGCCGAAGGCGAGCAGGAGGTTCCCTCGCGCCGGAGGCGCCGTGTCACACCACGAGGGACAACGCGCCGCACGAACCAGCACGCTGCACGACCAACACACTCCTCGACCTATGCCCCCCTTCAAGATGTTTCTGAAATATAAACGAGTCGAAGGCGAGCAGGAGGTTCCCTCGCGCCGGAGGCGCCGTGTCACACCACGACGGACAATGCGCCGCACGAACCAGCACGCTGCACGACCAACACACACTTCGACCTATGCCCCCCTTCAAGATGTTTACGAAAATTAAATGAGCCGCACGCGAGCAGGAGGTTCCCTCGCGCCGGAGGCGCCGTGTCACACCACGACGGACAATGCGCCGCACGAACCAGCACGCTGCACGACCAACACACACTTCGACCTATGCCCCCCCTTCAAGATGTTTGTGAAAATTAAACGAGCCGAAGGCGAGCAGGAGGTTCCCTGGCGCCGGAGGCGCCGTGTCACACCACGACGAACAACGCGCCGCCCGAACCAACACGCTGCACGACCAACAAACACTTCGACCTATGCCCCCCTTCAATTTGTTTATGAAAATTAAACGAGCCGAAGGCGAGTAGGAGGTTCCCTCTTGCCGGAGGTGCCATGTCACACCACGACAGACAACGCGCCGCACGAACCAGCACGTTGCACGACCAACACAAACTTTGACATATGCCCCCCCTTCAAAATGTTTATGAAAATTAAACGAGCCGAAGGCGAGCAGGAGGTTCCCTCGCGCCGGAGGCGCCGTGTCACACCACGAGGGACAACGCGCCGCACGAACCAGCACGCTGCACGACCAACACACTCCTCGACCTATGCCCCCCTTCAAGATGTTTCTGAAATATAAACGAGTCGAAGGCGAGCAGGAGGTTCCCTCGCGCCGGAGGCGCCGTGTCACACCACGACGGACAATGCGCCGCACGAACCAGCACGCTGCACGACCAACACACACTTCGACCTATGCCCCCCTTCAAGATGTTTACGAAAATTAAATGAGCCGCACGCGAGCAGGAGGTTCCCTCGCGCCGGAGGCGCCGTGTCACACCACGACGGACAACGCGCCGCACGAACCAGCACGCTGCACGACCAACACACACTTCGACCTATGCCCCCCCTTCAAGATGTTTGTGAAAATTAAACGAGCCGAAGGCGAGCAGGAGGTTCCCTGGCGCCGGAGGCGCCGTGTCACACCACGACGAACAACGCGCCGCCCGAACCAACACGCTGCACGACCAACAAACACTTCGACCTATGCCCCCCTTCAACTTGTTTATGAAAATTAAACGAGCCGAAGGCGAGTAGGAGGTTCCCTCTTGCCGGAGGTGCCATGTCACACCACGACAGACAACGCGCCGCACGAACCAGCACGTTGCACGACCAACACAAACTTTGACATATGCCCCCCCTTCAAAATGTTTATGAAAATTAAACGAGCCAAAGGCGAGCAGGAGGTTCCCTCGCGCCGGAGGCGCCGTGTCACACCACGAGCGACAACGCGCCGCACGAACCAGCACGCTGCACGACCAACACACTCCTCGACCTATGCCCCCCTTCAAGATGTTTATGAAAATTAAACGAGCTGAAGGCGAGCAGGAGGTTCCCTCGCGCCGGAGGCGCCGTGTCACACCACGACGGACAATGCACCGCACGAACCAGCACGCTGCACGACCAACACACACTTCGACCTATGCCCCCCCTTCAAGATGTTTACGAAAATTAAATGAGCCGCACGCGAGCAGGAGGTTCCCTCGCGCCGGAGGCGCCGTGTCACACCACGACGGACAACGCGCCGCACGAACCAGCACGCTGCATGACCAACACACACTTCGACCTATGCCCCCCCTTCAAGATGTTTGTGATAATTAAACGAGCCGAAGGCGAGCAGGAGGTTCCCTCGCGCCGGAGGCGCCGTGTCACACCACGACGAACAACGCGCCGCCCGAACCAACACGCTGCACGACCAACAAACACTTCGACCTATGCCCCTCTTCGAGATGTTTATGAATATTAAACGAGCCGTAGGCGAGCAGGAGGTTCCCTCGTGCCGGACGTGCCGTATCACAACACGACGGACAACGCGCCGCACGAACCAGCACGTTGCACGACCAACACACACTTCGAAATATGCCCCCCTTCAAGATGTTTATGAGAATTAAACGAGCCGAAGGCGAGCAGGAGGTTCCCTCGCGCTGGAGGCGCTGTGTCACACCACGAGGGACAATGCACCGCACGAACCAGCACGCTGCACGACCAACACACACTTCGACCTATTCCCCCTTTCAAGATGTTTATGAAAATTAAACGAGCTGAAGGCGAGCAAGATGTTCCCTCGCGCCGGAGGCGCCGTGTCACACCACGACGAACAACGCGCCGGAGGAACCAGCACGCTGCACGACCAACACACACTTCGTCCTATTCCCCCCTTCAAGATGTTTATGAAAATTAAACGAGCCCAAGGCGAGCAGGAGGTTCCCCCGCGCAGGAGGCGCCGTGTCACACCACGATGGACAACGCGTCGCACGAACCAGCACGCTGCACGACCAACACAAACTTCGACCTATGCCCCCTTCAAGATGTGTATGAAAATTAAACGAGCCGAAGGCGAGCTGGAGGTTCCCTCGCGCCGGAGGCCCCGTGTCACACCACGACGTACAACGCGCCGCACGAACCCGCACGCTGCACGACCAACACACACTTCGACCTATGCCCCCCTTCAAGATGTTTATGAAAATTAAAGGAGCCGAAGGCGAGCAGGAGGTTCCCTCGCGCAGGAGGCGCCGTGTCACACCACGACGGACAACGCGCCGCACGAACCAGCACGCTGCGCGACGAACACACACTTCGACCTATGCCCCCCCCCCCTTCAGGATGTTTTTGAAAATTAAACGAGCCGAAGGCGAGCAGGATGTTCCCTCGCGCCGGAGGCGCCGTGTCACACCACGACGGACAACGCGCCGCACGAACCAACACGCTGCACGACCAACAAACACATCGACCTATGCCCCCCTTCAAGATGTTTATGAAAATTAAACGAGCCGAAGGCGAGTAGGAGGTTCCCTCGTGCCGGAGGTGCCGTGTCACACCACGACAGACAACGCGTCGCACGAACCAGCACGTTGCACGACCAACACAAACTTTGACATATGCCCCCCCTTCAAAATGTTTATGAAAATTAAACGAGCCGAAGGCGAGCAGGAGGTTCCCTCGCGCCGGAGGCGCCGTGTCACACCACGAGGGACAACGCGCCGCACGAACCAGCACGCTGCACGACCAACACACTCCTCGACCTATGCCCCCCTTCAAGATGTTTCTGAAAATTAAACGAGCCGAAGGCGAGCAGGAGTTTCCCTCGCGCCGGAGGCGCCGTGTCACACCACGACGGACAATGCGCCGCACGAACCAGCACGCTGCACGACCAACACACACTTCGACCTATGCCCCCCTTCAAGATGTTTACGAAAATTAAATGAGCCGTACGCGAGCAGGAGGTTCCCTCGCGCCGGAGGCGCCGTGTCACACCACGACGGACAACGCGCCGCACGAACCAGCACGCTGCACGACCAACACACACTTCGACCTATGCCCCCCCTTCAAGATGTTTGTGAAAATTAAACGAGCCGAAGGCGAGCAGGAGGTTCCCTGGCGCCGGAGGCGCCGTGTCACACCACGACGAACAACGCGCCGCCCGAACCAACACGCTGCACGACCAACAAACACTTCGACCTATGCCCCCCTTCAAGATGTTTATGAAAATTAAACGAGCCGAAGGCGAGTAGGAGGTTCCCTCTTGCCGGAGGTGCCATGTCACACCACGACAGACAACGCGCCGCACGAACCAGCACGTTGCACGACCAACACAAACTTTGACATATGCCCCCCCCTTCAAAATGTTTATGAAAATTAAACGAGCCAAAGGCGAGCAGGAGGTTCCCTCGCGCCGGAGGCGCCGTGTCACACCACGAGCGACAACGCGCCGCACGAACCAGCACGCTGCACGACCAACACACTCCTCGACCTATGCCCCCCTTCAAGATGTTTATGAAAATTAAACGAGCTGAAGGCGAGCAGGAGGTTCCCTCGCGCCGGAGGCGCCGTGTCACACCACGACGGACAATGCACCGCACGAACCAGCACGCTGCACGACCAACACACACTTCGACCTATGCCCCCCCTTCAAGATGTTTACGAAAATTAAATGAGCCGCACGCGAGCAGGAGGTTCCCTCGCGCCGGAGGCGCCGTGTCACACCACGACGGACAACGCGCCGCACGAACCAGCACGCTGCATGACCAACACACACTTCGACCTATGCCCCCCCTTCAAGATGTTTGTGAAAATTAAACGAGCTGAAGGCGAGCAGGAGGTTCCCTCGCGCCGGAGGCGCCGTGTCACACCACGACGAACAACGCGCCGCCCGAACCAACACGCTGCACGACCAACAAACACTTCGACCTATGCCCCTCTTCGAGATGTTTATGAAAATTAAACGAGCCGTAGGCGAGCAGGAGGTTCCCTCGTGCCGGAGGTGCCGTATCACACCACGACGGACAACGCGCCGCACGAACCAGCACGTTGCACGACCAACACACACTTCGAAATATGCCCCCCTTCAAGATGTTTATGAGAATTAAACGAGCCGAAGGCGAGCAGGAGGTTCCCTCGCGCTGGAGGCGCTGTGTCACACCACGAGGGACAATGCACCGCACGAACCAGCACGCTGCACGACAAACACACACTTCGACCTATTCCCCCTTTCAAGATGTTTATGAAAATTAAACGAGCTGAAGGCGAGCAAGATGTTCCCTCGCGCCGGAGGCGCCGTGTCACACCACGACGAACAACGCGCCGGAGGAACCAGCACGCTGCACGACCAACACACACTTCGTCCTATTCCCCCCTTCAAGATGTTTATGAAAATTAAACGAGCCGAAGGCGAGCAGGAGGTTCCCCCGCGCATGAGGCGCCGTGTCACACCACGACGGACAACGCGTCGCATGAACCAGCACGCTGCATGACCAACACACACTTCGACCTATGCCCCCTTCAAGATGTTTATGAAAATTAAACGAGCCGAAGGCGAGCTGGAGGTTCCCTCGCGCCGGAGGCCCCGTGTCACACCACGACGGACAACGCGCCGCACAAACCAGCACGCTGCACGACCAACACACAGTTCGACCTATGCCCCCCCTTGAAGATGTTTATGAAAATTAAACGAGCCGAAGGCGAGCAGGAGGTTCCCTCGCGGAGGAGGCGCCGTGTCACACCACGACGGACAACGCGCCGCACGAACCAGCACGCTGCGCGACCAACACACACTTCGACCTATGCCCCCCCTTCAGGATGTTTATAAAAATTAAACGAGCCGAAGGCGAGCAGGAGGTTCCGTCGCGTTGGAGGCGCCGTGTCACACCACGAAGGACAACGCGCCGCACGAACCAACACGCTGCACGACCAACAAACACTTCGACCTATGCCCCCCTTCAAGATGTTTACGAAAATTAAACGAGCCGAAGGCGAGTAGGAGGTTCCCTCGTGCCGGAGGTGCCGTGTCACACCATGACAGACAACGCGCCGCACGAACCAGCACGTTGCACGACCAACACAAACTTCGACATATGCCCCCCCCCTTCAAAATGTTTATGAAAATTAAACGAGCCGAAGGCGAGCAGGAGGTTCCCTCGCACCGGAGGCGCCGTGTCACACCACGAGGGACAACGCGCCGCACGAACCAGCACGCTGCAGGACCAACACACACTTCGACCTATGCCCCCCCTTCAAGATGTTTATGAAAATTAAACGAGCCAAAGGCGAGCAGGAGGTTCCCTCGCGCGGGAGCCGCCATGTCACACCACGACGAACAACGCGCCGGACGAACCAGCACGCTGCACGACCAACACACACTTCGACCTATGCCCCCCCTTCAAGATGTTTATGAAAAGTAAATGAGCCGAAGGCGAGCAGGAGGTTCCCTCGCGCCGGAGGCGCCGTGTCACACCACGACGGACAACGCGCCGCACGAACCAGCACGCTGCACGACCAACACACACTTCGACCTATGCCCCCCCTTCAAGATGTTTACGAAAATTAAATGAGCCGCACGCGAGCAGGAGGTTCCCTCGCGCCGGAGGTGCCGTGTCACACCACGACGGACAACGCGCCGCACGAACCAGCACGCTGCACGACCAACACACACTTCGACCTATGCCCCCCTTCAAGATGTTTGTGAAAATTAAACGAGCCGAAGGCGAGCAGGAGGTTCCCTCGCGCCGGAGGTGCCGTGTCACACCACGACGAACAACGCGCCGCCCGAACCAACACGCTGCACGACCAACAAACACTTCGACCTATGCCCCCCTTCAAAATGTTTATGAAAATTAAACGAGCCGTAGGCGAGCAGGAGGTTCCCTCGTGCCGGAGGTGCCGTGTCACACCACGACGGACAACGCGCCGCACGAACCAGCACGTTGCACGACCAACACACACTTCGAAATATGCCCCCCCTTCAAGATGTTTATGAAAATTAAACGAGCCGTAGGCGAGAAGCAGGTTCCCTTGCGCCGGAGGCGCCATGTCACACCACGACGAACAACGCGCCGGAGGAACCAGCACGCTGCACGACCAACACACACTTCGACCTATTCCCCCCTTCAAGATGTTTATGAAAATTAAACGAGCCGAAGGCGAGCAGGAGGTTCCCCCGCGCAGGAGGCGCCGTGTCACACCACGACGGACAACGCGTCGCATGAACCAGCACGCTGCATGACCAACACACACTTCGACCTATGCCCCCTTCAAGATGTTTATGAAAATTAAACGAGCCGAAGGCGAGCTGGAGGTTCCCTCGCACAGGAGGCGCCGTGTCACACCACGACGGACAACGCGCCGCCCGAACCAGCACGCTGCACGACCAACACACACTTCGACCTATGCCCCCCCTTCAGGATGTTTATAAAAATTAAACGAGCCGAAGGCGAGCAGGAGGTTCCCTCGCGCTGGAGGCGCCGTGTCACACCACGACGAACAACGCGCCGCACGAACCAACACGCTGCACGACCAACAAACACTTCGACCTATGCCCCCCTTCAAGATGTTTACGAAAATTAAACGAGCCGAAGGCGAGTAGGAGGTTCCCTCGTGCCGGAGGTGCCGTGTCACACCATGACAGACAACGCGCCGCACGAACCAGCACGTTGCACGACCAACACAAACTTCGACATATGCCCCCCCCTTCAGAATGTTTATGAAAATTAAACGAGCCGAAGGCGAGCAGGAGGTTCCCTCGCGCCGGAGGCGCCGTGTCACACCACGAGGGACAACGCGCCGCACGAACCAGCACGCTGCAGGACCAACACACACTTCGACCTATGCCCCCCCTTCAAGATATTTATGAAAATTAAACGAGCCAAAGGCGAGCAGGAGGTTCCCTCGCGCGGGAGCCGCCATGTCACACCACGACGAACAACGCGCCGGACAAACCAGCACGCTGCACGACCAACACACACTTCGACCTATGCCCCCCCCTTCAAGATGTTTATGAAAATTAAACGAGCCGAAGGCGAGAAGGAGGTTCCCTCGCGCCGGAGGCGCCGTGTCACACCACGACGGACAACGCGCCGCACGAACCAGCACGCTGCACGACCAACACACACTTCGACCTATGCCCCCCCTTCAAGATGTTTACGAAAATTAAATGAACCGCACGCGAGCAGGAGGTTCCCTCGCGCCGGAGGCGCCGTGTCACACCACGACGGACAACGCGCCGCACGAACCAGCACGCTGCCCGACCAACAAACACTTCGACCTATGCCCCCCCTTCAAGATGTTTATGAAAATTAAATGAGCCGTAGGCGAGCAGGAGGTTCCCTCGTGCCGGAGGTGCCGTGTCACACCACGACGGACAACGCGCCGCACGAACCAGCACGTTGCACGACCAACACACACTTCGACATATGCCCCCCCCCCTTCAAGATGTTTATGAGAATTAAACGAGCCGAAGGCGAGCAGGAGGTTCCCTCTAGCCGGAGGCTCCGTGTCACACCACGAGGGACAACGCGCCGCACGAACCAGCATGCTGCACGACCAACACACACTTCGACCTATGCCCCCCTTCAACATGTTTATGAAAATTAAACGAGCCGAAGGCGAGCAAGATGTTCCCTCGCGCCGGAGGCGCCGTGTCACACCACGACGAACAACGCGCCGGAGGAACCAGCACGCTGCACGACCAACACACACTTCGACCTATTCCCCCCTTCAAGATGTTTATGAAAATTAAACGAGCCGAAGGCGAGCAGGAGGTTCCCCCGCGCAGGAGGCGCCGTGTCACACCAGGACGGACAACGCGTCGCATGAACCAGCACGCTGCATGACCAACACACACTTCGACCTATGCCCCCTTCAAGATGTTTATGAAAATTAAACGAGCCGAAGGCGAGCAGGAGGTTCCCTCGCGCTGGAGGCGCCGTGTCACACCACGACGGACAACGCGCCGCACGAACCAGCACGCTGCACGACCAACACACACTTCGACCTATGCCCCCCCTTCAGGATGTTTATAAAAATTAAACGAGCCGAAGGCGAGCAGGAGGTTCCCTCGCGCTGGAGGCACCGTGTCACACCACGACGAACAACGCGCCGCACGAACCAACACGCTGCACGACCAACAAACACTTCGACCTATGCCCCCCTTCAAGATGTTTATGAAAATTAAACGAGCCGAAGGCGAGTAGGAGGTTCCCTCGCCCAGGAGGAGCCGTGTCACACCATGACGGACAACGTGCCGCACGAACCAACACGCTGCACGACCAACAAACACTTCGACCTATGCCCCCTTCAAGATGTTTATGAAAATTAAACGAGCCGAAGGCGAGCTGGAGGTTCCCTCGCACAGGAGGCGCCGTGTCACACCACGACGGACAACGCGCCGCCCGAACCAGCACGCTGCACGACCAACACACACTTCGACCTATGCCCCCCCTTCAGGATGTTTATAAAAATTAAACGAGCCGAAGGCGAGCAGGAGGTTCCCTCGCGCTGGAGGCGCCGTGTCACACCACGACGAACAACGCGCCGCACGAACCAACACGCTGCACGACCAACAAACACTTCGACCTATGCCCCCCTTCAAGATGTTTACGAAAATTAAACGAGCCGAAGGCGAGTAGGAGGTTCCCTCGTGCCGGAGGTGCCGTGTCACACCATGACAGACAACGCGCCGCACGAACCAGCACGTTGCACGACCAACACAAACTTCGACATATGCCCCCCCCCCTTCAAAATGTTTATGAAAATTAAACGAGCCGAAGGCGAGCAGGAGGTTCCCTCGCGCCGGAGGCGCCGTGTCACACCACGAGGGACAACGCGCCGCACGAACCAGCACGCTGCAGGACCAACACACACTTCGACCTATGCCCCCCCTTCAAGATATTTATTAAAATTAAACGAGCCAAAGGCGAGCAGGAGGTTCCCTCGCGCGGGAGCCGCCATGTCACACCACGACGAACAACGCGCCGGACAAACCAGCACGCTGCACGACCAACACACACTTCGACCTATGCCCCCCCTTCAAGATGTTTATGAAAATTAAACGAGCCGAAGGCGAGAAGGAGGTTCCCTCGCGCCGGAGGCGCCGTGTCACACCACGACGGACAACGCGCCGCACGAACCAGCACGCTGCACGACCAACACACACTTCGACCTATGCCCCCCCTTCAAGATGTTTACGAAAATTAAATGAACCGCACGCGAGCAGGAGGTTCCCTCGCGCCGGAGGCGCCGTGTCACACCACGACGGACAACGCGCCGCACGAACCAGCACGCTGCCCGACCAACAAACACTTCGACCTATGCCCCCCCTTCAAGATGTTTATGAAAATTAAATGAGCCGTAGGCGAGCAGGAGGTTCCCTCGTGCCGGAGGTGCCGTCTCACACCACGACGGACAACGCGCCGCACGAACCCGCACGTTGCACGACCAACACACACTTCGACATATGCCCCCCCCCCTTCAAGATGTTTATGAGAATTAAACGAGCCGAAGGCGAGCAGGAGGTTCCCTCTAGCCGGAGGCTCCGTGTCACACCACGAGGGACAACGCGCCGCACGAACCAGCATGCTGCACGACCAACACACACTTCGACCTATGCCCCCCTTCAACATGTTTATGAAAATTAAACGAGCCGAAGGCGAGCAAGATGTTCCCTCGCGCCGGAGGCGCCATGTCACACCACGACGAACAACGCGCCGGAGGAACCAGCATGCTGCACGACCAACACACACTTCGACCTATTCCCCCCTTCAAGTTGTTTATGAAAATTAAACGAGCCGAAGGCGAGCAGGAGGTTCCCCCGCGCAGGAGGCGCCGTGTCACACCACGACGGACAACGCGTCGCATGAACCAGCACGCTGCATGACCAACACACACTTCGACCTATGCCCCCTTCAAGATGTTTATGAAAATTAAACGAGCCGAAGGCGAGCAGGAGGTTCCCTCGCGCTGGAGGCGCCGTGTCACACCACGACGGACAACGCGCCGCACGAACCAGCACGCTGCACGACCAACACACACTTCGACCTATGCCCCCCCTTCAGGATGTTTATAAAAATTAAACGAGCCGAAGGCGAGCAGGAGGTTCCCTCGCGCTGGAGGCGCCGTGTCACACCACGACGAACAACGCGCCGCACGAACCAACACGCTGCACGACCAACAAACACTTCGACCTATGCCCCCCTTCAAGATGTTTATGAAAATTAAACGAGCCGAAGGCGAGTAGGAGGTTCCCTCGCCCAGGAGGAGCCGTGTCACACCACGACGGACAACGTGCCGCACGAACCAACACGCTGCACGACCAACAAACACTTCGACCTAGGCCGCCTTCAAGATGTTTACGAAAATTAAACGAGCCGAAGGCGAGTAGGAGGTTCCCTCGTGCCGGAGGTGCCGTGTCACACCATGACAGACAACGCGCCGCACGAACCAGCACGTTGCACGACCAACACAAACTTCGACATATGCCCCCCCCCTTCAAAATGTTTATGAAAATTAAACGAGCCAAAGGCGAGCAGGAGGTTCCCTCGCGCGGGAGCCGCCATGTCACACCACGACGAACAACGCGCCGGACGAACCAGCACGCTGCACGACCAACACACACTTCGACCTATGCCCCCCCCTTCAAGATGTTTATGAAAATTAAACGAGCCGAAGGCGAGAAGGAGGTTCCCTCGCGCCGGAGGCGCCGTGTCACACCACGACGGACAACGCGCCGCACGAACCAGCACGCTGCACGACCAACACACACTTCGACCTATGCCCCCCCTTCAAGATGTTTACGAAAATTAAATGAACCGCACGCGAGCAGGAGGTTCCCTCGCGCCGGAGGCGCCGTGTCACACCACGACGGACAACGCGCCGCACGAACCAGCACGCTGCACGACCAACAAACACTTCGACCTATGCCCCCCCTTCAAGATGTTTATGAAAATTAAATGAGCCGTAGGCGAGCAGGAGGTTCCCTCGTGCCGGAGGTGCCGTGTCACACCACGACGGACAACGCGCCGCACGAACCAGCACGTTGCACGACCAACACACACTTCGACATATGCCCCCCCCTTCAAGATGTTTATGAGAATTAAACGAGCCAAAGGCGAGCAGGAGGTTCCCTCGCGCCGGAGGCTCCGTGTCACACCACGAGGGACAACGCGCCGCACGAACCAGCATGCTGCACGACCAACACACACTTCGACCTATGCCCCCCTTCAACATGTTTGTGAAAATTAAACGAGCCGAAGGCGAGCAAGATGTTCCCTCGCGCCGGAGGCGCCGTGTCACACCACGACGAACAACGCGCCGGAGGAACCAGCACGCTGCACGACCAACACACACTTCGACCTATTCCCCCCTTCAAGATGTTTATGAAAATTATACGAGCCGAAGGCGAGCAGGAGCTTCCCTCGCGCAGGAGGCGCCGTGTCACACCACGACGGACAACGCGTCGCACGAACCAGCACGCTGCACGACCAACACGCACTTTGACCTATGCCCCCTTTATGATGTTTATGAAAATTAAACGAGCCAAAGGCGAGCTGGAGGTTCCCTCGCGTACGAGGCACCGTGTCACACCACGACGGACAACGCGCCGCACGAACCAGCACGCTGCACGACCAACACCCACTTCGACCTATGCCCCCCCATCAAGATGTTTATGAAAATTAAACGAGCCGAAGGCGAGCAGGAGGTTCCCTCGTGCAGGAGGCGCCGTGTCACACCACGACGGACAACGCGCCGCACGAACCAGCACGCTGCGCGACCAACACACACTTCGACCTATGCCCCCCCTTCAGGATGTTTATGAAAATTAAACGAGCCGAAGGCGAGCAGGAGGTTCCCTCGCGCTGGAGGCGCCGTGTCACACCACGACGGACAACGCGCCGCACGAACCAGCACGCTGCGCGACCAACACACACTTCGACCTATGCCCCCCCTTCAGGATGTTTATGAAAATTAAACGAGCCGAAGGCGAGCAGGAGGTTCCCTCGCGCTGGAGGCGCCGTGTCACACCACGACGGACAACGCGCCGCACGAACCAACACGCTGCACGACCAACAAACACTTCGATCTATGCCCCCCTTCAAGATGTTTACGAAAATTAAACGAGCCGAAGGCGAGTAGGAGGTTCCCTCGTGCCGGATGTGCCGTGTCACACCATGACAGACAACGCGCCGCACGAACCAGCACGTTGCACGACCAACACAAACTTCGACATATGCCCCCCCCCTTCAAAATGTTTATGAAAATTAAACGAGCCGAAGGCGAGCAGGAGGTTCCCTCGCGCCGGAGGCGCCGTGTCACACCACGAGGGACAACGCGCCGCACGAACCAGCACGCTGCAGGACCAACACACACTTCGACCTATGCCCCCCCTTCAAGATGTTTATGAAAATTAAACGAGCCGAAGGCGAGCAGGAGGTTCCCTCGTGCCGGAGGTGCCGTGTCACACCACGACGGACAACGCGCCGCACGAACCAGCACGTTGCACGACCAACACACACTTCAACATATGCCCCCCCCTTCAAGATGTTTATGAGAATTAAACGAGCCGAAGGCGAGCAGGAGGTTCCCTCGCGCCGGAGGCTCCGTGTCACACCACCAGGGACAACGCGCCGCACGAACCAGCATGCTGCACGTCCAACACACACTTCGACCTATGCCCCCCTTCAACATGTTTATGAAAATTAAACGAGCCGAAGGCGAGCAAGATGTTCCCTCGCGCCGGAGGCGCCGTGTCACACCACGACGAACAACGCGCCGGAGGAACCAGCACGCTGCACGACCAACACACACTTCGACCTATTCCCCCCTTCAAGATGTTTATGAAAATTATACGAGCCGAAGGCGAGCAGGAGGTTCCCTCGCGCAGGAGGCGCCGTGTCACACCACGACGGACAACGCGTCGCATGAACCAGCACGCTGCACGACCAACACGCACTTCGACCTATGCCCCCTTTAAGATGTTTATGAAAATTAAACGAGCCAAAGGCGAGCTGGAGGTTCCCTCGCGTACGAGGCACCGTGTCACACCACGACGGACAACGCGCCGCACGAACCAGCACGCTGCATGACCAACACCCACTTCGTCCTATGCCCCCCCCATCAAGATGTTTATGAAAATTAAACGAGCCGAAGGCGAGCAGGAGGTTCCCTCGCGCAGGAGGCGCCGTGTCACACCACGACGGACAACGCGCCGCACGAACCAGCACGCTGCGCGACCAACACACACTTCGACCTATGCCCCCCCTTCAGGATGTTTATGAAACTTAAACGAGCCGAAGGCGAGCAGGAGGTTCCCTCGCGCTGGAGGCGCCGTGTCACACCACGACGGACAACGCGCCGCACGAACCAGCACGCTGCGCGACCAACACACAGTTCGACCTATGCCCCCCCTTCAGGATGTTTATGAAAATTAAATGAGCCGAAGGCGAGCAGGAGGTTCCCTCGCGCTGGAGGCGCCGTGTCACACCACGACGGACAACGCGCCGCACGAACCAACACGCTGCACGACCAACTAACACTTCGATCTATGCCCCCCTTCAAGATGTTTACGAAAATTAAACGAGCCGAAGGCGAGTAGGAGGTTCCCTCGTGCCGGATGTGCCGTGTCACACCATGACAGACAACGCGCCGCACGAACTAGCACGTTGCACGACCAACACAAACTTCGACATATGCCCCCCCCCCCTTCAAAATGTTTATGAAAATTAAACGAGCCGAAGGCGAGCAGGAGGTTTCCTCGCGCCGGAGGCGCCGTGTCACACCACGAGGGACAACGCGCCGCACGAACCAGCACGCTGCACGACCAACACACACTTCGACCTATGCCCCCCCTTCAAGATGTTTATGAAAATTAAACGAGCCAAAGGCGAGCAGGAGGTTCCCTCGCGCGGGAGCCGCCATGTCACACCACGATGAACAACGCGCCGGACAAACCAGCACGCTGCATGACCAACACACACTTCGACCTATGCCCCCCCCTTTCAAGATGTTTATGAAAATTAAACGAGCCGAAGGCGAGAAGGAGGTTTCCTCGCGCCGGAGGCGCCGTGTCACACCACGACGGACAACGCGCCGCACGAACCAGCACGCTGCACGACCAACACACACTTCGACGTATGCCCCCCCATCAAGATGTTTATGAAAATTAAACGAGCCGAAGGCGAGTAGGAGGTTCCCTCGCGCAGGAGGCGCCGTGTCACACCACGACGGACAACGCGCCGCACGAACCAGCACGCTGCGCGACCAACACACACTTCGACCTATGCCCCCCCTTCAGGATGTTTATGAAAATTAAACGAGCCGAAGGCGAGCAGGAGGTTCCCTCGCGCTGGAGGCGCCGTGTCACACCACAACGGACAACGCGCCGCACGAACCAGCACGCTGCGCGACCAACACACACTTCGACCTATGCCCCCCCTTCAGGATGTTTATGAAAATTAAACGAGCCGAAGGCGAGCAGGAGGTTCCCTCGCGCTGGAGGCGCCGTGTCACACCACGACGGACAACGCGCCGCACGAACCAACACGCTGCACGACCAACAAACACTTCTACCTATGCCCCCCTTCAAGATGTTTACGAAAATTAAACGAGCCGAAGGCGAGTAGGAGGTTCCCTCGTGCCGGAGGTGCCGTGTCACACCATGACAGACAACGCGCCGCACGAACCAGCACGTTGCACGACCAACACAAACTTCGACATATGCCCCCCCCCTTCAAAATGTTTATGAAAATTAAACGAGCCGAAGGCGAGCAGGAGGTTCCCTCGCGCCGGAGGCGCCGTGTCACACCCCGAGGGACAACGCGCCGCACGAACCAGCACGCTGCACGACCAACACACACTTCGACCTATGCCCCCCCTTCAAGATGTTTATGAAAATTAAACGAGCCAAAGGCGAGCAGGAGGTTCCCTCGCGCGGGAGCCGCCATGTCACACCACGACGAACAACACGCCGGACGAACCAGCACGCTGCACGACCAACACACACTTCGACCTGTGCCCCCCCTTCAAGATGTTTATGAAAATTAAACGAGCCGAAGGCGAGCAGGAGGTTCCCTCGCGCCGGAGGCGCCGTGTCACACCACGACGGACAACGCGCCGCACGAACCAGCACGCTGCACGACCAACACACACTTCGACCTATGCCCCCCCTTCAAGATGTTTACGAAAATTAAATGAACCGCACGCGAGCAGGAGGTTTCCTCGCGGCGGAGGCGCCGTGTCACACCACGACGGACAACGCGCCGCACGAACCAGCACGCTGCACGACCAACAAACACTTCGACCTATGCCCCCCTTCAAGATGTTTATGAAAATTAAATGAGCCGTAGGCGAGCAGGAGGTTCCCTCGTGCCGGAGGTGCCGTGTCACACCACGACGGACAACGCGCCGCACGAACCAGCACGTTGCACGACCAACACACACTTCGACATATGCCCCCCCCTTCAAGATGTTTATGAGAATTAAACGAGCCGAAGGCGAGCAGGAGGTTCCCTTGCGCCGGAGGCTCCGTGTCACGCCACGAGGGACAACGCGCCGCACGAACCAGCACGCTGCACGACCAACACACACTTCGACCTATGCCCCCCTTCAACATGTTTATGAAAATTAAACGAGCCGAAGGCGAGCAAGATGTTCCCTCGCGCCGGAGGCGCCGTGTCACACCACGACGAACAACGCGCCGGAGGAACCAGCACGCTGCACGACCAACACACACTTCGACCTATCCCCCCTTCAAGATGTTTATGAAAATTAAACGAGCCGAAGGCGAGCAGGAGGTTCCCTCGCGCAGGAGGCGCCGTGTCACACCACGACGGACAACGCGTCGCACGAACCAACACGCTGCACGACCAACACGCACTTCGACCTATGCCCCCTTTAAGATGTTTATGAAAATTAAACGAGCCAAAGGCGAGCAGGAGGTTCCCTCGCGTACGAGGCACCGTGTCACACCACGACGGACAACGCGCCGCACGAACCAGCACGCTGCACGACCAACACACACTTCGACCTATGCCCCCCCATCAAGATGTTTATGAAAATTAAACGAGCCGAAGGCGAGCAGGAGGTTCCCTTGCGCAGGAGGCGCCGTGTCACACCACGACGGACAACGCGCCGCACGAACCAGCACGCTGCGTGACCAACACACACTTCGACCTATGCCCCCCCTTCAGGATGTTTATGAAAATTAAACGAGCCGAAGGCGAGCATGAGGTTCCCTCGCGCTGGAGGCGCCGTGTCACACCACGACGGACAATGCGCCGCACGAACCAGCACGCTGCGCGACCAACACACACTTCGGCCTATGCCCCCCCTTCAGGATGTTTATGAAAATTAAACGAGCCGAAGGCGAGCAGGAGGTTCCCTCGCGCTGGAGGCGCCGTGTCACACGACGACGGACAACGCGCCGCACGAACCAACACGCTGCACGACCAACAAACACTTCGACCTATGCCCCTCTTCAAGATGTTTACGAAAATTAAACGAGCCGAAGGCGAGTAGGAGGTTCCCTCGTGCCGGAGGTGCCGTGTCACACCATGACAGACAACGCGCCGCACGAACCAGCACGTTGCACGACCAACACAAACTTCGACATATGCCCGCCCTTCAAAATGTTTATGAAAATTAAACGAGCCGAAGGCGAGCAGGAGGTTCCCTCGCGCCGGAGGCGCCGTGTCACACCACGAGGGACAACGCGCCGCACGAACCAGCACGCTGCACGACCAACACACACTTCGACCTATGCCCCCCCTTCAAGATGTTTATGAAAATTAAACGAGCCAAAGGCGAGCAGGAGGTTCCCTCGCGCGGGAGCCGCCATGTCACACCACGACGAACAACGTGCCGGACGAACCTGCACGCTGCACGACCAACACACACTTCGACCTATGCCCCCCCCTTCAAGATGTTTATGAAAATTAAACGAGCCGAAGGCGAGCAGGAGGTTCCCTCGCACCGGAGGCGCCGTGTCACACCACGACGGACAACGCGCCGCACGAACCAGCACGCTGCACGACCAACACACACTTCGACCTATGCCCCTCCTTCAAGATGTTTACGAAAATTAAATGAACCGCACGCGAGCAGGAGGTTCCCTCGCGGCGGAGGCGCCGTGTCACACCACGACGGACAACGCGCCGCACGAACCAGCACGCTGCACGACCAACAAACACTTCGACCTATGCCCCCCTTCAAGATGTTTATGAAAATTAAATGAGCCGTAGGCGAGCAGGAGGTTCCCTCGTGCCGGAGGTGCCGTGTCACACCACGACGGACAACGCGCCGCACGAACCATCCCGTTGCACGACCAACACACACTTCGACATATGCCCCCCCCTTCAAGATGTTTATGAGAATTAAACGAGCCGAAGGCGAGCAGGAGGTTCCCTCGCGCAGGAGGCGCCGTGTCACACCACGACGGACAACGCGTCGCACGAACCAGCACGCTGCACGACCAACACGCACTTCGACCTATGCCCCCTTTAAGATGTTTATGAAAATTAAACGAGCCAAAGGCGAGCAGGAGGTTCCCTCGCGTACGAGGCACCGTGTCACACCACGACGGACAACGCGCCGCACGAACCAGCACGCTGCACGACCAACACACACTTCGACCTATGCCCCCCCATCAAGATGTTTATGAAAATTAAACGAGCCGAAGGCGAGCAGGAGGTTCCCTTGCGCAGGAGGCGCCGTGTCACACCACGACGGACAACGCGCCGCACGAACCAGCACGCTGCGTGACCAACACACACTTCGACCTATGCCCCCCCTTCAAGATGTTTATGAAAATTAAACGAGCCGAAGGCGAGCAGGAGGTTCCCTCGCGCTGGAGGCGCCGTGTCACACCACGACGGACAATGCGCCGCACGAACCAGCACGCTGCGCGACCAACACACACTTCGGCCTATGCCCCCCCTTCAGGATGTTTATGAAAATTAAACGAGCCGAAGGCGAGCAGGAGGTTCCCTCGCGCTGGAGGCGCCGTGTCACACGATGACGGACAACGCGCCGCACGAACCAACACGCTGCACGACCAACAAACACTTCGACCTATGCCCCTCTTCAAGATGTTTACGAAAATTAAACGAGCCGAAGGCGAGTAGGAGGTTCCCTCGTGCCGGAGGTGCCGTGTCACACCATGACAGACAACGCGCCGCACGAACCAGCACGTTGCACGACCAACACAAACTTCGACATATGCCCGCCCTTCAAAATGTTTATGAAAATTAAACGAGCCGAAGGCGAGCAGGAGGTTCCCTCGCGCCGGAGGCGCCGTGTCACACCACGAGGGACAACGCGCCGCACGAACCAGCACGCTGCACGACCAACACACACTTCGACCTATGCCCCCCCCTTCAAGATGTTTATGAAAATTAAACGAGCCAAAGGCGAGCAGGAGGTTCCCTCGCGCGGGAGCCGCCATGTCACACCACGACGAACAACGTGCCGGACGAACCTGCACGCTGCACGACCAACACACACTTCGACCTATGCCCCCCCCTTCAAGATGTTTATGAAAATTAAACGAGCCAAAGGCGAGCAGGAGGTTCCCTCGCGCCGGAGGCGCCGTGTCACACCACGACGGACAACGCGCCGCACGAACCAGCACGCTGCACGACCAACACACACTTCGACCTATGCCCCTCCTTCAAGATGTTTACGAAAATTAAATGAACCGCACGCGAGCAGGAGGTTCCCTCGCGGCGGAGGCGCCGTGTCACACCACGACGGACAACGCGTCGCACGAACCAGCACGCTGCACGACCAACAAACACTTCGACCTATGCCCCCCTTCAAGATGTTTATGAAAATTAAATGAGCCGTAGGCGAGCAGGAGGTTCCCTCGTGCCGGAGGTGCCGTGTCACACCACGACGGACAACGCGCCGCACGAACCATCCCGTTGCACGACCAACACACACTTCGACATATGCCCCCCCCCTTCAAGATGTTTATGAGAATTAAACGAGCCGAAGGCGAGCAGGAGGTTCCCTCGCGCCGGAGGCTCCGTGTCACACGACGAGGGACAACGCGCCGCACAACCAGCACGCTGCACGACCAACACACACTTCGACCTATGCCCCCCTTCAACATGTTTATGAAAATTAAACGAGCCGAAGGCGAGCAAGATGTTCCCTCGCGCCGGAGGCGCCGTGTCACACCACGACGAACAACGCGCCGGAGGAACCAGCACGCTGCACGACCAACACACACTTCGACCTATTCCCCCCTTCAAGATGTTTATGAAAATTAAACGAGCCGAAGGCGAGCAGGAGGTTCCCTCGCGCAGGAGGCGCCGTGTCACACCACGACGGACAACGCATCGCACGAACCAGCACGCTGCACGACCAACACGCACTTGGACCTATGCCCCCTTTAAGATGTTTATGAAAATTAAACGAGCCAAAGGCGAGCAGGAGGTTCCCTCGCGTACGAGGCACCGTGTCACACCACGATGGACAACGCGCCGCACGAACCAGCACGCTGCACGACCAACACACACTTCGACCTATGCCCCCCCTTCAAGATGTTTATGAAAATTACGAGCCGAAGGCGAGCAGTAGGTTCCCTCGCGCAGGAGGCGCCGTGTCACACCACGACGGACAACGCGCCGCACGAACCAGCACGCTGCGTGACCAACACACACTTCGACCTATGCCCCCCCTTCAGGATGTTTATGAAAATTAAAAGAGCCGAAGGCGAGCAGGAGGTTCCCTCGCGTACGAGGCACCGTGTCACACCACGATGGACAACGCGCCGCACGAACCAGCACGCTGCACGACCAACACACACTTCGACCTATGCCCCCCCTTCAAGATGTTTATGAAAATTACGAGCCGAAGGCGAGCAGTAGGTTCCCTCGCGCAGGAGGCGCCGTGTCACACCACGACGGACAACGCGCCGCACGAACCAGCACGCTGCGTGACCAACACACACTTCGACCTATGCCCCCCCTTCAGGATGTTTATGAAAATTAAAAGAGCCGAAGGCGAGCAGGAGGTTCCCTCGCGCTGGAGGCGCCGTGTCACACGACGACGGACAACGCGCCGCACGAACCAACACGCTGCACGACCAACAAACACTTCGACCTATGCCCCCCTTCAAGATGTTTACGAAAATTAAACGAGCCGAAGGCGAGTAGGAGGTTCCCTCGTGCCGGAGGTGCCGTGTCACACCACGACAGACAACGCGCCGCACGAACCAGCACGTTGCACGACCAACACAAACTTCGACATATGCCCCCCCCTTCAAAATGTTTATGAAAATTAAACGAGCCAAAGGCGAGCAGGAGGTTCCCTCGCGCCGGAGCCGCCATGTCACACCACGACGAACAATGCGCCGGACGAACCAGCACGCTACACGACCAACACACACTTCGACCTATGCCCCCCTCCTTCAAGATGTTTATGAAAATTAAACGAGCCGAAGGTGAGCTGGAGGCGCCGTGTCACACCACGACTTACAACGCGCCGCACGAACCAGCACGCTGCACGACCAACACACACTTCGACCTATGCCCCCCCTTCAAGATGTTTACGAAAATTAAATAAGCCGCACGCGAGCAGGAGGTTCCCTCCCGCCGGAGGCGCCGTGTCACACCACGACGGACAACGCGCCGCACGAACCAGCACGCTGCACGACCAACAGACACTTCGACATATGGCCCCCCCTTCAAGATGTTTATGAGAATTAAACGAGCCGAAGGCGAGCAAGATGTTCCCTCGCGCCGGAGGCGCCGTGTCATACCACGACGAACAACGCGCCGGAGGAACCAGCACGCTGCACGACCAACACACACTTCGACCTATTCCCCCCTTCAAGATGTTTATGAAAATTAAACGAGCCGAAGGCGAGCAGGAGGTTCCCTCGCGCAGGAGGCGCCGTGTCACACCACGACGGACAACGCGTCGCATGAACCAGCACGCTGCACGACCAACACGCACTTCGACCTATGCCCCCTTCAAGATGTTTATGAAAATTAAACGAGCCCAAGGCGAGCAGGAGGTTCCCTCGCGTAGGAGGCACCGTGTCACACCACGACGGACAACGCGCCGCACGAACCAGCACGCTGCATGACCAACACACACTTCGACCTATGCCCCCCCTTCAAGATGTTTATGAAAACTAAACGAGCCGAAGGCGAGCAGGAGGTTCCCTCGCGCAGGAGGCGCCGTGTCACACCACGACGGACAACGCGCCGCACGAACCAGCACGCTGCGTGACCAACACACACTTCGACCTATGCCCCCCCTTCAGGATGTTTATGAAAATTAAAAGAGCCGAAGGCGAGCAGGAGGTTCCCTCGCGCTGGAGGCGCCGTGTCACACCACGACGGACAACGTGCCGCACGAACCAACACGCTGCACGACCAACAAACACTTCGACCTATGCCCCCCTTCAAGATGTTTACGAAAACTAAACGAGCCGAAGGCGAGTAGGAGGTTCCCTCGTGCCGGAGGTGCCGTGTCACACCACGACAGACAACGCGCCGCACGAACCAGCACGTTGCACGACCAACCCAAACTTCGACATATGCCCCCGCTTCAAAATGTTTATGAAAATTAAACGAGCCGAAGGCGAGCAGCAGGTTCCCTCGCGCCGGAGGCGCCGTGTCACACCACGAGGGACAACGCGCCGCACGAACCAGCACGCTGCACGACCAACACACACTTCGACATATGCCCCCCCCTTCAAGATGTTTATGAGAATTAAACGAGCCGAAGGCGAGCAGGAGGTTCCCTCGCGCCGGAGGCTCCGTGTCAAACCACGAGGGACAACGCGCCGCACGAACCAGCACGCTGCACGACCAACACACACTTCGACCTATGCCCCCCTTCAACATGTTTATGAAAATTAAACGAGCCGAAGGCGAGCAAGATGTTCCCTCGCGCCGGAGGCGCCGTGTCACACCACGACGAACAACGCGCCGGAGGAACCAGCACGCTGCACGACCAACACACACTTCGACCTATTCCCCCCTTCAAGATGTTTATGAAAATTAAACGAGCCGAAGGCGAGCAGGAGGTTCCCTCGCGCAGGAGGCGCCGTGTCACACCACGACGGACAACGCGTCGCACAAACCAGCACGCTGCACGACCAACACGCACTTGGACCTATGCCCCCTTTAAGATGTTTATGAAAATTAAACGAACCAAAGGCGAGCAGGAGGTTCCCTCGCGTACGAGGCACCGTGTCACACCACGACGGACAACGCGCCGCACGAACCAGCACGCTGCACGACCAACACACACTTCGACCTATGCCCCCTTCAAGATGTTTATGAAAATTAAACAAGCCCAAGGCGAGCAGGAGGTTCCCTCGCGTAGGAGGCACCGTGTCACACCACGACGGACAACGCGCCGCACGAACCAGCACGCTGCACGACCAACACACACTTCGACCTATGCCCCCCCTTCAAGATGTTTATGAAAACTAAACGAGCCGAAGGCGAGCAGGAGGTTCCCTCGCGCAGGAGGCACCGTGTCACACCACGACGGACAACGCGCCGCACGAACCAGCACGCTGCGTGACCAACACACACTTCGACCTATGCCCCCCCTTCAGGATGTTTATGAAAATTAAAAGAGCCGAAGGCGAGCAGGAGGTTCCCTCGCGCTGGAGGCGCCGTGTCACACCATGACGGACAACGTGCCGCACGAACCAACACGCTGCACGACCAACAAACACTTCGACCTATGCCCCCCTTCAAGATGTTTACGAAAATTAAACGAGCCGAAGGCGAGTAGGAGGTTCCCTCGTGCCGGAGGTGCCGTCTCACACCACGACCGACAACGCGCCGCACGAACCAGCACGTTGCACGACCAACACAAACTTCGACATATGCCCCCCCTTCAAAATGTTTATGAAAATTAAACGAGCCGAAGGCGAGCAGCAGGTTCCCTCGCGCCGGAGGCGCCGTGTCACACCACGAGGGACAACGCGCCGCACGAACCAGCACGCTGCACGACCAACACACACTTCGACCTATGCCCCCCCTTCAAGATGTTTATGAAAATTAAATGAGCCGTAGGCGAGCAGGAGGTTCCCTCGTGCCGGAGGTGCCGTGTCACACCACGACGGACAACGCGCCGCACGAACCAGCCCGTTGCACGACCAAAACACACTTTGACATATGCCCCCCTTTCAAGATGTTTATGAGAATTAAACTAGCCGAAGGCGAGCAGGAGGTTCCCTCGCGCCGGAGGCTCCGTGTCACACCACGAGGGACAACGCGCCGCACGAACCAGCACGCTGCACGACCAACACACACTTCGACCTATGCCCCCCTTCAACATGTTTATGAAAATTAAACGAGCCGAAGGCGAGCAAGATGTTCCCTCGCGCCGGAGGCGCCGTGTCACACCACGACGAACAACGCGCCGGAGGAACCAGCACGCTGCACGACCAACACACACTTCGACCTATTCCCCCCTTAAGATGTTTATGAAAATTAAACGAGCCGAAGGCGAGGAGGAGGTTCCCTCGCGCAGGAGGCGCCGTGTCACACCACGACGGACAACGCGTCGCACGAACCAGCACGCTGCACGACCAACACGAACTTGGACCTATGCCCCCTTTAAGATGTTTATGAAAATTAAACGAGCCAAAGGCGAGCAGGAGGTTCCCTCGCGTACGAGGCACCGTGTCACACCACGACGGACAACGCGCCGCACGAACCAGCACGCTGCACGACCAACACACACTTCGACCTATGCCCCCCTTCAAGATGTTTATGAAAATTACGAGCCGAAGGCGAGCAGGAGGTTCCCTCGCGCAGGAGGCGCCGTGTCACACCACGATGGACAACGCGCCGCACGAACCAGCACGCTGCGCGACCAACACACACTTCGACCTATGCCCCCCCTTCAGGATGTTTATGAAAATTAAAAGAGCTGAAGGCGAGTAGGAGGTTCCCTCGCGCTGGAGGCGCCGTGTCACACCACGACGGACAACGCGCCGCACGAACCAACACGCTGCACGACCAACAAACACTTCGACCTATGCCCCCCGTCAAGATGTTTACGAAAATTAAACGAGCCGAAGGCGAGTAGGAGGTTCCCTCGTGCCGAAGGTGCCGTGTCACACCACGAGGGACAACGCGCCGCACGAACCAGCACGCTGCACGACCAACACACACTTCGACCTATGCCCCCCTTAAACATGTTTATGAAAATTAAACGAGCCGAAGGCGAGCAAGATGTTCCCTCGCGCCGGAGGCGCCGTGTCACACCACGACGAACAACGCGCTGGAGGAACCAGCACGCTGCACGACCAACACACACTTCGACCTATGCCCCCCCTTCAAGATGTTTATGAAAATTAAACGAGCCAAAGGCGAGCAGGAGGTTCCCTCGCGCCGGAGCCGCCATGTCACACCACCACGAACAATGCGCCGGACGAACCAGCACGCTACACGACCAACACACACTTCGACCTATGCCCCCTCCTTCAAGATGTTTATGAAAATTAAACGAGCCGAAGGCGAGCAGGAGGTTCCCTCGCGCTGGAGGCGCCGTGTCACACCACGACTTACAACGCGCCGCACGAACCAGCACGCTGCACGACCAACACACACTTCGACCTATGCCCCCCCTTCAAGATGTTTACAAAAATTAAACGAGCCGAAGGCGAGCAGGAGGTTCCCTCGCGCAGGAGGCGCCGTGTCACACCACGACGGACAACGCGTCGCACGAACCAGCACGCTGCACGACCAACACGCACTTCGACCTATGCCCCCTTCAAGATGTTTATGAAAATTAAACGAGCCCAAGGCGAGCAGGAGGTTCCCTCGCGTAGGAGGCACCGTGTCACACCACGACGGACAACGCGCCGCACGAACCAGCACGCTGCACGACCAACACACACTTCGACCTATGCCCCCCCTTCAAGATGTTTATGAAAACTAAACGAGCCGAAGGCGAGCAGGAGGTTCCCTCGCGCAGGAGGCGCCGTGTCACACCACGACGGACAACGCGCCGCATGAACCAGCACGCTGCGTGACCAACACACACTTCGACCTATGCCCCCCTTCAGGATGTTTATGAAAATTAAAAGAGCCGAAGGCGAGCAGGAGGTTCCCTCGCGCTGGAGGCGCCGTGTCACACCACGACGGACAACGCGCCGCACGAACCAGCACGCTGCACGACCAACACACACTTCGACCTCTGCCTCCCTTCAACATGTTTATGAAAATTAAACGAGCCGAAGGCGAGCAAGATGTTCCCTCGCGCCGGAGGCGCCGTGTCACACCACGACGAACAACGCGCCGGAGGAACCAGCACGCTGCACGACCAACACACACTTCGACCTATTCCCCCCTTCAAGATGTTTATGAAAATTAAACGAGCCGAAGGCGAGCAGGAGGTTCCCTCGCCCAGGAGGCGCCGTGTCACACCACGATGGACAACGCGTCGCACGAACCAGCACGCTGCACGACCAACACGCACTTCGACCTATGCCCCCTTCAAGATGTTTATGAAAATTAAACGAGCCCAAGGCGAGCAGGAGGTTCCCTCGCGTAGGAGGCACCGTGTCACACCACGACGGACAACGCGCCACACGAACCAGCACGCTGCACGACCAACACACACTTCGACCTATGCCCCCCTTCAAGATGTTTATGAAAACTAAACGAGCCGAAGGCGAGTAGGAGGTTCCCTCGCGCAGGAGGCGCCGTGTCACACCACGACGGACAACGCGCCGCACGAACCAGCACGCTGCGTGACCAACACACACTTCGACCTATGCCCCCCCTTCAGGATGTTTATGAAAATTAAAAGAGCCAAAGGCGAGCAGGAGGTTCCCTCGCGCTGGAGGCGCCGTGTAACACCACGACGGACAACGCGCCGCACGAACCAGCACGCTGCACGACCAACACACACTTCGACCTATGCCTCCCTTCAACATGTTTATGAAAATTAAGCGAGCCGAAGGCGAGCAAGATGTTCCCTCGCGCCGGAGGCGCCGTGTCACACCACGACGAACAACGCGCCGGAGGAACCAGCACGCTGCACGACCAACATACACTTCGACCTATTCCCCCCTTCAAGATGTTTATGAAAATTAAACGAGCCGAAGGCGAGCAGGAGGTTCCCTCGCGCAGGAGGCGCCGTGTCACACCACGACGGACAACGCGTCGCACGAACCAGCACGCTGCACGACCAACACGCACTTCGACCTATGCCCCCCCTTCAAGATGTTTATTAAAATTAAACGAGCCGAAGGCGAGCAGGAGGTTCCCTCGCGCAAGAGGCGCCGTGTCACACCACGACGGACAACGCGCCGCACGAACCAGCACGCTGCGCGACCAACACACACTTCAACCTATGCCCCCCCTTCAGGATGTTTATGAAAATTAAACGAGCCGAAGGCGAGCAGGAGGTTCCCTCGCGCCGGAGGCTCCGTGTCACACCACGAGGGACAACGCGCCGCACGAACCAGCACGCTGCACGACTAACACACACTTCGACCTATGCCCTCCTTCAACATGTTTATGAAAATTAAACGAGCAGAAGGCGTGCAAGATGTTCCCTCGCGCCGGAGGCGCCGTGTCACACCACGACGAACAACGCGCGGGAGCAACCAGCACGCTGCACGACCAACACACACTTCGACCTATCCCCCCCTTCAAGATGTTTATGAAAATTAAACGAGCCGAAGGCGAGCAGGAGGTTCCCTCGCGCAGGAGGCGCCGTGTCACACCACGACAGACAACGCGTCGCACGAACCAGCACGCTGCACGACCAACACGCACTTCGACCTATGCCCCCTTCAAGATGTTTATGAAAATTAAACGAGCCAAAGGCGAGCAGGAGGTTCCCTCCCGTAGGAGGCACCGTGTCACATCACGACGGACAATGCGCCGCACGAACCACCACGCTGCACGACCAACACACACTTCGACCTATGCCCCCCCTTCAAGATGATTATGAAAATTAAACGAGCCGAAGGCGGGCAGGAGGTTCCCTCGCGCAGGAGGCGCCGTGTCACACCACGACGGACAACGCGCCGCACGAACCAGTACGCTGCGCGACCAACACACACTTCGACCTATGCCCCCCCTTCAGGATGTTTATGAAAATTAAACGAGCCGAAGGCGAGCAGGAGGTTCCCTCGCGCTGGAGGCGCCGTGTCACACCACGACGGACAACGCGCCGCACGAACCAACACGCTGCACGACCAACAAACACTTCGACCTATGCCCCCCTTCAAGATGTTTACGAAAATTAAACGAGCCGAAGGCGAGTAGGAGGTTCCCTCGTGCCGGAGGTGCCGTGTCACACCACGACAGACAACGCGCCGCACGAACCAGCACGTTGCACGACCAACACAAACTTCGACATATGCCCCCCTTCAAAATGTTTATGAAAATTAAACGAGCCGAAGGCGAGTAGGAGGTTCCCTCGCGCCGGAGGAGCCGTGTCACACCACGAGGGACAATGCGCCGCACGAACCAGCACGCTGCACGACCAACACACACTTCGACCTATGCCCCCCCTTCAGGATGTTTATGAAAATTAAACGAGCCAAAGGCGAGCAGGAGGTTCCCTCGCGCCGGAGGCGCCATGTCACACCACGACGAACAAAGCACCGGACGAACCAGCACGCTGCACGACCAACACACACTTCGACCTATGCCCCCCCCCTTCAAGATGTTTAGGAAAATTAAACGAGCCAAAGGCGAGCAGGAGGTTCCCTCGCGCCGGAGGCGCCGTGTCACACCACGACGGACAACGCGCCGCACGAACCAGCACGCTGCACGACCAACACACACTTCGACCTATGCCCCCCTTCAAGATGTTTACGGAAAATAAATGAGCCGCACGCGAGCAGGAGGTTCCCTCGCGCCGGAGGCACCGTGTCACACCACGACGGACAACGCGCCGCACGAACCAGCACGCTGCACGACCAACAAACACTTCGACCTATGCCCCCCTTCAAGATGTTTATGAAAATTAAACGAGCCGTACGCGAGCAGGAGGTTCCCTCGTGCCGGAGGTGCCGTGTCACACCACGACGGACAACGCGCCGCACGAACCAGCACGTTGCACGACCAACACACACTTCGACATATGCCCCCCCCCTTCAAGATGTTTATGAGAATTAAACGAGCCGAAGGCGAGCAGGAGGTTCCCTCGCGCCGGAGGCTCCGTGTCACACCACGAATGACAACGCGCCGCACGAACCAGCACGCTGCACGACCAGCACACACTTCGACCTATGCCTCCCTTCAACATGTTTATGAAAAATAAACGAGCCGAAGGCGAGCAAGATGTTCCCTCGCGCCGGAGGCGCCGTGTCACACCACGACGAACAACGCGCCGGAGGAACCAGCACGCTGCACGACCAACACACACTTCGACCTACTCCCCCCTTCAAGATGTTTATGAAAATTAAACGAGCCGAAGGCGAGCAGGAGGTTCCCTCGCGCAGGAGGCGCCGTGTCACACCACGACGGACAACGCGTCGCACGAACCAGCACGTTGCACGACCAACACACACTTCGACATATGCCCCCCCCTTCAAGATGTTTATGAGAATTAAACGAGCCGAAGGCGAGCAGGAGGTTCCCTCGCGCCGGAGGCTCCGTGTCACACCACGAATGACAACGCGCCGCACGAACCAGCACGCTGCACGACCAGCACACACTTCGACCTATGCCTCCCTTCAACATGTTTATGAAAAATAAACGAGCCGAAGGCGAGCAAGATGTTCCCTCGCGCCGGAGGCGCCGTGTCACACCACGACGAACAACGCGCCGGAGGAACCAGCACGCTGCACGACCAACACACACTTCGACCTATTCCCCCCTTCAAGATGTTTATGAAAATTAAACGAGCCGAAGGCGAGCAGGAGGTTCCCTCGCGCAGGAGGCGCCGTGTCACACCACGACGGACAACGCGTCGCACGAACCAGCACGCTGCACGACCAACACGCACTTCGACCTATGCCCCCTTCAAGATGTTTATGAAAATTAAACGAGCCGAAGGCGAGCAGGAGGTTCCCTCGCGCAAGAGGCGTCGTGTCACACCACGACGGACAACGCGCCGCACGAACCAGCACGCTGCGCGACCAACACACACTTCGACCTATGCCCCCCTTCAGGATGTTTATGAAAATTAAACGAGCCGAAGGCGAGCAGGAGGTTCCCTCGCGCTGGAGGCGCCGTGTCACACCACGACGGACAACGCGCCGCACGAACCAGCACGCTGCACGACCAACACGCACTTCGACCTATGCCCCCTTCAAGATGTTTATGAAAATTAAACGAGCCGAAGGCGAGCAGGAGGTTCCCTCGCGCAAGAGGCGCCGTGTCACACCACGACAGACAACGCGCCGCACGAACCAGCACGTTGCGCGACCAACACACACTTCGACCTATGCCCCCCTTCAGGATGTTTATGAAAATTAAACGAGCCGAAGGCGAGCAGGAGGTTCCCTCGCGCCGGAGGCGCCGTGTCACACCACGAGGGACAACGCGCCGCACGAATCAGCACGCTGCACGACCAACACACACTTCGACCTATGCCCCCCTTCAAGATGTTTATGAAAATTAAACGAGCCAAAGGCGAGCAGGAGGTTCCCTTGCGCCGGAGGCGCCATGTCACACCACGACGAACAACGCGCCGGACGAACCAGCACGCTGCACGACCAACACACACTTCGACCTATGCCCCCCCCTTCAAGATGTTTATGAAAATTAAACGAGCCGAAGGCGAGCAGGAGGTTCCCTCGCGCAGGAGGCGCCGTGTCACACCACGACAGACAACGCGTCGCACGAACCAGCACGCTGCACGACCAACACGCACTTCGACCTATGCCCCCTTCAAGATGATTATGAAAATTAAACGAGCCAAAGGCGAGCAGGAGGTTCCCTCGCGTAGGAGGCACCGTGTCACATCACGACGGACAATGCGCCGCACGAACCACCACGCTGCACGACCAACACACACTTCGACCTATGCCCCCACTTCAAGATGATTATGAAAATTAAACGAGCCGAAGGCGGGCAGGAGGTTCCCTCGCGCAGGAGGCGCCGTGTCACACCACGACGGACAACGCGCCGCACGAACCAGTACGCTGCGCGACCAACACACACTTCGACCTATGCCCCCCCTTCAGGATGTTTATGAAAATTAAACGAGCCGAAGGCGAGCAGGAGGTTCCCTCGCGCTGGAGGCGCCGTGTCACACCACGACGGACAACGCGCCGCACGAACCAACACGCTGCACGACCAACAAACACTTCGACCTATGCCCCCCTTCAAGATGTTTACGAAAATTAAACGAGCCGAAGGCGAGTAGGAGGTTCCCTCGTGCCGGAGGTGCCGTGTCACACCACGACGGACAACGCGCCGCACGAACCAGCACGTTGCACGACCAACACAAACTTCGACATATGCCCCCCTTCAAAATGTTTATGAAAATTAAACGAGCCGAAGGCGAGCAGGAGGTTCCCTCGCGCCGGAGGCGCCGTGTCACACCACGAGGGACAATGCGCCGCACGAACCAGCACGCTGCACGACCAACACACACTTCGACCTATGCCCCCCCTTCAGGATGTTTATGAAAATTAAACGAGCCAAAGGCGAGCAGGAGGTTCCCTCGCGCCGGAGGCGCCATGTCACACCACGACGAACAACGCGCCGGACGAACCAGCACGCTGCACGACCAACACACACTTCGACCTATGCCCCCCCCTTCAAGATGTTTATGAAAATTAAACGCGCCGAAGGCGAGCAGGAGGTTCCCTCGCGCAGGAGGCGCCGTGTCACACCACGACAGACAACGCGTCGCACGAACCAGCACGCTGCACGACCAACACGCACTTCGACCTATGCCCCCTTCAAGATGTTTATGAAAATTAAACGAGCCAAAGGCGAGCAGGAGGTTCCCTCGCGTAGGAGGCACCGTGTCACATCACGACGGACAATGCGCCGCACGAACCACCACGCTGCACGACCAACACACACTTCGACCTATGCCCCCCCTTCAAGATGATTATGAAAATTAAACGAGCCGAAGGCGGGCAGGAGGTTCCCTCGCGCAGGAGGCGCCGTGTCATACCACGACGGACAACGCGCCGCACGAACCAGGACGCTGCGCGACCAACACACACTTCGACCTATGCCCCCCCTTCAGGATGTTTATGAAAATTAAATGAGCCGAAGGCGAGCAGGAGGTTCCCTCGCGCCGGAGGCGCCATGTCACACCACGACGAACAACGCACCGGACGAACCAGCACGCTGCACGACCAACACACACTTCGACCTATGCCCCCCCTTCAAGATGTTTATGAAAATTAAATGAGCCAAAGGCAAGCAGGAGGTTCCCTCGCGCCGGAGGAGCCGTGTCACACCACGACGGACAACGCGCCGCACGAACCAGCACGTTGCACGACCAACACAAACTTCGACATATGCCCCCCTTCAAAATGTTTATGAAAATTAAACGAGCCGAAGGCGAGCAGGAGGTTCCCTCGCGCCGGAGGCGCCGTGTCACACCACGAGGGACAATGCGCCGCACGAACCAGCACGCTGCACGACCAACACACACTTCGACCTATGCCCCCCCTTCAGGATGTTTATGAAAATTAAACGAGCCGTAGGCGAGCAGGAGGTTCCCTCGTGCCGGAGGTGCCGTGTCACACCACGACGGACAACGCGCCGCACGAACCAGCACGTTGCACGACCAACACACACTTCGACATATGCCCCCCCTTCAAGATGTTTATGAGAATTAAACGAGCCGAAGGCGAGCAGGAGGTTCCCTCGCGCCGGAGGCTCCGTGTCACACCACGAATGACAACGCGCCGCACGAACCAGCACGCTGCACGACCAGCACACACTTCGACCTATGCCTCCCTTCAACATGTTTATGAAAATTAAACGAGCCGAAGGCGAGCAAGATGTTCCCTCGCGCCGGAGGCGCCGTGTCACACCACGACGAACAACGCGCCGGAGGAACGAGCACGCTGCACGACCAACACACACTTCGACCTATTCCCCCCTTCAAGATGTTTATGAAAATTAAACGAGCCGAAGGCGAGCAGGAGGTTCCCTCGCGCAGGAGGCGCCGTGTCACACCACGACAGACAACGCGTCGCACGAACCAGCACGCTGCACGACCAACACGCACTTCGACCTATGCCCCCTTCAAGATGTTTATGAAAATTAAACGAACCAAAGGCGAGCAGGAGGTTCCCTCGCGTAGGAGGCACCGTGTCACATCACGACGGACAATGCGCCGCACGAACCACCACGTTGCACGACCAACACACACTTCGACCTATGCCCCCCCTTCAAGATGATTATGAAAATTAAACGAGCCGAAGGCGGGCAGGAGGTTCCCTCGCGCAGGAGGCGCCGTGTCACACCACGACGGACAACGCGCCGCACGAACCAGGACGCTGCGCGACCAACACACACTTCGACCTATGCCCCCCCTTCAGGATGTTTATGAAAATTAAATGAGCCGAAGGCGAGCAGGAGGTTCCCTCGCGCTGGAGGCGCCGTGTCACACCACGACGGACAACGCGCCGCACGAACCAACACGCTGCACGACCAACAAACACTTCGACCTATGCCCCCCTTCAAGATGTTTACGAAAATTAAACGAGCCGAAGGCGAGTAGGAGGTTCCCTCGTGCCGGAGGTGCCGTGTCACACCACGACAGACAACGCGCCGCACGAACCAGCACGTTGCACGACCAACACAAACTTCGACATATGCCCCCCTTCAAAATGTTTATGAAAATTAAACGAGCCGAAGGCGAGCAGGAGGTTCCCTCGCGCCGGAGGCGCCGTGTCACACCACGAGGGACAATGCGCCGCACGAACCAGCACGCTGCACGACCAACACACACTTCGACCTATGCCCCCCCTTCAGGATGTTTATGAAAATTAAACGAGCCAAAGGCGAGCAGGAGGTTCCCTCGCGCCGGAGGCGCCATGTCACACCACGACGAACAACGCACCGGACGAACCAGCACGCTGCACGACCAACACACACTTCGACCTATGCCCCCCCTTCAAGATGTTTATGAAAATTAAACGAGCCAAAGGCGAGCAGGAGGTTCCCTCGCGCCGGAGGAGCCGTGTCACACCACGACGGACAACGCGTCGCACGAACCAGCATGCTGCACGACCAACACACACTTCGACCTATGCCCCCCTTCAAGATGTTTACAGAAAATAAATGAGCCGCACGCGAGCAGGAGGTTCCCTCGCGCCGGAGGCACCGTGTCACACCACGACGGACAACGCGCCACACGAACCAGCACGCTGCACGACCAACAAACACTTCGACCTATGCCCCCCTTCAAGATGTTTATGAAAATTAAACGAGCCGTAGGCGAGCAGGAGGTTCCCTCGTGCCGGAGGTGCCGTGTCACACCACGACGGACAACGCGCCGCACGAACCAGCACGTTGCACGACCAACACACACTTCGACATATGCCCCCCCTTCAAGATGTTTATGAGAATTAAACGAGCCGAAGGCGAGCAGGAGGTTCCCTCGCGCCGGAGGCTCCGTGTCACACCACGAATGACAACGCGCCGCACGAACCAGCACGCTGCACGACCAGCACACACTTCGACCTATGCCTCCCTTCAACATGTTTATGAAAATTAAACGAGCCGAAGGCGAGCAAGATGTTCCCTCGCGCCGGAGGCGCCGTGTCACACCACGACGAACAACTTGCCGGAGGAACGAGCACGCTGCACGACCAACACACACTTCGACCTATTCCCCCCTTCAAGATGTTTATGAAAATTAAACGAGCCGAAGGCGAGCAGGAGGTTCCCTCGCGCAGGAGGCGCCGTGTCACACCACGACGGACAACGCGTCGCACGAACCAGCACGCTGCACGACCAACACGCACTTCGACCTATGCCCCCTTCAAGATGTTTATGAAAATTAAACGAGCCAAAGGCGAGCAGGAGGTTCCCTCGCGTAGGAGGCACCGTGTCACACCACGACGGACAACGCGCCGCACGAACCAGCACGCTGCACGACCAACAAACACTTCGACCTATGCCCCCCCTTCAAGATGTTTATGAAAATTAAACAAGCCGAAGGCGAGCAGGAGGTTCCCTCGCGCAAGAGGCTCCGTGTCACACCACGACGGACAACGCGCCGCACGAACCAGCACGCTGCGCGACCAACACACACTTCGACCTATGCCCCCCTTCAGGATGTTTATGAAAATTAAACGAGCCGAAGGCGAGCAGGAGGTTCCCTCGCGCTGGAGGCGCCGTGTCACACCACGACGGACAACGCGCCGCACGAACCAACATGCTGCACGACCAACAAACACTTCGACCTATGCCCCCCTTCAAGATGTTTATGAAAATTAAACGAGCCGAAGGCGAGTAGGAGGTTCCCTCGTGCCGGACGTGCCGTGTCACACCACGACAGACAACGCGCCGCACGAACCAGGACGTTGCACGACCAACACAAACTTCGACATATGCCCCCCCTTCAAAATGTTTATGAAAATTAAACGAGCCGAAGGCGAGCTGGAGGTTCCCTCGTGCCGGAGGCGCCGTGTCACACCACGAGGGACAACGCGCCGCACGAATCAGCACGCTGCACGACCAACACACACTTCGACCTATGCCCCCCTTCAAGATGTTTATGAAAATTAAACGAGCCAAAGGCGAGCAGGAGGTTCCCTCGCGCCGGAGGCGCCATGTCACACCACGACGAACAACGCGCCGGACGAACCAGCACGCTGCACGACCAACACACACTTCGACCTATGCCCCCCCCTTCAAGATGTTTATGAAAATTAAACGAGCCGAAGGAGAGCAGGAGGTTCCCTCGCGCCGGAGGCGCCGTGTCACACCACGAGGGACAACGCGCCGCACGAATCAGCACGCTGCACGACCAACACACACTTCGACCTATGCCCCCCTTCAAGATGTTTATGAAAATTAAACGAGCCAAAGGCGAGCAGGAGGTTCCCTCGCGCCGGAGGCGCCGTGTCACACCACGACGGACAACGCGCCGCACGAACCAACACGCTGCACGACCAACAAACACTTCGACCTATGCCCCCCTTCAAGATGTTTACGAAAATTAAACGAGCCGAAGGCGAGTAGGAGGTTCCCTCGTGCCGGAGGTGCCGTGTCACACCACGACAGACAACGCGCCGCACGAACCAGCACGTTGCACGACCAACACAAACTTCGACATATGCCCCCCTTCAAAATGTTTATGAAAATTAAACGAGCCGAAGGCGAGCAGGAGGTTCCCTCGCGCCGGAGGCGCCGTGTCACACCACGAGGGACAATGCGCCGCACGAACCAGCACGCTGCACGACCAACACACACTTCGACCTATGCCCCCCCTTCAGGATGTTTATGAAAATTAAACGAGCCAAAGGCGAGCAGGAGGTTCCCTCGCGCCGGAGGCGCCATGTCACACCACGACGAACAACGCACCGGACGAACCAGCACGCTGCACGACCAACACACACTTCGACCTATGCCCCCCCCTTCAAGATGTTTATGAAAATTAAACGAGCCAAAGGCGAGCAGGAGGTTCCCTCGCGCCGGAGGAGCCGTGTCACACCACGACGGACAACGCGCCGCACGAACCAGCACGCTGCACGACCAACACACACTTCGACCTATGCCCCCCTTCAAGATGTTTACGGAAAATAAATGAGCCGCACGCGAGCAGGAGGTTCCCTCGCGCCGGAGGAGCCGTGTCACACCACGACGGACAATGCGCCGCACGAACCAGCACGCTGCACGACCAACACACACTTCGACCTATGCCCCCCCTTCAGGATGTTTATGAAAATTAAACGAGCCAAAGGCGAGCAGGAGGTTCCCTCGCGCCGGAGGCGCCATGTCACACCACGACGAACAACGCACCGGACGAACCAGCACGCTGCACGACCAACACACACTTCGACCTATGCCCCCCCCTTCAAGATGTTTATGAAAATTAAACGAGCCAAAGGCGAGCAGGAGGTTCCCTCGCGTAGGAGGCACCGTGTCACACCACGACGGACAACGCGCCGCACGAACCAGCACGCTGCACGACCAACACACACTTCGACCTATGCCCCCCCTTCAAGATGTTTATGAAAATTAAACGAGCCGAAGGCGAGCAGGAGGTTCCCTCGCGCAAGGCTCCGTGTCACACCACGACGGACAACGCGCCGCACGAACCAGCACGCTGCGCGACCAACACACACTTCGACCTATGCCCCCCTTCAGGATGTTTATGAAAATTAAACGAGCCGAAGGCGAGCAGGAGGTTCCCTCGCGCAGGAGGCGCCGTGTCACACCACGACGGACAACGCGCCGCACGAACCAGTACGCTGCGCGACCAACACACACTTCGACCTATGCCCCCCCTTCAGGATGTTTATGAAAATTAAACGAGCCGAAGGCGAGCAGGAGGTTCCCTCGCGCTGGAGGCGCCGTGTCACACCACGACGGACAACGCGCCGCACGAACCAACACGCTGCACGACCAACAAACACTTCGACCTATGCCCCCCTTCAAGATGTTTACGAAAATTAAACGAGCCGAAGGCGAGTAGGAGGTTCCCTCGTGCCGGAGGTGCCGTGTCACACCACGACAGACAACGCGCCGCACGAACCAGCACGTTGCACGACCAACACAAACTTCGACATATGCCCCCCCTTCAAAATGTTTATGAAAATTAAACGAGCCGAAGGCGAGCTGGAGGTTCCCTCGCGCCGGAGGCGCCGTGTCACACCACGAGGGACAACGCGCCGCACGAATCAGCACGCTGCACGACCAACACACACTTCGACCTATGCCCCCCTTCAAGATGTTTATGAAAATTAAACGAGCCAAAGGCGAGCAGGAGGTTCCCTCGCGCCGGAGGCGCCATGTCACACCACGACGAACAACGCGCCGGACGAACCAGCACGCTGCACGACCAACACACACTTCGACCTATGCAACCCCCTTCAAGATGTTTATGAAAATTAAACGAGCCGAAGGCGAGCATGAGGTTCCCTCGCGCCGGAGGCGCCGTGTCACACCACGAGGGACAACGCGCCGCACGAATCAGCACGCTGCACGACCAACACACACTTCGACCTATGCCCCCCTTCAAGATGTTTATGAAAATTAAACGAGCCAAAGGCGAGCAGGAGGTTCCCTCGCGCCGGAGGCGCCATGTCACACCACGACGAACAACGCGCCGGACGAACCAGCACGCTGCACGACCAACACACACTTCGACCTATGCCCCCCCCCCTTCAAGATGTTTATGAAAATTAAACGAGCCGAAGGCGAGCAGGAGGTTCCCTCGCGCCGGAGGCTCCGTGTCACACCACGAGGGACAACGCGCCGCACGAACCAGCACGCTGCACGACCAACACACACTTCGACCTATGCCCTCCTTCAACATGTTTATGAAAATTAAACGAGCAGAAGGCGTGCAAGATGTTCCCTCGCGCCGGAGGCGCCGTGTCACACCACGACGAACAACGCGCGGGAGGAACCAGCACGCTGCACGACCAACACACACTTCGACCTATTCCCCCCTTCAAGATGTTTATGAAAATTAAACGAGCCGAAGGCGAGCAGGAGGTTCCCTCGCGCAGGAGGCGCCGTGTCACACCACGACGGACAACGCGCCGCACGAACCAGTACGCTACGCGACCAACACACACTTCGACCTATGCCCCCCCTTCAGGATGTTTATGAAAATTAAACGAGCCGAAGGCGAGCAGGAGGTTCCCTCGCGCTGGAGGCGCCGTGTCACACCACGACGGACAACGCGCCGCACGAACCAACACGCTGCACGACCAACAAACACTTCGACCTATGCCCCCCTTCAAGATGTTTACGAAAATTAAACGAGCCGAAGGCGAGTAGGAGGTTCCCTCGTGCCGGAGGTGCCGTGTCACACCACGACAGAAAACGCGCCGCACGAACCAGCACGTTGCACGACCAACACAAACTTCGACATATGCCCCCCCTTCAAAATGTTTATGAAAATTAAACGAGTCGAAGGCGACCAGGAGGTTCCCTCGCGCCGGAGGCGCCATGTCACACCACGACGAACAACGCGCCGGACGAACCAGCACGCTGCACGACCAACACACACTTCGACCTATGCCCCCCCCCTTCAAGATGTTTATGAAAATTAAACGAGCCGAAGGCGAGCATGAGGTTCCCTCGCGCCGGAGGCGCCGTGTCACACCACGAGGGACAACGCGCCGCACGAATCAGCACGCTGCACGACCAACACACACTTCGACCTATGCCCCCCTTCAAGATGTTTATGAAAATTAAACGAGCCAAAGGCGAGCAGGAGGTTCCCTCGCGCCGGAGGCGCCATGTCACACCACGACGAACAACGCGCCGGACGAACCAGCACGCTGCACGACCAACACACACTTCGACCTATGCCCCCCCCCCTTCAAGATGTTTATGAAAATTAAACGAGCCGAAGGCGAGCAGGAGGTTCCCTCGCGCCGGAGGCTCCGTGTCACACCACGAGGGACAACGCGCCGCACGAACCAGCACGCTGCACGACCAACACACACTTCGACCTATGCCCTCCTTCAACATGTTTATGAAAATTAAACGAGCAGAAGGCGTGCAAGATGTTCCCTCGCGCCGGAGGCGCCGTGTCACACCACGACGAACAACGCGCGGGAGGAACCAGCACGCTGCACGACCAACACACACTTCGACCTATTCCCCCCTTCAAGATGTTTATGAAAATTAAACGAGCCGAAGGCGAGCAGGAGGTTCCCTCGCGCAGGAGGCGCCGTGTCACACCACGACAGACAACGCGTCGCACGAACCAGCACGCTGCACGACCAACACGCACTTCGACCTATGCCCCCTTCAAGATGTTTATGAAAATTAAACGAGCCAAAGGCGAGCAGGAGGTTCCCTCGCGTAGGAGGCACCGTGTCACATCACGACGGACAATGCGCCGCACGAACCACCACGCTGCACGACCAACACACACTTCGACCTATGCCCCCCCTTCAAGATGATTATGAAAATTAAACGAGCCGAAGGCGAGCAGGAGGTTCCCTCGCGCAGGAGGCGCCGTGTCACACCACGACGGACAACGCGCCGCACGAACCAGTACGCTGCGCGACCAACACACACTTCGACCTATGCCCCCCCTTCAGGATGTTTATGAAAATTAAACGAGCCGAAGGCGAGCAGGAGGTTCCCTCGCGCTGGAGGCGCCGTGTCACACCACGACGGACAACGCGCCGCACGAACCAACACGCTGCACGACCAACAAACACTTCGACCTATGCCCCCCTTCAAGATGTTTACGAAAATTAAACGAGCCGAAGGCGAGTAGGAGGTTCCCTCGTGCCGGAGGTGCCGTGTCACACCACGACAGAAAACGCGCCGCACGAACCAGCACGTTGCACGACCAACACAAACTTCGACATATGCCCCCCCTTCAAAATGTTTATGAAAATTAAACGAGCCGAAGGCGAGCTGGAGGTTCCCTCGCGCCGGAGGCGCCGTGTCACACCACGAGGGACAACGCGCCGCACGAATCAGCACGCTGCACGACCAACACACACTTCGACCTATGCCCCCCTTCAAGATGTTTATGAAAATTAAACGAGCCAAAGGCGAGCAGGAGGTTCCCTCGCGCCGGAGGCGCCATGTCACACCACGACGAACAACGCGCCGGACGAACCAGCACGCTGCACGACCAACACACACTTCGACCTATGCAACCCCCTTCAAGATGTTTATGAAAATTAAACGAGCCGAAGGCGAGCATGAGGTTCCCTCGCGCCGGAGGCGCCGTGTCACACCACGAGGGACAACGCGCCGCACGAATCAGCACGCTGCACGACCAACACACACTTCGACCTATGCCCCCCTTCAAGATGTTTATGAAAATTAAACGAGCCAAAGGCGAGCAGGAGGTTCCCTCGCGCCGGAGGCGCCATGTCACACCACGACGAACAACGCGCCGGACGAACCAGCACGCTGCACGACCAACACACACTTCGACCTATGCCCCCCCCCCTTCAAGATGTTTATGAAAATTAAACGAGCCGAAGGCGAGCAGGAGGTTCCCTCGCGCCGGAGGCTCCGTGTCACACCACGAGGGACAACGCGCCGCACGAACCAGCACGCTGCACGACCAACACACACTTCGACCTATGCCCTCCTTCAACATGTTTATGAAAATTAAACGAGCAGAAGGCGTGCAAGATGTTCCCTCGCGCCGGAGGCGCCGTGTCACACCACGACGAACAACGCGCGGGAGGAACCAGCACGCTGCACGACCAACACACACTTCGACCTATTCCCCCCTTCAAGATGTTTATGAAAATTAAACGAGCCGAAGGCGAGCAGGAGGTTCCCTCGCGCAGGAGGCGCCGTGTCACACCACGACAGACAACGCGTCGCACGAACCAGCACGCTGCACGACCAACACGCACTTCGACCTATGCCCCCTTCAAGATGTTTATGAAAATTAAACGAGCCAAAGGCGAGCAGGAGGTTCCCTCGCGTAGGAGGCACCGTGTCACATCACGACGGACAATGCGCCGCACGAACCACCACGCTGCACGACCAACACACACTTCGACCTATGCCCCCCCTTCAAGATGATTATGAAAATTAAACGAGCCGAAGGCGAGCAGGAGGTTCCCTCGCGCAGGAGGCGCCGTGTCACACCACGACGGACAACGCGCCGCACGAACCAGTACGCTGCGCGACCAACACACACTTCGACCTATGCCCCCCCTTCAGGATGTTTATGAAAATTAAACGAGCCGAAGGCGAGCAGGAGGTTCCCTCGCGCTGGAGGCGCCGTGTCACACCACGACGGACAACGCGCCGCACGAACCAACACGCTGCACGACCAACAAACACTTCGACCTATGCCCCCCTTCAAGATGTTTACGAAAATTAAACGAGCCGAAGGCGAGTAGGAGGTTCCCTCGTGCCGGAGGTGCCGTGTCACACCACGACAGAAAACGCGCCGCACGAACCAGCACGTTGCACGACCAACACAAACTTCGACATATGCCCCCCCTTCAAAATGTTTATGAAAATTAAACGAGCCGAAGGCGAGCTGGAGGTTCCCTCGCGCCGGAGGCGCCGTGTCACACCACGAGGGACAACGCGCCGCACGAATCAGCACGCTGCACGACCAACACACACTTCGACCTATGCCCCCCTTCAAGATGTTTATGAAAATTAAACGAGCCAAAGGCGAGCAGGAGGTTCCCTCGCGCCGGAGGCGCCATGTCACACCACGACGAACAACGCGCCGGACGAACCAGCACGCTGCACGACCAACACACACTTCGACCTATGCAACCCCCTTCAAGATGTTTATGAAAATTAAACGAGCCGAAGGCGAGCATGAGGTTCCCTCGCGCCGGAGGCGCCGTGTCACACCACGAGGGACAACGCGCCGCACGAATCAGCACGCTGCACGACCAACACACACTTCGACCTATGCCCCCCTTCAAGATGTTTATGAAAATTAAACGAGCCAAAGGCGAGCAGGAGGTTCCCTCGCGCCGGAGGCGCCATGTCACACCACGACGAACAACGCGCCGGACGAACCAGCACGCTGCACGACCAACACACACTTCGACCTATGCCCCCCCCCCTTCAAGATGTTTATGAAAATTAAACGAGCCGAAGGCGAGCAGGAGGTTCCCTCGCGCCGGAGGCTCCGTGTCACACCACGAGGGACAACGCGCCGCACGAACCAGCACGCTGCACGACCAACACACACTTCGACCTATGCCCTCCTTCAACATGTTTATGAAAATTAAACGAGCAGAAGGCGTGCAAGATGTTCCCTCGCGCCGGAGGCGCCGTGTCACACCACGACGAACAACGCGCGGGAGGAACCAGCACGCTGCACGACCAACACACACTTCGACCTATTCCCCCCTTCAAGATGTTTATGAAAATTAAACGAGCCGAAGGCGAGCAGGAGGTTCCCTCGCGCAGGAGGCGCCGTGTCACACCACGACGGACAACGCGCCGCACGAACCAGTACGCTGCGCGACCAACACACACTTCGACCTATGCCCCCCCTTCAGGATGTTTATGAAAATTAAACGAGCCGAAGGCGAGCAGGAGGTTCCCTCGCGCTGGAGGCGCCGTGTCACACCACGACGGACAACGCGCCGCACGAACCAACACGCTGCACGACCAACAAACACTTCGACCTATGCCCCCCTTCAAGATGTTTACGAAAATTAAACGAGCCGAAGGCGAGTAGGAGGTTCCCTCGTGCCGGAGGTGCCGTGTCACACCACGACAGAAAACGCGCCGCACGAACCAGCACGTTGCACGACCAACACAAACTTCGACATATGCCCCCCCTTCAAAATGTTTATGAAAATTAAACGAGTCGAAGGCGACCAGGAGGTTCCCTCGCGCCGGAGGCGCCATGTCACACCACGACGAACAACGCGCCGGACGAACCAGCACGCTGCACGACCAACACACACTTCGACCTATGCCCCCCCCCTTCAAGATGTTTATGAAAATTAAACGAGCCGAAGGCGAGCATGAGGTTCCCTCGCGCCGGAGGCGCCGTGTCACACCACGAGGGACAACGCGCCGCACGAATCAGCACGCTGCACGACCAACACACACTTCGACCTATGCCCCCCTTCAAGATGTTTATGAAAATTAAACGAGCCAAAGGCGAGCAGGAGGTTCCCTCGCGCCGGAGGCGCCATGTCACACCACGACGAACAACGCGCCGGACGAACCAGCACGCTGCACGACCAACACACACTTCGACCTATGCCCCCCCCCCTTCAAGATGTTTATGAAAATTAAACGAGCCGAAGGCGAGCAGGAGGTTCCCTCGCGCCGGAGGCTCCGTGTCACACCACGAGGGACAACGCGCCGCACGAACCAGCACGCTGCACGACCAACACACACTTCGACCTATGCCCTCCTTCAACATGTTTATGAAAATTAAACGAGCAGAAGGCGTGCAAGATGTTCCCTCGCGCCGGAGGCGCCGTGTCACACCACGACGAACAACGCGCGGGAGGAACCAGCACGCTGCACGACCAACACACACTTCGACCTATTCCCCCCTTCAAGATGTTTATGAAAATTAAACGAGCCGAAGGCGAGCAGGAGGTTCCCTCGCGCAGGAGGCGCCGTGTCACACCACGACAGACAACGCGTCGCACGAACCAGCACGCTGCACGACCAACACGCACTTCGACCTATGCCCCCTTCAAGATGTTTATGAAAATTAAACGAGCCAAAGGCGAGCAGGAGGTTCCCTCGCGTAGGAGGCACCGTGTCACATCACGACGGACAATGCGCCGCACGAACCACCACGCTGCACGACCAACACACACTTCGACCTATGCCCCCCCTTCAAGATGATTATGAAAATTAAACGAGCCGAAGGCGAGCAGGAGGTTCCCTCGCGCAGGAGGCGCCGTGTCACACCACGACGGACAACGCGCCGCACGAACCAGTACGCTGCGCGACCAACACACACTTCGACCTATGCCCCCCCTTCAGGATGTTTATGAAAATTAAACGAGCCGAAGGCGAGCAGGAGGTTCCCTCGCGCTGGAGGCGCCGTGTCACACCACGACGGACAACGCGCCGCACGAACCAACACGCTGCACGACCAACAAACACTTCGACCTATGCCCCCCTTCAAGATGTTTACGAAAATTAAACGAGCCGAAGGCGAGTAGGAGGTTCCCTCGTGCCGGAGGTGCCGTGTCACACCACGACAGAAAACGCGCCGCACGAACCAGCACGTTGCACGACCAACACAAACTTCGACATATGCCCCCCCTTCAAAATGTTTATGAAAATTAAACGAGTCGAAGGCGACCAGGAGGTTCCCTCGCGCCGGAGGCACCGTGTCACACCACGAGGGACAATGCGCCGCACGAACCAGCACGCTGCACGACCAACACACACTTCGACCTATGCCCCCCCTTCAGGATGTTTATGAAAATTAAACGAGCCAAAGGCGAGCAGGAGGTTCCCTCGCGCCGGAGGCGCCATGTCACACCACGACGAACAACGCACCGGACGAACCAGCACGCTGCACGACCAACACACACTTCGACCTATGCCCCCCCCCTTCAAGATGTTTATGAAAATTAAACGAGCCGAAGGCGAGCAGGAGGTTCCCTCGCGCCGGAGGCGCCGTGTCACACCACGACGGACAACGCGCCGCACGAACCAGCACGCTGCACGACCAACACACACTTCGACCTATGCCCCCCTTCAAGATGTTTACGGAAAATAAATGAGCCGCACGCGAGCAGGAGGTTCCCTCGCGCCGGAGGCACCGTGTCACACCATGACGGACAACGCGCCGCACGAACCAGCACGCTGCACGACCAACAAACACTTCGACCTATGCCCCCCTTCAAGATGTTTATGAAAATTAAACGAGCCGTAGGCGAGCAGGAGGTTCCCTCGTGCCGGAGATGTCGTGTCACACCACGACGGACAACGCGCCGCACGAACCAGCACGTTGCACGACCAACACACACTTCGACATATGCCCCCCCCCCTTCAAGATGTTTATGAGAATTAAACGAGCCGAAGGCGAGCAGGAGGTTCCCTAGCGCCGGAGGCTCCGTGTCACACCACGAATGACAACGCGCCGCACGAACCAGCACGCTGCACGACCAGCACACACTTCGACCTATGCCTCCCTTCAACATGTTTATCAAAATTAAACGAGCCGAAGGCGAGCAAGATGTTCCCTCGCGCCGGAGGCGCCGTGTCACACCACGACGAACAACGCGCCGGAGGAACCAGCACGCTGCACGACCAACACACACTTCGACCTATTCCCCCCTTCAAGATGTTTATGAAAATTAAACGAGCCGAAGGCGAGCAGGAGGTTCCCTCGCGCAGGAGGCGCCGTGTCACACCACGACGGACAACGCGTCGCACGAACCAGCACGCTGCACGACCAACACGCACTTCGACCTATGCCCCCTTCAAGATGTTTATGAAAATTAAACGAGCCAAAGGCGAGCAGGAGGTTCCCTCGCGTAGGAGGCACCGTGTCACACCACGACGGACAACGCGCCACACGAACCAGCACGCTGCACGACCAACACACACTTCGACCTATGCCCCCCTTCAAGATGTTTATGAAAATTAAACGAGCCGAAGGCGAGCAGGAGGTTCCCTCGCGCAAGAGGCGCCGTGTCACACCACGACGGACAACGCGCCGCACGAACCAGCATGCTGCGCGACCAACACACACTTCGACCTATGCCCCCCTTCAGGATGTTTATGAAAATTAAACGAGCCGAAGGCGAGCAGGAGGTTCCCTCGCGCTGGAGGCGCCGTGTCACACCACGACGGACAACGCGCCGCACGAACCAACATGCTGCACGACCAACAAACACTTCGACCTATGCCCCCCTTCAAGATGTTTACGAAAATTAAACGAGCCGAAGGCGAGTAGGAGGTTCCCTCGTGCCGGAGGTGCCGTGTCACACCACGACAGACAATGCGCCGCACGAACCAGCACGTTGCACGACCAACACAAACTTCGACATATGCCCCCCCCCTTCAAAATGTTTATGAAAATTAAAGGAGCCGAAGGCGAGCAGGAGGTTCCCTCGCGCCGGAGGCGCCGTGTCACACCACGAGGGACAACGCGCCGCACGAATCAGCACGCTGCACGACGAACACACACTTCGACCTATGCCCCCCTTCAAGATGTTTATGAAAATTAAACGAGCCAAAGGCGAGCAGGAGGTTCCCTCGCGCCGGAGGCGCCGTGTCACACCTCGACGGACAACGCACCGCACGAACCAGCACGCTGCACGACCAACACACACTTCGACCTATGCCCCCCTTCAAGATGTTTACGAAAATTAAATGAGCCGCACGCGAGCAGGAGGTTCCCTCGCGCCGAAGGCGCCGTGTCACACCACGACGGACAACGCGCCGCACGAACCAGCACGCTGCACGACCAACAAACATTTCGACCTATGCCCCCCTTCAAGATGTTTATGAAAATTAAACAAGCCGTAGGCGAGCAGGAGGTTCCCTCGTGCCGGAGGTGCCGTGTCACACCACGACGGACAACGCGCCGCACGAACCAGCACGTTGCAATACCAACACACACTTCGACTTATGCCCCCCCCTTCAAGATGTTTATGCGAATTAAACGAGCCGAAGGCGAGCAGGAGGTTCCCTCGCGCCGGAGGCTCCCTGTCACACCACGAGGGACAACGCGCCGCACGAACCAGCACGCTGCACGACGAACACACACTCCGACCTATGCCTCCCTTCAACATGTTTATGAAAATTAAATGAGCCGAAGGCGAGCAAGATGTTCCCTCGCGCCGGAGGCGCCGTGTCACACCACGACGAACAACGCGCCGGAGGAACCAGCACGCTGCACGACCAACACACACTTCGACCTATTCCCCCCTTCAAGATGTTTATGAAAATAAAACGAGCCGAAGGCGAGCAGGAGGTTCCCTCGCGCAGGAGGCGCCGTATCACACCACGACGGACAACGTGTCGCACGAACCAGCACGCTGCACGACCAACACGCACTTCGACCTATGCCCCCTTCAAGATGTTTATGAAAATTAAACGAGCCAAAGGCGAGCAGGAGGTTCCCTCACGTAGGAGGCACCGTGTCACACCACGACAGACTACGCGCCGCACGAACCAGCACGCTGCACGACCAACACACACTTCGACCTATGCCCACCCTTCAAGATGTTTATGAAAATTAAACGAGCCGAAGGCAAGCAGGAGGTTCCCTCGCGCAGGAGGCGCCGTGTCACACCACGACGGACAACGCGCCGCACGAACCAGCACGCTGCGCGACCAACACACACTTCGACCTATGCCCCCCCTTCAGGATGTTTATGAAAATTAAACGAGCCGAAGGCGAGAAGGAGGTTCCCTCGCGCTGGAGGCGCCGTGTCACACCACGACGGACAACGCGCCGCACGCACCAACACGCTGCACGACCAACAAACACTTCGACCTATGCCCCCTTCAAGATGTTTACGAAAATTAAACGAGCCGAAGGCGAGTAGGAGGTTCCCTCGTCCCGGAGGTGCCGTGTCACACCACGACAGACAACGCGCCGCACGAACCAGCACCTTGCACGACCAACACAAACTTCGACATATGCCCCCCCCTTCAAAATGTTTATGAAAATTAAACGAGCCGAAGGCGAGCAGGAGGTTCCCTCGTGCCGGTGGCGCCGTGTCACACCACGAGGGACAACGCGCGCACGAACCAGCACGCTGCACGACCAACACACACTTCGACCTATGCCCCCCTTCAAGATGTTTACGAAAATTAAATGAGCCGCACGCGAGCAGGAGGTTCCCTCGCGCCGGAGGCGCCGCGTCACACCACGACGGACAACGCGCCGCACGAACCAGCACGCTGCACGACCAACACGCACTTCGACATATGCCCCCCCCCTTCAAGATGTTTATGAAAATTAAAGGAGCCATAGGCGAGCAGGAGGTTCCCTCGTGCCGGAGGAGCTGTGTCACACCACGACGGACAACGCACCGCACGAACCAGCACGTTGCACGACCAACACACACTTCGACATATGCCCCCCCCCTTCAAGATGTTTATGAGAATTAAATGAGCCGAAGGCGAGCAGGAGGTACCCTCGCGCCGGAGGCGCCGTGTCACACCACGACAGACAATGCGCCGCACGAACCAGCACGTTGCACGACCAACACAAACTTCGACATATGCCCCCCCCTTCAAAATGTTTATGAAAATTAAACGAGCCGAATGCGAGCAGGAGGTTCCCTCGCGCCGGAGGCGCCGTGTCACACCACGAGGGACAACGCGCCGCACGAATCAGCACGCTGCACGACCAACACACACTTCGACCTATGCCCCCCTTCAAGATGTTTATGAAAATTAAACGAGCCAAAGGCGAGCAGGAGGTTCCCTCGCGCCGGAGGCGCCATGTCACACCACGACGAAAAACGCGCCGCACGAACCAGCACGCTGCATGACCAACACACACTTCGACCTATGCCCCCCCCTTCAAGATGTTTATGAAAATTAAACGAGCCGAAGGCGAGCAGGAGGTTCCCTCGCGCCGGAGGCGCCGTGTCACACCACGACGGACAATGCACCGCACGAACCAGCACGCTGCACGACCAACACACACTTCGACCTATGCCCCGCTTCAAGATGTTTACGAAAATTAAATGAGCCGCACGCGAGCAGGAGGTTCCCTCGCGCCGGAGGCGCCGTGTCACACCACGACGGACAACGCGCCGCACGAACCAGCACGCTGCACGACCAACAAACATTTCGACCTATGCCCCCCTTCAAGATGTTTATGAAAATTAAACAAGCCGTAGGCGAGCAGGAGGTTCCCTCGTGCCGGAGGTGCCGTGTCACACCACGACGGACAACGCGCCGCACGAACCAGCACGTTGCAATACCAACACACACTTCGACATATGCCCCCCCCTTCAAGATGTTAATGCGAATTAAACGAGCCGAAGGCGAGCAGGAGGTTCCCTCGCGCCGGAGGCTCCCTGTCACACCACGAGGGACAACGCGCCGCACGAACCAGCACGCTGCACGACCAACACACACTCCGACCTATGCCTCCCTTCAACATGTTTATGAAAATTAAATGAGCCGAAGGCGAGCAAGATGTTCCCTCGCGCCGGAGGCGCCGTGTCACACCACGACGAACAACGCGCCGGAGGAACCAGCACGCTGCACGACCAACACACACTTCGACCTATTCCCCCCTTCAAGATGTTTATGAAAATAAAACGAGCCGAAGGCGAGCAGGAGGTTCCCTCGCGCAGGAGGCGCCGTGTCACACCACGACGGACAACGTGTCGCACGAACCAGCACGCTGCACGACCAACACGCACTTCGACCTATGCCCCCTTCAAGATGTTTGTGAAAATTAAACGAGCCAAAGGCGAGCAGGAGGTTCCCTCACGTAGGAGGCACCGTGTCACACCACGACAGACAACGCGCCGCACGAACCAGCACGCTGCCCGACCAACACACACTTCGACCTATGCCCACCCTTCAAGATGTTTATGAAAATTAAACGAGCCGAAGGCAAGCAGGAGGTTCCCTCGCGCAGGAGGCGCCGTGTCACACCACGACGGACAACGCGCCGCACGAACCAGCACGCTGCACGACCAACACACACTTCGACCTATGCCCCCCTTCAGGATGTTTATGAAAATTAAACGAGCCGAAGGCGAGAAGGAGGTTCCCTCGCGCTGGAGGCGCCGTGTCACACCACGACGGACACCGCGCCGCACGCACCAACACGCTGCACGACCAACAAACACTTCGACCTATGCCCCCTTCAAGATGTTTACGAAAATTAAACGAGCCGAAAGCGAGTAGGAGGTTCCCTCGTGCCGGAGGTGCCGTGTCACACCACGACAGACAACGCGCCGCACGAACCAGCACCTTGCACGACCAACACAAACTTCGACATATGCCCCCCCCCCTTCAAAATGTTTATGAAAATTAAACGAGCCGAAGGCGAGCAGGAGGTTCCCTCGTGCCGGTGGCGCCGTGTCACACCACGAGGGACAACGCGCGCACGAACCAGCACGCTGCACGACCAACACACACTTCGACCTATGCCCCCCTTCAAGATGTTTACGAAAATTAAATGAGCCGCACGCGAGCAGGAGGTTCCCTCGCGCCGGAGGCGCCGTGTCACACCACGACGGACAACGCGCCGCACGAACCAGCACGCTGCACGACCAACACACACTTTGACCTATGCCCCCCTTCAAGATGTTTATGAAAATTAAATGAGCCATAGGCGAGCAGGAGGTTCCCTCGTGCCGGAGGAGCTGTGTCACACCACGACGGACAACGCACCGCACGAACCAGCACGTTGCACGACCAACACACACTTCGACATATGCCCCCCCCCCTTCAAGATGTTTATGAGAATTAAATGAGCCGAAGGCGAGCAGGAGGTACCCTCGCGCCGGAGGCGCCGTGTCACACCACGAGGGACAACGTGCCGCACGAACCAGCACGCTGCACGACCAACACACACTTCGACCTATGCCCCCCCTTCAAGATGTTTATGAAAATTAAACGAGCCCAAGGCGAGCAAGAGGTTCCTTCACGCCGGAGGCGCCGTGTCACACCACGACGAACAATGCACCGGAGGAACCAGCACGCTGCACGACCAACACACACTTCGACCTATTCCCCCCTTCGAGATGTTTATGAAAATTAAAAGAGCCGAAGGCGAGCAGGAGGTTCCCTCGCGCCGGAGGCGCCGTGTCACACCACGACGGACAACGCACCGCACGAACCAGCACGCTGCACGACCAACACACACTTCGGCCTATGCCCCCCTTCAAGATGTTTACGAAAATTAAATGAGTCGCAGGCGAGCAGGAGGTTCCCTCGCGCCGGAGGCGCCGTGTCACAGCACGACGAACAACGCACCGCACGAACCAGCACGCTGCACGACCAACACACACTTCGACCTATGCCCCCCTTCAAGATGTTTACGAAAATTAAATGAGCCGCATGTGAGCAGGAGGTTCCCTCGCGCCGGAGGCGCCGTGTCACACCACGACGGACAACGCGCCGCACGAACCAGCACGCTGCACGACCAACACACACTTCGACCTATGCCCCCCTTCAAGATGTTTATGAAAATTAAACGAGCCGAAGGCGAGCAGGAGGTTCCCTCGCGCCGGTGGCGCCGTGTCACACCACGAGGGACAACGCGCGCACGAACCAGCACGCTGCACGACCAACACACACTTCGACCTATGCCCCCCCCCCTTCAAGATGTTTATGAGAATTAAATGAGCCGAAGGCGAGCAGGAGGTACCCTCGCGCCGGAGGCGCCGTGTCACACCACGAGGGACAACGTGCCGCACGAACCAGCACGCTGCACGACCAACACACACTTCGACCTATGCCCCCCCTTCAAGATGTTTATGAAAATTAAACGAGCCCAAGGCGAGCAAGAGGTTCCTTCACGCCGGAGGCGCCGTGTCACACCACGACGAACAATGCACCGGAGGAACCAGCACGCTGCACGACCAACACACACTTCGACCTATTCCCCCCTTCGAGATGTTTATGAAAATTAAAAGAGCCGAAGGCGAGCAGGAGGTTCCCTCGCGCCGGAGGCGCCGTGTCACACCACGACGGACAACGCACCGCACGAACCAGCACGCTGCACGACCAACACACACTTCGGCCTATGCCCCCCTTCAAGATGTTTACGAAAATTAAATGAGTCGCAGGCGAGCAGGAGGTTCCCTCGCGCCGGAGGCGCCGTGTCACAGCACGACGAACAACGCACCGCACGAACCAGCACGCTGCACGACCAACACACACTTCGACCTATGCCCCCCTTCAAGATGTTTACGAAAATTAAATGAGCCGCATGTGAGCAGGAGGTTCCCTCGCGCCGGAGGCGCCGTGTCACACCACGACGGACAACGCGCCGCACGAACCAGCACGCTGCACGACCAACACACACTTCGACCTATGCCCCCCTTCAAGATGTTTATGAAAATTAAACGAGCCGAAGGCGAGCAGGAGGTTCCCTCGCGCCGGTGGCGCCGTGTCACACCACGAGGGACAACGCGCGCACGAACCAGCACGCTGCACGACCAACACACACTTCGACCTATGCCCCCCCTTCAAGATGTTTATGAAAATTAAACGAGCCGAAGGCGAGCAGGAGGTTCCCTCGCGTAGGAGGCGCCATGTCACACCACGACGGACAACGCGCCGCACGAACAAGCACATTGCACGACCAACACGAACTTCGACATATGCCCCCCCTTCCAAATGTTTATGAAAATTAAACGAGCCGAAGGCGAGCAGGAGGTTCCCTCACGCCGGAGGCGCCGTGTCACACCACGAGGGACAACGCGCCGCACGCACCAGCACGCTGCACGACCAACACACACTTCGACCTATGCCCCCCCTTCAAGATGTTTACGAAAATTAAATGAGCCGCACGCGAGCAGGAGGTTCCCTCGCGCCGGAGGCGCCGTGTCACACCACGACGGACAACGCGCCGCACGAACCAGCACGCTGCACGACCAACACACACTTTGACCTATGCCCCCCTTCAAGATGTTTATGAAAATTAAAGGAGCCATAGGCGAGCAGGAGGTTCCCTCGTGCCGGAGGAGCTGTGTCACACCACGACGGACAACGCGCCGCACGAACCAGCACGTTGCACGACCAACACACACTTCGACATATGCCCCCCCCTTCAAGATGTTTATGAAAATTAAACGAGCCGAAGGCGAGCAGGTGGTTCCCTCGCGCCGGAGGCTCCGTGTCACACCACGAGGGACAACGCGCCTCATGAACCAGCACGCTGCACGACCAACACACACTTCGACCTATGCCCCCCTTCAAGATGTTTATGAAAATTAAACGAGCCAAAGGCGAGCAGGAGGTTCCCTCATGCCGGAGGTGCCGTTTCACACCACGACAGACAACGCGCCGCACGAACCAGCACGTTGCACGACCAACACAAACTTCGACATATGCCCCCCCTTCAAAATGTTTATGAAAATTAAACGAGCCGAAGGCGAGCAGGAGGTTCCCTCGCGCCGGAGGCGCCGTGTCACACCACGAGGGACAACGCGCCGCACGAACCAGCACGCTGCACGACCAACACACACTTCGACCTATGACCCCCTTCAAGATGTTTATGAAAACTAAACGAGCCAAAGGCGAGCAGGAGGTTCCCTCGCGCCGGAGGCGCCGTGTCACACCACGACGAACAACACGCCGGACGAACCAGCACGCTGCACGACCAACACACACTTCGACCTATGCCCCCCCTTCAAGATGTTTATGAAAATTAAACGAGCCGAAGGCGAGCAGGAGGTTCCCTCGCGCCGGAGGCGCCCTGTCACACCACGACGGACAACGCGCCGCACGAACCAGCACGCTGCACGACCAACACACACCTCGACCTATGCCCCCCCTTCAACATGTTTACGAAAATTAAATGAGCCGCACGCGAGCAGGAGGTTCCCTCGCGCCGGAGGCGCCGTGTCACACCACGACGGACAACGCGCCGCACGAACCAGCATGCTGCACGACCAACACACACTTCGACCTATGCCCCCCTTCAAGATGTTTATGAAAATTAAACGAACCGTAGGCGAGCAGGAGGTTCCCTCGTGCCGGAGGTGCCGTGTCACACCACGACAGATAACGTGCCGCACGAACCAGCACGTTCCACGACCAACACAAACTTCAACATATGCCCCCCCCTCGAAATGTTTATGAAAATTAAACGAGCCGAAGGCGAGCAGGAGGTTCCCTCGCGCCGGAGGCGCCGTGTCACACCACGAGGGACAACGCGCCGCACGAACCAGCACGCTGCACGACCAACACACACTTCGACCTATGCCCCCCCTTCAAGATGTTTATGAAAACTAAACGAGCCAAAGGCGAGCAGGAGGTTCCCTCGCGCCGGAGGTGCCGTGTCATACCACGACGAACAACGCGCCGGACGAACCAGCACGCTGCATGACCAACACACACTTCGACCTATGCCCCCCCCCTTCAAGATGTTTATGAAAATTAAACGAGCCGAAGGCGAGCAGGAGGTTCCCTTGCGCCGGAGGCGCCATGTCACAACACGACGGACAACGCGCCGCACGAACCAGCACGCTGCATGACCAACACATACTTCGACCTATGCCCCCCTTCAAGATGTTTACGAAAATTAAATGAGCCGCACGCGAGCAGGAGGTTCCCTCGTGCCGGAGGCGCCGTGTCACACCACGACGGACAACGCGCCGCACGAACCAGCACGCTGCACGACCAACACACACTTCGACCTATGCCCCCCTTCAAGATGTTTATGAAAATTAAACGAGCCGAAGGCGAGTAGGAGGTTCCCTCGCGCTGGAGGCGCCGTATCACACCACGACGGACAACGCGCCGCACGCACCAACACGCTGCACGACCAACAAACACTTCGACCTATGCCCCCCTTCAAGATGTTTACGAAAATTAAACGAGCCGAAGGCGAGTAGGAGGTTCCCTCGTGCCGGAGGTGCCGTGTCACACCACGACAGACAACGCGCCGCACGAACCAGCACGTTGCACGACCAACACAAACTTCGACATATGCCCCCCCTTCAAAATGTTTATGAAAATTAAACGAGCCGAAGGCGAGCAGGAGGTTCCCTCACGCCGGAGGCGCCGTGTCACACCACGAGGGACAACGCGCCGCACGAACCAGCACGCTGCACGACCAACACACACTTCGACCTATGCCCCCCCTTCAAGATGTTTATGAAAATGAAACGAGCCAAAGGCGAGCAGGAGGTTCCCTCGCGCCGGAGGCGCCGTGTCACACCACGATGAACAACGCGCCGGACGAACCAGCACGCTGCACGACCAACACACACTTCGACCTATGCCCCCCTTCAAGATGTTTATGAAAATTAAACGAGCCGAAGGCGAGCATGAGGTTCCCTCGCGCCGGAGGCGCCGTGTCACACCACGACGGACAACGCGCCGCACGAACCAGCACGCTGCACGACCAACACACACTTCGACCTATGCCCCCCCTTCAAGATGTTTACAAAAATTAAATGAGCCGCACGCGAGCAGGAGGTCCCCTCGCGCCGGAGGCGCCGTGTCACACCACGACGGACAACGCGCCGCACGAACAAGCAGGCTGCACGACAAACACACACTTCGACCTATGCCCCCCTTCAAGATGTTTATGAAAATTAAACGAGCCGTAGGCGAGCAGGAGGTTCCCTCGTGCCGGAGGTGCCGTGTCACACCACGACAGATAACGTGCCGCACGAACCAGCACGCTGCACGACCAACACACACTTCGACCTATGCCCCCCCCCTTCAAGATGTTTATGAAAATTAAACGAGCCGTAGGCGAGCAGGAGGTTCCCTCGTGCCGGAGGTGCCGTGTCACACCACGACAGATAACGTGCCGCACGAACCAGCACGTTGCACGACCAACACAAACTTCAACATATGCCCCCCCCCTCGAAATGTTTATGAAAATTAAACGAGCCGAAGGCGAGCAGGAGGTTCCCTCGCGCCGGAGGCGCCGTGTCACACCACGAGGGACAACGCGCCGCACGAACCAGCATGCTGCACGACCAACACTCACTTCGACCTATGCCCCCCTTCAAGATGTTTATGAAAATTAAACGAGCCAAAGGCGAGCAGGAGGTTCCCTCGTGCCGGAGGTGCCGTGTCACACCACGACAGACAACGCGCCGCACGAACCAGCACGTTGCACGACCAACACAAACTTCGACATATGCCTCCCCCCTTCAAAATGTTTATGAAAATTAAACGAGCCGAAGGCGAGCAGGAGGTTCCCTCGCGCCGGAGGCGCCGTGTCACACCACGAGGGACAACGCGCCGCACGAACCAGCACGCTGCACGACCAACACACACTTCGACCTATGCCCCCCCTTCAAGATGTTTATGAAAACTAAACGAGCCAAAGGCGAGCAGGAGGTTCCCTCGCGCCGGAGGCGCCGTGTCACACCACGACGATCAACGCGCCGGACGAACCAGCACGCTGCACGACCAACACACACTTCGACCTATGCCCCCCCTTCAAGATGTTTATGAAAATTAAATGAGCCGAAGGCGAGCAGGAGGTTTCCTCGCGCCGGAGGCGCCCTGTCACACCATGACGGACAACGCGCGGCACGAACCAGCACGCTGCACGACCAACACACACTTCGACCTATGCCCCCCCTTCAAGATGTTTACGAAAATTAAATGAGCCGCACGCGAGCAGGAGGTTCCCTCGCGCCGGAGGCGCCGTGTCACACCACGACGGACAACGCGCCGCACGAACCAGCACGCTGCACGACCAACACACACTTCGACCTATGTCCCCCTTCAAGTTGTTTATGAAAATTAAACAAGCCGTAGGCGAGCAGGAGGTTCCCTCGTGCCGGAGGTGCCGTGTCACACCACGACAGATAACGTGCCGCACGAACCAGCACGTTGCACGACCAACACAAACTTCGACATATGCCCCCCCTTCGAAATGTTTATGAAAATTAAACGAGCCGAAGGCGAGCAGGAGGTTCCCTCGCGCCGGAGGCGCCGTGTCACACGACGAGGGACAACGCGCCGCACGAACCAGCACGTTCCACGACCAACACAAAATTAAACGAGCCGAAGGCGAGCAGGAGGTTCCCTCGCGCCGGAGGCGCCGTGTCACACCACGAGGGACAACGCGCCGCACGAACCAGCACGCTGCACGACCAACACACACTTCGACCTATGCCCCCCCTTCAAGATGTTTATGAAAACTAAACGAGCCAAAGGCGAGCAGGAGGTTCCCTCGCGCCGGAGGCGCCGTGTCATACCACGACGAACAACGCGCCGGACGAACCAGCACGCTGCATGACCAACACACACTTCGACCTATGCCCCCCCCCCCTTCAAGATGTTTATGAAAATTAAACGAGCCGAAGGCGAGCAGGAGGTTCCCTCGCGCCGGAGGTGCCATGTCACAGCACGACGGACAACGCGCCGCACGAACCAGCACGCTGCATGACCAACGCATACTTCGACCTATGCCCCCCTTCAAGATGTTTACGAAAATTAAATGAGCCGCACTCGAGCAGGAGGTTCCCTCGTGCCGGAGGCGCCGTGTCACACCACGACGGACAACGCGCCGCACGAACCAGCACGCTGCACGACCAACACACACTTCGACCTATGCCCCCCTTCAAGATGTTTATGAAAATTAAACGAGCCGTAGGCGAGCAGGAGGTTCCCTCGTGCCCGAGGTGCCGTGTCACACCACGACGGACAACGCGCCGCATGAACCAGCACGTTGCACGACCAACACACACTTCGACCTATTCCCCCCTTCAAGATGTTTATGGAAATTAAACGAGCCGAAGGCGAGCAGGAGGTTCCCTCGCGCCGGAGGCGCCGTGTCACACGACGACGGACAACGCGCCGCACGAACCAGCACGCTGCACGACCAACACACACTTCGGCCTATGCCCCCTTCAAGATGTTTACGAAAATTAAATGAGTCGCAGGCGAGCAGGAGGTTCCCTCGCGCCGGAGGCGCCGTGTCACACCACGACGGACAATGCACCGCACGAACCAGCACGCTGCACGACCAACACACACTTCGACCTATGCCCCCCCTTCAAGATGTTTGGGAAAATTAAACGAGCCGAAGGCGAGTAGGAGGTTCCCTCGCGCCGGAGGCGCCGTGTCACACCACGAGGGAGAACGCGCCGCACGAACCAGCATGCTGCACGACCAACACACACTTCGACCTATGCCCCCCCTTCAAGATGTTTATGAAAATTAAACGAGCCGAAGGCGAGCAGGAGGTTCCCTCGCGCCGGAGGCGCCGTGTCACCCCACGATGAACAACGCGCCGGACGAACCAGCACGCTGCACGACCAACACACACTTCGACCTATGCCCCCCCTTCAAGATGTTTATGAAAATTTAACGAGCCGAAGGCGAGCAAGAGGTTCCCTCACGCCGGAGGCGCCGTGTCACTCCACGACGAACAACGCGCCGGAGGAACCAGCACGCTGCACGACCAACACACACTTCGTCCTATTCCCCCCTTCAAGATGTTTATGAAAATTAAACGAGCCGAAGGCGAGCAGGAGGTTCCCTCGCGCCAGAGGCGCCGTTTCACACCACGACGGACAACGCGCCGCACGAACCAGCACGCTGCACGACCAACACACACTTCGACCTATGCCCCCCTTCAAGATGTTTGTGAAAATTAAACGAGCCGAAGAAGAGCAGGAGGTTCCCTCGCGCCGGAGGCGCCGTGTCACTCCACGAGGGACAACGCGCCGCACGAACCAGCACGCTGCACGACCAACACACACTTCGACATATGCCCCCCTTCAAGATGTTTATGAAAATTAAACGAACCGAAGGCGAGCAGGAGGTTCCCTCGCGCCGGAGGCGCCGTGTCACCCCACGACGGACAACGCGCCGCACGAACCAATATGCTGCACGACCAACAAACACTTTGACCTATGCCCCCCTTCAAGATGTTTATGAAAATTAAACGAGCCGTAGGCGAGCAGGAGGTTCCCTCGTGCCGGAGGTGCCGTGTCACACCACGACGGACAACGCGCCGCACGAACCAGCACGTTGCACGACCAACACACACTCCGACATATGCCCCCCCTTGAAGATGTTTATGAGAATTAAACAGGCCGAAGGCGAGCAGGAGGTTCCCTCGCGCCGGAGGCGCCGTGTCACACCACGAGGGACAACGCGCCGCACGAACCAGCACGCTGCACGACCAACACACACTTCGACCTATGCCCCCCCATCAAGATGTTTATGAAAATTAAACGAGCCGAAGGCGAGCAAGAGGTTCCCTCACGCCGGAGGCGCCGTGTCACACCACGACGAACAACGCGCCGGAGGAACAAGCACGCTGCACGACCAACACACACTTCGACCTATTCCCCCCTTCAAGATGTTTATGAAAATTAAACGAGCCGAAGGCAAGCAGGAGGTTCCCTCGCGCCGGAGGTGCCGTGTCACACCACGACGGACAACGCGCCGCACGAACCAGCACGCTGCACGACCAACACACACTTCGACCTATGCGCCCCCTTCAAGATGTTTGTGAAAATTAAACGAGCCGAAGGCGAGCAGGAGGTTCCCTCGCGCCGGAGGTGCCGTGTCACACCACGAGGGACAACGCGCCGCACGAACCAGCACGCTGCACGACCAACACACACTTCGACATATGCCCCCCCTTCAAGATGTTTATGATAATTAAACGAGCCGAAGGCGAGCAGGAGGTTCCCTCGCGCCGGAGGCGCCGTGTCACCCCATGACGAACAACGCGCCGGACGAACCAGCACGCTGCACGACCAACACACACTTCGACCTTAGCCCCCCCTTCAAGATGTTTATGCAAATTAAACGAGCCGAAGGAGAGCAGGAGGTTTCGTCGCGCCGGAGGCGCCGTGTCACACCAGGACGGACAACACGCCGCACGAACCAGCACGCTACACGACCAACACACACTTCGACCTATGCCCCCCTTCAAGATGTTTGTGAAAATTGAACGAGCTGAAGGCGAGCAGGAGGTTCCCTCGCGCCGGAGGCGCCGTGTCACACCACGATGGACAACGCGCCGCACGAACCAATATGCTACACAACCAACAAACACTTCGACCTATGCCCCCCTTCAAGATGTTTATGAAAATTAAACGAGCCGTAGGCGAGCAGGAGGTTCCCTCGTGCCGGAGGTGCCGTGTCACACCACGACGGACAACGCGCCGCACGAACCAGCACGTTGCACGACCAACACACACTTCGACATATGCCCCCCCCTTCAAGATGTTTATGAGAATTAAACGAGCCGAAGGCGAGCAGAAGGTTCCCTCGCGCCGGAGGCGCCGTGTCACACCACGAGGGACAACGCGCCGCACGAACCAGCACGCTGCACGACCAACACACACTTCGACCTATGCCCCCCCATCAAGATGTTTATGAAAATTAAACGAGCCGAAGGCGAGCAAGAGGTTCCCTCACGCCGGAGGCGCCGTGTCACACCACGACGAACAACGCGCCGGAGGAACAAGCACGCTGCACGACCAACACACACTTCGACCTATTCCCCCCTTCAAGATGTTTATGAAAATTAAACGAGCCGAAGGCAAGCAGGAGGTTCCCTCGCGCCGGAGGTGCCGTGTCACACCACGACGGACAACGCGCCGCACGAACCAGCACGCTGCACGACCAACACACACTTCGACCTATGCGCCCCCTTCAAGATGTTTGTGAAAATTAAACGAGCCGAAGGCGAGCAGGAGGTTCCCTCGCGCCGGAGGTGCCGTGTCACACCACGAGGGACAACGCGCCGCACGAACCAGCACGCTGCACGACCAACACACACTTCGACATATGCCCCCCCTTCAAGATGTTTATGATAATTAAACGAGCCGAAGGCGAGCAGGAGGTTCCCTCGCGCCGGAGGCGCCGTGTCACCCCATGACGAACAACGCGCCGGACGAACCAGCACGCTGCACGACCAACACACACTTCGACCTTAGCCCCCCCTTCAAGATGTTTATGCAAATTAAACGAGCCGAAGGAGAGCAGGAGGTTTCGTCGCGCCGGAGGCGCCGTGTCACACCAGGACGGACAACACGCCGCACGAACCAGCACGCTACACGACCAACACACACTTCGACCTATGCCCCCCTTCAAGATGTTTGTGAAAATTGAACGAGCTGAAGGCGAGCAGGAGGTTCCCTCGCGCCGGAGGCGCCGTGTCACACCACGATGGACAACGCGCCGCACGAACCAATATGCTACACAACCAACAAACACTTCGACCTATGCCCCCCTTCAAGATGTTTATGAAAATTAAACGAGCCGTAGGCGAGCAGGAGGTTCCCTCGTGCCGGAGGTGCCGTGTCACA